>NC_142202.1:44885090-45506340 GCF_049639895.1 Pseudopodoces humilis | reverse complement strand
CTCTGCATCTGGGAGGTGGTGCAATGGCTTTTGCATCGCTGGGCCAGAAAGGGTATCCCACCTCTTTTCTTTACTTTACACTCCTTCCAGTTTGACTCAAGTTTTTTTCTTGTTTTTGCTTTTCCAATTCTCTCCCTTATCCCATTTAAGGTGGGGAGCAAGCAAGTGACTGGGCTGGTCCTGGACAGCAGCTAAGCCACACAGCAAGATCTGGGGTTCATGAAACTGTCTTTACATTGCAGACACCTCCAGTTCTATTGCATCTGTACAAGGTTTTCTATCTTCAGATTTACAATGCAGTAACATTCGATGCATCTTTACCATACATTAAGAACCGTATCAAGGATAGTATCTGACCACCCTTTACCATATGTTTCATTACTTTGTATAATTCATCCATGCCATTTCCTAGAATGCAAGTGTGCTAATGGATGCTCATGAAAAGCACTTAACTTCAATACTAGTTATCAAAAGAAGGGTCCTTAAAACATTGCCAAATTGCTTTTTATATATCAGACACTGTCTGCATTTGAAGTTCTGTCATTACAGTACTTGTTTTGTATCCTTACATGAACTTCTTTCATTAACACTACACTGAAGTGGTGATAACAGCAAATCAGTCTTACTACAGTAACTGTTCTTCTGTATAGTTTTTCACAGTTTCTCATTGCTTTTCTAATACTAAAAATCTAAAGAATATTTCCTGATGAAACCTCCCTGATCAGGAGAGTACAAAATCATACAGGCTCTGAATCATAAGCAGTCTCTCACTTGTGTCTTTACTAACTTCCATCTGCTATCACTCTACTAAATTTCTTGGGCTGGAATAACCCTTCTGGAGATCCACTTTTTTTTTTTATTCACCTTAATTAAACTGAAATCTGAAATACATGGTTGTTAGTAAGGAATATAAAGCATCTTATTAGGTCTGCCTTCCAACAGTGTTTATGCATTTACCTCACTCCAAGGGGAAAGGAAAAAAAAAAGAAAATCAAGCTGGACATAATAAGATAATCTTCATACTTGAACATACTTGAACATAATGTACTTTTCACAGATGATTCACACAAATAGCAAAGGAAATACTATATGACAGCTAATCTATTTTTAATAAAAACTACATTTTGTTGCACAAGATGGAACCTTCTTGTGGAGTAACCTTCATCAAATGCTAAGTAAACATTGAATGCACTGCAGTCAATTCTAAACAACTCTTGGTCACACAAATTGCCATTATTAATGAAATGTTTTTAATATGGATTCTACCACTTTTAATTTGAAAATCATTGTACCTAGACTTCTTCTTACACTTTAGCCATTGTTTAATCCAGTAATACATTAGTGTTAAGTGATGTGCAGGATAAATACCACTCATAAAAAGCCTGAGTGTTACTTCAGAAATTTCTGGGTTAGAAGAAGAAGGCAAAAAGCATTTGTCAGCACAAAGAAGCAGCAAAAACTTGCTATGTAACATGCAGGACCGAAAAATCGGCAGGGAAACTCAGATCTCAGCTGCTCTCTCTGCACTGATACTCCCACCCTTCCAAGCTTGATTCACTCAAATCCATATTGCCATCATGTCTCCTACTCTGAATATCACTTTCTCCACAACAGAGACATCGCTTTCAAGGAAGGGTGAGAAAATATTACAGTTGACTCAATTTCATCCTTCCAGTTTCCTTATTATGAAAAATAATGTATTGCAACAGTCCAAAATCCCTCCTGAGAGTTTCTAATCTCATATGCTAAGCAACCAAATGACTCCCAAAAGAGCATGCCATGCTTGAAAAAACAAAACAGTAAAACAAAATGAACAAACAAAAAACCCCCACAAACCTAAATCCTAAAAGCAGTAAGCAAGCACAGACACTCCTCAGATTAAATGCGGATAAACAATGGAAAAATAGAGTTCATCAATGGGCAAAAGACTTCCATATAACTTGATTGTTCAGAGCTTTTAAATAGCATATATATTAAATGCTAGTAAAAACAATTTCACTGTGAACATCTATCCATATTTGATATGCAAATATAACCTCATATGGACTCTATTACCAGACTAGAAAAAAATACTCAGATTAGAAACTTTTTTTCTGTTTGAAGATTAGAGACAATTTGGGATGGAGTTTACTCAGTGATATTTTGTATTCTGCACTAACCTAAAGGTTAGACAACAAAATTACAATAAATCCTCCTGGCCATGTAGCCTGTGACACCCTAAAATATGTTACGCTACCTTTTATGTTGTCATTGTTCACTGTGATGCTGTCATGCCCACAGGATACAGGCTAAGAAAGCAACAAATATCAGAAAACAGTCAGCAAAGAAAGAGCAGCTGAACAGAGGACCTCAACTAACAACTAAAAATAAAAAATCTCCTGCAGTGGCAACCAAATATTTGTTGTATTGCTAACTTTCTTTAAAAACTGAAAAATAAATCTGACTTCTTTACTGCATAATTTGGGATGATCTTTGCTTTTTTCATATATTGCACTTTTGATCAAATATTCTTTAAGAATTTTTATCCATAGTTCTTCAGAAAGAAATACTGGTGGAGAGGAGGGAGGCTAAAGATAAATATTGCAAAAAGTTTCCCCTAGTTGAATGTAACCCTACATACTCCATCCACAAGAACATTAAACCAATAAAAGGAATTAAGCAGAATACCAAACGGTCCAAACTACAGGTAACTAGCATTAATCTCCTTCCATTTAGTTAGCTACATTCTTGTTTATTTATTCAAGAAATGAACACCTAGATGCAAGAATCTGTTAGCAGTGAGAAATACCATCCAGGACCTCAAGCTCACTCACTGCTTCTGCGCTGTGTTGATATTTGCAACATGTGCTTACAGATTCTGGATGACTAAACAGCTCCCTCCTTTTCCCCAGTACATACATCTGCAAATCTATCTAGATTCCACTGCTCCTTTCCATCTCCATTGTATTATCTTAGCAATTTCATAAAAGCAATACAAGAGCTGAACTCACTTGTTTCTTATGAAGGAACATCCTATAAGCACATAGTCCACTGTTTCGGTACTTGGAATTGTCATTAGGAGATAACAAAATGAAGTTGGCAACAGAATTACAAATCATAAATATTCAGGTTATGGAGAGATTTTTAAAGAATGCAAAGTCTATCAAAATAGCCATCTCTCTTTATTATCAACGCTCCATTTCTGACCGTACAGCAGAATGGAACTCTATCAGCTCTATCAGTTAAATACAAGCGTTTGCATAATGTTTTAACAAAAGGAATAGTCGTGTGATAAGTTTCATTTCATTATAATAACATAAACCAAACTAAAAGTAAAATTGGTGCAATTTCCTAGTATGCTACAGTGATAGCATATAGTCTGGGAATAATCAAGAAAATAGGTTGATAGACATAATAATATAAAACAAAAAAAAATTCAAGTCTTATACAATTATTTACATGAAACCCAAAACTTTCTAAATTTATATAAATTCTATTCATAATTTTCATAGTCTCCATATAAAGAAATATGCAGGCAAAAAATTAAAATATAAGAAAACAACAATTAGACAACATTCAAGGATAATCATAAAAAAAAAATATTTTAAAATTCCACATGAAGTTTTAGAGGTACTCTTTCAAGATTTTCTTCTTCAAACTGAAATACAGCTCTGGAAGTCTATGGGTGCTACAGTTTTCACCCCAGCCACAGCTTGTTTCTGCAATATCACTTCTCTCCTTACTCCAGCAAAGACACTACCATCAAGGCTTCTAAAAATCAGGTTCTCTTAATACTTGTCGAGAAATAGAGTCTTTCCAATTCATATTTTTTTGTTGATAAACATAAACAAGACACCTTGCTAATAACAGGCTAAATATCCAAGGGTTGCTCTGCAACTTTGAGCTTCTTCATGCTGCTGAGAATTACAGAAAAAGATTACTGATGTCCACACACACTGTGGGAAACCCCAGGATCAGTTAAGGCTGAAACAAGTTAGCATTTGTTAAAGGCACTCTAAGTACTTGCACCCAGCTCCTGCTATTTATTACTTGGTTTCTGCCTGCATCCTTTGAGAGAGCTGAAAGAGGAGAGCAGAAACAGTTCTTTGAACAACAGAAGTGCTGAGTCAAAGCTTGCAGTCCAATCAGGACTTTGTGTTACCAGTCCTCATTCAGAAACAGAGAATCAGTTTTCCTATGTAAGGCTGCAGAACTAAAGTATCTCTCTGCCATCACACCACCAAATTTTATTCAAACTGGGAACATCCAGAAAAGGCCCAGATCTCTAATTCTTAACGTACCAGCTCATGTGGATTGTTAAGTGCATAGGTACATCTGACACAGCCATAGCCAGGAGCTAAGCCAAAGCCTTGCTGGTGGCATTTCTTGGCAATTACTCAGCAAAGAAGCAAAGGAACAGACAAACTACTGCCAGTGTTACCCATATCTTAGTAGCTAGACAGAGATTTGCACTACACTTCTTTATTAGGTAAGTTATATTAGCTTCTTGATAGTAGAAAATGAAGAAAAGCTATAGGAATTCAAAGTACATTCAAACACAAGACCAAAAGAAATGTAGGATGCATTTCTTTCTGTTTCATTAAAAAATAAAGTAATATTACAGCTACACTACATGTGGCTTGCTACTGAACCCAGATTAAGGTTGCAAGGAGCTGGGGGAGGTAAGACACTTGCAAAACAATAACATTTATTTTCTTGCCCAGACAACACGGATGAAAAATTGTGTATTTAGTCACAGAGCAAGAAAGCTCTTTCATACATTGTACATCTCTCTAACTTAATCTGGGACTTATAACACTGCTCATTTCTGCTCCCTTTATTCTTTGAGATGTGGCAGTGGAATGAAGCTTGGTTTATCAGAGCAAAGCTCCCTGAAGACTCAACAATACAGACTGCATCATCCGCAGCCTATTATCACTGCAGCCGCCTGACACAAATACATTCAGACGCTGAACACTCACTGCAGGCTTTGGGTACGGTCATATGCCCTCTAAAAGGGAAAATCAAGATAAAACATGGGCTTTCCTGAGATGTTTACCTTAAGAATAAAAGAAAGGTAGACAGTTCCCAGCAATAAAAATATTCATATACTTACTAAAGAAGATTTTAATTGAATATTGCTGAACAGAAAAATAATGTAGGTGCAGCCTTACTGCAATTAGATATAGTTAAGAAAAACATTTAAGCATTGTCCTCAATAGTTCTGCTGCTTATCTGCAGATTTGGAAAAGTAAAGCAATTTCTAAGAAATAAACTGGATACAAGCAGCCATTAAAAGCAATAATGCAGTCAGTAACTTTCTGTATGTAAAAAGCATTAAAGGTACATTAAAGGTGCATTAAATACATTTTTCAATGTATTTGTATTCAGTTTACTCTTGTGTGGCATTATTTTTCCTCTCAACAATTAAAAACTTTTCAACATACATTACTAAACACTACTTCCCAGAAATACTCTTAATTAGAAGTCAGCTGAAAGATTCCCCATTAATTTTTAGACAATACATTTTTAGAAGAATTTGAAGTCTGCAGATTATGAGGGGGAGGAATTATGTAATATTAATGTAATTTTTTCATGGAATCAGATTCATATAAGTTACCATCAAATAATGCTAATATTCAGAGCAGCCTAAACATTTATTACAAACACATCTTTAATTTCGGAACACTTTTTCCGCTTCTATAAAGACTTTCAGTAAAGTATTAGTATGTACAGTGTTCAGTGACTTTATTTCTTTCTGACAGCCAAAAAAGAACAAGATTCCCTCTTAGAGAAGCTAATCATCTACTTTAGGTATTATTATCAGTTCATGTACAAACCAATAAAGAGCTTATATGCTATAATGCATATAATGCTTATATGCTATAATGTACAAGAACACAACTAAAAATTGCATGGTTACTTCTATTAGGTCTGCATAACTTACATGGGCCCAATATTATTTTTTAATCATTTACTTCTAAAGACTTACAGCTTTTGGTAAATGGAGGTGCACAGCTTTAATCAAAAAAGCTCAAAGGAAAAAAAGGAGTCTGCAGAAAATTACAATAAAGGTTCCTGCAAACCTTTACAAGGGCACTTACATGTATGAACAGCAACTCCGACATCCCTTGTGCATGAAATGAAAATTTCTGCAGAATCGAGATGGTACCAGGCAAGGATGCAGGAATGGAGTAACCAGAGGGTCATGCAGCACAAAGTTTAAGGATCAGAGATAAAAACTACTGTTTGTTTTGTAGGATAAACTCCTTTTATCCCTCTTACTGTACATAACTATACTGAAGTCACACAACTACCATAAAGGTTGCAGTTTTCATGGGAAATAATACAACTTTACTCACAGGTAATGTAATTACCTTCATGTAATTATCTACAATAAGAAAATTATATCAAATTTTAAAATGTCATGAATGTCTTGTATTTTAGGAATAAATTATACTGCAGTAAACACCTTACTATCAGTGTAATGGTGCATCCCAGAAAGGCATACACATAACACTGGAAAATTAAGGAGCATACACTTAATGACTATTTAACTTCCAAGAAAAAAAGATGGTTTCTTTTTTAAGGCAATTATTCTTTAAATATGAACTGTAATGAAATATTGGAAGAGAAAAACATCACATGAAGTTGTATTAAAGTTTTGACTTAGTTGCTTGTACATAAAAAGAAAGAAGTTGAATTTCAATTTTTTTGGCTTAAAAATACCATTTTTCTTATGAAATAAAGCTACAAGGTGAAGTTTTATGTCCAAGTATATTAAAAGTGCATTCCAATTTTAGAGTCTCATTCTAGACAAGTAACACTAAAAATCCCTACCACAAATTAAGAGGTAAGGCTAAAAATGGCCTGTTCCACTGAGGCTTACTATCTGTTCCTGATAGATGAGCAAAAACAATTGTCAAGAGAAGCAAACTCCCTAGTTTTTCAATGTGAAGCCTATATGGATTTTTGTGGTTTCATAGCTTTATGAAGGTTCAAGTCTTTACTAACTAAATTACAAAATTCTGTAACATCATTTTAAGAAGCATCTCTAAAATAAGAGGAAGACTGCCCATGAACTTTACTGGACTACACTGTAATGAGTCAAAATACTAAAAAAAAAAGTGTACTCAATTGTATATGGCCATATTTATATGGCATATATAGCAGCCATAGAACTAGATTCAGGAAAACCATACTGTAAAAGTTGTCATCACAATAAATATGTGGCACTTGAATCGGGTCTTATCCACATAATAGGACAGAAGAGTCATGGGGTTCCAGAATCTGCCAGATCAATATCCCAGGCTCAACTTGCAGCTGCTCCTGAGTGCACGCTGCAATTGAGGAGATGCCTTCATGTCAAGGATGCAGTTGTAGAGTCAACTTCCCATCTGCCACACGCTGAGCAAAGCATTCCAGAGTCTCAATAAAGAGAAATAAAAGCTTTGGAAAAGAAAGTTTATTCAAGTCCATGTGTTACTATCTGAAACCCAGGTAAAGGTGACAAACAAAATTCCTTCCCAGTAAGCACAACCATGCAAAGATTTAGAACCCAGAAAATATGAAATTAGATGTCCAGCTCTTGGAATTTGTATTTCCTGACTGCTTCAGTTATCTGTTTATTTTTATATGATGGTAGCTGAAAAGTATTTGCCAAGTGCTGACTACCAAAAACAAATGCAATAGTTTGAAAGGTAGCATTAAAGTTACAGACTAAAACTCCTATGCCTGTTTTTCCAATTAAAACTAAGAGCCAAAATAATGCTGAGGGAAACTGCCTCTGATGATTTTTAGAGCACTTAGAATTATTTCTGGGTTATTACATAGGTTGCGAAAGAAGACACACAAAAAATACTTTATACTATTCACTCCATTTATAACTTAACCTTGTTAATTTAGGCAAAGGCCGCCTTTTTTTTGGATGTCTCACCTTTCAAACTGAAATGGGACAGAGTCCTTAAAACAACTCAGAACTTGTAATTTTAAGAGATCTCCAGAAGAGCTTAGCTCCTGTACATACATAAAAGAATGAAAAATTATAATTTAAAAAACGAAACCCACAACTCTGAAAATTATTAAAGAACATAGTTTGAGTATTTTAGGAAGCATTTTTTGAAATATACCTGACAAAATGACCAATATGCATATGTGTTACACAACTGTACTGTGATGTAGCTATAACTGGCTAAGAACATAAGGTAATGAACACATACAATGAAAGAAAACAGCAAAACAAGGCAGGGATTGTACACACAGAATCTCATTTTCTCTCCATCCATTTACTGTAATAGGGCTAGTGTAAGACTTTGTATCTCCTCTCCACCCCAATGAACTTGGGTACCATAAAAAGTATTTGCACACTGCCTACAATTCTTTTACATGATACAGTATTTTTCTATCAGTTCTATACATAAACATTAACTACGGTTGTAGTTAATGTTTATGTATGTTGCTTACTACAGCACAGCCAAATTTTATAGAGAGACTGGGAATATCTTCTGCATACTTTACTAAAGCAACGTTTCATTGACGACTTGGCAAAAATAACCTGTTTCCAGTTACACTTTCACATAAATTTAAATTGCACTTTAAAATAAATAACTGAAAAAACTTCTATTGGCAAAATTCAGCTGCATTACTGTAAGAAAAGCTGTGTTAAAAAATAAACTACCAGCTGAGTTCTTTTAAGGCATCAGTCAATCCTTATTTCAAAACTTGTTGGAGGACAATTTGACCATTTGGAAATATCTCTTGCACTACTGAAACGTATTAACCAGAATCTTTCCAATTAATATCCTTATTTATACATGCCTAAGTCTCACACACATGTATTCACTGTGTTGTACATCCAACTTTAAACAAAAACAGAACTAAAAAAAACCAGCATGAAAAAAGTCACTTCACAGACAATGTGCAACACACAGTTTCCAAAACAGAGACATCGCATCCACATGAGCTCAGGCAGTAAAAATCCCCAGGCTCAAAATTTGGCAGCTACTTATTGGGAAATCATAATACTCATAAGGTATTCCTTATTCCAATAGTGAATTTAAAAGACACAAAATTGATACAAGTGGAATGCATACTTGAGCATACCTCCAGATCTTCTATACTTTGCTTTAATAACCATCTCTTTATGCATATGGATTTTACTACATTTTCCTAAATTATTTTGCGCCAGAATTCATATTTGGTTCTAACAATGTTTTTTATAAGTGCTGCCTCACCATCACTCTTCTGCATTCCCCACCACCTCATCGATGCAGCACTGGAACTACTGAAACTACTGTTGATAGAGCAGCAAAATTCAGCTCAGAAAAATGCCTTTGGGGTTTTTTTTAGAGACCACTAAAATCGCAATATGGACAAGTTTTTCCTGTGATGCCAAAACAAAGGCCTCAATTCACTGCATCCTGTGATCAAGTTCTTATATGTTTCCTATGAATTTCAAAGGCCTCCTACGTATTTGCTTTTCAGAGGTTGCCTGAAATACTGTCAAAGATGATACAGTTCAGTAACTACGGATTCTGGCTCATAAAGATCACTGCACTAGGCACAACAGAGAAGCAACTCAATCCCGGAAGGCTCAAATCTGCATATCAGATGGTACAAACATACAGATGGAGGTGATGTGGGCCAGAAAGATGAACAAATCAAAGGGATGCATAAAAGAAAAACAGTAGCACTACATATCCACCCCGTCCAAAGCTTAAGGATAAATCCACACAACTCTTTCCAAACTATCAAACCATGCATCTTCAGGTCAGGGTTTTTCCACTAAAACACAATTTTATCTTTTCTTTGGCAGAAAATGGAGAATAATAATAATAATAATAATAATAATAATAATAATAATAGCACCAACAGCAATATCATAGAATGGTTTGGGTTGGAAAGATGAATCTACCATCTTGGTCACACCTACCACCTCTCTGGGCAACCTGTTCCGGTGTTTCATTCTCATCATAAAAAAAAAATCATCCTTCTTGCCTTAACAAAAATAAACAATCACCACACACAAAGCCTTTGATATTACTCAAAAATGATTCCATTTTCTTTGGGACAGCTAAAGACACTTCCTCCCTTCTCTGCCTAGAGACACCCAGGGATGCTGATTCCCAACTGCACACCTACTGAACTGCCCCCACTCCTTCAGCAAACCTAATGAATTCCTGGACTTTCCAAGCTCCTTGCTCACCACTCTGCAGGTGAACATGCTGGGCTGGCAGCCTTCCTGCTTTCTTGCATTCTCTGCCTTTTTCTGTCTATGGGGATGCCAGATTTGACAGACCACCAGCCAAGTGTAGTGTCACATGGGCTTGTTCTGCCAGCTGCCTGGCTTTACAGGCAGCAAGGCACACAGATTCTCTGGGATTCTGTCTTCAGCTCCTCTGAATCCACAAAGAGCTTAAATTTCCAGTCACAATGAAAGCTACAAACTTTCAGCAATATTTCCTTTCCTTGTGAAGGAAAACCCCACTTCCTACATGACCTTGACCCTCTTGTCAAGATGCAAAGACAATATTTAGACACTTTTTCTTTCTTACATGCTTCAAAGACACTGGAGAATTATTTATATAAATACAGAAATAGTGCTCTAGCCCTCAGGTTCCAGGTATTTGCCACTGATAGTCACAGCTATCTGACAGCCTGCAGTGTGCTTGTGAGCATCATGTGAGCCCTGGCAAGATGTACCAGGTCTCTGCATCTTGCCAACACGACCCTATGCAAGGTGAAGAGCTATCTGCTGTTATGTCACTGGCCACTGCAGTCAAAGTCTTGCTTTCTGGCTCCCCTGATTCTTCTCCTTCCCTGTGTCTTGATTCTGTTTTTCCAGTGAAAAACAGTTTTTCTGTTTTGCTTTACTAGGTCAAGAAGTTGTCTATGTGTATTCCATTTAATGTTTCTTTGATTCTTTCATTTAACTTTTTCATTGCATTCTGGAAGGAGAACTCATCAGCTGAAGCTTAAATATTAAATACAAGGCTACAGAAATGTGTTAGAACCTGCCCTAGATAACTGGACCTTTCAAAAAGAGACTCTTGATATACACTGTATTCATAGCAGTAAAAAGAACACCTCCCTCCCTAACCAAGAAACAGTGGTGAGAGCCACAGCGTAGAGTAACTGAGTTTCATATCCAGAACTGGGGGGAGATTAGGCTGAGGAGAGCAGGGAGGGTGGGAAACACCCACAAAAATAAATTAAAGCCTATCTCTCTCATTTTCCCTGAGGTTTTTCTGTGCAGCTTTTTGGGTGGCTGGGTGGTGGGATTTTGGCTGAGTGTGTGCTTCTTTTGCTTCATAGCAGCTGCTTTTTTCATCCCCTCTAAAATTTGACCTAATACTCATCTCTTTTCCCCAGCTTCCTCACAGTTAATCTAGAGAAGATTATAAAAGCAACAAGGATGTGCATCTTAATCTTTTTTTGGACAATACTGGGGAAAGGAGCTTACAGATGAAGTTTTCTTAGTACAACAGAAAAGCAGTCTGCTCTGTAGCAGGTTTTAGGCGATTTCCTTAGAAAAGGCTGAGCACATCAGATCTCACAAGCTAAGAGTAAATCCTGTCCACCAACATTTGAGCACTGCTGGCATGACAGAGCTGTTATAGCAGAGAAGATTAAGAATTCTGCAGATGGCACTCTTCCCCCTGAATCAACACAGACAATAATGCCCCAGAATAAACTTTCTGAGCTCTTATCAGCAGTGTCATTTTTTAATGAAACATTAAGAAGAAAAAGAGAGTTCCATCTACTCTTGCTAAGCATCAGTTGTATTTTACCCCTCATCAAAGAAGAATTAACACTTAAACTTTCCCTTCAGGAATTTGTTAGCTTATCACCACTGTCCTCTGTCATAACCCTCAAGTGCCAATTACATAACTGTACCCTGTTCAATAGATATACTGCTTTCTTTGGGTTTTGCACTCATATGTCTAGATAAACCTCTACCACAGCTAATAGTACACATCCTAAGGCAGCAGCAAACAAAATTCCATCACCTTTTAAGGGTTACTAAATGGCATCCTTGTTAACTGGCTGAGAAGAGCTCTTTCAGCTATCAGATGTATCCAACATTCTGAGAGTCACTTCTTGTTTTGCTATTGTCCTGGAGTCTGTCCTAAGGGCTCACTCTAATGTAACTCCTGGAGAGCAATACAGCAGAAGAGTAGTTCTGGGAGGAAGAGTAAGGACCTCTACATTGTAAAACAGGAAAATCACCACATTATATAAATCATTCACATTCTTATATAAGCTTAAGTAACCAGCTGTTAACAAAAGTGATTTGAAAGTGACACAAAACAAACATGAAAAAGTACTCCTATCTTCAAACTTGACAGCATATCTGTTTAAATAAGGTAATAACCTTAGATAACTACATCTTTATAAATAGTTCAGACACACAATCTTGACAATACAATCTGTGTAGTCCATATATAATGCATCACATTACTCATCTGACCTGTAAAAGAATACACAACATAATGTTTACTCTTGATTTAACCTCATATAGTCAAAAGAAGTTTGTGGAGACCACCACTGTGTTTCTTTCTTTTCACTTTTTTGCCTTTAAAATGAGTTGAAAGCTTGTCAGCATTTTGTCAGTAATAAACTATCAGGACAAGCTAATTTATATATCTACATCTGAAAGAGTAGCATAATACTTTAATAAATGTAGCAAATCCTTTGCCAACAACTGTCACTTCATTATTATTATTATTACTTACAGAAAGGTCACTCTTCATGAGTGAGAAGCAAAACAGGTAATAAACAGGAACCTCCAAAAATTAATTCATCGAATTCTATTAAAGACACACAGGTCCTTACACCTAAGGGTAAAGGATTGAAAACCAACATTCTTCTTCAATAGGTCCCTATCTGACATTTTCCATATACACAGACATGCATACATACACATCCTTATAATCTTTGGAATTTCTTCAAGAACTTTACAGCATCCATTAGGAGCCATGACACACTATGCTGTTTTTCCCGCCCTATTACCTGGTAAGAAACAAAGTTGCTATGAATTCTGCATTATATTTTCTTTTTTCAGACTTTCCACATTGGGTTAAGAGGGGAAAAAACACAGCTGGGGAGGTCAAAGAAAAGGCCAGGCCTAAATGGAACTTATTTGCTGAGGGGTTGTCACCGTCTTCCGTGAAAGTTCGGGGATTTTTTTCCTAGAGATGCTAAGGCAAATCAGGCAAGGCATTCAAGAACAGAATTTTAAAAAGAAAAAAAGAAAAAAAAAAAAGAAAAGACATCACCACATTACTTAAAGCTGTGGATTTGGTTTGGACTGCATATACCAGTCAGTCTGGTATATAATATAATAACTTGTTGAAAGTAATCAATATATTACAGCAGTCAGAGACAGATGTATATGGCCATTTTTATAGAGGTTTGTGAGTCCATGCTGTGACAGCTGAGGATGGGCTGCTTCCCAGGCTGCCCTGAGGAAAGTTGTGTCATTTTAGGCCTCCACATGTCCATGTGAAGTTTGCCCTGCCCACGGTACAGCCTCTCAGCCAACTACAAATGCATGAGCACTGTGGTCATAGCACAGAGATACAGTTTAAGAAGTGCAAAGTACAGATTATATAGAGATTTCCTAAAGAACACAAGATTAGAGAAAGAACATCCCGCTTCCTCTACAGAGCTTACAGCAAAGAGTTTTTCATTAGAAGGTTTGCATACTAAGCAAATCAACTATGTCCCTACTAAACAAGGGAGTGCAATCAAGACATGAATCATAGAATGGTTTGCATATCTTGCATCCTTCCAATATGTCCTTACTCGTGCCACTGTTGGAGGCAATGCCAGAGTGTGGGAAACAGTAAAGGTAAGAAGACTTTCAGCAGCTGTGAAAATAGGCCTCAGAAAAGAAAAACAGAGAACTTAGAGCTAGCTACAGCTGCAAAGCCGGAAAATAAAGAAGATAAAATAATGCAATATGAAAGGACATGAAACAATAGTTGAGTTTTTAGGCTTGGCTAAGATAGACCTTAAGGCTGCAGAGAAATATGTTTACCAAGACAGCAGAAAGTTTTAATCTAAATCACAGAGTATTGTGTATTGTTAATAGAAAGCAAAGAAGCAAGTGTTGTTTGAAGCAGGTGTGTGTGTGCTTTTAGTGACTGGCTAGAACAACTGTCTGTAAGCTTTAGCAATATGCTTTTAAAAACTTCTAAAATGTTCGGTAACAAAGAGATCTCTGGCTGCTCATGGCAGACGTGAGCTTGTGCCATTCCTGTGTCTGTAACTGAGACTGGTGCCCGAATAAAAGCTCATGACGCATCACACAGCAGTCCCATCCCATTTGCAAAAAAATTAAACTCCAACACCAGAGCAGAGTCACGACTCGCAAGTTTGGAAGAGCCTGTACTAGCGTAGGTATTTCAGCTTGCTAAAGTTCACTTTAAATGTTGGCTCAACAGTGAGTCACTTGTCACCAACTGAAAAGCATGGATCATAGTCATCTAAGAATGATCCACCCATTATTTCCTCAGTAGTTTGGAAGAAAAATAAAACAAATAGGAATCTTATACAAAAACTACAGGATGATAAGCAAAGTACTCTGGATAACCCTTTTGATTCTCTCCAGTAAAATAACAATCTGAGCCTTTGTTTCCATCCTTGCTTCTATCACCACCAACATCATCTAAGAATGTCAACCAACATACTAAGGTCTTCTTTTACCATAGTTCTCTTTTGCCCTTCATCTCTATATCCAGGAGCAGCATGAAGTCCTACTTCTCTGAGAATCAGAAACCATCTTCTAATTTCAGGCTAAGCTTATTCAGGGTCAGTTTAATCCCTTTGGTTTTAGTGCCAACATTGTCTTTAAGATCAACTAATTTTTATTCCTCCCTGATGTTTATATCCTCAGCATTTTTAAATGCCACAATCTAAATCCTAGACTAAACAAGGCAAGCTCCCCTCAGTCAGTTTTCTCTTTGTTATAACCATCCCATAGTCAAATTTCACAGTTCTTGAACAAAAGGGGCAAGAACAGTTAAAATCACAGAACAGTTCTCATCAGTGATTTAATACAAGAGTATGAATATTATTTTCTACTGGAAATACCTTTTGTGACATATCCCATATTTGCATTTCCCTTCCTTATAACTACATTCCATTACTGGTTCATACTGAGTCCCATAAATTAGGCGATTTACATGCCTTGTGCTGGCTTTGCAAAAAATAAAACATCCAATTTGAAATATTTCTTCTGTGTCTAACTGCATGTGCAAGTGTGTGAATGTAGTCCTAGATTTATTCTTGTTATTTTTATCATTACTAGAAAAAAAAAGATGAAATTTTCTCTGCATATGCAGAACAGTATATCTCCCCACTTCCATAAGTACTTCTATTTCCTCCAACTATGAAACTTTCAACTGTGCAACACCATTTACACTCTGGTCTGGAGTTAAAAGAAAATAATTGGAGCTATCATATTAAGTACACTGATAAATTGAGTATCACTGGAAGCACAGTTAAGAAATGGCCTGATCAACTAGCAAGAACTTTAAGACTAAAAGTTTAGAACACAACCATTTGGAGAGAAAATACAGATTTCTAGTCTACAAAAAAAGTAATTCTGCATGACCAGCAAGCCTTCTGCTTCCTTCCCATAGCTCACCAGCAACACTGCTTCCAGTAACTTTTCTCCAGAAGAAAAGCCTTCAGCTGTCTTGTAGAATGTATTCTCCCTTCCAGTTTTGCGAGAGTAAGAATAAGAACAGCCTTTAAGACTTTGGGAGGCAAAGGCAGACTCAGGAAAGCTACTTTACATCCCAACATTCAGCTAGCCTAACAAATAAATTATGCTAAAAACTGCACCTTTAACTTGTACATTCCACGCAACTCATTCAACATTTTGCCAATAATTCATGAATGCAAACAACAACATTGCTTGACCTCACAGTGTTTTAAAGCAGTTGTAAAAATGAATAAGCTATCACAGGCCAACCATGCCCATGCCAAGACAAATCTCCCTGGGTGCCAGGGCCCAGGAGCAGCGGGAGATCCCCATGAGGGGTGTGCCTCTAGGTCTGGTAGCCAAGGCTTCCCCCACCTCCCAGCCCCAGACATTGGGCACCTGGCCAAAGTCAGTCCAGAGCCGAGCTGGGATGTGGGCCACCAGTGGCTCAGCATGGCCAGTGGCTGGGCAGAGCAGGGCTGTAGATAGCTGGAGACTGACCCTGCTGCAGTGCTGCTGGGGGGGACTGACACAGGGTCCCAGTACATGGGTAGGATGGGAGGGGAGCCCTGAGGGGCTGTGCAGGGACAGCAATGTCTGAGAGTGCCCACAGGGTCCTTACAGTGTAGACAGGCATAAATGAACAGGTTTGTGGTGGGACATTTTCATTAAGCTAAACTATTCCTGATCTTCTCGTCTTCATGAGGCAGAACTCTTTGTTTCTGCAGTGTTGATTTCTCTCTAATTTAGTTTCTCTTTCCCATTCAAATGGCTCCTATGCAACACTGGCTGTGGAATCACTGAAGGATCCTTCACTCTCTTAGCATGGAGTTTCTTTATCCTTTTCATCCATTTCTTCACAGGAGAGAAAGACCTTCCACCTTACTGTCTTTCTCCTATGCTCTAATCTTATCCTCTAAAGCCTTCCTCACTTACCATCCTGGAATAGCTTCCTCCCAACTTTTGTTTTGCAATCTCTGTTCACTTTATCTTCCTATTGCTTCCTTTTTACACCTGCACCTCATCCAAAGAATTTTCCTTTTCTCCAATCTTAACATTTTCCTACTCTTCTCAGCCTACTCTGCTCCTCATCTCTGCCTCACCAATAATCTTCATCATGCTTTTTGTAGCTCTCTTTCCTCATACTTTACTATTCACTGACAATGTCTTGCATTACAACAGTATCCAAAATTCAGGGACTATAAAGACAGAGAAAGAAGTTTGGATGTCTGGTCTTCTAATTCTTTTATTCCCTGTCTGTAATGAGAGTCAGAGAGAAGGAGAATGAAAAATAAGTTCCTCAACTATGATTCTAAATTGATTGGACCACTAAATTTTTTAATTATTTAAGTTAATTCATCTGCACAGTTTGTATTTTGGTTTTAAAAGGTTTTAAAGGACAAGAATCACAAAAGAATTTCATAAAGAAAGTGATCAATTGTCCCTGCCAAAATTTGCAAGTAAACAAGGATTTTGAAATTTAGAAGAAACTACATCAAATTAAGCAAATGCCAAAGACAAATCTCAACAACATAAGTTCCTTTTTATCACTATTACACTATTTTTATTATGTTATGCCTTTATACATAATCTGGTCACCTTCTACCCATGTAGATCCTCAGAACTAACCTCTTCCCCCACTCTTTAACACTGCAATTAATGAGTAAAGGCCACTGTATAGGTACATGCATTTCCATCACAGTATTCTAATTTTTCTGAGATATTCAGTAAGTTCTCTCATGCTGGGCATTAATTAATTTCTCAAACACTATAGATTTTACTAATGATAAATTCATGCTACACTATTCTCTGGATCTTCTCACCACACTGTCACAGACATCCAGCAGAGGAGGGGAAGTGGAGCTGGGTAGAACAGTCCCTGCAGCAGGGCAAGCTTTAAATAAGGACAAGAAAACCCAGCCAAGAGGTTTGGCTGCTTCTTTCACCCAAAGTTTTTGCTGCCTTCTCAGAGAATTTAGGACATACCTCACTAGGTACCATACAAGCAGCAGCATAAACACTGTCCCAAGCATGACCTGTTTGCTACAGCATTCACTGCATTCACAGTAGTTGCGTGCTGAGGGGCTTTAATTCAAGCTCCATTTGATTACTGAATACAAATTTTGCCAAGGGGATACTTCTCCCATTATATTTTAAAGGGACTAATCCAGGGCTCTCTCTTATTCAAGGAGTAATTTCATAATCTTCAAATGACCTCACAGCTTTACAGCTTCACCTGACACACTTCTTTCAAGTGCAATGGGACATTGCACTGAGCTTGTTGTCTCCTAATATTCCACAGCGAACTCAAGCAAGTTCTGTCAGGAAGATACAGCAATTCTGGTGGCAACTCTTACAAAGATCTTGGAAATCATTGTAGTCTGGGGGGAGAAAGATACTAGTGAGTCACATGCTCAATGACCAAGGGCTGAACTCCTAATTTTTTAATACAAACATCCCTCTCATAATGGTGACAAACTACAAATCCTAATTTGCCAAATTACAGCACAAGATGCTATGTAAGTGTATTTCTGTTGAAGTTTTCTAACACATGTACAGAAGGTATGTTATGGAGAATGTTAGAATTTTTCAAAGATACAGAAGCCGTGAATGCCAATTTTCCTACAGCTCGTTCTTTAGAGAAAAGGGAGTAAAGGCATAATATATTCTGATTAGATTATATTACAGACAATTTTTAATACAAAGGCCCTTCTTTGAAGGATTTTGGACACAATCCACTAAGCTACCAGAGGTAGGCTCTGTACAAATCAATCTTCTCTCATTTTCAAGTTCTTTTCCATTTAGCTGTACTGATTTTCTGAGTGTCAAGACTGTGGCTAAAGCCGAGCAAAGGCTAAGAACTCCACACTAAGAACTTCACATTCATCTGCACATCAGCATCACTCTTGATTTCAGCAGAGCTCCTGAATACTGGAAATTAAAGAGAAGCTGGGGTTTCTAGTGAAGGTAGAGAGTTACTGGAAGTATTCTTATGGGAGACAATCCTCAACTAGGCTGGCAAGGAGCCTTGCCTTTCCTAGCAGGAATGCAGCAAGATGAAAGATGCTGACAGAACTTGACAATATAGCTGCACAGAGAGACATCAATTAATTTAGTCCTATTTCAAAGAGGGGTGCAATGCAGCTATGCCATCATCTAGTCTTTCTGTTTGAAATGGAAATCAGGTAGTTTTGAAAGAAAAATAATATTAAAGTGGTCCAAAGAACACAGTTCTGGTCAAGCTCTGTGCTTGATTCTCTTTTCAGCTCTAGAATATTTGGGTCACAGAAGGGCTGTCCCTGCTCAAGAGAACAGTGCCTGTGGTACAATAATACCAAGAAATAAAGTCTTGGAAGATGTGTTAAAAAAGGAGAGAGTGAATATGATGATTCCTCCACCACATTAGGATATTTAAGACAAGTAAGCTTAGGAAATTTAAGAAATAAATAGATGCCACATTTATGAGGCAGATACACATGAACCTACCATACACTGTGCAGAATATCAAACTGTTTAACTGAAGGAGCACTTTAACTAGTAAGTATAAACATCTGTCATGATTTCTCATTCCAGAAATAACACATATCTTACTCTATTAGATGATTCTGCCTTTTTCAAAAGCAAAAATGCTTCTTGGACATTCTTAGGCTTCAGAGACCTATATATATATGTATAATGAATGTCAGAGTAAAATATTGCTTTCAAGTTACAGTGTTCTTCCATATATCTCTTAAGTCAACATGGAGGGAACAGAAACAGCTAGTTTCATGTTTAATTAATAAAAGAGAGAAGATTCTGGTTTTAGACTTACAATTTCGCTAGAAATATTTGATTGTAGTCAGCTGAATGCAAATTCAACATGTCTGAGTATGATAAAGAAGGACAAGGCCCTCTGGCAAATGAAATTGCTTTAATCAAGTCTCTAGTCTAGTAACAGATGCAATTATTAATATATACAATTATGCACTTCCACCAGCAAGGTTTTTAGGCAATACGAAGTTTTTACACTAAACTAAGACAGAGAAAATAATTCAAAAACCCACCCCAAACAAACAAACAAAACAGCTTCCAGAAAACTTTGAATGAAAGTAGAATAATCCATGTGAACACAAGTTACATAGAATAAGCCTTCACAGACACAGATAAAAGAAGAAATAATTTAAACCTCCATATAGCCAGAGAAGGAGAAAGCACGTTTACTGTCACGACTGCTTCTCCATTTCGAAATGCCTACAAGGACTGAGTAGCTTTTTCGACAAAATGAGCCTTTGAATGAGCTGCCTAAGGAGCTGGTGGAGTCACCATCCTTGGAGATGTTCAAGGTAAAACTGGACATGGCACATTAATGCCAGGATCCAGCTGACACAGAAGTGTTCAGTCAGAGGCTAGCCTTTGATCATCTCAGAGGTCATTTCCAACCGAAGTGATTCTCTGAAAAATCTTCACAAAAGTCCACCATTCCAATGGCTTAGCATGTCCCAGAGCTGCACAAAGGCCACATAGTTCCCCCCTGTTACCACTAATTGTAGCTCTTCTGCCACTGGTTTCATACAGGCTCCACTTTCCATTTCTACTGCCAGTCTGGCCAGGAAACACAATTCCAGGGGATCATGCTGACACAACCATCAAATAAATCCTACCATTAAGTTCAATCTATACTTTTCTAATTAAAGAGAAATACAGACCTATGAAGAGCATTATAATGCAGTGGAATGGCTGCTGCACTGCAGCTGAGAGCATGCTATTCACCTTGTATTTACAGAAGCCAAGTTATGAAACATTCCTTAGTCCAATCATGTAGCCCAGTGCTCCAAGGTTACCTCATGATTATAGATAAATGGAATAAATCAGTGAGATTTTTAAATAAAAATATTACCTATCAGTTTAAAATTAGTCAATAAAAATGAAAGAAATTGTCTTAAACTCTATACCTACTCCCAGTTTCTTACTAAAAGGACTGTAATCAAGATCTGAATTACTGTGTCTGGAAAACAAAACAACTCATTCTTGTTTGTATCTCAGTGATACATACCTTGTATAAAACTTAGTGACCCTAATCTATGTATCTTAGCGACAAAATTCTTGTATCACCAAGAGATACTTTATGATTTAGAGTAAATTTGAGAATACTTGAATACTGCTTTTGGACCTACTGTAACAGCAATGACAGTCTTGAAAAACAAACCAAATAAGTACCAACACATTCAGCAAGATACTTAAAACAATCAGAACCTTTCCTGGTATGTCTCCTGGCTCATCATTAGTTGCTCTGAATCCTAACACCCTGCTATCTTGACCAAAGTTGAGTTCAGCACTCAGATGGTGCTCCTCTAGAAACTGAGATAAACTGTAGCATGTCTGCTATTTGTGAGCCTGGAAATTCTCTAGAACCACTTACTATTTTTAAACACATTCTTCAGATGGAACATACTGGCATGCTGTCATTTTTTCCCCAATGAAAGGCAGCATCCAACACATTCTGACTGTCATGAACTCATGTGAATTGTTTCTTTGTGACAAAGCCATCATGAAACATAGCACATATATTGCTGGGTTATACACAGCTCGTGGTGTGAGTCTCAGGAGAAAGACTGAACAAATCCAGTACGGTGAATACTTGGGAGAAAAACTAATGAGAACTTGAATAGCTCCTGAAGAGATTCAAAAACAAACAGCATTCATTCTTGTCTATAGCTTCTTCATAGGTGTTTAGATAATTGAGTGATTCATAATCCATTATCTCCTAAAGTATGAATACTCAGGTTGCAGACCCTGCCGATTTGAAGAAAAGTAATTACACTAATTAAATTAACCCTAAAGAACTCATGGAAAAACAAACATTAAAAGAAGAACTGTATGAGCTTGTTCAGAGCTCTGCCAAGGTACAGTAACACAGGCCAACCAGCCAAACAGGAATTCTGGTGGCCACTGCTGTCCAGTAGCAGGTAGGAGTCATCACAGGCCCGGATTCAGACCACACTTGACAGAGGGCACTCAGCACTTGGCCACAGCATCTGGTGTTACACCTAGCAGATCCTCTTCAATTCACGCTGCCAGCTAGCATCTCCTCCGAGTTCAGCTTCCTCAGCTTTAATTCAGCTCACTCTCATCCACACGCCAGTCTCATCAAACACTCAGCAATTTTACCAACTGGTCTGGCTGCACCACAGTGTCATGAGGGCTGCATTCCATCTGCTTCCCAAACTTCTCACCAGCACAAGGCATACACACACTAGGAGTGGATGGTACAAGCTTGTAAAGATCGACACAAGATTTACAGTACTCCTCCTCACCTATGACAACCAGAACAGAAAGGTAGCAGTGAGGTAGTGGATTTGAGATACTGAACCTGCATCTCACTGGGATTTGCAGCCCTACAGTCAGAGCTCCGTTTAAAGGAAAACACCTGAAGACATAGTCTTTGCCTCTCTGAAAAGCTATCTTCTAATTCTGGAGTCCCTTGAAATAGTTTATTGTAATCAAAGAAGAAACAAAAATTTGAACATTTCAAATGAGATGCTGGCATTTCCCAGTTTGGGAAAAAGGTACCTCCTGGTGCCTGTCCTTATCCTCCCAAATATTACTAGGAAAACATCAGTCTCATATTACAAGTCTGACTTAAATATTTTAATCACTCCTGAAATTACATAAAACCCTGCATTCTGCTTCAAGCTTACCTGCCCATAATTTAACCTGCTCGGTGATAAGATTATTTCTTATCACCTCCTAAAAGTGATAAGATTATTTTACTTATCAAAAGCAGTGTTGCATGAAGACATTTAGTGTTGTCTCCGACTGCTATTATCTTTATTGAAACATGATATAAAGAAGGGAATGAACTCTGAACATAATCCATATATAATTTTATGATGGCATTTGAAAAAACATAATGCCCAGATAGTGACTTATTATTATTTTGACCTAAGGCTGGATGAAGTAATGCATCACCGAAAATATAACTGCATCCACAGTAGTTTTCTAGGCTTTTACGTGACTTCAGGAGCTAATAGAATCCAACTGGTTTTATCTCTATAATGCCATTTGAACAGATGCAAACTGCAAGAAACAAAAATTTGCAGAACCAGTCAGTTAATAGCTTTATTCTATTAAGAAAGGGTAGAGCTCTCATTAGCCTGACATTGTTTTTTGTTCTGAAATAAATGAGCAGTATAATTTGGATGTAATCACACTGGAATCATTTCAGCATTTCTCATCTAATTTTTTATCCCTATTGTACAACAGCCATTAAGGGTGTAAATGCATTAACATTTACCTTTTGCAAATCAGCAAGCAGCTCTCTCTCTCAAAACAGAGCTGTCTTTTCACAGAATCATATAGAATTATTATTATTGTTGTTGTTATTATTATTATTACATCTACTCAAGAAGTGCACCCTGGATTCAAGCATCTACCTTAGCTCTACCGGGCCTTGAGTAAGATTCTAAGTGGGTTTTCAGAACCAAGAACCAAAGTTCAGATGGAAAGCATCCACTAAATAAATAAATAAATAAATAAATAAATAAATTTCTATTTTACTTGGACAGATCTACATGCAAAGAGTGCTGTTTAAGTTAATTTTTCTTTATGTTCACTGCTGTCTCTGCTATGCCCTCTCCTCTCTATCAGACAGGAATGCTGGACAGATTAAATCATTGCAAATCCCAGAAAGGACAACTAACTCTTAACTGCCATCAGGAATTTCACTAGATTCACACTGCAGAGATCTGCAGTCTGTTCCATCTAATATTCAGCAAATCAAAGCTTCCAAAGGCCTTACCCTGCAGCACTTCCATTTATTTTTATTTTTTTTTACTCATGGGTATCCATTTGTCAAAGCTCTCCCACTCCGTTTTTTTTTTTTTTTTTTTTGCTACATTTTCTTGTTGGACATTTAGAAAAAAATTCACCTGTAGCCAAATTGTCTCATTTCTTTTAATCCTCAATGCCTGCAAAACTGCAGAAAAATAAAGCAATTCTATTGCATATCAAATTCTGTACCACAGTTTTGTCAAAGCACTACTGGAATTTAAATGGCAAGTGAAGACTTAATAAAGAATAATAGAGTTATTTATCTGATTTTTAAATATAGTTTAAGCAAGAGACTGAATGTATGACGTAAGAAAATGCTAGAACAGCCCTTCTTAATACTTTGAGTACTGGAATTAGTACTTTCTGATAATTATGTCACTCCACAATTATCCTGACACAAGCCTTCGATAAAATCCTCATATAAGCAGATGCTCACATGAGAACAATCATGTGTTTTTTACATCCTGGGTGGGTTCATCAATATAAAGATAAT
Source organism: Pseudopodoces humilis (assembly GCF_049639895.1). Lineage (NCBI taxonomy): Eukaryota > Metazoa > Chordata > Aves > Passeriformes > Paridae > Pseudopodoces > Pseudopodoces humilis. The sequence goes on along the minus strand of NC_142202.1, from coordinate 45,482,347 downwards.
CCTATATTAGTATGTGTATACACTCTATAATTCTATTTTAGTGGTAAATTTCAAAATGTTATTGATACTGTTGGAAATGTATTCATACAATAAGAGAAACCTTCTCTGAAGACCCCATAAAAAGAGATGATGTTAAGTCTTCATGTCCAGTGCTAAAGTCAACAGAAACTGTATAGATGTACTGTATCACTTTATTAATTACATTTTCCTCATTAAATAAGTAGATAAGAACATACAAAATAATGTTTCTATTCAATTAATTGTGGAGACATGGCAGCTCTTAGCATGATTGATATTAATTCGAGGCTTCCATTCCATTTTTTCAACTCTATTCACACTCCTGATATTTACTTTCAAGTGGCTTGCAATTTTTGACTAACAAACTCCAAAAACTTATACGATGCAATGGGTGATAAAATTTTTTAAGGAAGTAAATTGTAGTTTATTGTTGTCAAAATTAGTAGATTCAAGATTGACTTTCATTGCACTATGATAATAAATATTTTAATTAATCACCAAAATAAGAGCAATCTAATAAATTCTAATATTTTGATGTTTTGCAGATTAAAAAGCTGTACCTACACTCGGCTACACCTTCCAAATGATTTTATGAACAAGTGAAGTTTTGCTCATTTCTACCAATAAAATCCTTACATGACAGCCTCATTTGGATACTGATTTTATTCCATCTTGCTGCACAGATTTGGAAGTTATGTGGGAGAACTTGGGATGAAAACTTTATGTCCTCCAGGTGAAGCAGAATACAGGCAAGTAACATACCAGAATATAATGGCTGGTTCGATTTCACTCTCAGCACCCACTGTGAGACATCTGTGCTTCTGCTGTCAATGCACATTTATTATATACTATGTATTTCCTCCATAGTACTGAAAGCAGCAGTATTTCTCTTCCTTCCTACCCTTTTCTGAAACAGAGGAAATCGATACAAGTAAATGAAGATGTTAATCAGGTTTTGTAAGGAATATTACCCTTCAGAATTTTCAGCAGTGACCAATTCCATTATTTTGCCCCAAGACCTAGAAAATGAACTATGGAAAGGAAAAGGTATCATATGATAATTACGAGTGAGCAGAGTCCTGACAAAACCATGTATCAGAGATAAAATGAATATATGGTAGGATGGCTGGAAGAAAACTCACTCATGTTTCTACATCAAATGATTGTAAGCAAAATCATTTCAAAGAGACACAGATACCAATTATGCCATTTTCTTTCTCACTCTGTAATAAACTTTGAAAAATTTTCATTTTGGCAAAATATTCATTCCTAAGGAAAAAAGCCATTCTTTCTACTGTGAAAATCTCAGAATCATTTTTTTAAAGCAGGAAACACTTAACATCCAGTTTATTGTTTAAAGTTTGCAACCATTTTTGGATGCAATGCTGAAGAATACTGTTTTTTTATAGACTTAAATCTCTTTGAAAAGAAAGTCCAAACCTGATTTATTTTGTTGAAATCAGTATCCAAGAAACACAAAAGAACCGTAATAATAAGAAGTCTGTCTTATTGTCTTAGTGGTATGTTCTCTACTCAATCATTCTAAACCTGAAAACATAATATTGTCTAGGAAAAACATACTAGAACAACTATTTCCTACATTCCTGAAAAATTTCTGGAAGGGATGGTATGTGAAGTAGTACTAATCCTAACCATCTTAGGTCTAAGATAGAATTCAAATTCTAGCTTCATGAAATAAAACACACAGTCAACTACTTGGTTTTTACTCCAGCAGCACAGAAATCAAATGAAGCAAAAACCATCTGAAAACTGAGTTCACAAAAACAACACCAGCTTGTTTAAGTGCCCAGTCTCGCAAGAAGCCCTGCAGACCTTTTCGCTGCTAGCAATGAAGGAGCTTCTCTCCTTCAGTCCAGGTACCAGCTGGACTCAAACCCGGGACAGAAACAGGTGGTAAATAAAGGGACTTGCTACTTTTAACAGGAGCATGAGTTAGTGTCTAGCAGCTGAAAGTGCTAAAGAACAGATGAAGAATTTAGAATCCAGTTCACTCCATAAATCCCTATCAGACTTCACAGAAAGGAAGTTTTGCTTTTATGACTCCTTCAGGGTTGACCAGAAGAAAAACAATACAAAAACACCATCTGAAAAAGTGAGATATCAATTTATTCAAAAGCTACTTAATTTAAATAGGTTTTCTCCCATTATTTATTGGGGAAAGAAGCCTACCACACCTATCCATCTAATAAGTCATTTGACCACTCTTAACTGTAGCTTACTCTGTGTAAACTAAGTTTTTCTAGTTCTGCTCTATTGTTAAATCTTCCTTACTTTTAATACCTTTAATGCACTTAATTCTGTCTAAAATGTGAATTGCATGCTCTAAAGATCAATAACTAGACTTCTTTTTCCCCATTGCTTTTAAGTGAATCACCTAGCACAAAGGGGGCCCACACTTTCAGTGAGGTTCCCAGTAGTTACCATATTAGAGAGAGTAATTTTCTCTACATTCCAGATGGCAAGTATCTCAACGACTGCCAGAGTCCTTTTAACCAGCACACCAGGGTGAATGTAATGATGCTCTTGGGAAAGATTGCCTGTAAAATGTTGAGAAGTTGGCAGATGGGACAGAAGATTTTAAGACTAACTTTTTTACATGAGTCAATTTGGACGAATTAGAGATGCTATGAAAGCAAGATCTCTGGAGAATTTCTAAAGATCTCCTCCAAGAGAAGTCAGAGTAGCCAGGAGTTTGGGGGGGGGGGGGGGGAAATTTGAAATTAAAATGGAATCTATAAATTTCCTAGTTGGCCTTGGGATTTTTCTTCCTCACCTGGTACTGCTTTGGGGTAAACAGAACAACAGTTTTCAAATTTGAGTCATTTATCTTAAGGAGGAAGGTTTATCTTAAGGAGGAAGACCTAAGCTAATTGTATAAAAAGAATCCCCTAAGACTCACAGTTTAACCTATCAATCTATCATTGAGCATAAATGTTTCTACAATACACAACACTAAGTGCCTAAACTAAAATTTCTGGAATAGAAAACAGAGAAATTGTTCTGAAAAACACCTATTTAAACACACCATGGAACAAAGAGGTAAATTCTTCAATTCCATCCCATTTACTCAGCTTCCCCTTACACAAATCTGGTTCACATGTTCCAGAAAACAAAGACTTAGAACAGACAATGCAGAGAGGCCCTACCAAAAGGCTTGAAGAGTTCACCTTCTATTTTTTCACACTTAAAATATCACTTGGTACATACTACAGATTTGAATCCATCTCTAAAGGTCTGTTGCTCCATAAATCAGTACATGTACCGGTTCATACGTCCATTAGTTTTTAATCCAAATCTGTGTTAGAAATAAAATTGGTTCTTTTATTTATGTTGATAATGCTACATACAACAAAATATGTAACAAAATGCTTCAAAATATGCATTTTATTCACCCCATTGTACCATTTCTTAGAAAACATTAGAGCAAAGTCTGTCTTTGAAAATGGCAGGGGGTTCACATATTAATTTGCAGCAAATATTTCACTTTCTTAATTAGTAGAAAACCCAGCACAATTAAAAAATGCAAACAAGTTTATTTTCTCTGACACAGCACAGGTATAACCTATCGGAACTTGCACTTTCTGTGAGGGCTATAAGCCTAACTGCTGGATCCATGCCTGGTAATACTAGGAAATAATGGACAACTTAATCCACATTTTTCTAATACCAGGAATGGGAAAGATGAGGCACACTTTCATATACCAGACATAAGCAAGTGTCGCTACTTGCATTAGAAGAGAGACAAATCTTGAATCTGTTATCCTGTAGCCTATAATATGTAATTTACACTTGTGCTAAATAAACAGAAAACACTGCACCTATTCTACATTTACTTTCTGCTATGCTAATGCCTCCAGCAAGGTGAAAGGGAATGAAGGAAATTTTAGCAAGTCAATCTTCAATCTTACATTGCTAAATATACACGGAGATGCCATCCCTGTAGATATCTTTATTTCTGAGTTAAATCAAGCTACTGTGCATTTTATATCTCACCCATGGTAAAGAAAATTATGTAGAACCTGCCTTCAATTGAAAACATAACTTAAAAATGCATGAAGAAAAAGATTGCAGATAAGGCAGCAAGAAGGAAAACACCAGACCAATGCACTAGCACTGAATTAAGTGAAGGGAAAGGGAAAAGAGCTTCTAATCTTATTCAGGAAGCACAGACTTCTCAGAAGGCCAAGCTGTGCATAATAGCTGTAACTGCTCCAATGGACCACTCTGTATGTGTACAATTACCATAGCATTAGACAACTCCCTTTGGATTTTCTGCTATTAGTACCACTGCATCCTTTCTCTCACACAGATATGGACTACAAAGCAGTTGTTAATTAATTTTTTGAGCAAGTATCTTTCCCCCCCCAGAATGAAGGATGTTCAACAGATTGTTTTGCTTCTGGTGTTCAGTACATGCCCCAATGTCTTGCCACCTTTACTGCACACCACTTCATTCCATCCACCAGGGTATTTCATATTTCATACTCATACCCTGCCAGGCAGACAGCACTCCAGCACTCACAGTTCCACAAGCACTGCAGAATCCCATGATGCTGCCCTGAAAACTACTTCTGATCTTGTTTTCATAGTTTTAGATACTTTCCCAGGAAAGTACTGTAAACATAAATGTTGACACATTCCTTCTAAGAAACATCTTTGATGGAGATTTCACATGACCAGTGTGATTGGGAAGGTGGTAACTTAGTTATCCAATCCCTGGTCATTGTCAAGAATCTGTAAATGTTGGAGACAGAAAATAAAGTTATTTCTTTTCCTGTCATACCATTGAGACATGCCCGTGTCAATCATTCCGTGTCCTTTAGCGACACCATGCAGAAGACCTCCAAGGTAAAATGTCATCGCCTTAATTTGCAGAGGGGGAAAACCAACTGAATGTAAAAATGACCAGTTATTTTGGAGTGTCCAACATGCATTTCCTGGGAGCAGCGCTTTTGGAATACTTATGATTAAATAACAATTTACATTTTTCAAGCACATCCCATTCCAGTTTTTGTTGCACCTGTGAGCACTCAGCACTTCTCCAACACAGATCCAGGTATTTTGTATCACATAATCAAGAAAATACCACCATCTGTGAAAGCTGGTCCAGCAGTGCTCAGCATTACACAGAAGGGGTGGAAGAGCAGCAGCTCCAGCTACCAATCCCTGATGGTGCACAGTTTTGAAATTTCCACTGTTCAAGCCAGGCCTCCACTCAGAGCAAACAGTCAAGCTCTTGGACATCCTAAAGACAGCAAGGATTTAAGATGTTAGACACAATCTGGTACAATCTGAATTTGAAAAAGCAAATAATAAAGCCTAAATTTCCAAGCTGAAGAGACTTTATCCAAATTTTTGGATTTATGAAAAAAGACTAGCAATAAATTTAATTTACCAAGCAGGCTGTGAGTTGGTCTGACGGCAAAGCAAACCACTGGATTTTGTTTCTGTAAAAGCAAAATATATAAATGTAGCTCCTGCTATCAGGGATGTGAAATTTAAATTACAAATCTGCTGTGTATTTTCATTCTAAGGGGAAACAGGGGAAATAAAAAACACCAAAACAAAATATTCACTTACAAATTTTTACACACACTAACACGTTTTTTAAAATAATCTGATTATAACTCAAGCTATTCTAACACTGACAGAAGAACCTAAAAGACAAATTTTAAGAGCTTCCAGGCAGGCTTCACAGACACGCAGACAGAAAGCCAAGTTTATCAGTATCCCTGTTCATGCACTCACTGATGGTTTAAAAACTGAAGAAAAATCACCATTTTGTGCAGGATGGGAACACTGAATTTTTCTTGTTTACACTGTGGGTTTGGGACAGCTGAGGACTGACAAATAGAAATTTACAGCTTTGGAAGTAGTGGGTTTTAAGGCAGAGAGAACTCAAATCAATATTGCTACACTTGAATTTTGTGGTGTCTTAGCAAACACAGCATGCTCAAGTACTACAGAGGGCAGATTCAGACAACATAGTCTAAATGGTGCTATTCTTCCTACAGAGGTCACAACAGAGAACGTCAATAAACAGTTCAAATAGATTAAGAGGCCTGAAATTGAATATCTGAAAATGTTCCTTTCCAATTAATAGACTTGTCAAATTGAGGACATACAATCAAAAGGTAAGTGCTCATCTGGCAGCCATTAATGATAGTTGGTCAAGAATTAATAAATTTATTTTCATTTTATTATTCTTCATTTCTTACAGCCAGGTATCAGTAAGACAAAACCTAATAAACACCTAACACCTAATTAAATGGATAATAGTTTTCATTATAAAAAGAACAACAATTCTCTCAAAGCGCCACTGAAGCCCTCGGTGACACCCATGCTAATTTATGCAGAGTACTTCAGGGAAATTTGATAGACCTAAAAATAAGTCAAACTTCAGAATCAAAACTGAACAGTATCAACCCATGCTGCAGTTTATCTGCTTCTTCTGTTCTTGTCTTTGGGGGGCTCAAAACAGGAAAATCCCTTCTCAGAACAGAGTATATTCCAACATTACACCCCACAATAATGCCTGGAACCAAGGCAAAGCCAGCCTAGGGCTTGGAAAGCAATCTTGGTTTAATATCTGTTGACAGGAGGAGAAAAAACACCACCCTCATTTATGTAAACACCTGACCTGGGCAAACCATAAATAAACTGTGCACTGAAAACAAAGACCTGAAGGCAGAAGCCTGATTTTTATCCAGCCTGGGTGGGAATACACACCAAGCACATCCTTTGCTGAAACACACTGCAAAGAATGCTAAAAAGCACTGGCTTGTCACTTAAGCAAAGAAAGGCTCTTCCCAATGAAGAGACATCTTTGTCTCCCCAGAGAGATATAGATGATACATGATACATGATATAGAACATTTGAGTTCAGCCTAGAAGAGCTGCCTTAGCACAACAGCTGTTGACAACGCAGGCAGCAAAGAAGAAGTAACTTCAGGCACGGTGAAGACTCAGCATCATGACATACAGCAAAGGCATGCTCCAATAGCATTAACATTTTGTAAAATTTGAAGTAGCTTATGAATATACTATTGGTTTTAAGACATAAGAGTCTAAGAATTTCTCTGCTACAATCTCTTTTGGAGGGTTTCACAAAATTTAAATCACTGCATTATTGATCCTGTCCACAACTACAGAATGCTGTTGGCACTTTGATCTGAAGCCATACCATGTGCCCTGATCACAAGAGAAAATGAAAGAAATTGAAACATTAATGATAAACCAAGCACAGAACAAGTACAATGACGACTATGGCAAGGGGTACAATTTTTGAAAAGGTGCATTTACATTACTATGATTTCAACCCATTTCTCCAGCCCTAGCCTAGCTTAATTCACTAATAAAAACTTGAATACCATATTGATTTGCGTGTTTTGAATCTCAACAATTTCACATGTGCATATGCATGCACCTATTTTTAAGTTTGTCCATGATGGCAAATTGCAGATGTACCCAGCCTCCACACACACTTTTTTTCCCAACTGAGACAAGCACTCAAGCACATCTGGGAGTTCCACTCTGAGGTGAGCCATGTGAGATCACCATTATGTAAGCAACGGCAGAACCGCAGAAAACAAATCTCCAATGTGAATGGATTTATTAACTCATTCATGTAACAGAAGTCCTAAGGTTTAATAAGCTCTAAATATACAGTGCAAGACCAACTCTTTCTTGTAAACTCAATTAGTTTCTATCTGTGCACCTAAAAATTGAAAACTGAACCAGTTTCCAGCCTTCCTGTGCTTCCCTCTGTTAGCAGGCACTGCTGGGGCACATTCTGCATGTCACTGCCACATTGCCTTCAGGCTTGCTTGTGATATTACAAATCAAAATCAATACCACAGGCTATAACAGCAGCTGATTGATTGTTGCAGAGATCTGTAGGACAAATAACTAAATAAAATTTATTTACTCATTCAGCTTAAAAAAAAACCTACCTTTTGGGTTTTTTTTACTATGCTACATAACCTGAACTGTGTTGGCACATTCTGAGACCTGCAAAAATACTGTTGCACCCTACTCTTGAAAGATGACATGAATTTTTTAAGATGAAAGGCAGATAATGCATTTCTTCTGAAATACACAGATGATAATTTACTTATTCCAGATAAACAGAAGATGTAAACAACCTGAGAGATATAAAACAGGAGAGAAAAGAAACCCAAAATTATCCAATTTACTTCTCAGTAATTAAATATCTAAAAAAAATTAAAATAATACATCAGTGACCCTTATTTAAGAAAAATATTATAAGAGCAAATAAATGAGAAAAAAAAATCATTGTATTTTGTGAGGAAACTGAAAAGTTAAGATAAACTATTACTGAATTATATAAGAAAACTGAAAAGTTAGTTAGCACAATAAAGAAATTATAGGGAAAAAAAAAATGCTCCAAACCATAATTTATAACTGGATCAAAAATAGAGATTGTTCAGAAGGACAAACTACCTCTACTACAAATTCTTGAGGTAGAAAAAATTTACTGAAAGCGGTTGAGATAAACATACAATAAAGAACAAGGGAAATTATTGTGTCCATTTGAACATAAATTATGGTAAAGCCATTGCATGGAAAAACCAGCTCCACACAGAAATAAAACTAAACCTGAGAAAGGAACAAATGAGACTGCTGCTGTATCTCCCAGAAAGACTGCAAGCACCTACACCACTGTAGGTTATAAATGCCTACTAAATTTATCTTTTGGTAATTAGACATCACTAGAGGACAAATTAGGGGTAAAAAGTCATAGGAAAAGAAAGCATTATTTTTAACTGTGAGGGTAAATAGCTACAGGAATAAATTGTCAAAGGAAATTACTAATTCGTAACAGAACATTATCTGCTTAGGGGTTTGGGCTTTGCTTTCAAAGAGATGTGACTTAGTTTAGCTGTTCTCCAGTGAACTTAAGAGTAGTCACTGAATATTCAACCTTAGACACAGGATGATCTATCACAGAAGAGTGGAATCCCTGGGCAAAACTTCGGCTTCTGAAAAGATGGGAAGTGAGACCAAAGAGCACCAGTGGGATCTGCAAGTTCCAACAACCACAGCTAAACCTATGAGGTGTCTCAATTCAAAGATGCTATGGCACTCTCAGAAAGAATGGAAAATAATCCCAAAAGACAATACAGGCAGTTTAGGGAGTGCCGACATGGATAACTATGCATAACCACTTTTAGACAGATCATCCATATTCAGGATTTGACTTAAATAAAATGGTAGCTACAGCTGCCAGTAAAAACCAGTGAGAGCCTTCAGTGTCAGGCAGTTCAGAGACGCTGTTATCTCAGAGAAGGTAACACAGCTAAAGCAGCAGTGCAAAACTGTTTCTGCCCAAGGTATAAAACCCAAGTCTCACAGTCTTCTCATTGAGCAACCCAGGGATTCTTAGCCCAGTTCTGAGCATTATGTCAAAATCTGCCAGAGCTATTATATTGTTCTAGTATGTTGTGATTTAGGAATGGTTCTCCCCAATCCAGTGTCCCCAAGACTAGGTTTTTACAGAATAGCAACTGCCCCCCATTCATTCATGGAACACACTTCCCTTGAGTTAAATAGAGGCAACAGAATACTTCATGGCTTCTTTGAGAAGGAAAAGGAAGGGGAAAAAATAAAAAAAGATAAAAAGGGTTTGTGCTCCTTATGCAAGGAAAACTGCAAGGGAATACAGGGAGGTGTTTCAACAAAACAAACCTGTGGGCAAGTATACCAGCAGCAGCAAAAAGCAAAAAAGCCAGAGGAGGATTTCTAGGGAAACAGACAGTGACTGTATTTGTTACAACCCATTTCTGTTTGCTCACCCTAACACATGAACTACATTATTTACTTTACAGACAAGCTATGGGAATGATTTCACATGGGAAATTGTATTTTTTCTTTATCATTAAAAGCTACTTCCTCAAAATCATCCCTGCTCAGTAGTCACTTTGTCCCTGATCAAATGACACAGCTCATTGTTTTCCACAGAAGCAGCAGCAGTTTAGTGCTGAATTCATTCCTATCCTCCTGAAAACTTGCCAAACCTTTAAATACTGCAGACGCCATTTGGGAATAAAGCATTTATTTCTTATCAACAGTTATTGTTTAAATGAAGCAATAACGTAAATGCATCATTCTCCCATTAGCCTAAGGATGTGAGAAGTCCATCTATAGGGGAGGAATGGTCCCTCAGGGACATATGCCTCCCATCCACAAAAATACACAGCCCAGTGGGTAAAAAAAAAAAAAATGGAAACAAGTTGGGGGCCTCTCATAATTCTCTGTTTCAAAAAAAAGTTTGGTTTTAAAAACCAAAGCTGAAGTGACAGCAACACTCCCAAGGCCAAAGCTGAAGATATTTCTGCTCTCCTATCTTAATTTTTTTAAAAAGTGCACTTTTTCTTCCCCCTAAATCACAATTAAATATGTTCTTTCCAATAAATACTGTTTTTAAAATGGAATGGAGGTGCTCTGAAGAATCTTTACCTTAAATTTTATGTAAGAAAAAGGATCTACCACCAAACTTTAAAAATATGGCTTTCTTAAAATCGTAACTAAATGGAAACCTGAAAGCTACCAGTTTTTCCACCTGAAATTACAGAATTTTTAGCCAACCTTCTATTTTTCAATTCTCATCCCTCAGGATCTCCAAGAGTTAGGGGCCATCACTGAAAGGTAAGAATTAGTGACCTCTGTTCCAGAAGTTCATCAGCCCAGAGATGCTCACCAATCTCCTACCATCCTCGTACTTACAGACACTTTCATTTGCACAGTACAGCCAACACCACAAGCAGCTGTTTTTTTCTCTCTTCCCTAAAACTTTACTGCAGGACTTGCAAACCATGTCTGCTGCCCAGATGGAAAAGGCACAATAGAAGGCACAACATCATTTTCTTTGCTACCTGAGGACATTCTCTTCATCTCACTGTCTTTCTAACCTCACACAGGGAGCTTCAAGAGCCTTCATTTGAGTATTTGACTGGGAGGAAGTTCTCATTGCAATTAAATTTAAGCATACGGAACTGCAGCAATTATTGTTTAGTTTTAATGGAATTCTTATTTCTTACCGTTCTTAAATTCAAGACAGCAGCCCACTTTGAAAATTAATCTTTTGGAATTCCTTTTGAAGAAAAAATCCACTTTATTGTCAAGAGTAAGTTGAACTGTAAAAGTCAAATTAAAATACCTATACTGCTGTATGGGTTTTGCTTGGCTGTTTTTTTTAAACAAACTGCAACTATTGGAATGATAAAAAATTATTTTTCACCTCTAAGATTTACTTTGAGCACTGGCAATAGCTAATACTTTGCAGCACTCAAAGACAAGATGCAACTGCTAAGCACCATTACTGTAAAATTATACAGGATGCATAAGACTTTACTTTGCCTTTTTACCTTAACAATAAAGCATTTAGACTGTAAGTTTATCCTCCACCCTGACTAAAGGGTGAGCATTTAGCTGCAGCATATTACAGATTGCCTGTCCCCTCACAGCACTGCATAATCCACCGCCTGTTCCCTATTTGCTCTGCTCACCTACATATGCATGAAGGTCAGGGCTTGAATCCCTTCTCATCCTGCCAGTCCTCACAATACAGGCATACCAGGAGATAATAAGGGTTGCATCTCTTTTCCTGCACTGCGAAACAGGCACCCTGTGCAACCATGGAAGATCCCACCTTGTTCCTCTGTCTGGCCACAGCGTTGCCCACAAATATTTGGCCACAGCAGCTGTTAACCTCTTGGGCTGTCCTGACAAAAAGAGCTGCACACCACAGCTACAGGTTTCTTAAGCTCAAGAATGTCTCCCAAATACATGACAGCAGCAACATGTCAAAAGGGTAAATGAGAGGGTCAGCAACTAGAGCCCCAAGAAAATATATTGGTGCTTAGTCTGTACCATTTCACTTGAGACACTCTGATCCTCACCCTGCTATAGCAGACTGGATTTCTCTGCCCAAGCAGCATCAGCCATCATGGCCCTCTCTGTGCATTCCCAGAAATGCTTCTGTGGCCTTTCTAACACTGAGCCCAGGCACAAAAGCCTCATTTCAGGATGCAGAGACAAAAGTCTCATCCACCCATCCATCCATGCAGCACCACATGGACGAGGAAAAATATTTCAGCACAGCAATGAAAACACAATAAGCAAGTAACAATGATTTCCCTTCAGGTGTAAGTCATAAGCATGTTTGACAATATTGCTAATTCCCCAAACACCCTTCCCAATAGCCACAAGTGGAGACAAACAGGCTGCTGCTGCTACAAAGGGGCACGAAGCCACCCACACGCAGATGAAACCCATGGGTACCATTAGGACCCAACACTATATAAAAAGTCAGAAAATGTGCAATTGCAAATCTTTCCACAAACATACAAATTAAGAACTACAAGAAGGGAAAAGTGCATGGGGAATGTGAGATTATAGAAAAAACATAAAGAACCCCACTTACTGCTAAAAGAAACCCCACCCTTTTTTCAATGGCTGGTTCTGTTTCAAGACTGAACAACAGATTTTAAAAGTACTGAATCTTTTGTATAAACCTACTAAAAAAATTGCAATAATTGCAAATGCATGTAGTACTATTTTCAGTTATGATTCACTGCCCCCTCTGTTATCAGAAAAAGGGATTATCAGTCAAAAGTTGCACACAGAGTTTTTTCAAAACAAAAAGCAGTGCTTCCCCATTTAACATCCACTGCAGATGAAGAACTCAATTTGCTACCAAATTCAGTGTCACCAAGCCTACCTCCCCCAAGACACAAATTGCTACAGGCTGACAGCACACAACAGAAACGGGGAAAGTATATTCTTGTCTCCTTCCCTTTCTGTTACTGACCACTGCTAGAGATAAAATACTGAATTAAATGTACCCCTTGACCTTCAGTTATTTTTATGCTGTTATGCAATCTGTAGTAAATACGTAAATATAGCATACAAAAGCACTGCTATTAAGGATAAAAGCAGTCTAGCCTATTTCTCTGGGAGCACTGAAGAAGTGTATAGAAGATACACAGATTTTAGAAGCACAATATGTTAGCAAGAGTTAAGAGTTTTAGAACAGCCTTTCCTTTCAGATAGCAATGTCTCCTTTGGACTGGAATTTGGACTGGACTAATTTCCTGAGTAAGGTAAACTTCTGGCATTAAATCACAAGTAAAAAGTACAGTTTTGCATAGTTTCTTTTAATTATTCCTTTTAAGGCATCATTTTCATATTTTAAGACTACAGAAGCAATGTTTAAAAAAAAGACTAAAAAAAACCCCACAAAAATATAAACCAGTGAGAGTAATTGAATGCAGTTCTTATTACTATTTTTAAAGTGTCTTTCCATCACCTGATGTGAACTAAATACTTTGGCAATTTTATGTAAGGCATTTTAACTGTGAGTCATCTGCAACTATGCTCTTGCATGCTAAATAAGCTGAAAACAGTTGGTACTGCATGCTGAGTGACATCCCTGTTTTGCTTAAATCTTCAGACTCCATCTTCATATGGTATTTCTGCTCATTTTAGAAACAATGTATTACAAGTTGCACATCTTTTCTTCTGTTTGTCTTTTATATTCACTAGTACAGATTTGCATTCCAATTTCAGGTGAGTCATTAAATCCAGTTAAAATGTCAGCCTTGGTTCTCACTAGGATTTAACTGCAACAATAAAGTCATCTTTTATTCTTCTTACAACCTAGTAATACCTTGAGAAGACATCTGTGTAGTAACTTGACTAGCACAATAAAGACAGAAGATCCAGCTAGAAGAGAATCCTTGAAATGTACTGAAACAAAACGTGAAAATCTTGACCCATGCAAAGCTTGCTAAAGCTAGTTTCCACAAATTAAACAAATCCATTGCGTTAAACCACTCAAAATTCTCCTTACTCAAGTTTTTAACTACAAATTCATGGCTTTACTGGAACACAAAACCCAAAACCCTCTAAGGTCCTATAATTCTTTGTTCTGTCATTGTTTTGCTTGTACCAAGAAATCACAATCTCTAACAAACAAATAAAAAAAAACAAAAATCAAACTGATTTATCACTGTTTTTACAGAATAGACAGAATAACCAGATTGTAAGAATTAATTACCCTCACTTTAAATATTCAATCCAGAATTTTCTACAATAATTATAACATACTGCATTTCAGGGAGGGAAACCAACAGCTAACTACCGTTCAGGATACTAGAGTCCAAATTAAGAGTTTAATTTATGCTAGCATTAGGGACCTTTCTTTCTCACTGTATATGTCTTCATGACTAAGGATGGTCCTAAATCCAAGAGTAAATTGCAGTGTGCTTTGATTTCTCATCCAGAAGGTATCTTGTATTGACATAATACAGCAGCAAGGAAATAACATTTAAACAAGCCAACTTTTAAGTACAGTTAAAAGCCACACTGAGAACCTGTAATATCGGTACATATACAACACAGGATGAAAAAACAATTCTGTGTACATGGAACACAACACGTTTTGTAGGTGCACAGAAAAAAATAAACAAAGAGTTTAAAACTACCTCCAAAACCATCTCCTTGGAAATATTATCTGAGAATTCCTATATTTATTGAATTCTAATTACAATTTCTTTTTTGACACTTCAGGAAATTCCAACTTTTTTAATCAGAGGAGGAAAAAAAACCCACCTTGTTAGCCTAGCTTCCTTCTCCTAATGGTTATACAAAATCAAAAGAAATAACTTATGGCATATACATTCACGAAGACTATACAGATGCCAAAGTTCCTTTCAGGTTTTTCAGTCATGGATGGAACAGACAGAGCTTATCCATCAACACTTGAAATTTTGGACAGTTCAATGAACAAATTGGTCACTGTTTCTGCTCGTTTATAACAAAACTAATGTAATATAATTCTACTCAAGTATTGTTTTATGTGAGGATGTGCATGCTCCCACAGCACCCAGTACATGAGGGCTCAACACCTTCAGGTCTCTAGGATCTATGTTTTACAGTTATTATTTGGCTGTGCAGTTTTTCAGAATAACTGCCATGTCCCCCCCTTTCATTTTTCCTTTAATAATGGCTTCTCAAAAAGAACTTCTTCCCATGTCTGATATGCCATGAACACAGGAATCACAATGCATTCTACTCTAAATTAAATATTACCATTAAAGACCAGGCACTACTTCAAACCAACTAGGCAAGGACAATTTAGAACTTTCAATTCAATAACTCTGCTGTCTCTTTTTTCCAACTATGCTATTATTAGCAGCATTACACATTTTGTACAGACATCTTCATGTTTCTGATAACAACCACCGAATAAGTTGCAAATAAAATCACCTTTTTTTGTTCAGTCATCTGTCCATAAGGCCTTGAATCTGTGCACTGACTTCCAGTATCCTCCCATATAATGTCTGTATTATATGCTCTCATCTTCAAAGGCATAGCCCTCCAATTCTTCATATTCAAATTCACCGTGAATCCAGAGGAGATTGGAATGAACTCCAAGACATCTTCCTGGGCACACTACTTAATTTCCCTGGCCCTTGGCCTCATCTCACCGTTCCTCTGCTCTTTGAGGCAGGAATTGTGACACACTGCACATTTGTACAGTGGCACAGTGGCACCCTTGCCTCAGCTGATCCCTCCAGGCACTACAAAATACAATCAATAATAGTAATTAATTTTGTCCCTTGTTTCCTCTTTTATCCACCTGCTGTGGTCTTTGCTCTGATAACTGAATCTACATCATGGCTCCTCATGTTTTGTCTCACTAACAAAGATAACTATTGCTCTCCTCTCCTTAGACATACCTAGACCAAATTCTTTAAGAAAAACACAGCAATTGGTTCTCTTTGTTCAAATTCTGTCTCAAAATTAATTTCCTTCAAGTAAACTTCCATTACTAATTTAAGGCACCATGTGCTACTTCAACTTACAACAAGGTTAAACAAGTGAGACAAATGTAACAAGTGCTTCAGAATTAAAATACCAATGGTACATGGAAAATTGTTTTTATTTCCATATGTATAAATTATATCTTGCCAAACTAACAGGTGACAAGAAGTACAAATTTGTACCTCGGGGAAATCTTCCACTACAGATTGGGCCTTCTCACAATGGTTTAAATTATTTCAAGATTCCTATTGACATTAAACACAGGAAAATGCTCAGAAAAAACATTCATGTACTTTCATCCATACTCATACACACATACACACCCACACAAGCAGTCGAGAGTCCAACAAAGCCAGAGCTCTTTTGGCAAGACAAACCTCAAATCAAAATTAGTATTTTGTGCCAGCACCAGTCATCAACCATTTATTTGTATCAGTCTTTTAAATACCGAATACCTACTGCTAGACAAAGTGTCTCTTCCAGTAACCACCTGTAAGTTGACTACTTAAGTGCTCCCATTATGCAGCAGAGACATGAATGTGAAGAGATCACAAGCAACTTTTGCCATTTTAAGTGTCTACCGACAGCACACTGAGCAAAACCAAGTCAAATTTGGGTTAAACCACCAGCAGGTCACCTGCACCAGCAAATCACATCACTACCACTTGGTTGCTGTCACCAAGGCAGCACCACACAAGAAACACTAAAACATCTTATGAGGATGTCTTAATGTTTTAGTACATGTCTTAGTATTGTGTCTAGCACTGAAACAGTGCCAAACACAGCCAGATTTGTTACAGCTTGTCTGACAGCTTAGGGACCCCATCCTTACCCAGGAAACAATGACAAAAAAATTGCTTCGGTTTAGAGCCCAAAACATGAAACTTCCCTGCTTCACGTTTAAAGTCAGATTGTGACAACTCATGAGCCGGACTTAGACCATTCAAACAGTGGAGGAAAATTCAGCTTTGCTATTGCAAAGTGATGCAATATGTCTGTGCAGCTATCTGAAGATTCCAAATATTTCTCTGCAAAAGACTCTTCATTATTTATTTCTCTCAAATCAAAGCTCACTTATACAGCTTAAATTTTGTATCTTCTTATTTAGATATTTGCAGAAATAATTCTGTTTGTTCACTGTGGCCAGCAGATAAATTGTGCCTTCTAATTCTTCTGATAGTGATGAAGTATTTCACATACATATTTTTCATTTTCTAAATGTTTTTTCCTGTAATCTTTGTCTTCCCATACCAAAGTCTTTTCTGATGTTACATATATAGCAGTTAGGTACTGTCCTTAAAAAAAATATAGGTAGCTTCCTAATGAGAAATACTCACTTTTTTACTGCTTTCTAGTGTTGCCTCTGGAAAAGAAAGAAAAGCCACATGCAAAGAGGTCTTGTAATTCACTCCAATGTCTGGAGTTGGAACTGGGTAGATATGGACTGACAATTGGAATTCTGACCTTGTAAGAGTATTCTAATCACTGACCATTTCAATTATGAATGTGAATGACTTTTCTTAAGTCATTAAGTCACAAGTTTTTCTAAAAGGTCACTTTTATTCATTATGAAAAAGCAGTCATGTTTTAGGGCATGTGTTATGTGATGTCATAGACAGTTCATGATGTCTTGCTTGGCTCAATACAGGTCATAAAACTATTGATGAGCCCTGATATCAGACAGGCTGAACTCCAGAAATTAATTCTTTTTTACCCCTCTCTAGGTGGACATTCCAAACCCTGGAATAAATCTCCCCAAGACACTGTGAACTGCATCTGTGGAGAGTTCAAAATCAAAATAGACTAGATGATCTTGAGAGGTCCCTTTCAACCTCAGTGATTCTGCAAAAATAAAAAAAAATGTCAAGTGTTGCATAACTAATAATTTTGACTATTGAGACAGCATTAATCACCAAGACAACCCCAGTTTGACTCAAACACCTGCTCAGTGCACAGGAAGAGCCAAAAATCAGCAGGAAAACAATGATAGTTAAAATTAATTTGGACTTGATAGTTTTGATCAATCAGTCTCCAGACAATTTACAAGGAGTGGAATGTGACTTCATCTTATATTATAGATGGAGACCTGGGTATGAATTCCCACACTGATACACATTTTACCAAATCCAGTTTTAGCAGTAGAATTAGAGGACATAATGATTATATGTCTTAGTTTAGCTGAGATTTTCAATACTTAAAGAGGGTTCTGAGGATTGTTCTACTTTCCAACACCACTGTACTAAAGCTGCTTCTCCAGAGGATGAACTTGCAAAAATCAGAAGCCACATTGCCTTAGCCAAAGTGCTGTCAGTTACACCACACACTCCTTCCAATGGTAATTATATATTTTGTCAGAATATATATAGCTGAATACTCAGAGGTGCTTTCCACAGAGATTCTTAGCCACATATTAGAATAGAGTGGCAAGAGTTAATTGAAGATTACATTTTTCAATATATTTCAAAGATCCCAAATTCCTTATGCAACAAATAGCCTGAATCTATACTATTTGTTCTACAGGTGATCTTCACAACCTCTAACTAAACAAAGTGGCACTTGATTTCTCAGTTTCCTGGTCCCCACTATCTTTCAAGCCCTCCAATCAGATTTTCCTCCCTGATGCAAAGAACAAGCCAAACCCAAGAGAAAAATGAATACCACAATATTTGTTGTTTGAAAATCAACCCATAAATAAGTTAAATAGTTGTGAACAGTAATAACTACATCATCAGAGCAATCTGATTTATCTTCCAAAAAAATAAAAAAATAACCTTTTCATTCTTTATCTTCCAACCTCCAAAACTAAAAAACTGTTTGATTCACTCCTCTGTTTAACCCAGTTTGCCAGCAAAACCGTGTCAGATGAGCTGTGCAACTGATGCACTAAAATGTACCAGAAAAATGCAACAAGATTTATAACACCCAAAATCTGCAGAATGAAAAAAAGAAAACCAATTCTCAGGAACCTTAGTGGTTTAACTGCTCCCTGAAGCAACCTTAATAACGTAACATGCTGTTAAAACAAATAAACAAAATAACTCAAAAACCCCAACAAACAACAAACCCACAATCTACAAGTAGTACTTCTGCATAAGAAAAGTCTTAAGTTTGAAACAATACTGGAGAGAAGAGTTACACACTGCACTGCAAGCTGTACATTTCACAGATGTCATGTTGACTAAAGAGGTGGGAATGATACCTCTGTCAGCTAATATCTAATAATACTCTGCTTGGCCGCTGGATCATCTCCAAATCTCCTAACAGCAACTTCTGTCAACATCCAGATTCTGTTCATGAGCACCACATTGTGCTGCATCAATTACAATATTTTGAATTGACACTTCTCTGACTTTCAAAAGCTCATGATGGACTCAGTGCTAACTTCAGCTAGAAATGTGCCTCTCTACAATTGCTGACATTCCACAGCATGGGGTTCAATGAGAGCACAATGCTCTGGCTCTTGTACACTCTTTGCCTCTACTACTTATTAAAAAGTATTTCAACATACAGCATGTAAAAATCCAATCCTTGGCACAAATGACAAATCTGAAAATAGGCAAACGACAGCTAAGAGCAGTAGCTACCATCCCTAGATCAGATATTAAAAGAACACCATTGATGTAACCAAAGTTACACAATCAAAACCTAGTGAATTCTAGCACTGCTCACTTTCACATTTGAATTCTCTTACACATCCACAGGAAAAAATTCCTTGGCCACCAGGAGCTGTGAACTCAGGAGGTTCTGTCAGAGTTGAAGTAAAAGGTTCACGTTTCCAGCTGAACCTGACAAAAACTGCCTCCTGTAGACCAGAGGGCTTGATGGGAGAAGCACAATCCATTCCTGACGAGCTTTCTCTTTCTGCTGAGAAGTTTGAAGCTACTGCAATTATAAGCAAATGGGCAATAAATTCTTCCTGGAAGTCACCACCAAATCTGTGTAGTCAAATTCTGATCTGTTTTCCATCCCGTAGAATTGAGTAGAGTAAAAGAAATCTCTTCTGCAACAAGATCTCCCTCACCTCATAAGGTGTGGGAAAAACAGGTATTTTGGGCTACCTTCCAGACCTGTGATATCCAAGTCCACTCAAATTCTTTTCTCTAACACAAACTTTCGTACAGCTTTCAGAAAAACATGTACATTCTTAAAAAATGTAGCCATTTACGATTTTACTATACTGTAGGTCCTTACTGAGAAACACAAATTGCAGACTAGAACTTGCTCTCCACCTCGAGGAGAAAAAAAAAAAACAAAAAACAAACCTGTATTTATTAAATTATAAAAATACAATGAGTTTAAGAGAAAATGCTCTTATCTTTTAAGGGTATAAAATCTTTATTATGAAAACATATTACACTTTAAACAAATGATACATTTTAATCAAGAAATCTATTAACCTTTACTTCAGCAAGAGTTGGACTAGAAGAAGAAAAGAATGTAGGTCAGTTTTAAAAGAGAGCAAGAGATTGTTCATACATGCTTCAATTTTTCTCAAGATCATCCTCTTCAAGACAAAGTACTACCATTTTGGCCTCACCACTCCAGCTCTTCACAATGAAAAAGATAATGTTTTGAAAAGAAACGTTTCCATTCCAGATACGGGTTAGTTTAGATGCAAAAAAGATCCCAAAAACCCCATACACAAATCAAAAAGCATCCAAAAAAACGGAAGATAACAAGACACATTCTCATACAAATACCACTGTCTCCTTAACTCTGATAAAATTAACTTCAGTGTTTGAGAAGAAAAAAAACCAAAAACCTGCTATATAGCATTTCAAGTAAGCACAGTAATGGCACCATGCCATAGCTTGTAGTAGCTACTTTCCAATAGAAGTTTCTGAACAAGACAGCTGGAAACTGCAGAATGAAACATATGCAAGGGTTCACAGAAGGTTTGGCTATGTGAATGGAAAATACAGTAATTATGAAGAAACTTACAGACTATTTCAGCAGGAAATAAGCTGGAAAATGTCTATTACCAGATATTGCCATGTAAACCATGTGTAATCAAGAAAACTGGTCAAAGTTCTTTTGACTGAAGCCTTCCAGTTTTACTGGAAGTCAAGAGCTCAAGTGCTAGGCTAGGGAGATTAGACAAAGGTGAGCAGAAGGCATATTCCTATGCCTATATATTTTTTTTCATAATATATTCTGCTCCAATCCAAGTGCAATGTAAATTACTCTGAACTCAGAAAACTAGCAAATGCATTTTAATGTTTACATGATCTCTACAATGAATTTGAAAGTCCACATAATTTTAGCTTTTTTACCACTGCCATAGTTAATACATGAGGCTGAAAAAGCAATGTTGCACAGCAAGAGCTCATTTCCACCAAGTGCTGATACTCCTAAAAGGGACTTTCCTTAGGCTTGCAGACACCAAATAAAAATCACAGGTGCACCGCTAATGTTTCAGAAACTTTGTGACAAGATAATTTCTTACTCTGGAGTATAATTGATACTTTCTTCAGTAACTAAACAAAAGTAATTCCAGTGATAAGTGCTTCAAGACAAACAGATCTCACAACCTTGACAGACCAAGTAAAAACACGTATTTTCTAAAAGGTATTAATAAAAATATGACACTGAAAGAGTAAAAAAAAATAAATAGTAAAAAGAAGCATTTTGCATGTATCTCGTAGCTAAAGAGCAGTACTCCCCTACAGCATAGATAACATCCTAAGAAAATTAAGTAATCTCAAATTCAAGTTAGATATTCATAATCTCAAATTCAAATTAGAGTTAACTTTGGCTTCCATGGTGGACATAATAAAATCTGTGCTGGACACAGCAAAAGCAGACTGTTAACAGAAAAATACACAAATGCAACTCTGGAAGAATATTTAAGTTATTAACAAAGACATCAGGGAGACTGGTAGAAAAAGAAAAAAGTTTCTTCTCAGAGAAGAGGAGAACATGAAGAAGGATTATTACCTTTGCAGAATTGGACAAGATGATATATCTGAGCAGCAAAGTTGGAACAGTTTACCATTAAATGTAAATATTATGACGGACGATTAGTAACACGCACACAATTTTAAACTAATTGTGCAAAAGCCAGGTCACACACTTCTGGCCCCTAAGCAAGACAAATGTTGTCTTAAAATGGCAGACAAGGACATGAATTCAACACATTTAGGCCATTACACAGAACAGCACACAACACACTTAGTGCATGATTCAGCTCTGGTTAAAATCTAGAGGAGGTTTGACATTAACATCAGCGAGAACAAAACCAGACTTATAAAAAACTTACATGGCCATATAGAGACCTCGCAGTCATGGACCAACAAATCACTTCATGGAATGTTTAACAAATGAAGAGTAGATTATTGTGCTAGACAATATGCTAAAATCAATTAGTTTACATTTGACTTGCAGTATCATTTAAGCAATAGGTAAGAGAGCCAGGATTTTATTTGAAGCAGTCTTTGCAATAGAGGATTTGTTTTTAGGCTCCTGGCCAAAAAATGTATTTGTGCCATAAGTATTTTCTTCTAGACTTTTGTTAATAGAACAACCTTTAACAACCTGTTATACCAATCTGCCTGTTTTATGTATTTCTCTCATTTAAAAGATTTATTCCTTAGGCAAGGAAAATGAGATCCAGATAGAAATTTTGAAAGGAGTATTTTTTTTTGGCTGATTATTCTGTTTAAAGGTATACAGTGAGGTTACAAGCCTATTTCACTCACAGAACTCCTTGTTTCCCTGCCTCTCCCAATAAAACAAATTACTAGTATACAACCAGTAATAGCAAACAATAACTTTTCAGTAAGAACTTACTATAACAAAGTGCGCTTCCCAAGCTCTAGATGTGGTTCCAATTGTCAAACTGTAACTCTGTAACAGACATAAGTCATCATAAAAAAAAACCGTCACTCATCAAAAGAAGTTAGAGGTACATAAAGAAGTAGTTTTGTTAACACTGATAATCTTGCACAGTTCACCACCAGCTAAGCTCATTCCTTCACTGAATGTGTGTTCTGACCCATGTTTATTTTGTTAGTAAAACAGAAAGTGCAGCAAGGCCTTCCTGTGCAAACAGAAGTGCAAATGCCATGCAGAAGAAACAAATGTCCCCCACCAAGTTCAGAAGGTTGAGCACCTCTTATACACCACATTAATTGGATTACTTTACAGGATTACAGCCTCAGAAAACTGATACAGTAACTCTCACCTAGAGGTTTTCCTAGCATCGGCAGAAGATACCTTTGTGCAGAGGGACAGAGTGAACAACTCTGTAAATCAGGGACAGGATGTTTGCAATGAGCTGATTTACAAAGTCTGAGGGACAGCCCCCCAAAACAAACTGATTTTGAAGGAAAAAATATTGTCACTGATGTTGTTTTATCTTTACAGCTCGTCAAGAGAGAAATAAACTGTAGAACAGAAAGCAGAATAAAAAATAGGCATAAAACAGAAAGTATCTAATTCTGCTTCAGTAACAGATTTCTAGTATAAGGAAGGAAGAAATTCAGAAAATTCAGCTGCAATTGCAGCTGACATACAAATTATGAGATAGAATCTAACTGGAAATTTCAAAAGAGAAAACAGCAATACATTACTTCTGACATAATCAGAATAAAGTGATGCTTGTAACATTTTCAACAGACTGTCAACGTTGCAGCTTGATACACCTTTGAACTACATCCATTTAATTTTCAGTAGATTTAAAGAGGTACTATTTTGAGAATTCCAAAATCAGAAGGGAGGAAAAAAAAATAAAATCTATTTTCAGTTGCTTGAAGTCAATAAACAAGTATAAGCATCTCAGTATTTTAAAATGCAGGTACAGTTTTTTGCTGAACTGAGCAACACATCTCACATAGAACAAGATACCTCCATTCACCTTTAGGAACATGAAAATCTAAATCTCACTACCTAATTACTCATTTTTCACCTCCCACTCATGAAAAATGAAAGTGTTTCTTTTTGCATCTAAACTTAAATTACACTTTCTATGCAAAAGTGCTTTTTTTTATTTTTTTTTTTTTAGAAAAGGCAACTATGCATATCAAAAGGATGACAAAGCTCACCTGCAAGTTCTGACATCCCTCCCTCCTACACTCCATCCCTCTCCCTTTCTAGAAAAATTCTGTTGTTCAGCTGAAATCAAAGATTTTGGAGTCTTTCAGTTCAGTAAGAAAAATCTTTCCAGAGGTGAAGCACAAAAAGGAAAAGGAGAAAGAAAATGCAGACTAATCATACATCAAGACAAATGGTGTTCTGAATACATGTTGTAGAAATTCATGTAAAAACTTCTGACATCTTAGTACACTTTATGTGACATTTTAAAAACACTTATTTTCTTGTTCTGAGAAAGGAGAAAAAGAACAAGATCTTGACCTTGTCCTTTGTCATACCAAGAGTAAAATTAAAAAGAAAAAAGAAAAAAGACAGAAAGAAATTCCAAATTTAAAAGAACCTCATCAAAAAAAAAACCTTCTATCAATTTGAATGAATATTTAATTTCACAACTACAAACTACAAATTAAATTCACAACTACAGACAATCGCGAGATCTACCACAGGCTTAGGTTGAAGCTGTGCCACCCTTAAAATCAGGAAAAGTATCAAACCCAAACTGGAAGAGAAGGATCTCAGTGGCTCTGGCAAGACCAAGGAAAAGTGACAGGGATTAAACAAAGTTATGGACTCACAAATTGAAACTCTGAAGAAAAGCAAGTTAAAATGAACCAGAAAATAGGGTACAGAACAAACACAGCACTCTTCTTGTAAAAGTTACTGCTAGCAGATTCCAGAAATGGACTTGGAGGCATAACATTGCAATATTCTGAAGCTATCCAAAAATGTTATGTTTCTTCTAAAGGATTTCAGGAACCTTTTCATATCAAAGAAAATTTACAAGATGTTTCTACAAGAGCCCTGGTCAGATCAAAACAAAGACCAGGCCTCCATCGATTCTTCTTCCATTGACATACCACCAGCAAAAGTAGTAACTCTTTAAATGCATAATTCATTACATGAGACACATTAGAAGTGATTAAAGACTAAATAATAAGGCTGACATATCTGATCAGGCAGTCAGACCATCATGTAAAGACCTACTGAAAATCATCTTGGGGTATGAGTCATTAATTCAGTCAACAACGATTGCATTTGAGTTTTCTGGATTTACCTGTGCAGCTATCACCCTCCTGCAATTATTAAATACTAGAC
Source organism: Pseudopodoces humilis (assembly GCF_049639895.1). Classification (NCBI taxonomy): domain Eukaryota; kingdom Metazoa; phylum Chordata; class Aves; order Passeriformes; family Paridae; genus Pseudopodoces; species Pseudopodoces humilis. The sequence goes on along the minus strand of NC_142202.1, from coordinate 45,457,273 downwards.
TAGTGGTTTTTCTTTCGCTTTTCTGAAGGACCCACTACATAATTCCAAGACTACAATAAACCAGGCACACTGCTGATGCAGGCAGCTGAGCCCGGCAGAGCCGGGTGGAGCTCGCGCAGCACAGTAAAACCCCAGCAAACTCGGCATGGCACAGGATAAACCTTTGCCTTCTGTCTTAGCTGGGGCAGAATAAAAAAACCAAAAACCACAGGTACTTAATACAAGCTTTTAAAGTAAGATTAATCCAACTCTTAAGCAATGAAAAGCTATTAAATTACCTGTAACACTGAAAGAAAGAAATGGGGATGGGGAGAACCTTACTGAGTATTTCCCTGCATCACATGTTGTGAATTTTTTTACTTTTCTTTTGCATGGAAAAGGGAATATGCAGTCCATATCCCTGGTTTGTTTGCCATAAATACTGCAAACACACATAATTATCTATGCATTAGCATTGCAAAATCCACTTTATATTAATGGGCAGAAAATAGACAAAAATATGAAGTCACGTGACTGACACATTTTTTTGGCAAATCTCCAATGTTAGGAGCACACAGAATTCTTGTGACCATTGCAGGGCTAGGGATTCTTACCTATCTGTACAGGTATTTAAGTTGCTTCTGTCACCATTGGAACAAAAACCTTTTACAAAGGCAGGTTAAGGAGGAAGACCATTTGTCTGCGGAGAGAGATTTAATGATCTGGCTTGTGCTTAGCATGTTAGTTCTAACTAAATTATTCCATTTTACAACTAGGAAATAAACACACAGAAGGTGATGTTCAAATGTTTATCAACATGGCTACAGTCCTGACATACAATGAGGACCAGTTACCACAGAATGGATCCCAAGATCCAGAAGTTTACTGAGTCTTATTGCAGATCTATCCAATTGCCTAGGCTTACTCTGAAAACTCTTCATATTCCATTCATTCCTTCACCTAAATTTATATACAAGGAGTTCCGCTTGCCCATCACAGGAATGAAGATGTTCATATACCACGGGAAATTATCTGGCATATTCAGCAAAGGAAGATACATTCCTCTTTCTCATTTTCCTTTTTCTGAAGCCAAAGAACACATCCCACACAAATCCCAGGTACTTGTTTTTTCCAGCTTTGCCTGGTTTAAAAGGAAGAAATATAGCTGTAAGAGACAGCCATTTCTGGCTTGATTCCATTAATACAACTTCACATTCTGGCAATCCCCAGAAAAGCTCACAGACAGCCAATGCAAATTTTGTGTTGCTTCCTTTCATCATTCTTTTGAAGGAAGGATTTAAGCAGAGATATACTTCAAATTCAGAGCACTCACAGCTTTCACAGTAGAATTCCAGACAGGTTTCCAGAGAGGTAGAGAGATAGGACATGCCAGTGTTTGGCACTTGGTTCTGCCAGCTAATATCCTTCAGATATTATTTCCCAGAGTCAGGTAAAAGACAACCAGGTAATACAGGTCTGTTGTTATACAGCACTATTACTCAATCCTCTGGGAAGCTGCCTCACAAAACTCAATGATCTTGTCACTCCATCTCAGTGACAAAAAAACTTGTCCTGCACTAAGCTGTCATCCACGTCAAAAATTAACTGATCCACACATCTTACGGAATGATACACTGTTGATTTTTGCCAAAGTCCCTCTGGGAAGTCTACTGAATTACTAGGAAACCTAATATACTTCACTTTTCTTCAAGCACATGACAGTTATAAAGAAGTCATTCATGACTATGATAACCATCCAAGTATACCACAACACTGAAGGACTGACATCATCTCTTTATTTAAAATTTTATGTGGTTTTAGTGTGAATGCTCTTATGAAAATATTAATATTACTTTAAATCTATTAGAGAATTACATTTATAGAGAAATTGCAGCTGTCACGTAAGTTAACACAGCTCGTGTTATGACACCTTACCTACCATATCTTTCCCTTTCCTAAAAAAAGGCATCTAGATAACACTTTGCTTTTATTAAGCAATTCTGAGAAGCTAAGAAAAGCTTCTATTAAATCACATGCCTCAAAAACATTTGTTCCAACCTGTAGTAGCTGAGTAACATCACTGGGCTTGAGGAGCAGCAACACATTTGAAGACTTTAAACCCTTCACCTCACAAGTTGCACCGGACAAAAAGAACATTTTTAAAAAAGAGAAAAATTTCTTTAACAACTGAATGCGTAACTAGATAATGAATCTCATGCTTAATAACGAGGGACTACAGGATAAAACTACATTGCAGTAAAACCACATGGGCGCTCCTGCTAGTCTTTGTTGGGAAACTGGGGTGACCTCTCATGATGGTGCAGACAGTGCCCTTAAGATGCTCTACTTCTTACAAGGAGAACAAAGAAATACCACAGCTGTGCCTCTGATGGTCACAGGATATCACAGTAAGTTCCATATTGCTGTGGCTGCCTATAAAAAAGGCTTAAACTGTTACCAAAACCAGTTCCTTTACGCCTTTTCTCAGTTACTCAGATGTATCAGGCAGACTCAAAGACCCTCCATTTCCAGAGCAGTACAGACAACACAGCCAGACACGGCTCAAGTGCCATACACCTGCAAAACATAGCACAGGTCTTTTGCAGAATGCAGACTGGAGACAGAAAATTATGCCAGGCTAGCCTTACTTTGCTAGAGGGAGAAAGTCCAGAGTATAAATGTGTCAGACACAGTAAGAAGTTAAAATTCTTTCATTCACCCTGGTAAAATGTGGTCATTTTACATTTCAAAGGTTATTTATGCATTATTACCAAACAAAACAAATTTATGTCCCTGAAGCTTTATTAGGAAGTATAGTAATATGTGCACTTCTTGACTTTCCTTCTGTCATCCACACAAAGCTTTATTTCAGTCAGATCAGGAAATTTAAGCAAAAGCCTAGGTCTAATTCAGAAAACAAAACCAGAACTAATGCAGATTTTCAACATGAATCAAAAATCAGAAGAAAAATATTTCTGTCTTTTCAGTTTAATTCACATACTTCCTGGGGTCAGTCCACTGTCAGTATTTCTCCACACAGCTTCCAGTCTTTTACCTTGATTCAGAGAAATACTTTAACAAATCCATATCCCTGCTGAAGAAAGACTGGTTTATTTTCTTGAGTTAGAATCATCCTGTGCATTTTCCACACAGTCATGTAAGAGGAAAAACCACCTTTAAAATATGCCTGTAATAATGTAGCACATAAATAGAGAAGTGCAAGTCAGACATAGCTCTCAAGCCCATTCTAAATCTTGGGTCAAAAATAAGTGGTATTCTCTCTCTTACGGTCTGTCCACATTTTAAGTTCCTACAATGGATTTTCCTCAGGTCTTCACAATTCCAAAAATCAGGATGCATCAAGACATCTTCAGACTCTGAAATGCAGCTCTCTCTCTCAGAATATCAGTCAGCCAACTCACAGGGCTATCAGGAAACTTCCCTGGTGGACCACCTATTAGCTACAGAGTTTCCCAGCTGCCTTCTCACACATCAAATACAGACAATTTCCAGATGCAGAACATGGGACAAGACTGTACACGCACTAGACAATTGATTTCATCCACTAGTATAATATTAAAGGTGCTATAAAATATTTGGCAACCAATTTTGGAATCCAAAATATTATACATAAAAGGTTCACATGCAATCCTCAAAGAAGAAATGGACTGCATGTCCCAGCTAAAACCCTTTCACTACAAACAAGCTGTCCAGCTCAATTCCAAAATAGAATTTGAGATCATATTCAGTATCTGTACTGCAGTGCAGTGCCTTAGAGAGGAAGGTACAAATGCTGCAATCTCAGCCACGCCATCCCTCACATGAGCTGTTAAACAGTGGTCTCTTGTGCCAGTCCCTGGTGTATCTTTAAAAGCCACATACTGACAAGTACAAGAAACACTTTTTAAAATAAACAAAGGATATCCAAAGTGGGTTTCAGCATTCTTTCATTCTAAAATTGCTTCTAATAGCCAGTACTGCTTTTGAGCATTTTCTTCAGTGCATTCTGGCAATCATATGTTTGATGACTGCAGTTACCAGAATCTCACATATTCTGATAAAACCCTTTAAAAGATAAGCAGCACATGAAAAGCATTGAGGGATTTAAAAAAAAAAAAAAAAAAAACAACTTTTCTGTTTCACTGAGAGATTCACATAATTCTTCTACTGTTTAGTAACTTATCTTACAATAATCTCCAGGTCTGGTTTCTTCTGGTTCCTTTTGTGTCCCCTAATTCCACAGGATGGCAGGTAAGGACACGACTTTTAATGATATTTAAAGTGACACTCATTGGCTAAATGCTGCCATAATGAGGAATATCTGGAATAGAACAGACTCTGAAATCACAGAATTGCTGTCCTAGAAATGGGAACACACAACATTCTTCATTTCAAACTTCTCTGCCATAAACTTCATTCTTTTATCATCTCAGGTATAAAAACTGAGTAAATAAAATCTTTTGCATGTCAAACACGAATCCTAAGTAATGTTTAAATTTATTTCAAACTGCTCTCCCAGTGTTGCAAAGCACACTTATGCTTTCCACTGGCAGTCACACTGAACCATTAAACCCATGTAGAAAATAAAGCAGCACAGAACACGTTCATAGAAGAAAGAGGTTCTTCTTTACTGCAAGCTAATTAAAAAAAAAATTTAAAAAGACATTAGAAGAGAGTGCAACATGAAACATTAGCATTCAAACTTTAAAAAAAAAAAAAAAAAAAAAGAAAAAGAGAGATGGTCCTGGGGAACATGGGCTGCTCACACTGATTATGCCTCTGATTCCTGACAGGCATGGTAGTCATCACTGTCTCAGAAGACGGTGAAAAAAAACATCACCCTGACAGCCCTACTTCAGTGTGTCCTGTTGGTGTCTCCTACCATAAACAGCTAAAAGCAGACCTGCCTCTAATTTAAGAAACTCCACAACTCCAGAAAACTGTATACAGCGGCATAAGGAACATCACAAGATCAAATAGCTGAATTACACATTTCTCATCACTTTTAGGTACATATTGCTCCTGAAAGTCAGGAAACCTTTAAAAAATATAAGGGACAAATATAGGCAATATATTTTTGAAACCTTGCAATTGGTTTTCATCCTCTCAGCAGCTTGCCACCCCACTTCTTGCAAGGCCTTCCCGTATGGGGGTTCTGTGTCACAAAAAACAGTCCTTGTGCATGCACATTAAGGAAAAAGCCTATGCAGTTAGGGGAAAATATTCTCTGTTTACTCCTGGAACTTGGAGTAATTTTCACTCTAATCAAATTACACAGCCTAATAAAAATAAAAACAAACAAATAAAAAACAGGCAATTTCCGTATCAACGATGAATGTTTTAGACTCTTAACTGTAAAGACTAAACAGTGAAGTCTATTTTGCACATACCCTTGATCTTTTTAGCATTAAAAAACACCCCAAAGTCCTCTACAGGGAAGAGGTCTTCCCTGGACACACAACTAACAAACACACAGCAGGATACTTGTTCCCCTTCACCTCTCCTGCACACTACATGTTAATTCCATGGGAGAAGTCAGGAGAATGAATGTCCAAGCCTAAAAATGGTCACACACAATAAAAGGTCATCTCCACCTGGAGCACTCAAAATCCCTGTTCCCAGAGATGCAAGTAATTCACAGGACTACAGAAGAGTTGCTTGAGAAGAACTGAACAGCACAGAGCTGAGCTCCAGTCTGTCCAAAGTTGACCCAAACAAAGTAAACTCTGCTGCTTCCAGAAATACAGGGCATTAACAGGTTGTGTTCACATCTCAGAAGTGATGTATCAAAGTCAAATCGTTCCCAAAAAAACCATAAATCCATCCTAGCCGCAGAATACCAGGAGAGAAAAAAAAAAAAAAAAAGAAAAAAAAAAAAGAGCAAGAGGAATCACTGATACAGGAAAGTGTGAAGAGGAGAGAAAAATCGAAATTTCCAATCAACACGTGGCAAAAATACAGACTCAATTTAGTAGCTTAATGCAAATAAAGGGCATTTTTAATTGAATAAAATCTCATGTACAATTTTAAACATTGAAAAAAAGTAGTGTTTACATTCCAGGGTAAACTCTAAAGATTTTAGGAAGTTTATTAGGTCCTACCAAAGAAGAAAATATGAAGAGCACTGTTTACATGTAGTAGGCCTACAGATGCCACCCTGAAAGTACTCAAAGCACAGAATGCTTTTTGCTTCCATACAGTGTTCTTTGAAAAGTTCTTGTTTATCTACAAAACATTATGAATCCATCTGTCCCTAATTAGTATTTTAAAAATAAATAACTAAAAAGAAAAACTGCAGTAATTACCAGGGTAATATCAAATTTCCAGTGCTTTCTACCAGTGGCATTCAGAAAGTTACACACATCTAATAGCTTTAGAGACCACTGATCTAAGCTTTCTAACAATAGAGAGGTGGAAGACTACATGAAAAAATATGCCTGAAAGCACTGACTTTTCCAAGTAATGCTCGTAACTTGGACAAAGTGGAAGGAGAAGAGTAAAAATCACTGCTTACATACCACTACAGATTATAGACTCAAAACTTCACATGAAACGGGTTCCTCAGGCCTTTTTGATTAAGCTACACAACAAGCCTCCCAAAAGCCTCAGTTTACCATATTCAAGGTCATTTTACCACTGGTGCAACATTCTAAACATTTTTAAGTATTATCTAAGACCGGGTTTGCCAAATCTGTATTAAGCCTGACACACATTATCAGGAGTGCTGTTTTACATAACATGCTGCTGCTGTCAGGTGCTGGAGTTTAATGTTACTGTAGATGTGCTGAGTTGTATTAGCATGCTCAATGCTTCTCCTTCCCTATTAAGCATTCAGATAACACGAACTAAGCTTATCACTCAAGCCTGCAGTAAGGCTGCCACTGTACAAGTCTTCCAAAAATCTCTGCCAGTGAGAAGTACGAACAAAAAAGATTCTCATCAATCGAGATGACTATTGATCTTTCACAGAAGTATTTTTTCTGTTTTGTCTTTAGGTGTTAGGCAGCACTACAATACAAGTCATATAACCCTGACCGGAAAAAAAAGTTGCCGATCTTCATGCCGATGTTGCGTAACAGCTGTATTTTCTGTAAAAGAAGATTTTCCAAGAATCCTCAAATAAACAACAAAAAAATTAATATTAAGGCATACATCTACTATTGCATGGTTTCTGACAGAAATAGAAGACAACTGAGAGCCAGGATTCTTAATGCTGCAAACAGCATCTGAATATGTTTCGCATACACTATGCTGCTCTCTTTCCACCCCTCTTTAGATGCGTTTTCTTACAAGCCATTGAACGTGAACGTTTTCTAAATCAGACTGTACTACATAAAAGAGAAGTTAAGCTTTATCCTACAGTCTCAGTGTTTCCAGCTCTACTTAACAAATGTCTCAGCAATTTTTCCCCAAACTGTGGCACGGTCTGTACACACCACCATTCTAGATGCAGATGACTATCTGCAAAACTTGCTAGGATTGCGCATATCAACGGCACTTGGGAGACGAAAAGATAAATAAAAGCAATGCTTGAACAAACATAATCCAGATAAGCATTAGATGCAGCGGTCCCGATGTATTAATTAAACGGAAGGAAGAAGCGCTCTAGCGCCTTAACATGCTCTGGACCGAAGTAACGAAAGGATGCGCACGCCAGAAAAAGCCGTAGTAGTCTGTGCCCAGCGAGGAGAACGCCTGCAAGTTAGCGGGAATCTCCATGGGGAGGGGACAGGGTGAGAGAGGTGCTTTTTTATCTCCCCGAGCCTATTTTTGCGAAGGGAGTGTGATTGCAGCTTTCGCGCTGGGGACGGCCGCTGGGTTAGTCTCTGCAGTAGGCGCACACATCGCGGCCGGGAAAGCAGCGCGGAAAGGAGCTGCGGGAGAGGAGCTGCTGGGGAGGTGCTGCTGGAGAGGAGCTGCTGGGGAGGTGCCGCTCGCCCCCGCCCGTCCCTCCCGCTCATCCCAGCGGAGCGGGCCGCCCATCGCCCCCCGCCCGGCCCCGGGCCGCACGCTGCCAGGTGGTGCCGGGGCTCCGGAGCCCGCTCCGAGCTGCCCCCGCCCGGCTCCCACCCCGGCAGCTCCGGGCGTCGCCCCCGCAGCCCCCGGCCCGTCCCGCCGCCCCGCCACGGCGCGGAGGTGAGGGAGGCAAGCGCGGCGCTTACAGTTCGCAGGAACTGGATCTCGTCCTCGCCCTCGCCCCCCTCGGCCATGGCTCCCCCTTGTCTCTCCTTCTGTCCGGCGCTGCTGCCGGTGCCCGGGCGGACGGCGGCAAGAGGTTCGCGGCCGCGCCGCACCGGGCCGGGGCAAGTGCGAGGGCGGCGGAGCCGGCGGCCCCAGCCCGGCCCCGGCTGCAAGCGGGGTGCGGGTGCCCGAGCGCCTGCAGCAGGTTGACAGCGCTGCCCGGCTGGCTGTGCTTGCCGCGGGGAGGGGGATGCGATTAACCGGGGGAGGAGGGGAGGCGGAGCTCCCGGCCCCCCCCGCCGCTGCAGGTGATCCGCAGCCCGCTCCCTCCGCACTCCAAAGGCGCCGCCCAGCGCCCCTTGCCGGAGCTCCGCGCAGAGGCGGCTTCGGCTCGGCTCGGCTCGGCTCGGCTCGGCCCGGCTCGGCTCGGCCCGGCTCGGCCCGGCTCGGCTCGGCTCGGGGCCGCGCCCGGGGCCCTGCCCGACCCGCCCGGGGCCGTGCCCGACCCGCCGCTGCCTCCGCGCCTGCGGGAGGCTCCGGGAAGGCCGGGCGGGCGGTGCCTGCCTGGGCACGGCTGTCCCGCAGGAGTTAGGCGTGATGTGCTGCATTGAGAGGTGCCTCAGGAGAGGGAGAATTAAACGGCTCTGAGCCGGTCATTTAGTCAGCCGACCGTACTGTCGGGGGAAAGAGATGGAAGGTACAACATGGCTTCGCCGGGTGTTGTACTTGAACCATCGTGTGAGTGAGTTTAACTCGGCGTGAATCTTAGTAAGGCTTTAAAATACCATTTCCTTGAAGGATAGCTACCATGCGTTCTCCATAGGATGAAGTCAAGGGTTGCCACGGAATAGCTCATCTTTCATGAGCATTCCTGCAGATCGTACCTTCACAATGACACCTATGTCCATCAGGGAGGATGCTTGGCCTCCAGAAAGAAGTGTGGCAAGCCAGAGAGCCACCAGACTCCTAACAGCAGCAGCACTCTGAAACAAGTGTATGGCAGAAAGCCTCTGTTCATGCAATGTAATAGTCCTGAGGGGAACATAACAGGGTATCTCAGGCAAGAGTAAAATTAACACTGGATCATTGACAGAGTGAAATATGTGCGAGATGTGTAACTGCAGAAGGCTTCTGAAGGACCAAAACTGGTAAACATAATGAAATCACTATTTTGGTAAACAGACTGTATGGCTACCATAGCAAAATATGTGGAAAGTGTTTCTAGAGCAGCTCTACCCATAATCTGTAACTTTATGCTCAAGGACATAATGAAAAAGTGTGGCACTGGGAGATTTTATCATCACTTCCAGCAGTGGAAAACCTGTTTTTCTGACAGACTGGAAGCTGCAAGAGCAGTCATGACCCATAAGACCTCTAGAGCAAGCAATGTATGAGTGTTTAACACAGAGGTTCTGAAGATGAACTCCAGAGTTATGACAACTTAAGCATTTCCTCTATAATTTCCAGGTTTCAGTTGCTACTGACTTCAAGTGACTTTTACCTCTCAAGCTTACTACTGACTGAAAATATTTTTTTTCTAAGAATGATAAAATAAAGATTTTTGATAGTGTTCATTCATATTTCATTCAAACCTCTTAAGTATCTTTTCTTCAAATTATTTAGACTGAAAGATATTTCTTGGAATAGATCCCAATTATGAAGAAATTTATTGAATTTGGATAAGTTTAAAAAATTAGGTTTCACCAAAAGGCACTGAACAAGTAATTTTTATCATACCATCCTATCCCTTTCTCCTGCTTAATACACAAGTGAGTTCCAGCACAACTATCTGTGAATGTGTTTCATATGGTTATAAATCTCAGTTCACCTGGTCCAAGGATCATAGAACATCCAGGGTACTTTCCATAAGACTATGAAGATGAGTATCAGATTAGATGCCTTTTTTGTTTGCTGCATGAAAAACAAGGACATTACAGAGAAAGGAAAGAAAAAAACCCACCTATATATAGTTCACTATAACATCAGTGCCTGAAACATTTTGTACAGTTTTCAGTACATTATGACATCATGGAAGTCGTTCCAAGAACAGTGGAACTGATCAAGCCTGGTTTCTTAAAATTTGGAGCTCATAATTAGATTCCTTGGTGTTTATGAAGAAAAAAACTCCATCTGAAGCTTTCTCCATGCTAGGGCAGTAATATTCCTCTAACACACAGCTTTGTTGATGTCTAATATGAGTGAAATGTATAAGCTGCAGTTGTTCAGACACCAAAGAGTGTTATCTGCTATCTTCTTTACCTGTGCATCTGTTCTAATGAAATGGCTAGGAGCATGTATGATACTATTAACCTTCTGTTAAATTGTTGGAATTTTCCACTTAGTTCAAAAAATATTATGCAGTAACAGAGACACATGCACCACATCTGGCCACATCAGATAATTTGCTTAGGAAGCAAAGTTAAAAAGTAGTAAAGATTCTTCCAGAAACTTTCTGAACAGGGTGTTAAAGGCCTAATGTACATGGAAAGTTCTTGCTAAATTATTCATCAAGGACAAATATTCATATGTACAGTACACATAGAATATTATATGTACACATGTGCAAAACACATATTAAATATAGTTCCAGCATTTTAGCTGGTGTGAAGTTTTAATCAGCAGTTATGGTTAACTGCACTGAATAATTGAAAGCAACTGATTGGTTAAAACAATGGAAAATAATGGTCAAAAATGGAAATAACATGATTCTTTCTATCATAACAACGTAAAATTCACAGAATTATTTATTGGATGAACTAGTGGGAAAAATAAAGGAATAAACATCCTCCATGGCTGATATTTACAGGTGTAATTCAGAAGAATTGCATATTTTGTGTCAGTGTGGAAGAAGAGGGCTCCCTGTTCCAGGACTGCCAGCCCCAAGGTTTAAGATGCCAGTCAACCCCATAGCAATTCTCTTTGTGTTCCCCACTGTTATTTTATCATTTTCAATCAATATTACATCTCATCATGCCCACTGTTTTCCACAAGTCTGAAGATTTTTATCACCAACAACTGTCCTTTCCATAGAAAAAATGCAGAAAAAAAGTTTCTACTTTTGCCAAAACAATCCTGTACTGGTTTGTGAATTTAAAGGTTAACAACGTCTGAAGCTTAACAAAAAGTTTTCACAAGAAAACTGTCATTCTCTTCCAGCTCTGGTTTATGTTTTATTAGCCATCTAGTTGTATTTTTGACATGTATGTACTATGTCTGCTTCATTTTTGCCTTATCTAGAGTCAGCCTGTCAAATTTTTGGTCCAGTTCTCCCGCTTAATACGACCTGCTACTTACTGAAGACTTTTTGTGGTCGTGTTCTTGTTTTATGTTCTTCTTAAAATCTCACTTGAAATCTGCCCATGTCCGTGCCTGTTTGTAATTGTCACTACAACAAATATTTACGCATTTTGCATTTGCACAGCAAGGGCTTCTTGCTCCTGCAAGCCTGGATTATCAAGGCAGCAGTGCTGTGAAGATCCATAATATGCCCTTAGCAATTTTCACAGAAAAACCCAGGGTTTGTTGTGTGATGCAGAGGCAGTACAGCAGCACCAGCGTGACAGCGCTTCTGAGGTATCACAGCAGGATTTGGAACATAAATTGACACTATTATAAGGATTTTAGCACTTTCATAAATTTTAATCACCTAAATTAAGTATTAGAAGATTCATAGGTAATTTCGTGTGCACACACTCAAAGTAATATTCTATGTGAAACAAACAATGTTTGCTGTTTATAATAATAACAAGTATTGTGAACATTCAGTATTTAGTAACATGAAGCGAACTCCCAGGTGCTCCTTTGTTTTTTACAGCAGCATATACTACCACACTATTTTTCTTCTTGGAAGCACAGAGTAAGATAATGCCAATAGGAATTAAACAGGGTAGATACTATCCTTTCTTCCTGGTGCTGCTCTTTCTTACAGCATGTCAGACTTTTCAGCCAAATATCAATCTTGCAAACATGTTATTCCAAATGCTGTAAAACTAGAAAGATTGCATCTCCTATCACATGTCATAAATCAACACCCTGTGGTCAATGAAATTGAGTCAATGTAAAATCTATGCTGGTTTAGGTCCCAAATGTGACTTGGAAAGAAGAAAATTAGTAGACCAAATTCCACATAGAATGTAAAAAATTTTATTGCAGATTAGCAGAGTTTAAGTGAGAGTAATTATGTCTAAAACCATGTACTTATATGCTTACCATGGTCAACCTGGAGTTCAATAATATACTGCATTTTCTTCAATTACTGTTTTTCCTGAACGAATAAAATATAGTATAAAAGTTAATAACATGTCTGTCATTAGGTACATGTTTTGTACTCCACATATAGGCTGTATGCAAGAATTTACACAGGGATACAGTGTTATAATAAAATTTAGACAGCCAAGCTTTTACTTTAATATAAACTTCTGTTCTTCAGGCTCATGTCTGTGTATTCTGGAACATGGCTGTGCCAAAGTCTGGAAATGACACTTCTCACCTAAGAACAAGAAACCATCACTGTCTGAAGCCTCCTTCCTGACAAAGCTCAAAGCTTTTAATTTCTCTTTTCATTATTTGATGGGGGGGGCGGGGGGGGGGGGATTTTTAACACTAAGTAGGAGCTATAGATCTTGTGGCTTATATTTTGGGGAAAAATAGTTGGCTTGTGTTTTCATGTTCCTGTAGCCTTTAAGTTTTTATTGCTCTTCTAATCTTTTTCTAATGTACTCACTGACAAATTCACTGGAAGCTGTGGGGAAGCACAAACCCAGAAGAAATGTTTTTTTGAAGGTGGTGTTTTTTTCCCTTTTGGTTGTTTTGGGGGGCAATAACATATTAAGTTTCTAAATAATGTTGGTTTACATTAAAAGAGCACATTAAGTAGCATCCTTACCATAGAATTTCCTGGTTTTCTCAGTCTTGTAACAGGTTATGTCATTATGTAACTATTTACATGCACTGTACAACTATAATGTATATAAAGATACATCCATCTCCTGCTTTTATGGATACATGGAGATGTTTCTGGTGCCTTCTTCAGCTTGCATTCTTCAACTGAAATACCATCAGTTTTTAGCCAGTGAAAAGGAATCAATAGGAAGGTAATTCTAATTTTGTTAATAATTTATGTTAACCATATGTCAGTCTGAAAAATCAATGCTTTTGCAAATAGTCGGAGAAATCAGCTCTTCAAGGTTTTTCAAAATCTTTTAAAGTAAGATTCTAGATACTCCATGTTCCTGATTTATTCTGAATGAGTTAATATCTGAGGACTTAAATTGCTCCCTGGAACAAAGACAGGGAAAGCCTTCCTTCTTATTAAGATGCAGCAATCCACTGCTGTATAATTGTGTATATATACTGTATAATTTTCCAGTAAACTTATAAAACCAGAAAAATTTCATCCCCTGTCCCTACCATGACAATCTTTGCTGTGAAGTTCAGTTCTGTAACTTGAGTAATGTGAATAATTTATAAGAGATTTGTCTACATTAAAAAAAAACAAAAACCACAACATTTTTTGAGAAGGCATAATCACACTTTCATTTTTTTAGAAAAAAAATGAAATTTCAGCAATACAGCAGAGTTGCATTTTTTCTAAAGAAATAAAGAATATTTTTTCCTTGGCTGCTGAGACAACCAGCTGCAGGTGGGGGAAGGATGAAGGTAGACAGCATAAACACTAGGAACAAGGAACAACATGAAATTTCTTCTAGGATGCATTACAGGTTACTAGCTACCTGTCTGATGCATTAATCAGATACCAGCTACCCAACGTCAAAGTTTTTGGCAAGTTCTGGAGAAGCAACTAATTGTTTTGTCTCTAGAGACAATAAAAAGAATATTTTTCCATGGGGAAATATTTACATTACATAAAATGCTCATAAATTAGTGATAAAAGGATTTTATAATGCAAAACTCAGTTAGATTGACCATTCTTCAACTAGGTGATTATGCCAACAGGTGAAATGTATTTTTCTCATAAATATTATATGAGGTGATGATGTGGTAGCCTGGAGAAGCTGCCAGGATAAAAGGGGGGTAAAAGGAAACAAAGAAAGAGAAAGGAAAAACTTTCAAAGTCTTCCAATCACAAATATTGAACCTGTGTACCACAACATAATATCTTAATTTTTACCTTCTGCCTGCCTTTATAGTACACTTCTCCATCTGTATCATAACATAATGCCCAAGATTTGAATATTCACACAAGACACAAAACCATCCAGCGCTTAAAACTGGAGCTGGTCATAATGCAAACATCTTATTTGAGTTGTGATCATGACAAGTGCAGGACTACAACTGTTACTAGGCAAACTGTTCACTGTGAACAAATGACTGGAATCACAGAGTATGCTGAGTTGGAAGGATTATCCAAGTCGAACTCCTGGCCCTGCACAGGACACCCCAAGAGTCACACCCTGTGCCTTTGTCCAAACACTGCTTGAACTCTGTCAGGCTGATGCTATGACCACTTCCCTGGGGAGCCTGCTACAGTGCCCAACCACCCTCTGGGTGAAGAACCCAGTTTAGCTATTTTTTGAGTCAAAAATTGTGTGCTAAGTCATTCCCTAATATATTTGTTATTCAGCATTGTTAACAAAATATAGGGCCAGAATTTCCAGAGGTATACACTTGGGTTTTGCCTTAGAATACTTCTCACAGCTTCTGTGATGTCTGTGGTGTCACATAAGTGACAGAATATTGTTTCTGCTGCCTCACTGTGTGACAGAGTCAGAAGGATAAGCATTACATACCGTACGTAAGCACAAATAACCCTGTGCACATGCCACTGCAGATAACTGAATAAGAAAATAGATATTCCCCACATACGCCTCAGAAAAATCTGTAACAAGGGTACTTTTTCCCACCATTATTTCACAGGCCAGCATAAACACAGACCCCCAGTTTTCACAGTTAATTATTAATTTCTTGAATGTAGGATAATTACACAGGTTAAATTGTTTTTCTTTATAATTATTATGAGTTTATGCCAACCTTCCTCTAAGTTATTTTAGTGTACCCTACATGAGCTATTCTGCCTGGAAAGGCATGCACAAGCTATAATTTCCTTTTGACATGAAAAGCCACAGATCTAAACATCATTGCACTATTGCAGAGGAAAAAATGTTTGGCTCTTAACTCAAGATTAGTCTCTGTAGCCATTAAGAAGTGAAAGCTCCATGAAGGTAACAGAACCAAAACCACTGAGATTACATTCCAGTCACAACAAGCACTTAACTGTTGTAGATAAGGTATCTGGGAAATGATATATAGTAAATAACCAACATTCACTTGTCCATTTCACTAATATGAGAGAAAATGGTCATTAACACAATTGTAAAGCAGAAACAAATAGATTAATTTATTGAAAAACAATAGTTATTATAAAGGAGAAGCAGAATTCCTGAATTGGAGTCTTATATCACAGTGCAGGAATAAATTAAGACATTAGCAGTACTTACGGCGTTCTTGCTAGAGCACAAAACCTGTATTTGCTATGGTTCAGTTACTTCTATAATTAAAAAGAAAACTGTTTTCTGAAGTGAGGAAACTATGTTACATAAATATTTAGTTTAGGTACCCTAGTATCACATCCCACAGCACTAATGAAATTCCTCATCTCTAGAAACTGGAAACACCATCTGTTTGTGACTGTTCACTGAACAAAATAATGCATCTAAAAAAAATTGAAATAAAAATGTATAGAGTATAATGTGCTGAATTCTGAAAAGGAAGGATTTGGGGGTTTATGTTGTTATTTTAAAGACAGATACAGTTTGCTATGTTGAACTGGACCTAAAATCTGTGAGAGCTATTTTCTAGTCAGCTTCTGTGGCAAGCAAGGAACTCATGCAAATGGAAACTGTCTAGTTCTTCCCTCATTTTCTGTCACAAATTTTTGTTCTTGGTTGAATATCTGTTTCATAATCTTTTGTAGAGTTGCTTTTTTAATGAGTTTTCCTATTGTGTACAAAATTCTAAGTTAAACTTGCTTAAAACACAATTACTCTTGTTGGGTCCAAAAATACACAAATCATTGACTGTTTCAAAAATATTTTCTACCTCTTGATTGGATCATTTTGTACCATCACTAAAATGTTAGATGCGACTATTTGGCATTTGGTAGAACTGCTCACATAATTTTCAGGAATACTACTTCCATCCAGACTTTATTCGTCCTGCTCAGTTCTCCCTCCCAGTTCATGGATTCTGCTGTACTTCTTGTAGCTCAGATTCCATAGGGAAAGTTCCATTACATTTCCCAGAACATGGCATTTTAAAAAACAACTCTATCATCTTTGTCAGTTGCATGGGTATCTCACCAGACGACCCATGAAAACAAGCTGAAATGTTTCCTTTTTGCATCATCTCAAATCCTGAACTAAGGTGCTTCTGCTCTCCAGACACCAGAGACTAATTTTGTAGTCACTGAAAGACAATATTAGGTATTTTCCATCTTTATTATTGATTTTCTCTCTTTGATCTCAATAGTATGTAATATTAATATTATAATATCAGTCATAGAACTGTAGTATCTTTCTTTTCACTCCTTTTAGTGCACAGCTCTTTTTCAGTAAACACTGTGCAGCCTGTTAAGTATGTTTATTTGACACTGCATTGTGTGCCTTATGATACAGCAAAATAATCACCTAAAAACTGTATCCATGAAGTAACGACTGAAAAGTGGTGTTAGTGAGTCACTCCGAGCAGTAAGATTTTACTTCATTAAAAGCAAGAGAATCACTCTTACTCCACTTAGATGATCCACCTAAGATCATCTTCTCTTTGAGGTTACTGAGGCCATTTCAATAGCTTTGGATATTTTATAACTCTAGTTCAGCTGGGCTAAGCTCCTGGTAATCACAGTGTGAAAAGGGCAGCTCAGGGCAGGATGATTTGGTCTGAGTAAAGCGAGTGTTCCCACACCAAGGGATGACTGAAGCATCATCCAGTTCCAACATTTCTAACAAAACAGCATATCCCTCAGCAAGGAAGGGAAACTACTGCAGTGTCACCCACCTAGAAATTAGAGAAATCCATAAATATACAGATATTTATAAACCATATGTAAATAAATTTCCACGCATCATTTCAAGGCAGATATGGTTTCAGTCGAAAAACACAGCTTTACATTAAAACAGAACCCCCAGGCTTTTCTGCATATCATAAATGGGGATTTTAATTGTCCAATTAACATTTTCTTTTTTAGCAATACATCATGATTTCCAGCATTAACAGCAGCACTGCAGCTCAGGTTTCTCTGACAACTCTGCCTAATCTGTGTATTACATGTTTTTTAAAGGCTTGGTTCCATGCTTGCCTCTTAAGCTTATATAGTCACCAGCAAAAAAGTGGGTATAAAGCTCTCCCACAACAGACTGATAACATTTTACACGCACATTATCCAGATGTATATCACTACAAAGCAGCAGAGAATAAGGATTTTATGTTTTGGAACAATATTGGTAGATTCTGAGCTTACTGTTACAGGAAACTATTAGAAGGAGCTCATAAACAATTAACAATGGGACACTCACGTTTCTGCTGATTTAGCAGAAGGCAACAATTTGCTGGTGATTCACTGCTTGTCTCCTAACCAAAACACATAATTTGCTAATCCATTTCAGTCCCTGCCTAGTGATCCTAAAGGATAATGTTAACATTCTTCACCTGTCTCAACACACAGAATAGGTATAATGAGACCATACATATACACACAGATAAGTCTGTAGGCATACCCATCAGCATTAAGATGAGAATGGAGCTCTCAGAGTAAATAAAGCAGCACCAACTGCAACATCCATTCTGAATTAGACTTTAAGAGTGACAGAGCTAAGGCTGCTTTTCTCCTGCTGCAGAAACGTTCTTTTATTACTGGTCAAGGAGACAGGCTTCTGTTTACACCATGTAGCAGTCCTTTCTTACTGACAGCTGGACTTATTTTAATTAAATCCGAGTAAGACCATAAGGGAGGGAAGTGTTTTAACAATTTTTATCCAAATCAAGTGATACTAGCCTAAGGATCAGTATTTTCTGCCATGATGTTGCTACTGTTTACAGTCCCTCCACCCCACCTTGTATGATCAGTAGCTGGTTTTTGGGTTCTTCAGCTGTGTTTTAATGTCATTGCCTACAGGGAAAAGAACTGTGACTTTTGCACTTTGGACCTGCTCTCAGAGTTCATAAATATAATTTTTCACATACAAACATTCAAATGAAACATTAGTCCTGGCCAAGGAAAAAGGAGGGCATTTAATGAGTCTTGATATAAAGTTTTGTCATTCAAGTAGTCACACTGGTAGTTCCTCTCTCATTATGATTCCTTATTGTCCTTTCAATGTTATTTTTGCAAGATATCACAGTTCTGTTTCAATTGTTGCCACAGTCCCTGAAGCTCATTATCCTTCACTACTGGTGAAAGAAAGAAACAACCTAAGCGCGAAATATATACTGTATTTCAAGGAGGTAGTGATATTTCCACTCATTTCTTTTCCTTTGTGGCGCTTTCTTAACCACCCCTTCTGAGCTCTGCCTATTCCAGGTGCAAGTGGAGCTGAAAAATACTGTTTAGTCCACTTGAACTGGCACAGAAAACTAGCTGTATCAACAGAGCTGAGTTTATTTCTTTCACTGCATATGGCAACATGCACAGCTTTAATTTTTGCCAAACTAAAAGCAAAATCCCTCAAGTTTATGTGGCATACTTATATCCCATGCTCCAAATAGTGGAGAGCAAAGTCTTGGATCATGCTTTCTGTTTGCTGCATTTAAAAAAATGAATGTTAGAGTAGATTCCTGCATATGGAAGACATCTTGGTCTCTGATTAGGGCTGAGAGAAAATTTCTTTAAGCACATTTGACTAAGATTGTGCAACGTTTTTTGGTATTGAATAAAATTGATCTTGCTAGTCAGAGGTACAAAGTAAGTTTTATGAAGAATCCAGGGTAAGATACTAACCAGCCAGATGTCCAAGTGGTTTGGTCATTCCCCAAACACCCCATGTGGTTTTTTTCTGTCAAATGATCAGGGAAGTATATTAAGCTTGATAGAAAAGGAGGGACAAAAGTCTTTATTTAAATATGACAGTCTGTAACATCTGGATTAAGAGTTCCAAACTATCCACTTAGTTTTACAGTGAAAATTGAAATGTTCTTCTTCTTAACTAGGAAAAAAAAAAAACTATAATAAAACACATTAAGCACAACAGTGAAGGATTTTCCATTGCCTTTCCCCATTGTCTTTAGGTTTTTATAAGGGAAATCTTTACTTTGTGTGAAAGAGAGCACCAAAGTTACAGTTAGTTGAAATCAGGACTACTAAATTAGTACTACCTTCTAGCAAACCAGACCCACACAGCAAAGGGGAGAAAAGCATGGGAATTAGAAGGGAAAAATAACTTCTATTTCAACTCACTTGCACTTGGAAAAAGACAGACCCAGCACATGGTCTTATCAGCCACTCCAAAACCTGGCAAACTCCAAGCAGCGTCTGATGACTACAGTGCTGCTTTTAGCTGCCCTTTAGTCATGGGTTCACAGCAGGGAAACGAGACATGCCACAGCCTTAATCAGCTAAGTCACACCTCCTAGGAAAACACCCACACACAAAGGTCACAAAAAGACCTCTAAGAGGAGGGTAGAAAAGGAAATGAGATAGGAGGTGATGGTGAAACCCAACTGCTGTACATTATATAGGTTCCATTTGGTGTCATGGATTTAGCTTAACTAAGGGCAATGATAACACCCTTTAGTCTCTCCTCAGTGGAGGTGGGCAGAAGATCTGTCAGGACTAGATGACAACTGTCCATCAGCCTCATCTGTCCCTTAATTTCAATAGTTGTAGGCTCAGACAACCAATGGCATGGGGAAAGATGGTGGATTTGCTACAACGTTTAATTATTTTAGAAAATTCAGCCACTGATGTATTTTGGTTTGTTTCTACACAATGGAATATTTTACATATTTTGCTCCCCATTATTAAAAAGAAGAGAAAAGACTTAATCAGACATGGCAAAAGGAAGCAGATCATTGGAATTGTACTACAGGAAACATTTCAGCACAAGCTGAGATAACCATGTCGTTTCCTTAAACCCTGCAACACTCAGTAACTGCATTTTTCAAAGCACAAAAAGCCTATTTTTCTCAGTTTTCTTAGATTATCAGGTTTGCCCTTGAGCATACAAAAGTCACTAGTTTAAAGTCCAATTGGATTTTCCTTTGATTTGTTCTTGATCCCAGAGAATCTTGACATAATAAAGATTAGATCTAGAGATAATAAAGATTTTCAGCCCTCCCAGTATTATTGCCAGTTGCAGTTTCCTTAGCACTTTGCTGAGATTTATTTGTATCTATCAGCTTTCTTCAGGATATTACTTCATGTCACAAAAACCGTACTGCAAATTTTAAAAATTAGCCATCGATCCGAAATTATCTTTATTAATTTTTTGCTATTAGTTTTTCTTAGTATGCTAAAAAAATCCTTTTAAGCAGAGATAATTTAGGATGTTATTACTAAGGGTTCTGTAGAATGCATATTAGAATTTTGTTTGCATACACAGGGCCTGTTCCTACAACTCTTGTTCTTCTTGGTGACTTTGTTATGATAAAACTGCAAAGATGAGACTTTTTAAAGTAAGTAATCAAAAGATATGTGAACAAGGTTTTGACTCATATGCAACTGAAAGTATACCAGGATCAATTCATGTGCAGAAACAATAGCCCAGCAATTGAACATATGTCAAGGACAGACAAGTCATTTGACTTTGAAAAACTATAGAAATACATGAATCCCATCTTTGTGATCAGAATATAAATCACACAAACTACATACTCCTGAAAAAGCCCTCTCTCACTGCATTTCGTGGAATACATCCAATCCAGATTTCTCAGGGAGCCTGTGCTCCCATCTGTGGTGACATTAGCAGCGAAAAAATCTCTTCATATGCTTGCTACCCATTTTGTAAAGTGAAACAGAAGTCGCTCCATGATGAAAGGCAGTACGACAGCCACAAGCAGGTATGGAGCAGCAGGTTAAATCTGTGGGATGAAGGGCTGTGCTCTGTGGGAAAATGAAGCAAGGGGGCTTGCTCTGGGCTGCTTAGAACTTCACTGAGCAGGAGCACCACACCTGCCAAGTCTGTGTCTCCTGGTGAGCTCAGTGTGGCTGCAGGAAGTTCCTGCAGGTGCTTTCACAGAAATCCTTTCTACAGAGAAATCTACAGTGAGGCGGAAAGCAGTCCTAGCCCTGGATATTCAGTACTGGGATTTGTTTTCACATGCCATCCCGAACATATGGTTCCTGGACAGCAAAATTTTGTTACAGGTAATTTAACTGCACATTCAGTGTAAGTTGGAAGTACATAAATACACAGGACTGGTACAGAACCACTGCCACTGAAGACAACCAATACCATAAGGGAAACATCTGGTACAGGAGCATCCATGAGAACAATGTTGCATAAACACACTTAATCCCATTATAACAAACAAGGCTTTCATCACAACATGAGAATTTCAAATTCTGCACTGTCATGGGAGGAAGACCAAGAGACCCAAGAGGATATCAGCAATGCATTACTGATCAAATATCAATTTATAAAACAGTTTATATAGGTGATGTAATTATGTAATGCTTAACAACCAGGCCAGAAGGAAGTTCCTTGCCCCAACAAACTCTAAGGATTGTTCTTAGTGTGTGCATCATAGGAAGCAAGAGTAGAGACTGATGCTTAGGGTAGTTTTTGAAGTAAAAGATATTTGACAGCGGGAAAGCGTGAAACCATGACTCGTTTGACCATGGAGCTGTACATCATGTGCCAGAGGAGGAGCAGTAGGGCCAGAGAGACATCAGAACAATGGGAGAGATAAAAGCACATAAGAGAAGGTTTGATAATTTCAAAGGGTGAGGAAATCACAGAAACTTAGATCTGAAAACATATTTTGCTTGCTGGATGAGTTTCATTGTACAGATGGTTACTATTTCATCTCAAAGTAAAGGCCATTACACTGTATGTGCTGGCTTCTGCTCAACAAATACATTCTTGTTTCTTTCTTACCCCCATGAATTTCACATTTTTCTTTAATCTGAATTTTAAAGACACTGGAGCTTAGACAGTCCCAGCCACAGATAGAAAAGCTGGAGCTGAAATGTAGCTCCAAGCTGTTCGCTGATCCTCCCCTAACCAGGGAGAGCTCTGGCTAAGTACAGAGTTATAAAATTTCCTTTAGGTGACCAGAAGGCTTGTATATTTGTGTGCCTCCTGACTGATAATCTTCTCCAGACACTCATGCATACAGGTATTTAGGGATGGCAGTAGACATAAAACTGAAGAGCTGAAATCTAAAAGTCTGCTATTCAACTGGCAGTGTTTCCTTCTCTCTCTGGTCTTTTCTTTACCTGTCAGTGTTACATAAAACAACCTTACAGGCTTGATTCCCTTTAGTTGTCAGCTGTAGTGGATATTTTTAGTACAAAACTTTCAACACTATCTTGAAACAGTGTTAAGGTTGAAACTGGCTAAGGACAGCCAGTGACATGGACAAGTGTAACGCGACGCTATTTTTCTAAACAATAGACATACTGAAACAGTTAATCTCTCATGCTTTAGCTATGTTTTCAAACTAAAACTGCCAAGAGGAAAGGAATGCAGTAAACATTTTTGAGTATACAAATACTGTAGAGATGATGGCAGATGACAAGTTTATTGAAAGGTTTTAAGAAATTCAGACGTGGAAAATTATCATTTCCTAAATTATCTCCTTATCTGTGACTACTTCTGTGTTTGTCTCAAGTAGCATTCACCTTCTCATATGCACATGCAATTTGCTAACTTTTGCTAAGAGAGAAGTTATTTCATGTCAAGCCTGTAACAGAAAGACACAGAAGAGAATCACAATAAATACACTACTGATATTTAGACCTCTGGCAAGCTTTACAAAGATGCTGGAAGCCAGATAGGTGCATCCTGTGTAACAGTGATGTCTGCACAAACATTTGAATCTCTGATAAAATTTAAGCAATGTGAAAAAACCACCCTCAGTTCTACACTGCCCTTCACAGTCACCAGAGCCAAAGCAGCACCCTGAGAACAAGCTGCAGGAAATAAAGTGATCCTTTCTTTTTAAGAACTCCCCACAATTAGGTGACTGACAACAGTTTTTCTTTGTAGCCTGAGAATGGAAGAAGACTGACAGAGAAAATCTTAATCTCTAAGAAGATACACTCTTTTCTTTTGCTTTAATGGAAGAAAATTGAGTCCTGTTAAAAGAAAACTTTTCAATGCAAAGCAGACTTACTTCCTTCAGTAATATTATTCAGTATTTAAATAACTAGTTTAACAAGAACACAAAGACCTAATTTCAGAACTGGGTATCAGGTGGATATGCAATTAACAGCCCAAAAGGAATTACAGTCTGAGCCTATTTAAATGACTGTTGTGATTAAGATGTTTGACTGTCCTGTTTCTTTCCTATTTGGACTTATTAATAGCCCCATATCTCAGTGATTCTATCTAGGTAAAGGGACTATCAAAGTGTTCCTTTCCATTTTCAAAAGGTACTTCCTAGTGTTGTCACTCTGAAGCTTCATATAACCATGTAAAATTTCTGCTTACATATCTTTAGTGTTTTTGCACCCATTGCTGTTTCAGATTGCCTGTTTTGTTCTCTCACTCAATATAAATATTTATTCATTATCCAAGATTTCATTCTACCCACAAAGGTAATTCATTTTTAGCTTTTATCACCTTTTGTTTTGTTTCTGAATTGTCAGTGGTACACATAGATATATCTGTCACCACATGCTAAAAAACTGATTGTTATAATCTGTTTATAATAAAGAATTGCATCTAGTTGAACAGATATTTTCTTGTGACTTATTTCAAAATTATACTTATCATTTTAATTATCATTATAATGATAATATACTTACCATTATAATTATCATTTTGATTAAAAATAGTAACTTGTCACATCCTGAAGCAAGAATAATCATGTTTGTCTGTAATTGTGAAGGTGGCTGGCTATATATCCAATTTTGATATGAAATCCTGTCTAGTTAGCCTTCAGAGTAATTTTCCTAAACTTTAAGGGCTATATGAGAAGAGGAATACCAACCTTCCCAGGCAGAATATTCAGCACTTTTAGGCTATCATGTTTTGACTTCTATAAGATTTTTTTTGTTAATAACTGGCCAAAGTGAGGACTCTGTGATTTACTGTTAGCCAGTTTAAATATATAGAACTGTAGAGACAGACTTGAACAGTAAAGATGCCTAGTCTTCAAAATTTGTTAAAGACAACTCAATTATGGCCATGCACTCGCCAAGACAGAACTTGATTTGTTTGGATTTTATGCCCTGTCTTTCAAACTACTGATAAATAATTGCATAGTGTGAAGCCCCTTAAAATCTAAATTCTTAAGGAAAAATCTCATTGCTTTAGCTCTAAAAAGCTAACCTTAGCATATTAAGTTTTGCCTCCTAGTAAACTTATGTGAAACCTCCTTCCAACTCTATGAATCTAGGAGTTTCTCCTCTTATATCTGTAAATATTATTCAGAGATCTGAGTGGCCATGAACAGATTCTGATGACTGAGAAAGCTAGCAAGAAATGCCTGTAGTGTTTTCCCTGATCTTGCCTTTCTAACAGAGCACAACTCTGCAAGAATGTATTAAAGAGTGGAATTGCAAAATTTGGGAAGGGAAAACTATAGCCAGAGGTTTCCCCCTGTGTCATTATCTGCAAGCACATAAGAAGATTCATACTATCCATGGATAACAGGTATTTCTGAAACAAAATCAAGCACCAACTAAGGGCAGATATTTCAATCCTACAGCCTACATGGCTTTCTAAGAAAGATGCAATTTAAATCAGAGGTAAAGGTATTATGCAGAATTAACTGATAAGGTCCTCTAATCATCTGTAAAAGATATTAGAGTAACTAACTGATGATTTTAATAGTCTCTTCTGAGCTTAAAAACCATTAAAGCCTTGCTCTGCTATTTTTTTATTTATTTAATTTTTGTTTGTTTTTTTTTCCCGAAGTTGATCATCAAGAGTGCAGTGCCTCTTAACATTTTTGGACATGTCCCAAGATAATACAGATATTGCACAGATTATCAAAACTTAGAACATTCCCTAAAACTTTTGAGAAAAAGAAAATGTTGAAAAACTAGCCACACGGAAAGTTTAGGTAAGAGGATGTGTGTATTGAGATTTTTCATGCACAACGTTTGTCTGTTCTTACTGCACTTGCTGTTTTGCTCTCTCTTAGTGAGTTCTTCAAGCTGGCAATGCTCATGTAAACTTGTTTTGCAGCAGCTCAGTTTTTATCTGGTCTTTGCAGCTTGTGGGGCTGGGAATGCTTCTCTATTTACTTCTCTTCTACAAAGCCACGGAGCCCCTCCCCTTCCAGCACATAGAAACTATTAAAGTGATGAATTATCCATTCCCTCTGCTCCCAGATGTAACCATCTCAGTTACTTGTACAACTGAATATTTGTTGTCATCTCACATTTGTAAGTATTCTACCGTGGCCAAAGTAGGAAAGCAGCAACACATAAATCAAAAGTTTTAATTTTCCATTCCATATGCCACAGTCTGCTAGAAGATTCAAAACAGACTGAAGTAGCTGTAAAGAAACACAAACCTTACAGCTGTATGTACAAGAGAGCAAATGTAGTCTTTCACCAGACCAGTTAATGTTGTGTAGACCTTTTTTAACAATTATTTGCTTAGAGCTTTTAGTGTCTCAGTTTTATTGTGCTGAATGGAAGAGCAGTTCAGCTGCTGTTCTGAATCTACCTCCAAATAAGTATTTTTCTTTCCATAGCCCATAGAGGGAACAGAGCAGAGCTACATTCCTAAATTGGTGCCCATAGGCAACGTGACTGCCCTGCGCTCAGCATAGCACACACTGCCTTCCACAGCCAAAGCAGCCTTTTGCCATTTGAAGCAGACAGCAAAGCACACTCTCCCAGCAGGCTTCTCTCGTGCCCTGGCAGAGTTTAATCCAGCAGAAACCTGTGAGAACCACATGGATCTGCCAGAAAGTGCTCTATGGCTTTTGCCTTACATGGCCAGCTGGGAGCCCAAGATGAGCTTCATCCCTCAGGATGATACAAGTCCAGGTGCTGCAGTAGGCTTAGGGACCATCAAAGCAAGGGGCCTGCACTTACCTATTTTTCCTAACACAGAAGAATGGAGAATGTGTGGGATAATGTCACTGTGCTGTAACACCACTCTTCTCCCAGCCCTCAGCTCTGCCAGCAGCACATGATGACATACGAGGGAAAGCTTCAGGCTGGAGAACAACAGACAGCACCCACCCACACCAGACAGCAGCATGAAGAAAGTGAAAATACAGGAAAGGGTATAACAGCATTTAGGACCAAGGACTAATATTTTAGACTTAGGGATCTGTTTTGCTGGGCTGCACTTTCAGCAGTAGACCTGTGAGCAGTTGTAGAGCTCTACTCTAGGCTCTGTCTATATTCCAATTTCAACTCCACAGTCTTCCCTTGGTTCATCTCTGTGGTGAAGAAGTCCCTAAAAGGGAGATAGTCCATGCTTCAGGCAGCCTCTGGAGGAGAGTAGGATGATAGGGTGTGGGGCATTTGGATCAGTTTGGATACAGCCCTCCTGTCACCTCTCTTCCTCTGAGCCTGCCTTCAGCCTGTCCTCCTCAGTGTCTCCTGTCTCTGTGTATGACGAGGAAGGAACCTTGCTCTTTACATGACCCATGGAGTAAGTACACAAACCCACTGAGAATCATCCTTCCAGCCCTCAAAAGTATCCAGAAGAGAAGCAGATGCTGCCTCGGGAAGGGATTCCCCTAGCAGCAGCCCACACATTCTCCACTGTCCACAAGTTAAGCCTGAGATGGCCCTCCCTGTCCATTTAAGCTCTGTCTCCTGCTATAAGAATTTCCTTCCTTCCCACACAGTAAGTAAGTTTGATGGACTCTTTTTCCATATGCCAAAAGGATGCTTTTCTTCTTTTTAAATGAACAAATTAAAATTTCAGTGACCTGGACTTGCATGAGAGATTTAGTTATTTTGCCCTTTTATTTGGGTGCCATTTGTGCCTTTCTCCCTTTGCTACTGTTGGGGAAGGGGTCAGGGAAGCGATATGAAATGGCTGGCTTTCTACTATGCTCCAAAGTACAGTCTAAGGTTCCTTCAAATTCTTTCTAGAAAGTTATTCTGCATCTTAAACTCTTATGGTTTGTCTTCATGCCTGGGAGTTCTGGATTGGTAAGTGAGCAGAGAGACATTTTGGGGTAGTAGTCCTTTCGTCTGGCCAAAAATAAGTACAATTAAGATAAAATAAGGAAAAAAAGGGACAATCTTTTGCCTAAAAGTAAGTGTTGACCGAGCCACCACAATGTACCATCCTGGTTACAAGTTTCAGATTTTGACCGTATTATGTCACTTCTCTATAGCACAACAGAGATTTCACTATTTGACTCTTGCAAAGTAATTGCAGATAAAAAAGACTGGTATCTTTCACTAAGATTTTCACTTTTAGTTGTGCTAGAAAATCCTTAGTATGTCAGGACTTCTTGATTAGGTAGTTAACAGAGTGTAAAAAATTAAAGGTCTTTCATTTCCTGTTTGATCTACAGGCTCCTACCAGCCTAGTTCTGCAAGATGGGGAGGAGGAGGCAGATTCCTCCTTGACACAGCCTGGGAGACAAACCCCTGACTGCAGCCATAGTTGCACCAGGAAAGCAGCACTTGTCTTGGCAAAGCTTCTTTGTGCCATACAGAGCAATTTTCTTATGCTGTTGTGCAAAGCAGAGCCCTCCACAGCTGATGTTTGCTAACTCACAAAAACATGATACAGCTATTTAAAACAAGGGTTACGGAGTCATGTGCTGAATGTGGGAAGGATGTAGCTGTCCCCATTGAAATATGGCTGGTGCTAACATTCCAGCTCTTGTGAGAATCACTGTGCTCCTGCACTCTTCCATGACCACATTTGGGCAGGACTTCATTATAGATCTTATCAAGTCTTTCTTCCCACAAGAAAAGATTTTGCAAAACTGTCAAGACTTTTGTTTCTACATTTACTCCTTCAAATACTTCAGATATTCTGAAGGTTTCAATTTTCAGTGTTTAGAATAAGTGCAATGCAACAAAGTTTTGACAGGCCAAAATATTTATTTGCACAGTACTTCTTGCTGTTATAATTTATAGCCCTGCATGGGTGTTTTCACTCTGCTTTTTAATTCATAGTAATGCCATAACTTGAAACACGATCTTTGGATGTCAGTGTTTCAATAAGAATAAACAAACTTGAGCAATAAGAATGCAAGTCAATTACCTTTTTAGTCAAAGAAAAGTGCATGTCTGAACTGTGGACTTTTCAGCCAGATCTCATTACCACACTTTTCAAGTAAGCACTTCAGAACAGTTTAAACACCACCAGCAAACCGAGAACATGAACACTGACAGGGTAAGCTAGGTGTCCCGTCAGTAGCATTAGACTTTCCAGCTTAAAACATGATGGCTTCTTTTGCCCTTTCTCCCACATTTCTAACCTTAATTGCTGTGGAGTCAGGGCTGCCATTTAGCAAACTACTTGAGCTATGCATTAACATGTATTTATAGTCCTCACACCCTGCCCACCTTTGTCTCTGCATCTCTCTTGGACATTCACAGTGAGCAGCTGGATAGTGAAACAAGACAGTGTTATTTAGGTGCTTTGGCTTCTCAGGCAGCGTGGGGAGAGGGTCAGAGCTGCAGCCACTGAGGTGGCTGAGGCACCTTCCTGCAGCCACGAGCACTGGAGCCAGCAGGGATGAGTGTGGAGGCTGGGGACGGGGCCAGGCAATGACAGCACCAGCTCCCAGGCACAAACACCAGCAGTAGGTCACTGGCAGGCTTCCACTTCCAACAGCCCACTGTGCACTAGTGCAGTCTAAATAGGCACTTGGCAAGCCTCACACCACCTCATACAAGAGCATCTCACTCCTTAATGTCATCATTAAATCTGCACTAAGCACATCCCCTTTCAAGGAGGAAACAATAAAGAAAGGCAAAATTCTTGAGGCAACAGTGCAAAGAAGCCTCAAGAGTTGTGGTTCCAGAGGACAGACCTTGCTAACAACTCCACTGCTTTCTACAAGATTACTACAATGCAGTGAAAATCAGAAAAAAATGGGAGTAGAAGTAGTCAAATATAGAAATCTGAACACAATCTGATCCAACTCAGTACCATGTTAGGTATTAGAAGTAAATCAAGAAATCTTGAAACTCCTAGCAGTTTGTCTTCACTATTCAAGAATAAAACTTCAGGTCAATCTTTCACATTGTAAGTCATGGTGTTGCAGGAGACATGTATTTGCCCATTTTTAAGAAAGAGAAAATATAAGTGATTTTAAACTGTGTGCAAAGAACCTACTAAACTACTATGGTAATGACATGCATGGGAATTAAAATATGCAGTCTCAAAAACAGGTTTAGGAACGAACTCTAATTGCATTTCTCTGAAGTAACTGCTAAAATTACATAAAGGAAGGGGTACAGATAACACAATTCAAATGATATTTGTGAAAGCATGTTTAAAAAGTGCTTCTCTTCACAATTTGTCTATGGATATCTCAAAACCTTTACTTCTAGTCGGCTAGGAAGAGGTTAAAACTGTTTATCTGACTTCCACATGCATGGTACATGAATTCATTTTATTGCTTACCCTCTGATGTGCTGATGCCCAGCAGCTTCTCAAACATGTACCTGGTAACATAGTACTTCCTATAAAATTGTAATATTTATTACAACATCAAGAATGATGAAAGAAAAAGGCAAAAGTTGCTGTCAGCACAAAGCAAATCTATTTGGTTGATGGATGACAAGAATTCCTCAGTAAGAACCTTGATAAAACGTTAATATTGTTCTTCCCATGTGAAAAGCATCTCTTGGTAATTATCCATTCCTATATGGCACTTGGATCCTTTATATAATCAAAAGTTGTAAGACTAAGCTCCCACTCCAGCAGACAAATTAATCACTCCACTTTACATTTCTGTGGCAGAAGAGGCTGGTATTCTCCATTGCACATGCAACAAAGAACACAATTGCCCACAAAGCATGTGAAGAACTGTGCTTTGCTTTACTCAAAAGCCATATTGTATAAAAGCTGTAAACTCTCAAGCTGAATATAGAATTCTCACTCTTTCTAAAGACTCATGCTGATCCACACAAGCCTTGATGATTAACTACACTGTGCTCCTCTAGCTCTCCTTTGTGGAGCATAAGGCTGTGCTTGTAGGATGGCACACACCTGCTAAATACATATTTATGGAACAAAATCCACTCTGTGTGTTCACTGTCCTTACCTCATCTGCTTACATATATACTATCCACTTATCTCTCTGAAATAATGAAATATTTTATGCTTATATGTAATTTTTTTCCAGCAAAATGTTATTTCTTAAAACTATTGTGCCTTTGAAAATATAACAAGCTCAGCAATGTTGTTTGTCTAATCATCTAACATCCACTGCTCATGCATTCTAGAATTAAAAAAGGTATTTAGCAGATTCCAGGTTTTGGGATCAGTAAGAATTTTGCTGGCTAATAAAGCACAACCTTGAGTACAGTGTATTTGGCTTCTACAGAGTAACTGGGTAACTGTATTCAGCAACCTTTAATTTTACTGGGAAAAGGCATCACAGTTGCTCTCTACCAACAGAATATATTTTAAAGTCAGGCCAATTGCATTCTAAGATGGATCAGGTTTATATTATAAATCAGACTTCAGCCAATCCTTGAGTTTTGACAGGAGGATCAAAAGATTACAAGGATTACATTATCTACAGTTTTTCATTAAGGAGTCATATCCATTGGTTTAAAAAAAAAAAAAACATCTTGGGGCTCAAATTGGAACACAAATTACAGGCTGCTAAGTCATATCTCAAGTGCTCTGTCACATGGTTATCCAGCTGTCAATTCTGCAATCCTATAAGCAGTGGTATCTTCCACACTGTGCTGCACCAGTTGCTTCTACAGGCAATACTTTCATACACTGTTGCAGCTACTCTGTGGCAAGAGCTGGTCAAGAATCCCAAGAATTGAAAATAAAATTCACACAGAAAGCAATCTGCTTTGTGTGCTGACAATTTTCCACAGTAGCTTCGTAGTAAATCAAGAGGTGACATATGGGAACTGGACTTCACTGATCCCTAGCCATCAGACAGGATGAGTCTACATCATTCTCAAAGTGCACACTTGGCTCTCCTCCCTGCATACATTTGGGCATAGGGCCATGCTGAAGCTGACTGCACCAGAAACTTGATGCATCCTGCAGTCTACACTCAGCCCATCTCCCCTTGCAGCAGTGTTGCAGGGCAAATGCTGACCAATTTGCACTCACCAGGCTGTTAATAAAGTCTTGTTGGTGGTGGGTTCTTTTGCTTGTTTGCAGTTTTTTAACTGGCTGAAAACAGAAGTTCTGAGGTGCAAAACCAGGCTGAGTCCTGCTCTTACCTCTGCCATCAGAGTGGTACCAAAGAATGTTAATCAATATAGGTATTGGTATTTTATATAGGTAAATATTGGCTTGTCATTACCAGCAGCTGTCTAGGAATGATTTATTTGAAATATTGCCTTGCAAAGACAACTATTCCAGTTCCATGTATATTACCTAAGTGCAGGTGAAGAGTGTACCAGTTAATGGAAATACTAACTGGACTCAAGTACCACAGACTAGCCTGGAGTTTAGCATTTACATTTATAGTCGTTTGCTGTTGGGTTCTTTGTGTTTGCTTTCATTGGTTTGTTTGAGTTTTTTAATCCGAGACTCACAACCATTTAAATATGTAGAAGTAGAGGCCCTAGGGACTGCAGTCTTCAAGAAATTAATTAAAAACATACCAGAACAGTCCACCATATTGTGCAGAACTGAACACAGAATGTGGCTGTTGTGGCTATGAAAGATGGAAATGTATCTCCCAGTCACAAATCCAGTGACAGATTACGCTTCTTAATCCAAAACATTTCCCCACTTACATGGCTGTTTCCAGGGACTGACAAAGCAGAATATGACTAGAGGACCAGTCAGCTGTACTGGGCAGAGCTAGCAGACGACCAAAACAAGTATACTTAAATAAAGTGCCCAAAAGTTCAGTACCAGTTTTGGACAACTCTCACTTTTGATAACATGGAATTTTCAGCCTTTGAACAGTAATCTGTGTAGGTACCTGCTGTCCTTCAGTCATAGCTGTCACAGCATCAAGCCTGAGAGAGTTCAAGTGTCTGGACAATGCTCTCATGCATATGGTGTGATTCCTGGGGTGTCCTGCACAGGCTCAGGAGCTGGACTCAAAGATCCTGATGGGTCCCTTCCAACGCAGTGTATTTTATGATTCTATGATTTAATAGAATAGGTACACAATAGGTGTACTCCTTACAGCAAGGGAAAATATCTTCCACCACAGATACTAAAAACCTTGTAATGTTTGTGACATAAATATACGAAGTGCTACAGTTTCTGCTTCAGAGGAAATAGCCATGCAGCCACACCCACAAAATGTCTTTACAGAAAACTTATTTCAGAGACAAAACCAAACCCACTCACGTTTCTTCTTAAGCTAATTTAGAGCTTTTTCAGTGAAATTAATGCAAAGAAATACATTTAACTTCAGCAGTAGTCTCATGGTTAATTTCCTCAAATCCTGTCATTGTTATCAGCTTTGTAGTAAATAAAGTGATCCTTACACTGGTTCTTTCAGAGACAGAAACACAGTTCAGACATTTACTTTTCCTAAACAATCAGTGAATACATTGTTACAAGCTTTGGAATATCAGGACTCCTTTTGTAAAAAAGAAATCCCAGTAACCCAGCTGCATAGAGATAAACATTTACAGTGTTCACACAGTTACTAGGTCTGCCTAACTTTACAGCACCCTCAACTCCTCAGTCAGTTCTGTGGGCACTTGTCTTAGGAAGATTCCCAGTGACAATAAAGCTGAGTGCAAAGCATGAACTCTGAAAATGATTACATTTCCTACAGAAGATATAAAAACAGTTAAGTAGGACTTATTGCCAAGATACTCTGCAAATACGCATGAAAGAGAATTGTAACGGTGTAGAAGACAAGTCAAAACTCCAGTGGTAAGACTGGAAGCAGCAGCAGCAGAAATATGATGAATTAAAAAAGAAGTTCCACAGATGTATAGAACCAATAGAAGTACCACAAGTAAATGAAAAAGCTCTCTCAGTTTACTTATTATCAAGGCATATTTTACTGACAGATCAAGAGACCACATGATAAGATGGCTTATATAACATTAAGAATTTTACATCATTACAGGCTTCATTTGAGCTACAAAAGCAAGAGATTTTGTATACTTCATGCTGACAATTCTGGGGAGAAACTGCAATAAAATTCTCAAATTTATTCAGATTGATTAGCCATAACCATATTACAGCAGCTGCCTCACCATTGCTCAGCACTTTGTGTGCACGAACAGCATGAAAGATGTAACAGTACTGTGATTTTCCTGATATTTGTAGAATTATGCAACACAAAACATATATTTAAGGAGGAAGTTTAGCTAAAAGGCAGCTCTTCTTTAAAAAATGGCCAAGTGGAATTCCAACAGTATATACAAAATTAGCACAATGTATATTCACGATTATCAAAGACTCCAAAGCTCAAACTTGTTACCGCTGAAGATGAATAGATCACGTGGACACAGGTTGTGGTGTGGTGAAAAGAAGAGCACAGTTTATTTTTCCTTCCAGGATTTATAAGCTTCTGACCACGGCCAGGGATTGGATGGTCAGGATAACACTTCCCCACTGCACTGGCCATGAGAGATGCCCATCACAAGACGTGTAACAGAAAGAACGTACACATATCTATGTTTATAGTTACTGTCCTGGGAAAGTCTATAGAAAACTATGTTAGCAAGCTCAGAAGCTGAGTTTTCAGGGTGACACAAACTCTCATTAAACAGTATTTGTTTAAAAATCACAAGAGGCTTGAAAACACAAAAATATTTTTGGACCATTTGCTAATCTTCATCTGCTGAGCTAAGGCACTCTTAACACCTTCCATCGTTCAGAACACAGAACAGAATCAATGCCCACGTTGCTGGTTCTATTCAGCAATCTCCCTCAAGCATTCCTGAGATGGATAGTTACCATTAATCACACTGAACTGCAAAGTTCATCTCTTCCTGGCTTGATAGGGTAGCACTTTCTCTCAGGTAAGTGCTTCAGAATGAGAGTAAAAATTACTTTCATAGCCCCAGCCATCTATTTCAATGAAGCTGAGCACTAAAGTAGGTTTAACAGCAGTTAGTCCTCAAGTATTTTTGACAGGACTCAAACACCGAATTTCTTTCCAGATTACTGCATTAGGACTGATCAAACTGGTCTTTCAGAGAGGTAGTAATTTCTCCAGACACTTTAACAGCAGCTGGATCAGCACTAGAAAACCTGCTAAGAGGTGTTCTAGCTCACTTCAGCTCTCAACCAATGAATGTGACAGCAGAAAGATAATGCTGATCAAGAACTGAGAATAAAACAGCACCATAAAAAGTCCTTTCACTGATATGCACTCCCTCCTCCAGCACACTTGTAGCTTTGAGGAAATGCAGGCTATTTGGTTCTCTTCACTAAGTAATAAAAAATGTGTCACTACCTGGGGACTTTTTGAGGAAAAACAAGTATTTTATGGTTCAAGAACTTGAATAGTTTATCCACACTGTGGTACTTTAAGCTCTTTTGGAAAAAATAATCGTGCAAATACACATAAAAATCTTCAACAAAACCCATGTCAAACCCTTCTTGTGGAACAATCAGGAATCTGGATGCAGTAGGAGGTTCAGTTGTGGGAGACAGTGACACAGAAAGAGGCAAAGCATGCACTATAATGCCTAATGAAATACTACTGATCCAACACCTGAAAGTCTAAAACCTTCATGTACCCCTAGCTGACTGCTGACTCCTGTCTTACAGCATTTTCAGCTAATGCTTATCTTTAGAGACAAGATGATATTTGGTAAGTACCCTGTACACTCCTACATCAGGTTAAGTTTTGAATGTCTACCTTTAGTACTCCAGACCGTATGTGTGTATATCTGATACTGTAACAACTTAATCAAAATTTTTATTCCTTTAGCTGCCCTGAGAGGTGAGGAACAATATTTGGAAGAAAGTAAAAGCAATAAACACAAGTGTTTACATTTATTTCCTAAATTAAGCACAAACAAGGTCCTGCTTTCATAAGCAGCAAATCCTTGACCACATGAGTAAATATGTTAGGTCAAGTGTTGATAGTAAAATTTTATCAGCCTTAGAGAAACAATGTGTTCATTTGCTCTGCATTATTATTCTGAAGAAAGCCATCTATGTGGTTACAGAAAAATTAAACAAGGCCAAAACTACACCAGCAGATATTTACTGTGAAGCCATCAATCATAAATGGCTGATTACGCAAAGAGGGCCTCGTGCAGTGCTTAGCAGGAGATCTCACGAGCAGCAGCTTCCTGAAATAAAAGCAGCTGAGTACGGACGAGCTTGAGACAGCAGTTGAAAACACGCGCTGGCCAGGCAGGCAGGAGCACACGTTGTACTGATGCACCTGCAAAGAACATTCTGCTAAATAAGTCCTTTGGGCAGTGTTTTATCTCCCTTACTGGCTGTCCCAGCACCACCCTCATCAACAGAGAGATACAAACACATTTGTTCTCACAAGGTCACAGCAGGAACAGAAGTACGGAAGGAGTCCACCAACCACAGAGAACTGACACCTTTTTTAGACCTCATATTTGTACTCCACTTCTGAACCTCAACCTAGATTTCCAACTGATGGCTGGATTAAAAGGAATAAAGTTGTCCATTTCCTGGGAAGAAGCTATTTGGCAAGAACCTTGATGAAATTCAACAAAACCTGAAAATAATACATATTTTTAGTTAAAAATAACAAACATATGGTGCTCACAGGCCATTAGAGAATCTCAGTCACATCTCCACATCTGTACTGTGAAGCCAGAGAAGAGGAAATAAGTATAGATCAAGTATAAAAAGAAGTAAAGTAAGAACAAAACATCCCCTAGAAATTGCACTCTCATAGAGAGGAAAAATTGATCTTTTCAACACCTTGAGTAAGGGAAAAAGATCTATTACACCTATACACCCAGAGCTATTCTATCTGCTAGACTGAAGGAATTCTTGGGTCAAAATTGCACTGACACCTATGTGGAGATAAAGAGCTGATGCAGAGTTTTAACTTTTGAAAACTGTGGAAAAAAATGGCTATTTTATTTTCATTTCTCACAATATTTTTCCAAAGTCAGGGAATGCCAGTGTCACTGAAAATCCTTTCAGAAACAATCATGTAAGTAATGAATGCAACAACTTCAAAGTGGGGGGAGGATGTCGTGACATGGGCTATCCTCTTTTTTCAACAGCTTCCTACTTAACCCTGGAACAAGTTCACGACTTAATAATTATTTCCTCCTCCTTCTCCCACTTCTAAATGTGCAAGTACAACTCATTAATCCCAAGTATGCATCAGACTTACAAAAGCTCCTTAAAAATTATTCTCAAATAGCATTTCCTATACTTTGATGTATACATAAGAGAAAAGTTTTTATTTTCATTTACTGCAATTACTAATATTGTGAATATCTGGGTTTTAAGAGACATAACTTTAAGTTTGCCATAACTTAATCTTTCATCTCTTCCCTGAAGAACTGCCTGTTCTTCTGCAATTAAGTTACCCTCTGTGAATCCCACACTACTCTAGCTTCTTTTGTTACGTGTAGTACATGCACAGAAATTTCTGCAGGTAGTGCAGCAAACTTTCATAAATCATTTTTATCAGCTATTTCTAGAAAGCAGTGATACAGCCTTTTAAATCAAATTATTAGTGTTTTGTAACCTGAGTTTGTACTCAAATATTTTATGAAGCAGAATTTATCTTGAGTCATCAGCTACCTAAAGAATTTTAAAAGTATTTGTTATATCAGCAAGGCACAGATAAATTCTTTACTTCTTCTTAGTAGTTCATACCATTAAAATACTTCAGTTGAAAATTACATTAATTTTATTTAGTTTTACTATCAGCTCATTATTAATTGTGGGCTTAAAACAGTACACTGACAAAGGATGTAATTAATACACATTTTGGTTTTGCTATCTAGATGAAAACCACCATGTAACTAAAGATGCAATTAAAACACAGGGAATAGTTTAACACATTGTGTGGCCTTCTCTGCAGTTTTTTTTAGGAATGACTGACACACACAGTATAAAGCTCCTATAGGCAGGGCTATGAACACATTTATTAATATTGTCCAATGCTTGCCTGGTGAAAAATCTCCTTCTGGAACAGACATAAAAGAAACTTCTTTTTAAAAAGACTCCTACAGTTTCATTTTGGCAGAACCTACAGAGAACCCTGTCATGCAGCTAAGGAGGAGGACTGCTGAAAAGGAAGAAGAGGAGGCCAATTTGACAGGGAGAGGGGACAGGAGAGACCATGAGCTAAGAACTAACATGGTGTCAGTTTGAGTTTCAACACTCCCCCAACATACTTCATTTTTGTAGGAAGGAATGGCAGAGACCACCCACCCTGGCCTGGGATCACTCCCCTTTGCCTGATCAGGAGCTGTAGGCACAAGACACCCTGGTGCCTTAGGGCACTGAGGAAGAAAACAAGGCCTTTCATCCCACAGTCGTCACAGCAGCTTCAGGCCAGCAAGGATAATTAGTAGATTGCTTTTGCCATCCTGGCTGAAGTTGACTCACAAACCCAAAACACCAAGTTTGGTAATCTCAGCTGAGGTCTCCTTTGCATGGCTATTTATATCAGGCATGTGGCATGGTCAGAAACTCGCGATATTCAGCCAGGGTGGTATTATTAGAACAAACATGGGGGCGAACTCCACTGGTTTTTCAGTTCTGCCTTTAGCTGTACAGTTTACAAATGCTGAGTGAAAGCAGGGTGGATGTGTTTGCATTCTGTTCACAGTGCATGTTCATTTGAAAACTGGCACCTACAGAAGCCTGA
Source organism: Pseudopodoces humilis (assembly GCF_049639895.1). NCBI lineage: Eukaryota > Metazoa > Chordata > Aves > Passeriformes > Paridae > Pseudopodoces > Pseudopodoces humilis. The sequence continues at coordinate 45,419,089 of NC_142202.1, read as the reverse complement.
CAATCAAATGAAAGAACTTTGTAGGAGGGCTTAACAGGCTGTGCCCTGACAAGGCCATGATAAACTGAGGGCACAGGAATCGGTTTCTCCAAGTGACTGAGAACACGTGCTGCTGTTTCTGTAAGGAAACCACGCTCCTCAACTAATTAATGGAGTTATTTCTTCTCTTGTTCCTCATTTTAAGACCCTGAATCCACTTTTTCAAGGCACACTCAGGTAACCAGACAAAGATTTAAAAAGCAAAATTAATGAAACCCAGTCACAGTTACTAGTAAACAAATCCTTTCAGAAAAGGCATGGTCTCAAAGGCCTCTCACTATTCCCCTCATTTTCTGAATATGATTTGTGTTTTAAGAAGCAGAAATTAATTGAAAGGGTGTATAACTTTCACATTGTTAAACAAGAAAACAGAAGATTCACAAAAGATGCAGAAATACTTGGAAAAAAAAAAAAAAGTGAGTTTTAGGGGTTTTTTTTGAGAAATGACCTGACCTTGATAGCACCCTAATGACAAAATAAGCTGCACTAGATTCTTCCCAGGAGTAACAGCAGCACTGAAACAGACCTGGTAATGAAGGGGCAGATTTAAGAGTAGTATTCCCTCCTGACAGCCATAAAATATATGTGCCTCAAAACTTAATCTCCAGGCTGCTGGCCTGACTTAGAAGAAAAAAATCAGTAACCAAAGTAAATTACTCACAAGAACTAAACCAAGAGTTGTTTACAAAGCATTTACATTTTCCATCACCTCTTACATCTAGAACCTGTGGTAATAGTATTTAGAAAAGCACTGCAAAAAATATTTTATGCATTCTAAACTTGTCAGTCTTTCAAGCAAAATAGCCTTCCGTGGTACAATTATGAAATTCTTTTGCTTCACAATTTACCTTAGCTCTGGAGACAAGAATAAAAATTTGTCTTACCCAAAATGTCAACTGAAAATTTAAAATAACAAAGCTTTAAAGGAATTGTGCTTGATAAAACATTTGCATAATAACAAGTAGTAATTATTCCAAACAGATTCTCCCAATGACAAGTTTTGCAGGCAAATGTGAAGATTTTCCCAGTGTGTGATGCCATGTGTGAAGGGCTAAAGCAACGGCACAACTTTTGAACCCCTCTGCTTGTAAATAATGTAACTGTTAGACCACTGTTAGACAGCAGAGACCTCCTGCTGTCAGCTGCACTCACTGAACTGGTTTCCACTGACTTCAGGAAAATGTATCAATAAACAAACCAAGCTGAGCAAGTCAAACTTTGACCCCATTCACACAATCAAATTTTCAGACTAATAAGGCACTCTGATTCCAAATATAAGAATATGGAAGGGTGCCAGAGAGGAGAGATTCCAAGCATTAAATTGATCAGGAGAAGTGCAATTATCAAAAACAAAGCAGAGAGGATTTCAAATTTCACATATTTCAGGAACAAATCATCTTTTATATTAAGAACATTTTACTCTATTTTTTGGCAATCTAAACGAGTGTTCTACTGAGAAACCGTTCCCACTACAAAAATCAGCTGCTCAGCAAGGACATATCACAAGTCCCTTGACATGGAGAGAGGCAGGGGGAAGGGAGATCCATTTAGAAATTATTTTTGTAAGTCATTAAAGGATGAGCCATTCTAAAAGATTCAGTTAAGAACACACTTATGCAACTACTTTAAAAACCCCATAGCAGCTTCTAAAATTTCGGGTTCATGGTACAAGTGTATATTAATTTTGACATTATCTTCTCAGATTATTGCACACATTTTATTGTTGCCATTTAAAGGATTCTAATAGGATAACACCATCTTTATTAAACTGTTGATACAAGATGATTCTTTTATCATCAATTCAGATGAAGACATTACAGAAAGTACATAGCTATTAATAGATTGCAATAAACTATTAAAAGAACATCTTCCTTACAATACTGGTCTTTTGTTTACAATTAGAGACGAAAAAAAGGAGGGGGTTCTGTAACAATATTTTACTAAATTAGCATTTAAATAATACTTGAGGCACTTTTCAGAAATTATGAAAGCTATGAACAACTAGCACACTCAGCTAAATCTGAAGAATATGTCTACAATATTAACTGTTACATATGACAGTACTATTTGCTTTTAAAATCCAGTTTTCTAGAAGGTTAAAAACTCTCAGAGTCAGATCCAATCTTTCTGGCTGTCTGTAGCAGCAAATATGCTGCCATCACAATTTTCACATACAAATGATTGTTTATGTATGAATTAAGCTTCACAACATTTACTGTAAGGTAGGAAGTGCCAATAGCCTTTATACAGAATATACAGACTGTGACTTGCTGAAAGGAAGAGGAAGCATGAAGCAGACAACTCCATGGGCTCTGTCATCCCATTTCATAATACATATCTCTGATACTACTCCAGAAGATTCTGTTATTCTGATAGTTCTACCATTGAGAACAATGAGTGTTCCCAAGCACAAGACTAAACACTCAGCAGATGATTTTTAAAAAGGAGATCTGTTAAACTTCAGTTGTTCTTGATCACTCAGTATAAAACATTTTGCGACTTTGCAGAAAAATCCCATATTTCTGTCCCTGGACTTGCCAGAACACACTAAAATAACAGAAGCTAAATTCTGTTCTATGCATATCCACAGCCATGGGAAATTCTTGCCTCTGATTTCAAAATCTTCCAGAGAACAGGACAGCTTTGCAGTTTCCCTGTCTCACCCTACACCTAGGTTCTCTGCTAGAGTCTTTGTGAAAAAATAAAAAGAAATAAAAGTATGCTGCTGTGACTGAGAAACTAAATACATTTATGGTCCCAAGCCAAGGGTACCAGGCAGATTTGATTTGAAATATTAAGTTCCTTGATTAAAAATTTAAGACAATCAGACAAGCTATTGGGGTGGATGGAAGAAAGCTGTTTCCAGTGGGAAGAATTTTCTTGTTCCTTCTGGCAAATGGACCATCAAAAAAGGAAGTTTAGCCACAAATATCACAGTTGTTCAGTATCATATCCCAAAATGGGTTCCAGCCACTTCTCCACCTCTGCCACAGACAAATTTTTTCTCAGTGCATAATCTTCTACCTGCAAAGGGACCACAAAATGTGATGCAGATCTTTAAACTCCAGATTTATATGTTTACACAATTTTGAGACATCTGCTCATAAGATGATTTTGAATGCTCTAACATTACTACAGTTGACAGTGTAAGTTACCTGATCTTTGCATATCTTGCCAACAGCGAAATATTTGGAATTAGGACTGGAAAAGTAGAGGCCAGAAACCGCAGAAGCAGGTATCATTGCCAGTGATTCTGTGAGACCAATTCCTGGAAAAGAGAATGAGGATTTTCTTATTCTTTGAATTAAGAATAAGCACAAATTCAGAACCTTTTTTTATGCTGGGAAGCTTCAAGCAAACTCAAAAAAACCAAGCAGCCTTCAGATGAGCTAAGACCAAACCCTTTTTCCACTTGTTAACCATTAAGAAAACCTCAGACATACTGCACTTTCATTACAATTACAGTAGAGTAACTCTGCCATTTGAAGGAAAAAACTTGGACATTTTGGCAAATGAAGTTTTGAAGCACAGGAGGGTATTTTTGGAATTATGGAAGTACCAGTGAAACTTCTGACATGCAAAATATCAGAGAAAAAGAAATTTAACAAATCCCTTTTTAAGAATTACTATCTCAAGGTTCCTGTGGACCAGGAAATATTTTGCTGAATTGGCTTTTTTTTCTGTTTCTATCTGGAATGCCTTCTTAAAACGATAAGGATGCCATAATTTTTTTCTGTGCAGCAGAACCCTGTTTGCATGTGATCTGCTAATTAGGGACACAACTCCTCCACCAAAAGCACTGGCAGCATTTTGCAAATTCTTCACTGAATGAGGCAAAATAAGTGGGAATAAAATAGGGAAGACAGAAATTCCCAGAAGCACTTCAGTTTAGTATTTTATGTAGTTCTGCAGCACTCAGTTTTTTCTTTGGTTGGAATTTTGATTTCACATAACAAGCAGTTTAAGAATCTTAGTAAAGCAGAGTTACCTGTTGTTTCCTCAATGTTTGCAAGTTTCCACATGGTGAGTTTTTCTGTATGGTCAGGCTGGCTAGGATATCCAGGGGCAGGGCGAATTCCCTCATATTTAATTTTGCGCAGGCCAGAGAGATCCAGCTGCTCACTACTACTGTAGGCCCAGAATTCCCTTCGAACTCTTTCATGAAGTTCTTCAGCAAATGCCTTGGAATAGAATTAGAAAATTTTTTTTAATTTTCACTTTGTACAGACTGATGGAACAGCTGTTTGATTAAGATGAACAATGATAGATGCTTTCTCACATTTCCATTTTTAAGAGAGCTCTTAACATAGATGAGACACTTGAAAGAATTAAAATTCGCATGAAACATTTATTTTGCTAAATAAAGTATTTTAGTTACTTCTCTTATTGGTAGAGAGTGGTTTTTTGATTGTCATGCTTTAAAGAGGTAAAGACGTGGACAATTAACCCAAAAAGACAAAATTCAATAACATATGGTAGCAACACTTCATTATAGAACTAAAGTAATTCAGTCTTGACAATCTGGGTGTCTCACACAGGTCTAGCTATGGAAGGCCACATCATTCTTGCCTCCATGCTAAGATCAGATACAAGCGTGAGCTGCTGCTCCTTTCAGCAGAGGACCTTTCCTCTAGCTCAAAGTCAGCAACAGCTTTTCTGAACTGCTCCTGCAGCTTACATGATTTTCCCAGCAACAGTTGCCCTTCAGGAACAATTTCCATTTCAGTAAATATATTTGGATAATAGTAATACCAACAACAACAACAACTACTACTACTACTACTACTAATTTCTGAAACCCCGCTATAGCTTGAAATCCCCAGCTAGAGCTACCCCCACTTGCATTGAACCCAAGTGGCTCTAAGTGCTGAAAGTTGCAAGGAAAGACACAATGAAACCTCATACCTCTGCCAGCCGATCACCGAGAGCCTTCACCATTATGATGTTGTATTCATCATCCTGTTTCCTAAATTCACTGCATAAATCATCTACACCAAAGCAGGCCACAGCAAACAGGCCTAAGTAGTCACAAATGCCAGAATCCAGTGGTGCTATGAAGTCAGAGAGGCAGTAATATGGATCTGTGCAGGCAGAGTCCTTTTCAGCCTAAAGTAACAAAATCAATGAGATATATCAGAACATTTTAAAATACAGCATTAGTGCACTATTAAACTATAGACCAGTATTTTTAAGACTAAAGGGCTTAGGGCATTTCTAACAAACACCAACTAGTCTTTGAGCCATGGTATTTTTGCTATAGTTAAATTAGAAGAAAACCACCTCTCTTACTCTTGAGGGTGTTTGGACCACTGAAGAACAAAACACCAAAGAAGAGAAATGCAGCGCTGAACACACATTCCGCTTCTATTTACAGCTACTAAGACTTAACAGCTTATACTGCAAAAAATTATTACAGAGTAAGGAACACTCTTATGCCAACAACTGGGTATGAGGAGGAATATTTCATCTCTACCCCTAACAGATTCCACATTTGTTAACAAAACTGATGGTTGATGTGCAAACTGAAGAATTCTTCAGCAACTCCCACTGTAGAATGGTTATGAGTGTATAAACACTCCTAGTTTCTTACGTTACAAACAATGTGCTCAGTAATCCAGACAAAACACCGCCCATGATACATACTTTCTACTAATCACACACAAACAAAATGTATGTGCTGCTACTAGAAAGTTGAATCCTAAGCAAAGTTCAAGTGGGTTTATATAAAAGGAAGTGGCCCAGTGGAAAAAGACCTGGAGGTGCTGATCAATACCCAGCTGAACACAAACCAGCAGAGCGCCCAAGTGGCCAATAAGGCTAGTGGCTCCCTTGCCTGCATCAGAAACAGTGTGGCCAGCAGGACTAGAGAAGTGATTCTTCCCCTGTACCTGCCACCAGTGAGGCTGCATTTGAATACTGTGTTCAGTTTTGGATCCCCAACTGAACACTCAGGTGCAGAAGCAAGTCCAGAGACACGCAATGAAGCTCGTAACGTTTCTGGAGCACTCATCCTATGACAAGTGGCTGAGGGAGCTGGGGAAAACAAGAGAGATTGCTCTCTACAACTACCTCAACAGAGGTTGTTGCCAGGTGGGGGGGCTGGTCTCTTCTCCCAGGTAACAACTGACAGAACAAGATGACACAGTCTTAAGCTGTGCTAGGGGAGGTGTAGGTTGGACATTTGGAGGAAATTCTTCACAGAAAGTGTGATTAGATACTGTAACAGACTGCCCAAGGAGGTGGTGGAGTCGCTATCCCCAGAGGTATTTGAGGAACAACTGGACATGGCACTCAGTGCCATGGTCTAGTTGACATGGAGTTGTTCAATCACAGGTTGGACTCAATCTCAGAGGTCTTTTCCAACCTAATTGATTCTGTGAAACAGGGAATTATACTGCTCATTGGATCCTTTTCCAAAATGGAAGAAAGATAACAGATAACAAAAAAAGATAACAAAAAGAAATCTCGAATCCTATCAGTATATTCATTGTGGAAGCATGATTGCTATTTAAGAGGTGGCACAGTACTTGCAAATCTACCCAACTTACAGAGAGAGGAAAGTTATTTAACGGCTATCTCTTAGCTGAAGATTCATTTTATCTTATGACAATATTTTAGCAATGCATTTCACCCATTCCCAACTGCATCTTAAAAGCAAATAAAACACTCCCACCCCTGAAAAACAAAGAAAAATTGTCTATTAACCTACAAGGTTACAGAAAGTACCATAAAAGTAAAGAAATATCCTTTTTCTCCACAGGTTAAACTTATGATAATTTTGAAGTTCATTTGCAATTATTAGAACTAAGGAAAATATTACATGCATCTCTAACTTTTGGATTTATATCACATCCTTAATTAGTGCCAATGTCATGGAGAGAACTCTGTCTACTGAAAGGAACATTTTATATAAGAAATAGAAGACAGTTATTCTCTTCTACTTTTGCTCTGCTGAAAACTCTCCTGAGTTACTGTATAAATCAGATGAAGAGATGCAGCTAAAATACATGGAGTCCAGAAGAACAGTATGCACAGAGTTTCATGACCTTAACCTTTGAGAGACGCCTGAATAACTGGGATAAAGAGGGTAAAAAAGGTTAAGGAAAATAAGAGTATTCCAATAATAAAAAGCATTACAATAACAACATCAAATCAGATATTTTCCTGGGGAAAAGCCAGGAAACAAAAGAGTGGTAAAACTGATTTACATGGGATATCAAAATGTTTAACTAAGCCGTAAGTCTCTGAAACATCTGTGACAGTGAGCTTGTTGAGACCATTTTATATTAACACCTGTCATGGACTGTCAAGATGTACTAGATCCATCTCAGGGAACTGCAACAGATAAATTTAAGAGCCAGGTACTTCTTAGTACAGTTCTGCAAAATTGGCACACGACTGCACTCACAGAGTATTGTACTCGAGAAATGTAGATAGTTTCATTTTTTTTCTGCCAATATTTGAAGACTGAATATATGAACTATGAAGATGCCAAATCAGAAGATAGGGAATAAGGAGAGACAGAGTGTCTTGCAAATTCAATCTACAAAATTAAATGCAAATCTAAGTATGATTCTCTCCATCAAAATTAGCTGCAACTAATTCTAAATGGACCCTTCATATAGTGAATTTTACAAAAAAAATTAAAGCTATCAGAAGCACTTGTCTCCATTGAGCTTTATTTTCCAGTTTTTTTAAATTCTAACTGGGTTTAAACATTAACACATTCAAGTAGAATTTTTCATCTAAAGTAGAATCCAGGGATATTAGAGAACTAAGGTTCATTAGGTTCTAATTTAGCAACACAAGAGTCATGTGATTAATTTGCACAACGCACTGCTTTAGAACATCATAAAACTGAGACCTAAAATGCACATCGTATCTGAAGATGTCAAACTTATAAAGCATTTTGTACAATTATTACAATGCAAAATACTACAAATACTACAATACAAAGACCTGGCTCATCACTAACAGGATCTTGTTATTACTGTAAGAAATGACAAGACAACTGCTGCAGAGAGATTACAACTATTTTCTACAGATTTTAATAGGGCACTTCTACTACATTCCTGAAATACAGGGGGGAAAAAAGAGTCACTTAACAAATGTGCTGTCACTGTACCTGTTGCCTCAATCCATAAAATTTTGCTACTGGTTCTGAAGATCCCACTGCCTCTTCTACAGCATACAAGTAGATATCATCTTGAACACTTCGAGCTGGCCAGAACCCCACCACACCTCTGGCTTGTAATTTCTTTTCATTAATCAATGTTTTCAGTAGATCTTGAGCATCATTATAAACTCTCTTTGCTTCTTCACCTATTAAAAACAAAGAAACTGCCTTAGAGAAGGCATGTTTTCATGATTGGCTAAATAGGTTTAAGAATTGTTTGAATAGTGATTCATTTTTCACATAATTGTCCAATGACTGCAACGATTTGTCACTACAGCAAATAGGAAGACTGCAGTGTGATCATAGGGCTGTAACAACATATATTTTAGGGAAAAAAAACCCAAACAAAGCACAAAATGTTTCAGCCAGCACCTAGTAGAGACAGAGAACACAGAATAAAATGAGAAAGAAACCCAGTGTGCACACCTACATTCCCACAGTGCAGCAGACCCAGAACATTGCTCTCAGTGTCACCCTTGCCGTTTTATCACGTATTTCAAAGCCCACCGAACAACTCCAAAAGGAGCTTGCCATCTTCACCCACAACAGGAACACAGATACATTAAGTGCTCTGTTGCCATTTTTTGTTAATAAAATACCTCCCTGTGCTTTGGCAGGTGAATGCTAAATAAGATGGCTGAGCATTTTTCCACACTTAATTTTCAGCCTCACATAGCAACACTTGGCTCACTAAGCGCTGCTTCGAACAAATTATTTCAGTGACATTCTTTGCACATATTTCTACTATTCTTATGTGTTTCAAAAGATTTGGAATCTTACTGCAGCATATTGGGCCCATTAGGATTAGTTATATGAAGTAAATGCAGTTTCAATACCCACCTACAGTTTTATCATTAAAGATCTTAGGGAAACTCCGGTTGGGATACTTTCCTCTAAGTTGCCAGACGTCAAAGAAGGGTTTCCAGTCAATGTACTCCACCAGCCTCCCCAGGTCATAATCCTCAAAGACTTTTGTGCCGATGAATTTTGGTTTAACTGTAGCAATCAGAAGCATAATCCAACATGATGAAAATAATTTAAAATTGCTTTAACATTCACAGTGTAACTGATGTTCAACAACCTCCACCCCTGCAAATGACCTCTTCCAAACTATCCTAAAATTCTCATAGACATATTTTCCCAAGTCATACCATACTCCACAGTTACAATGTAACAAAAGAAGAAAAAAAGCATAAAAGGCCTATAAAGCCGAAATAGAAAAATTAAGGTCATTTGTTCTTCCACATAAATCAATACGTTTTAGCTGTTGGACTTTGGAATTTATTTAATTGATCAGAATATTGGCTTAGACACAAGACCAAAAAAACTTACACAGCTTATCAATCCCTAACATACTTCATGGGTACACACCTTCCATATTTACCAATTCCTTTCTATACACAAACATGTACTATGACACTGCAGAATATTTCTGTGCATTTTTATGTAATTTCTAAGAATTTTTGCAGCCATCACACATGTTCAGATGCATACACACAAGTGAAAAAGCAAGATGGATCTGTGTAAAGCCACAAGCTTTGAACTTGTTTTGTCTGTTCAATACTTCATAACACATTAAGATAAGTTATTGAAAATTAGTATCTTGTTGAGTCTTGTAAATGAAAGGACAGAAAGCAGTTTAATGTCACTGCAGGATGCAACCTGAATGCTGTTTATACTTCTAGTATAATTTAAAAAAAAACAAAACAGTACAAAAACTGATGGGGGAAGGGTAGGAAAGAGTGTAAGGAAGAATTTGATAAAAATGCCGTGTTACAGCATGTACAGTAAGGTGTGCAATGCAATGAGCCAGGCAGACACTGTTTTTAAAAGCCATCATTAGTGTTTTCTTTGTTTATATGTTGTGATGGGTAACTCATAGTTTTGGGATTTTTTTTTCAGTTATCTTTATAAATATTAATTATTTTTTAAATTGGCTGCAAAAAAGCAGAAGCAGAATGTTCAAATTAATGCAAAAAATCATTGTTGAGACAGGTACCAACTGACTTAATCTTTTACATTTCTATATTCTGAAGTTTAAAGTATAATTTAATTAAAAAATATGTGTAAAATAAACATACAAAATAAAATAAAGGCACAGAAACCACAAACAACAACATATAGCTGACCTGGTATATTGCCTGATAACCAATTATTATGGAAACCTTTTCTTCTAGCTTGCTGTAGAGACAAGTATCTTCTTTCCTATATAGACATAAAGGTTAATTTCAGAACACCACATTTCAGACACATAAACTGTAACTGTGGACTTCATGGTAGAGTTTTACTCAAAATATTCTTCAGGATAAATCTAACAACAGATAATTTCAGTCTCAACAACTCCCAGTTCTCAAGTGTAAAGTAAGATTACATCACATTATTTTTGCCTGTAGAATTCTAATGAAACTGGCCTACAAGATTTCTGGCTCCTCTCAACTACACCAGAAGTTCCTTTATTACTTCAAAATACACTAAAATACAGGCAGAGAAAGACATTCTCCTACTGCTCTGATCACTCACCTAAACAAGACTAAGACATTAGGAAAGCATGGTGGTTTAAAATTCTCAATACAGTGTGGTTCAGTACCAGCAAAAGCTACCAGTACCATTTTCACTACTCCAGCTGAAGCTCCACATATCCTGCTACTGCATCAGGAGAGCACTGGTCTCCTGTAGGTTGATTAAGATGACATGATTGCCAGCTCCATGGAGGTTCTAGATACCACAGATCAGCCATTGAGGAGAATCAAGAATTTGCCAAGAATGTGTTAAGACTACTGCAGAAGGCCTTATAGGCTAGAAAATTTGATTTCATAAGCACTTCTGGAAGTTTTCAATCCATCCTACTGCAAGTTTTAAACCAAAACATAAGGTCTTCATAAGGAGCTGAACAGCAAGAGTAACATCGAAAAGCAAGTGCCAACCACTTCAAACAAGAAGATAATAAATTACATTTGTACCTTGAGAGACTCATAGTGCTCTTGTCTAATTTCTTCATATTCCTCTAATATTTCTTCAAAGAAATCATCCTTTATGCTATCGTCTAAGAGCTGGGAGCACTGAAAAAAGGAAGAAAAAAGCACTAAGTACATAGTGTAACACACTATGGAAAGGACAAAGTGCAAATTTCAGACTAGGCAACCTGTCCTTCAGACTCTCTTGGTAACACTAAACTAAGCCTTACCAATAATCAGCAACCTACATTCAAACTGGACATGTTTAGACTGCAATTATTACTGAGATCTCTGCCCTGCTACACAGGTAACATTAGCAGTGCCAAGTCTAGCTCTGGAAAGAGGAGAATGCTCCCAAACTTCAGAGACTGAAGCGTCACAGAAGCAACACACAGCTTGACCTACTCTTTACCACCACATATTTGCCAGTTAAGACCACCCATTTCTCTGAAAGAGAATCCATCCCAAAAAACTCCAGACACACGTTTCTCAGTACGAATGTTGCTAACTAACTTCAGAAATATATCCAAATTAGCCATAATAGCAGTTCACACAACTCCATCAGTCTTCACTACAAAACAACAGTCAAGGACGCACAGTGAATGTCACCCTCACTAGACTAATGGACATTCAAATAAAAGTGCCCAGTGACAGTAACTGTCAAAAGCCAATTGAGAACCACGTGGCAGCACAAAACAGCTGAAGCAAGTGTAATTTAGAAACTTGTCTCTGATGTGCCCCTTTTAATTTTCTGCCACAACATTAAGCCTCAGAGGAAAGGATGGAAGGGACAACAGAAAAACAGGGCATAGACAAGAAACTATAATTTAGAACTTACAACCACAACACTCTTGGATGCATCCAGGACATGAACTACAGGTGCGCTATATCGTGGGGCAATTTTAACAGCTGTGTGTGTTCTTCAATGAAAAAGAAAAAGAGTGAGCATTTTACAACTAAAGCAAAAATACAACAAAACAAAAAAAGACCAAGCAACCCACCAACAAAAAAAGCAGACAAAATCCCCAGTGAAATAAATCCTAACTTAATGCATAGAACTTCAAAAGAAGAAATTCATTCAGCCATCTGCTAGCTATGAATCATTAAACACAGATTTCAATAACAGGTATATAATCACTTTTCTTCAAAGTGTATCAGAGAACACTTCATAAATAATGTGCCAACTCACAATCCCTCAATGTCTTACCAGCTGAATGAAAATCAGCAACTCATTAGTTTTAAGTCTCAGAAATCAGTAAGAATTTTCCAAACTAAGCCTACCAAGAACTAACAACTTCTTTAATCCTTTTTGCTCATCTTACATTTTTTCCTCCCACACGCTAAATTTTGGGTCTGTGGATTAGCATTAACCTAATTCAGTGATGATTATTCAATTTCTCAAAATCAGAGGCCTAAGTCCTCTATACAGCTGAGGAACAAATTCTGCCAGTGGTCAATAAATATTACAAACTTGCACCCTGAAGATGCAGTGAATTTTGCATTGTAACTACAGGTGCAATGAGGACAGAACCTTCTCTTCACAGCCTGTCAAATTATGAGACTACTTGCTGAAACCACAAAATACGGACTCTAATAGGTCTGCTACAATATATGCTGCTCTGATAAAGAATGCAACACTGCTAACAGTTTCTAGTGATGTAAGAATGAGCTCTGCTCAGAGTCCTACCAAAACTCTGCAAGCAAGTGTAGGAACAAAGATCTTATAGGCCTTATAATTTGCTTTCTTGTAATGCTAAGGTCAAACAACATTTCTAAAATTAAATTTAATTAGAACCCAGGAAGCAATCTTCCCTAACAAAAGTAAGATCCCTTTTTCTTCAGGTTCTGTCAAATATTTAAAGCACTTGGACATGGAGGTTTACTTATGACTGTGCAACACAGCTGTGTAAATAACTGTCCAGCATCCCCCTGAATTTGCTTCTAGGAGACGCATTTTTACCTTAGCAGCTCTGTTTTTTACAAAAAGCTATCTCTACTGTTTTGATAGGAACAGGCAAAGGAAACAAAAGCAGACACGATTCTAAAATGGCACTATATCAACCACTACATGGTAACTCTTGTGTATTTTTTAAAGTAAATTTTATGGCAATGAGAATACCACCATTATTTCTCAGCACCTTAATTTACCAAAGTAGCATAATAAGAATGCAAAAATCATCACTACTGTAGATTATGAAGAAACTGTATTGTATGGATGTCGCCCTGAAACTTAAAGCCTTCTGATAATGTTTTCATAGTTTTAGTTACTTTCCCATGGAAGTCCTATAAACATAAGTTGTTTATCACATTCCTTCTAAGAAACATCTTTTGATGGACATTTCTCATGACCAGTGTGCTTGGGAAGGTGGTAACTTAATTATCCAATCCCTGGTCATTGTTGAGAATTTATAAATTCTAGAGTCAGAGGATAAAAGATGTTTTTTTGTTCTGACACTGAGAGTGTTCATGTGATTCATTCTGTGTCTCTTAGCGACATATGGATTCTGGAGACTAAATCCAGCCTCTCTCTCTTTCAAACTAACCTCACTATACATTCTTCCAAGTACTCATGATCTCCTTATTCCAAATAATAATACCTATTTATTACAGTGAAAAAAAATGCAGATGGTTCTTCACCAGCAACCTCTGACATATACACAACCTTAAAGAATACACATAGGAGATTAAATTTAAGACTAGGAAGGCAATGTTAAATATATATTAAAAATCCAATCTTCCATAAAGAGCACCTTTACTGGACATATATTTTATAGACACTGCATAGTTTCTGGGCATATGTATATATTTACATATAGTTCACATGAATAAAATCAATTTTTGCACTCAAAAGTATACGTATATTCTTTAGTAATTTCCATATTAAAGGAAAAAAAATAGTGCTGCTTCCCTGTTAGTGACATTACTCTCTGTGAATAAATTCTGCAGAATTGTTTGATGCTGGTTATTTGACATCAATTATTAGGCCACATTGCCCTGGGTGAAAACACTGAGAAGATCTGAAAAGGCTCTCTGAAGACCTCCACTTAGAATAAAGCCTTCCCTCGACAACCTGTGTTTTATGTTTTTCTTACTAAGAAAAACCCTCCATGTTTGTTCTCAGTATCAAAGCAATAAGAAGAGGCTCATATGGACAAGGAGAAAAGGGATACAGCGAACTTTGCATTATACATGCAGGAACAATAAAGGCAGATAGTGACCCTACTCTCCATTGTCTGTCAAATTATGAGATGATTTGCTAAAGCCAAAAATACAGAATACAGTATATGTTGCTCTGATAAAAAAACCAACACTGTTCACAGCTTTTAGTTACACAAAAATGACCTCTAGAGTCTTCTGAGCTGTCACCTCCTCGAGTATACTGTACACAAACCAGTTAGCAAAGCGTGACCCACGGCTGTTATACATGCCCAGAACACATCTGCGGTAATCCTAATACTAGGTGTCACTGAGCTGTCAACACGGTCTTCAGAAAATCACAGCAGCTGTATTATTTCATTTGGACAGACCTGAGAGAACAAGATTTTAACAGCTCAGTCTATCAAAATCAACACAGTAAATACTTTAAGGCAAGCAGTGGGGCTTTATCCCCTACCAGCCTGCTTGAGCAGCACTGGAGGCTCAACGCAGTCATCACCACATTGAACAGTGATCCAGGAAAACACAGTAACGTCCTTAAAGATAATAGCTCCCTGATGTCAACATGGCCATTTCTAGTCTCAAAATCCTGCATTTTTAGAATGCTTTGGTGAATCAAAATAGATCATTCAACCCCTTAGAAGAACAGAACTACATTTATTTGCATATGTACGAGAACTTTTAGAGAAAACACGGTATTTCCACATATAATATACACTTTAAAAATTAAACGTTTAAGAAGTCTATTATTTGTTATGTAACTAACTACATTTTACCTCGATAATCTAGGACTTCTGAAAAAAGAAATAAATCAATCTTAGGGTGAATACATATCAGTATGTGTGTTGCAGAAAAATGAGAGAAAGGGGGAAAGAAATGGCTACACAATTTCTTTTTCACTAATTAACACTGTTTGCATGTAAGTTGCCCATCTTCCCAACTGAGATATCTTACTTAGAAGTAGTTGCTCCTCCAATGAGCAAAGGAATCTTTATTGCCAATCTCTCCATTTCCTTGGCGACAAAAATCATCTCATCCAAAGATGGGGTGATGAGACCAGACAGGCCAATTATATCTATTGCAAATTTACAAACACACATGCACAAAACTTTTAGCCAATCCATTCTAGAAAGGCACAGAAATTAGTACAGAAAAGTTTATTTCATACATCAAGTAGCTTCATGCATCAGACAGAAAATAATGAGACAAAAAGCAAGACAGTCACTAATCTAGAAGGGAAGTTTGACCCAATTAGAAAGTAGAAGCTCTCCAAGAATGATAATGATTCCAAATCCCTAGTTTAAGATATTTCTCAGTTTTCACAGTTGCTGAACACCTACTGCTCTATGTTCAGCAATAAATAATCAGCACTTTTGATTAGCAAGCTCCAAGTCTCAGAAGCTCAGCACTGAGGAGGGAAATGAGACAGAACAATTATAAATTCTGCTCCTAGAAACAGCAAATGCTTTCAAACTTCACCACCTGTGTTCCACACAATTTGTCTTTTCCAAGATACAGTAGACTGTTCCAAAGCAACTGCAAGTTGTTTCAGAAAGTTCATGATTTATTAGATCAATTCACTCCTGATCTCACACTCACTGATCTAGCAGGCTGAATGCCAAGTTCTTTTACTGATTTAAGACCCAACAAGAAGTTACTTAAACCTTTTCAAGGCTCCATTCATCCATCTGTAAAACAAATACTACAACACCTCTCCTGCAGTTGTCCTTTTGATACAGGGTTTCAGCTCCTCAAACTAAGTTTCACAGAAGTGCCAAATGCTAAATAATTAATATGGTTAAAGCAGAAGTTCTGATTTCTCTGAAGATAATCTGATCAAATCATAGACAGTATATGAATGCAATAAATAGCAATAAAAAATGTGATTTAAAAATCAAACAATTCAGAAGTACTAATGAAGTCTCTATACCTGCTTTGTTCTCAACAGCAGCTCTTAATATCTTATCACATGGAGTCATGACTCCTAAATCAATAACTCTGTGAAAAGAAAGGAGATGACACAAGATCCTTTAAATAACAAATCAAATTTTTGCTACAGGGCAAATACATTCCTCTTGCTGTAAATAACTGACCTAAAAAT
The DNA here is from genome assembly GCF_049639895.1 of Pseudopodoces humilis. Lineage (NCBI taxonomy): Eukaryota > Metazoa > Chordata > Aves > Passeriformes > Paridae > Pseudopodoces > Pseudopodoces humilis. The sequence continues at coordinate 45,402,663 of NC_142202.1, read as the reverse complement.
TGAAGTTAAGACTGACAGATTTTTGATTCTTTCTCAAGACCATTTGGGAATTTTTATATAGGAAATACCTCTAGGTCTGGTAAAATTTTCAGTAAGAGTTCCAGATGGCATAATAGCTTAGAAAATGCAAGTGGAAAGAGGAGCCTTTTCTTTAAAATAAATTTCTGTGGTTGTACTAAGTCTGGCTGAGATGAGTTAATTCTCTTCTCAGCAGCTGGTATGGTTTTAGATCTGTGGCCAAAACAATATTGATAATTAAAGTTTAACTATTGATGAGCAATGCTTTCACAGAATCAGGGCTTTTTCTGTTTCTTACTTTAGCCCCTCAAGGAACAGACTGTGAGTAGACACAACTAGGCAGATGACCCAAACTAACCAAAGAAATTTTCCATGGCAAATGAAGTCCAGCTCAGCAATAAAAAGGGAGAGTGAGTGACTTAGCAGGAGTTAGCCATATTTTGCTCAGTAACCAGCAGGACACCAGTCAATCCACAGGAGGTAAAAAGGGGATTGCCTTTGCATCACTTTTCTTTCTTTCTTTTTCCATTTTTCCTTCAGTTACTAAACTTTTCTCCACCCACCATCTATCTATCTTTCTATCTTCCTTTCTTCCTTCCTTTCCTCCTTTTCTCTTTCCCAGCTCACTGAGGTTAACTGAGTGGAAGTGAGTGAATGGATATGTGCTGCTGAGCCACCTACCAGCCTACCCACAGCAGTGGCATTTCTGAAGGTATCTGGATAACACAAAAATGTTTTGTGGATATCTTATCTTACATCAGGAATCTAAGATGATTCACATCAAGCTTGTTTGCCTCATTAAAGCATACATTTTATGAAATGGGACATTGAACTTCCCTTTGTTAGTATTTTATTCCTATTAACCCTAAAAATTGCCAAGGTTTTTATTTTTTCAAGTAAACCACCCCAGCATGCTGATTTCATTCAGCCTCACTCATACTCATGTTTACAGAGAACACTATGGCTTCCTTTCAGTAAGTCTAAATAAAGCTCAAGAAAGCCTGAATCCAATCAACAGAATATCGAGAGGAAATTAAATTGAATATATTGCATATATACAGCACTGCTACTGACTTCAACACTTTGTGTTTTAAAATAAAGGGATAATTTTGGCTCTTTTTAGAGCAAATGACAACCCAAAGTCAAAACTAAACTAAAGAAATGAACAGTAATACAGAGTTCCAAAACCAATTCAGCTTTGCACAATGTCTGATCCTTGAAAAGAACACTGATGGAAACGTGACCATTCATTCCAACACTTGCAAACTCTTCTCCACGTACACAGGCCATGAAAGACCTGACTTTTTTTGAAGTTCTACATTTTGAAGTTCAGAGACAATGAGAATCTCATCTCTTATTTAAGAAAACATACCTCAGCAAGTTTTTAAAACCCCATAGTTAACAAACAACATGAACAACACACTACAAGATTAATTTAAATCTTACAAGACTATTTTTTCCAACACAACCCACATATAGTATTGCCTACTGCAACTGTCATATCTGATATCTTCAGACATTATAAAAAAAAAATCAGTTATTATATTTAACTGATATAAAACAAATACAAAAAATCATGTTCTCATCTATATTCCAGTTGATGTTAAACTGCAGAATCACCTCAGATGTCAACAGGAAAAGCAGTATTCAAGGAGGAAGCAATACTTCCTCTTGCCTCCCCATTTAGTAAATAGCTGCTATGATCTGTGTTCCCAATCACAACCTGGGGAACAGAGGACAATTCCCAAGAAATGTCCAGCTCTGTTGTCACCACAGCTGCAGCTACAGAGGTACTAATTACTGACACTTCTACAGCTGTGTTCCCAGCTACTTAGTCTCTCTTTACCTGAAGTTGTTGCAGCCCAGAACAACTCCCACAATGTTCTTGCCGATATCATGTACATCTCCCTTCACAGTTGCCAGTACTATTGTACCCTGGTAGGGATCCTGGAGGTTGAAGAAGTAGCAAGAGTTAAATTACTCAGAAGACTTGGTATGTTTGAACACATCCTTCAACAGTGCAATCCTAATCCATGACCCAGACTTCTATTATAATACAAGTGACTGCAAAGTGTAGCACAGATAATACAGTAAGTATTAAAAACCATCTTAAAAGATCCAGGTAATGGAAACTTGTACATGAATTATTCTTACAAAATGCATGGATGCTACTCCAAAATCTGTGTTTGAAAAAAGAAAATAGCAGATAAAACCATTTCCAACCAGGATAGCATTTTTTGCAGTGCAATAACTGAACTCCTAAGGTACTTCTGCTCCAAATATACACCTTGCCAATAAAGAGATTAAATATTTAGAACAAAAGGGTATGAATACTTATAATTACGTCTGTTTTTGCATCAAGATCAACCTTTTGATGCAATGCTGAGAAGAATGGGATATTAGTAAACTTAGAAGCTAAATTAGAGGAATTAGCAAAAGTAGAAAAGGCTTATTTTTATGCAACACAAATAACAAGGAAGTTTTCAGTGCAGTGATCAGGCTGCTTCAGACTACCCAAGCTGAACAAACAGGCTGCAGAAGGATCAACTTGAAGAAAGGAAGCTGTTCTGTCACAAGCAGGTCCTAGGCTAGATGGCATTCAGTCTGACAAAGGGTGCTGCCACCACGACAACAGTGGAACTTCCCACAGCAGCTCTCCACCAGGACACAGGACTTGGCAATACCTTTTTAGTTGTATAATCACTGCCGTCATTTGGAACAGCTCCAGGCTATAACAGTAGTACGTCTGAGTTACTGCAGCATCAGATGCCAGTAAGCAACTACATAAATTGCACAGAATTTAAACAAAGCGGAAGCCTAAGCATATTCTACATGAAACTACAAAATATTTTTCCAGACAGTATCTCATCTCCTTTGCACATGGCAGAACTGGATGACTGAATCCTTCTATGAAGGATGTTATATTTCTGGACATATAGAGTAGCTCTCTATTTCATGAGCCTACATTGCTTTTGTAGGTGCAATATTACAATTTTAAAAATCTTGATATATTACCAAGAGCAATACTAGTATTTCCTGTGGTTCTAACACACTTGTTGAATAAAATCCCTAGGTGCCCACCAATGTTGCTGTTTACTAAAATCTAGTATCTCCCCAAGTGTTTCTGTTTTACAGAAGGCCAGAGAGCAGAGGAGGCAAAATGGAGGTCTGTAAGTCAGCCATCTCAGTACATCAACAGAAAATTTTGCAGCTGAAAATATACTGCTGGAATGAAAGAGAAAAATAGGGAAAGAGATTAATCAAGGACTGGGAGAAGAACAAAACATGCTTCCCCACATTAGGTATCATATCTAATCATACCTAATAATTACTGAAGTTTTAATTAGTGATTGATACCAAAAAAAACCTGGATTTGTACATAAGAAAAATCTGCTGGGTAGCAAACAACGCGGGCAACAACACATACCACTTTAAATAAACCCTATTTAAGGCACACTTATTTCAATTGTCTTAGGCAAGGAGGTCCTCAAGTTCTGGGCATACATCCAAAGGCCTTTTTTTTTCATTTTTGATAGAGATCTACAGCCACAGTTATTTATCCTCAAATGTAACTATCAACACTTTGCATTTCCCGGCAGTCTGTGACTAAAACTGTCCTGGAGGGTACAGTGGCCTGGGTAACATCAGACAGATCAGTTACCAGAGTCTATAAATTGTTTTCCTTCAAGCCAATGTACTTTGGAAATAGATGCAGCTCTTTTATCTCTTTCATTGATTGTCTATACAGTGGCATGTCTTTTTAAGAGGAACTACATCCCTTGCCCAGCAGAAGGCAAAGCAGGATGACAGAAACCCTGCCTTTTCCCTCCTGCTCTCCTCAGCTACACAGAACATCTCACTCACTCTCTTAGAGTGTTTGCTATCTTTTTTAGAACCTCTCAAATTCCACTTCACTTCTTTTTAGCCAGAGAATTAAGTGCCAGAGGGTTCACAGAAGATTCTAATCCAATGCTCATGGAATCAATGGGGTAGTGATTTTAAACAATCAGAACAAAACAGAGGGTGTCAAATACCAGCAGTGTTATCTGCATTAAAAGAGAACAGCATGAGCTGGAGAGAGATGATGAAAGGTGATTCGTGACAGCCAGAGAACAGATTCTCTTGAGATACAGGAGAGAAGACACCTTCACATCCAGAAAAAGTAAAGGAGAAGAGACAAGGCATCCTCCTCCTTTCATTAAGATCAATCAGGTTTAATTATCAGGCCATTTTTCTTTCCAAATTATTTGCTGTATTTGTTACATTTATGCTGGACAATCACACAACAGATGCACAGCAAATACATTGTAAGATTTCAAGGGAAGAATTAGGAACCATTAAAAATTTTAAAGGCAAGTTAGAGAGTTCACCAAGGGCAAAAGTATTAGAAACGAGTAGCAAAATCCATCATAAAGTTAGAATAAATAAACCAGAATTAAATGCATGTAAAAATACAAGAAATTGGTAACATTGACATAGAAGGCCTACAAAGGCTCATTGGCATCATTCAGAAAACTTTGTGAGCTTAGGCACACACAAAGAAGATTTCCACAAAATCTCCACTTTATGAACTTCAAACCTACTTCAAATTATGCCAAGATGGTCAGTTTCCATACGACTGCATCAACTTTCCAGCATAATAAATGTAAATAGCAATAAATAATTTCTGTATTTGTCATAGCATTCTACGAAAGAACTACAGCACAAAGGCCTGTATCTTGCCTCTTCTTCTGTGCTGCCTTGCTTGGCTCTCCTTTCCTCTCTTTCTTTTTCCATATAGGGAATAAGGTGGCCAACTGCTTTCTTCATAACTCGAGCAGACTTTATCACCTGCACAGATAAAGGTAGGGGCAGAATAAACAATAAAGACAAGGTATAGGAATAACCTCAGTTTTCTTTTAGCTTTCTCATTCAGGCAATAAATGAAACTTCATTTGCAGCCCCAGGCGCCAGTATTCAGATCATTCTGTGGCAGCAGGCTGCACACCTTACTGGGCTAAGGCTCCACACACAACACTTTCTTCCACAGTGCAGCCTCCCAGACCACTCACAACAGAACCAAAAGCCACAGACGAGCCCCGACTTGGAAGGTACTTAACACAGCAAATTTTATTTGGGCTTTTTTTCTCTCTTGCGTTTTTTCATGGGGTCAGACTTAAAACTGCATTTCAAATAAAGAAAAACACTCAGGAAGAACAGAAACAAACATCCAGGACAATCATACATAAAGAAAGTCAAGTTCCAAAGTAAAAAAAGAAAATGGCTGCTTCTCAGCAGTACCTGAATTTTTACAATTCCTGTGCTGTATCTGAAAAAACAGCCAGTACATAAAGTTTTGGCTACATTTTACAATGCTAGGTTTTGTAAAGTAGGAAAATATATGACATTATTTTCTCATTACCTGAGGCAGAAACATCTTTCCAGCCCCAAAAAGATCGCCAACAATTTTCATGCCATTCATCAAAGGCCCTTCAATTACATTTAGAGGTCTAGGATATTTTTCCTGATTTAATCTTGCTTCTTCTGTATCTGCAGTGACATACTTCTCAATGCCCTAAGGGAAAAAAAAAAGAAGTTTTTAAACTTTCATTTAGTTGCCTCATCCCCAGAAAAATCCCACAATGAAAGTACAAATAGATACTGTAGATACTGACAGTCTTTAAAAATACCTCACTGAAATACATGCATTGAAAATAGGTTTGCATAGGAATCAAAACACCACAGCTGTTAGGCAGATAAAGTTATTCACAGCATGTCCCCATTATCAGATTTGTTCATTTTTCTTAACCATGTCATCAGAGAAACCCAACACTCATAGGTTGCTTCCACAGGGCAAGTGTCACTCAGTGCAGTACTACTAATGGATCAAAAAAGCCCTAGGAAGTAAAAGGAATGTGTTCCAAAGTAAGTGTATGTTTCTACCAACATCAGTGGGATAAAATATTAAGGGTCAAAGACTTCAACTTCTGAAGCTTAAAGACACACCTCTACAGTTTTCTCTGTTATTGAAGTTAAATAGATCACTTGATTTATTATTCATTGTTAATCAATAGCTTGTGAAAAAATGGTAGCCGAAGAACTTTTAAAACCTAAACTTAAAATATGTCCCTTAAGGTCTGAGCTGAGATCATGCCTCTGAGGGCTGATGGGTAGGACAGTTTTCTGCACAGATTCACCTTTATGAGAGCGTATTCCAGCCTTTCCTCCACAGAGCCTTTACGCCACTCATCAGTCTGTACAACTTTTTTTCCTCCTTGGGCATGATTCTGAAAAGAAAAGACATCCATAGGAGCTTGCAAGCATAAGAAGTACAATTATGGACTTCACTTTCAGAAAAAAAAGGATAGTTCCAAGTACTGACTCATAAAATAATTTTAGACTATTCAAAAGGTTTATATACATGCAAATCATGTTGCAAAGACCTGTGATGTAATACAGGCACCCAGGGAGTCTACATCCCAGTAGGTACACACCTCAGTGAAAAGGTAAACAAAATAATATTTTTTAAAACAGAGAGAGCAGTTTGACAATTTTTATGCTCGTAAAAATGATGACATGACTAATCCTAAGGGATTTACTTCTGGGAACATGTTTTAAATTGATTCCTGGCCCACACATTACATTTAATTTTAAAATTCTAATTAATTTGGCACTAATTCCGTTTCTGATGGAAAAGGTTATGTTATTCTGTACCACAGATGTGTTTTCAATCAGTCAGCCTACAAAACTACTGTTTGTCACACACACAGACTGCCCCAAACTACCACATATGCTCTTTGTCTCACACTCATACTCCCATTGGCTATGAACACAGAGGCTAAAAGGGCTTCATAGTGCAAGAAAGTTCACAAGCACAACCCCAGGAAGGCTTATAGAAGAGCACCTTATCCATTAATTCAGCCAACACACTTCAGGCAAGTAATTTCTTTTCCTTACTCAGTTATTAGACATAATATGACATCTCTCAGGCCTTATGAACTTCCTATACTTTTGAGTGCCCAACAGCAAGTTTTTAAAGATAACGCCACAGAAACAAGACCTCACTCATGGGAACAGAAAACAGAACAAGTTTTCAATCATGCTTATACAAATATTAGCTAATTTCACAGCTTCTTGTTGCCTAATCGTATTCCTCTCATACGTCTAGATTGTAAAGGGAATGAAAGAAGGAATAAAATGTTACCGGGAGACAAGATAGAGATGTACTGATTTTTAATTATATTAAAAACCTGACTGGACATGTCCCTGAGCAGCCTGGTCTTGGTTGGCCCCTGATTTGAGTAGAAGGCTTGTAGTAGATGATCTCCAGAAGTCTCTATCCACCTCAGGAATCACTTTATGTGATTCACTGAAAAGACACCAAGTGCTTTTCAACCTCTGGCCAGACAGTTTAACAAGGGAACCACACCAGCCTAAAAATAACCCATGACACTGTAAGGTGGACATGCAGGAATAACAGTGTTTGAGAATGTCTGCAATTATGTCATGGCAAATGGTTTTTAATTTCAAACTTCAAATGAAGACTGATTCCCTAAATCTGCAAGGATTAAGTTCCTCTTTTTTGCCACTAGACTATTTTACTCCCTCAGTAAAACTACCACCATGAATAAAAGCAGATTTTCCAACAATGGTTTCCCAAACCTGTAGACCTAGTACTCATCATCCACTTTCATTTCTACTTTTAAGGCTTCACTTAAATTCACATTCAGTCTTCTGCAGGAACACTGCTCAAGTAACCCCTTTCTAACTCTCCCTTTATTTTCCTTCGTCTTTATGCAATCTTGAATACCCCAATGACAAAGGGATTAAACAGACAAGATCACTCCCACATAAATTGCTTGGACACCAAGCACAAGGGATAGTCTTCCTGTACTAGTTTTTAACATGCTGTCACTGTTACTATAAAGTATTCACTACCACAGGGCAAAATACAAACCAAGTGAAGCACAGAAATATTGCTTCCAGGAGCTACAAAACAGGCATGCAAATCTTGTGCACTTGAATCTAAGAGCCACCTAACTCAGAGAGATTTTTGCTGTATCTTCCATTCAGAAAAGAATTTCACCAGTTACCTTATGGACAATGTGTAGTCCTTGTCCTTTACCACCACCATCACTAAAACATCTCAAAACATTAAACAGCTGGTTCTCAAGCTTCGACCTTGAAGTTACACGAATTGGAAGTCTATGGCACAGCCACAAATCACAAGCAACTATTTCACCTTTTTTATATACTCCATGCAAACCATTACCACCAGAGAGAGAGAGGTTTACTCTTTGTCTCCCACAGTGCACTTGTCAATTAAGTTCCAGCACCAAGATCAGCTTGCTTATGGGATGGCCTTTTTTTCCGGTTTTAGTTTGGTTTTGTTGGTTTGTGAGGGTTCATTTTGGGGCAAAGTTTGTTTGAGATTTTTACTTCTTATTTTTTGAGGGGCTGTTTTTTTTCTTTAGAGAATGCCTATGCAGCTTGGTCTCCTGAATCACATTAAGAACTCTGGCACAGGCTCTTCCATGGCATGAAACTGGAGAGGTTTGATCTATCACAGGATACTCATTTTATTCTGTGTTAATAACTGAACTACTTGTAGTATGATTAGCAAATTCTTACACCCACAGTTATACTGATACATGCAGTTTATAGGCTGTTTTGCCTATTACCTGTAGGGAGGTGGTGAGGCTCAGGTACTACGCTAACTACTGTTCAAAGCTTAAAACTGGAAGTTACCTGAGCATAATGTAAAAGTTTTTCTGTCGCATCAGGATCTTTGTTCCAGATTAGATTCTCACACAGCTGTAGCAATTCCTTGTGGATATCATCATACACAGGCAGATTCCCAGCATTCACAATTCCCATGTCCATGCCATACTGGAAAAAAAACCATACAGAATCCCCCAGACAAGGCTGTCAGACATAGCACTGCACATCTGCCAAGTGCAAACATATGGAAGCCAAAAGCACATCATACCTTAATCGCGTGGTAAAGGAACACTCCATGCATTGCTTCTCGAATGGCATCCATTCCTCGAAAGGAGAAGGACAGATTGGAAAGACCTCCACTTATCCTGGCTCCTGGCAGTGTTTCCTACAGGAATTGCACACAGATTTTTAGGAGAGTGCTTTCCAAAAAGGAAATCTAAGTAAAGCATTCAGTTCATAAAACAGCTGGTCCCTAAGCTCAGCGCATTGGCTATGCACCCTTTCTCTTTTCCCTGTTCCAGATCCTTCTAGTTACTCAAATTCATAAAAATCAATTCAAATCTGCAGAAAAATTTACAAGTAAAGGAAAGATCTAGCAGCTACTGTAGTTTCCACTGTCACAGGTGGTATTCTGAACACACCAGTCCTCCCACTGCAGCATTCCGTATTTTCTCCATGCAAACCTACTTTTGGTTCTTCCAGTCCCCACTCTGCTGGAAACAGGAGCAGCCAGTCTGCCTGCCTGCATGTCTCAGAAACAGGCTGCAGCTGAGCAGCTAAACTCAATCAAGGGTACAGCCCCACTTCTGTGATGACAAAGCAGTCTGTGGCGTATTCAGTCCCTGACTGCATCTGACAGAGCATCTCCACATCAGGGTGCCTTGCAAAACACAACGGTGCAGTTTCCTTGGCTGTATGTAGGTGATGTCCTTCACCGCTATACTTCTTTACACATATTTTGGCTACATAAAAAGTCAGGTCGCTGAACAAATCCCTTCCACAGAAAAAGGAATTTTACAAATAAAAAGCAGTTTTATCATACCTTCAAAGAGGTCCTTTTAGCTTGCACATAAATGTGATCCTGACTACAGTACAAAAAATTGACTGAAATATATTTATAGAACCATCTGAAGTTGTTCTGCTGGAAATACAGTAATAATGGGGAATGTTTGGACTTCAGAAGAGCAGACCTCCTCACTAGGCTAAAATGTGTAAAATTTTTCAGTAGTGTTTTGTTGTTGTTTGAAGGGGGGTGGGACGTTCTTCTGTTTTATGGGAGTTTAGGGTTTTAAGTAAGCTCATCAATGTACTTCAAGTTAAAATAACCTTACAACTCACTTTAATGGTTTTAGTAGCATTAATAAAATTTATGGCATAAAGGTTATGTTCTTCCATTCCAGTTCCTATGGTCAAAATATTAGGGTCGAATATTATATCATTTGGGTTGAAGTGCACTTTTTCCACAAGGAGATGATAAGCTCTGGAACAGACTGCAATCTTCGTTTCTGTTTCTGTTGCCTAGTGAAGAAAAATAACTCTGACATGAAACGTACAGACCACACAAAAAATAAACTCTCCAGAAATCATTTACAGCTCCAATGACTCAAGACTCAGAATGTGCACATGACAAATATTAGGAAAGGATTCTATATAACAATATTGTATTTAAAATTCACCACCCCTATACCTGGAGTTTTCACTCTGCTTACAAAAGAAATCTCACTGCCCAATGTTTCATCATCCTATGCAAAGCTTAATATGTGGTTTTCAACACAACTAAATTAATTCACAAAGATTTCACTCTCATGAGAAACAGTTTCTGAACTAAAAATATAATTTATGAAGGAAGAGTTCAGCATGTCTGAATAGCAAGAGACACTCCTGAACTAAAACAGCTGCACTTAGGTCAGTACACGGATACTTCAAACATTTGAGCAGCATATGAAATGCTTAAAAATCAGGGTCAAAACTACTGCTAAGGTTATATAGAACTTCTCTAAATCAACTGTGTCACTGAAATAAAATAACTTTGTCTTGAAAAAGAGGTAGAAAGCCCTACACTTCAGAAGAAAAACACCTCTCCTTTAAAGTGACACTCACCTGCCCCACTTCATCAAAAGCCATAACAACCATAGCTGCTCCATATAATTTAATTTTCCTCGCTTTCTCCAGAAAGTCTTCCTCACCTTCCTTTAGACTGATGCTGTTTACAATGCATTTCCCTTGGCAACATTTCAAACCTGCCTCAATCACTGAAAAATTTGAGGAGTCTATGCATAATGGCACCTGTAAATAATAGAGAAGTAAGCCAGGAGAGCACACAGAAGTTAGGAATTACAGTTCTACGTGATGTTTGTCCATTTGGACATAAAAATGCACACAACATTAATCAACATTTATGAATAAAAGTTTTCACATGATATTCATACAGAGATCTCTACTTCTCCCTGTAATATCTTGTGTTTCTGATTTAGCTACTCATTCTTAGAGAAAGCACATTGAAGAACTATATTTTAAAGCCATTCTATATCCATAGCAACTTTAAGTTTTCTGGTAGGCATTATGCACTGCCAATATATACATTATGGCTCATAACTGTTCCAGAATAAACCTGCATCCAGCCTTTCTAGCCAGAGAAAAGTACTGGCATGTATTTATGTGAAAGCAGGCAGAAAAGCCTGTGCTTCATCCAAAGGCCTTCCCTATTACAGTATCACTTCCTCTCAGGAGACAACTACATCTGCCTAAGCACATGAACTGGTTATTAAATGAAACTGTATCAACATCTTCTGCATGCAATTTACAAGTCAGTAACATGTTCTTTATTGTGACAATTACAACCTTTGCAATATCAGGTTCTGAAGAAATCAAGTTACAAAATCTGGTCATTGCAGTAGGGCCATCCAACATCCCATCATCCATATTTATGTCTAGAATCTGGGCACCCATCTCAACTTGCAATTTGGCAACACTTAGGGCTTCCTAAAGAAGAAAATAAAAAACCAAAACAACATTGATAAGAAAAAAATCCTAGTTATTCTCAGGATAACATTTCACTTCTCCAAGCTAAGCATGCAGTCAAAAAAGGAAATGGTCTATGATGCACAACAATACAAAACAGTTGCTAATATGGAACAACTCATAATTACTTTGTTTACAAACATGACATCAGAGACTTGATGTGCTGGTAGCATCATCAACTCTAGAGAGTTGGTCATATGCCTAATTGAATAATTTAAGATTTGCTTGGTAAGAAGGACTTGATTACAGGAAAATACAGTCTCTCTGATGGTATGAAATAAGGGCCTTGCATCACAAGCTCAGGTGTTTTGTAACACAGGATACCTAATTTGTAAAGGCTGTTCAACACTTTTGCCAGCTGCAGAATAATCACAAGCACTAAGAATGAAAACTAAAGCTCTTCCCCCAGCCTATTTAAATATCTGAACACTATATCTATTGACTTTCTCTTTCCTGTCATTCCGCAGAGTCCCTAACAACTTGTATTTAAAGATCTCTCCATTTAATAGGCCTAACCTGCTTCATGACTTCTATGAGCCTAAGAGTCAGACTTCCAAAAATACAAACTAAGGCTTTCACTTTGATTTAACATCAGAGTATACCCTGGGGCAGAGTCTCAGCTCTCAAGAAAATCACTCTATTTGTTTCAATGTTACAGTATCAATTCACACCAGTAAAGGAGTCTTCCGGCCTCTTCATTTCTGCCCTGCAGTAGTTTCAAGAACGCAATTACTTTCTAAGTATCTTTTCTGGACCAATGCTCATGTAGCATGTTGGGAGTCAGAAATCAAAGTAGCAATTAGAAGTAATTGTAATGCTGAGCAGAAATGGGGAAGTGTGGAAGGGAGAGAGAGCGAGAGCTGCATAGTGCCACAATCTATCCCAAGTCAGATGCACCTCCTAACTTAAAAGAGGGGAATGCACCCACCTTCTTTCCCCTGTTCTCTGTAAATCAACCTCTAGATACAGCACAGATCAGGACATTTTCTAAACCATTACCAGCTGTATAACTAAATTAAAAATTAAAAGTTTCCTGTAATACTTGTCAAAAAAAAAAAAAATTCTTGTAAAGCTCTTCTCAGTTATTAAAGTTATTAGCAGCTAGCAAGCAGAGGAACAAAGAACAGTGAAAAATATAAATCCTCCATATTTTCTTACTCTTGTAACTGGTATAGAATAGTGCTTTGTGCCAGCAAAACAAACAATAATAGCGTAATGGAGCAATGGAAAATCAGAGCATCAGCTATAAAGACTATTATTCATATGAGACTACTGTTAATATGTATACTTCATAGTTGCCTGCCATGATGAGTTTAGCAAACTTCCGTGATCCTGCAACATTGCAGCGTTCACCAATATTAACGAAGTTGGTGTATGGCCCAATCCTGAATGGCTCCAGACCTTAAAAAGATATTTTTGAACATATTGGTTAAAACAGAAAAGATAAAACTGCGTAAGAAAGACAAAATCTCTTTTCTGAACTGTAAAATAAAGGTCTCTCTCTCCATGAATAGTGATTTCTCGGCACATCAGTGCTCTAATGAGTAACTATCAAAGGAACACAATGAAACAACTGCCAATAAATACACCAAATCTTTCTATTCTTCCTCAATGACAATCAATAACTTACATGACCCACAAAAAATAACAGCAAACTTTTCCAATACAGAAGTGCTTTGGACATCAGTGTGTATGTTCTTTTAACTACGTCAGTGTCATGCATGACACTGAGAGAAGCAGCAGCCACTGAATTGACTGACCAACAAGGGTAGCTCGTAACCACATACCCTAGTTCAGAGAAACAAGGCCAGTTGGGCTCTTGGGTAGCAGGCAATGCAGAGGCAAACAAACTACAGCAGAACCAAATAAGCTAAGGCATCACAGGCCAACCATGATATATTTCATTTATGCTAAACTGATTTGACTTGAGGTTAAAATCCCAGACTGAAAAGATGGTACTGTTCTACTCAGATACAGATGGCTCAAAGGCTTAAATGAATGCCCGAAGTATGGAGAACACAGATTTAGACTTTGTTAAAACAAAACATGTTCTAGACGTGGGTGTATTGCTGAAACACAGTCCCAGTACAACTGACTCAGCATCTGAGGTGAGACAGGGCAGCCCTTTCACAGCTGGTGTACGAGGATCTCATCCCAGCTCTGCCAATAACTGCAGCCAAATTACCTGGTCTATCTGTGCTTGACCCTTCCAGTTATAAAGTGAAGACAAAGATACTCATTCACCATTACAACATGTCTGAGACTTGCAGAGTAAATATGCTTGCTTGATTATATTATACAAGATGGCAGTGATAATGTTCTACTGCTCCTTTAGCCAAAACAGGAAGACTTAGATCTGGTTACACATCCATAACTTTGCTGGATTCAGGTAGAAACCACACATTCACAGCACTGTTCTGATCAGGAGAAAATAGCCAATAAATTTATAAAGGAAACTTGCATTACTTAAGAAACTTAAACTGTTACACACTTTACCTGACAGCAGCATGTATCCTTGAGAGAGAGAAGGTGGAACCCGAGGCTTACAGAATTTCACAGCTTCGGCAATTTTTCTGAGTTACAGAAATAAGAACATTTTCAATAAAATTAAATTACTCCAGACAAGACTTAAACAGAATATATTAGACATACAGCTACATTTCTAATTTAGCCCTGTAGAGACAAGACTAATTAGGCAGTTTCACTTTGTGAGGCCAAAGGCAAAAATACACTCCCAGAAGATCCTAACATAGCTATTTGCAGGAAATGTACAAGGCTGAAGGTTTTTCAAATACAGAATGAGATACAATGGGACACTTGAAGGATTTCAGAATCAGTCCTCAAGTACACTGATTCTTACCATATTCATGATTTGCTGAGCTGTGCAACTGCTAATGACTGAAAAACCAAAGCAAATCAACCAAAAAAAGAAGCCGTCAAAACACCAAGCAAATAAAAAAAACCCAAAACAAAACAAAAAAACAAAACCCCAAACAAAAACCAACCAAACAAACAAAAACCAAAAAACAAACCCAAACAAACAAAAACTAACAAACAATCACATCCACTTCCCCCAATAAAAAAAACAAACCCCAAGGGACAAACATTGTTCTGTACTGTGACACATTTCTCAGATGCCAGAATGACTCATGCTGTTCACATTCACTTTCTCTGCACTCTAGTCAGGATTGACACACATTCTCCTCTACATGTTTACATGTCACCGCTTCCCAGTTTATATCAGGGTAAAAATTAATCACAAAGGCACTTTTTCTTTTCGAGTTCAAGTGAAAAAAGGAGGCTTTCCCACTGACCTACTTGCAGTGAGAAAGACATCAAATGCTCCTTCTTATTCACCAGGAACAGCACCAGCTGTACAGCATTCATAAAACTTCTCTTAAGCAATTTCCCCAACAAACACACACACACCTCCCTTCCTCCCCTCTAACATCAAAGGAAACCTTAAGTTTCACCTTGTGGCTAGGACTGCAAAAAAAAGACAAAGAAAATACAAAACAAAGCAGAGAATGGGAAGTCTACTCTATCTACCAATGAAGAGGGAGAATTCCAGAGCAATTTCAGATGACAAAACCGAAGAGGTTTAATTCTTGTTTGAACCACCCCTCTACTCATTCTTCATGATGGGCACAGCTATGAAAGCCAGGTTGTTCCCACTTCATATATTGCTGCAATTGGCATTCAAGTGATCCATCTTTTCAGGAAACTCTAAGACAAGCCATGGAATATTGTGCCACAGAAGCAGAACTTAAATTTACTTTGTAGTCCACCAGAGCTGTAGCACATGAAGTACCTGATATGCGCTGGTGTGGTACCACAGCAGCCTCCAACTATGTTGACCAAACCATCCAAAGCAAAATTCTGTAAGGGGAAGGAACATTTTTTCAAAGTTATTAAAGGAACAATTTCAAAGTTATTAAAGCTATGTTATAGAAATATTTATTTATTTCTTTTTCTCCACATGTGAAGCAATTCAGGGAGCTCACAAGAAAAACACTGAATTAAAGAAAGCAATTAGCACTACATTGTCTCTTTATGATTTGAGATTGGATTCCCAAGGCTAACCAGAAATTTCAACAGGTAATTTCAAAAGACTACATTTGAAACTGGCCTATTTTATACCATGTTCTTGCTGACACTGCAGCTTCAGACACACAGCTCTGTCTTGCTGTGTGTCTGAAGCTGACATCCAGTGGCATGGGGAAGGACACCCTGTACTAGAACATCCCCAACATTGGCAGTTCCTGTACACACAACTCTGTAAAACTGTGCCAAGCTAATAAACACCACTCAGATTTTTTGAACAATTCCCAAACATAACAGTAAGAACACAGGAGTGCAATGAGTAACATGCACAGATCAAGTGGCAGGAAACCTTCGCTTAGTACATAAAAGTAATTAAGGTTTTCAGTTTCCTACGTAGTTTTCCTAGTGTGATACTTCAAATCACTATCATTCAGCAAATTGTCTATAAACAATCCAAATGACAGGTAGGAAAAAAAATCCAACCCCAATACTGTAACAAGTATGCAGAGGACACAAGCAGAGTTCTTGTCTACTAGTACATCAGATGTGACATAATCAGAAGAAGAATTTTATACCTTTATATGCTTGGCAGTCACTTCTGGAGTTTCATCATAACCACCAAAAGTATTGGGAAGACCTTAAAACATAATTTTTTTTAGTATTGCCATTTGTTTAAAGTCCTAAAGAACAGAAGTAAATTCCATAAAAGGCCCATTTAAAGCAGCTACAATTGTATGAGGACTAAAATGCCTCATCACCCTTGCAATCACTACTCAGCAGATTATTAATTATGCAAGAAATCATTCTGGATTCATTGTCAAAGAACTAACAACAGTTACTTTCAGCAGTTTAAAATATTCTTACTCCCTTTTTAATAAATCATCTTTTCAAGTTATTTCAACTGTATTACTGCTAACAAGATGGAACAGGCTAGCTACATTTCATGGGCCTGTAAGCATAGGAACATGTGCACCAACACACCTGCGTTGGGGTAACAGATGATGTAGGCGGTTGTACATTTTCCAATTGTTTCAATGAATGGACGCATTTCAACTGCCCCTAAAGCACAATTTAAGCCAATACTGGAAAATAAATTTTCAAAAATTATATTGAAGTAAAAACACCTTTTACACATACAACAGATGAATGTTAGTGCTGGCAACTGCTAACTCCCACAATCATCTAGAACAAAACCAACCTGATCTCCAATTTCTTTAATCATCATCATCAATACAGCATGACTGTGCAAAAGGAGAACTCTCAAGTGGAAGAAAAGCACAAGAGTGAAGGGGGCTGGACTGAATTGAACTAGGAACAATAAATCAAGATTTCATTTCAAAATCCAGGAGGAAAGTGGCAGCATTTTGACAGCAACTGCAGCAACACGACGGCTCTGTATTTTCTAGGTAAGAGAGGGAACAGTGGAATGAGAATGGCAGATTGGAAAGGACTCTTATGTATAGGAAAAAGTATGAAAAAAGGTTGAAAAAGCAAGACCTGCTTCAAGCTGCTAACTCATCATTTTCTTTACAAATTATATATAAATTATATCAGCTTTGGAGGAGAGCAAGTGCCTCCCCCAAGAAGCCTCATGGCAGCACAAAGCTTGGGCAACTGAATCTGCTACATCTTACTAATCAAGACAGCACTACAGCAGAAGAATTTTTGCATTAGTAATTTTCTAAACAATTTTACCAGTGTATGAGATAAAATAATTTTCTTTCCTTCAATAACTGATACATAAATGAGACTTGCACTCAAAACATCTCCATTTGTATTAAATATAGAAATTTATCTTGCAGATAGTGTGCAAGATATTTTTACATATTTCCTGATCTTTCTGCACCACTCTAGAAACCCCATGAGCACTGCAGAACTTGGAAGGTGTTCACAGAGCTGCTGGAAGAGGAAGATGTAAAAAAGCTTTCTCTTTTCCTGGAATAACAGCCTCAGAGAGGATGCAAGCTAACCCACTGAATCAGCAACGTGTAACAGCCACATCTCCCAGCTGACTGAGCTCCACAGGCAGCTGAGCTAATTAAGTGCCTGTATGCCCACTTAGTTTCACACAGGTCAAAAGCAGAAAAGGCCTACACAGGACTGGGTGCATAAAATGATTTTTGACTTTTCTTCTGTTTCCAAGGACTAGGCAGAGTGCTGGTAACGTCATAAGTAGTAGCAATAAATGCTTGAATTCAGATTTACTTGTTGAACAGAATGAAAATTGTTGAAATCTGAGGGGCTTACACCAACAGCCAAACCAAGCATTTTGAGTATCACAGTCACAGACAGATATCAAATAATGCACAAACCCCTTCTTCCAATAACTTAGGGATGAGACAGTAAGGGTTTGGCTGTATTTTTGTTTTGGTTTGGTGTTTGAGGAGGGAGGGTATATGTTTTTTTAAACAGCAAGCTCTACCTTCAAAATGCTTTCTCTAATACATTTTATATGAGCCAGAAAAATTTGAAAATAACCTTTCTTTTATCATTTCAATATTTGGTGTTTACATATCTTTAAATCCATCATACAGATTGCCTGGATACAAACAGCAAGCCCAAGGAATACACAATTTATTACAGCAATGAGGTTCTGGAATTTATTTCCAAGTGTGGGCTCCCCGACACTCAAGATTTTCAAAGCAAGTCAAGAATGGTTAGCAGCCCTTATCAAATGCAGACAAATGCAGTGTATTTCCTACTCTTAAATCATTCAATTTACAAACTTCCAGTTCATACTCCCCACACATCAAACTGCCTGAATTATTACCCATTACAGGGGTTGCTGACAAGTATATTTATGAGCATGACACAATCCAAGCATTACTTGTCTCAGAACTGCAGCACAGACATGCACATTCTCTCAGAAACAAAAAGCAGCTTCTGTGGCCATTATCATCTCACAGCACACATCATGCAAGAAATCATTTGAGAAAAGCAAACTGTTAAGCACACCTCAAAAGCCAGTAGCCTTGAGCCAGATAGCTGATATTCTGTCACTGCTACCCTAGTGTAATAACCATCACACACCCATCTTAAACATCACCTCCCTCTCTTGCTCACTTCTCCACAGCAGTCATACATAAAGTCCTGTGAAAGATAAGGCTGCAGAGTGCCCTTGGGATCAGAACAAAATCCAGATTATGGCCCAAAACTCAGTGTATGCCTTCTCAATGCTGCCACAGTAGTATCATAGGATTTGAAACAACACATCAGAGCATTTCTCATGGCAAGCAAGTTGACACATGTCTTTCAGCACTTGCTAAGTACAGTTCATGAGTTTCTCAGCTACCACCTCCATTGCCAGACACAAAGCACACACTTTTAAGGGTGGGCTCCAAACTAAACTGAATTGAGGATGACACATCACCCTAATCAGGGCATATACAACCCAAACAGAAACACATGAACACATGTAACACGATTCCTAGGATACTACTACTAACAAGCTTTTTCACAACCCTAAAGCCACTCTGCACTAATTTGGCCACAGAAACAACATTAAATGCAATCTGTTCCAACCACTAAAACCCTTCTGCTACAGTGCTGTACAGTAGCCTTTTAACAAACGAGAAACAGGCCCTAAACATTGAGACCCATATGACAGCTTTTATGAAATATGCCTTAATAAATTATTGATTTCTGCTCCAGTGCCCTTTTTTCTTCTTCAGAAGCAAAAGAGTTAGAGCAAAATCATCTGAGAAAGACTCATGCCAAATATGGATCATGAGGCCATGATGCTGAGAGAAGAAGTCAACTACCACCCTGTTCCAAGATGCTCCATATGTTACTTCTGGAACACCGTCTGGTCTGGGAAAGTGGAGCCTCAAGGGCAGTCAGGAAAACTGTGAATGCAGTCTTCTGCTTCTGCATTATTGAGATGACAGATTGCATGGTTTAGCTGAAATTTTGTTGTAAAAACAAACAATGGCTCATTATAATGTGCATGGTGTGCACTAGTAATAGTGAACTAAATGCTTTCAGATAGAATATTCTAAGACAAAACCATCTATTTCTGGTGTAAGTTTTTGTGTGAAGAGAACCAACCTGAGAGTGAAAAAAGGCAAAGAGGAAAGAGAAGACAAGGAGGTAGAACAGGGTAAATAAACACAGAAGAAGAGATAACCAGGGGAAGGAATTCAAATGAATATGCAAAACCTTGCACAATGACACATTATCCATTTGCACAGAACTTAACCTCATATTTATCTGAACTTTTCTACCTGGATAAAAAAGAATTAAAAGTAAATGGAGGCATCAGGAGCTCTCAAAACAACCATGCCTATCCTTGAAAAAAACACTGAGGCCACATTTTTTCTAAGAGTTCAGTAAAAAGAACACTGCAATAGCATCTTATGCTTTGTTCTTTCAAGACACCCTAAAACACTCTCAGCTAGCGCTGCTTCCCTCTAAGAAAGAGATACAAGTGCTGCCTGTACCAGGGATTGGCTCCTTGCACAGCGCAAGACAGTAGGAGATGGCAAACTACAGTTTCAGATTTTGACCTAATTGTGATTTCAGTGTAAACACAAAGCCTCAGATTATTTAAAGCAATTAATTAAAAATTCAGCTTTCTTTGGAAACATAATTTCTGAGAGGGAACAACAGAAAAACACATTAGTAAAGCACATGATTAGGATGATCACAGTTTATATCACTTCCAGTTAGCTGCAAGTAAGGGTTAAAATAGAAAAGAAGCTCAATCTACAAATAATCAGCTAAGAGAATGAATGATACATTTCCTTACCAAAGTGGCTTACTGTGGGAAACACTAATGACAAATGCCTCTCCTGTCTGGCCAGAGAGGGTACGCCCACTCTTATCCACAATAGTTCCAGAAACCTAAACATCAATTGAACATAGAGAGAAGAAGAATTAAAAGCACAACAAAATGGAAAATTAAAATGGATGAACTGCTGTAACTCAAAGTAGAGAGACCTGTGTTCCACTTAAGGTGATGAGGCACAACTCAAAACAGAAAAATTAAATCCTTTTCCACTGTATAATTATTAAGCTATTTTTCTAGGAGAAAGAAGACTGTTTTTTGGTCTTTCCTTCTCTCCCCAGTCCTCAGGGAAAAATAAAGAGGGAGAAGAGAAAACTACTCTGAGGCACCCAGCAACCAGGTAGCATGAGTACCATGGCATCATTCTGATGACAGCCTCTGAACCAATCCACAGGGGTTTTTTGTTCAGGCAGCTATCAGCACTCACCTTCTCCTCATCTCCCCATTTAAGTTATTTCAGGTCTCAGGACTGCTATTAAGTTCTTTGGTGGTGGTTGGTGGAAAGGTGGGACAGGTGGGTCTCCTTTCACCACAAAAGAACATCCAATGTTGCAACTTAGTTGTGGAAGTACAAGTTTTAACCTGCACAATCACACTTCTTTAGCAGTACACAGAAAGAGATGTGCAAATAATAAATAACGTTTTGATCCCGACTAACAACTATGAAGTTGAGAATTTGGGAGGCATCTGGATGAAGCAGGAAAGGCTCCTCAAATGTGTTGATTCTGGTCAGGATAAGGTTAATTCCTGCAGTAGCCAGGAGGGGGCATGGCTAGGACAAAGGAAGTTATACCATATCATTGCCAGGTGTGGGAGAAGGGAGACTCTCCAGGGAAGAAGGGGTTCCTTCCAGTGGCTCAGAGCAGAGGGGTAACACCAGCTCTGAGCCAGTTCTGAGCCAGAGGTAGCGGTTTGGGAGACGCCGGTCCCAATCCAGGGAAAGAAAGATGGGAAGAAAGTGGGGGAACAAGAAACCAGTGCATGGTTTGGAGAATCTCAGTGAGGGCACTGATTTGCAGACTACCATTCCTACATCACAACAGCAGGCCTAAAAGCTTTTTTTTCCAGAACATGGAATGGGTTTATAAGACTCCAAGCGAAAGTAAATCCACTATTCACTCCAAAGCATGTTTTAATATTGATGCCACTTCCCATGTTCAAAGTACTCAGTCAGGGAAGGTGATCAGTAGAATCTCAGAGAGCTGTGCTAAGGGTTGTAGCTTCTCAACATAACTGAACTGAAAAGGAAACAAAGAATGAGGAACCAGGCTATAGGACCACTCTGTACAGGGCAATGAAGACAAAAAGTCAACCCAGAAAACTCTCTGTGCTAACTGACCAAGTACAAAGTTGTGAACACAGAAGCTCTACAAAATGACACCTCCAAACCAGTTTTTATTGTTCTAGAAGCTAAACTAAGTAACAAAAGAGACTTTTATTAATGCAATTTCCAAGCTCACTAGCAGTGAAGCAAAACATGAGAAACTACAAAAAAGAAATGGAAAAGGCAGAGAACATCACTAGGCTATCACACAATCCCTGATGTCTGCACTTTGAATGCTGTTTTGTATTACCATTCCACTCTGACTTGAGGAAGTGGAAAACAAAAATGGGACAATAATGAATGAACCAAATGGAACAGCTAAATAGAAGAGGACTCTTCAGGCTGAAAAAAAGATGACTAAAGGAGGCTGTCACAAAGGACTACAAATGCCATGACTATGCAGCAAAGGGAATATAGAACAGCTGCTCATTATCACTTTCAAGAGATAAATGGCAAGACACAATACAAGTTATCAGGTGGACTGCCCAGAAGTAAGCAAACTTTCAAACCAGCACATTCATAAACTGTGAAAGTTACTGGCAGATTATTCTGTAGATGCCTGGGTCCCACACAGGTTTGAACACAGATGCTAGGAAGGAATAAACACATTCAACAAAAGACTACAAAAAGACACCAACTACAAATCAGAAAGCCTGGACTGAAAACTGTAGAAGACTGGAAGAATACATCAGAACTTCCAAAATAATCTTATTCTTTTTCTGTATTTCTTCCAATGCATTCATGAGCAACAACTATCAGAAAAAGACAGAGAAAGAATATGGAGTAAGACAGATTTTTCTGACTTCAAATGGCCATTCATTCTACTTGAAAATGTCAGAATTTGCTTAATTTCATCCTTGAAGCACTGGTTCCTATTGCCCTCAAGACAGCAAGCCTGAAAAAAAACCATAATTAGACCTTTTCTCTCGGAAATACACAGAATAAATACACAATGGAATAAAGTCATTCCTTAGTCTATGGCTTGATCTACTGAACAGAGCTATCCAAGGCTGATTTCAGAAAACTGTAAGGGGTTTTACTTCCACAATCATGTGGAAAAAAGTATATTTCCAATAAATTCATTTTCTTCATTTCAAAGCACTTTAATCAACTGTCATCTCAGCTAGTTCACAAATGTAGCTTAAGGATATGTAAAATATTGAAATATACTTACAAATATGGGTCGGGAAGCATACTCTTCCTCAAACAACTTCTGGAGTGCAAAAAGAGCAGCCTACAGAAGAATATGTTGCAAAACATTAATGATGTTTTGAGGGTTCTTCAGATTGTTCATTTCTTTTTGTTTCTACAGGTTTGATGCCCTCTTTTATTTATTTATTTATTCTATGGCTGTCAGAACTTACTACACTCAGGAAGTTTTACCCTTACCCCCAACATCTTCCAGATGTTCCGAAACACATTTTGGTGACAAGTAGAAAGAAAGTACCACAGGGAAACCTTGTAAGACCAAGACTACTCTGAAACCTAAATCACATCAGCACATACTTCTCCCTCATATCTCTAGCACAATTCCCACCCCAAATGCGGTTTTATATACTCTTCCCAGTACACATTCACTGCCCCTAAGTCTGTTTAGACATGTAGTTTCCAAAGGGCTCCAACCCTTCCACAAAGTTTTACAGTAAGAACTGCAAATGACTCCTGTGAAGGTCCTGAAAATGTCCTCTCTCCTTAGGGTAAGAAAGCTACCCGTGAACATGCCTTTAGCATTACGTTAAGTCTATAGGCTCCTTGCCAAACCTCCATGATGACTGGTCAGATCTGCAATGGGCAAGTGATGTCACTGCACACTTTATTCAGCCTGTGGCAAAAGCCCAGAGAAACACTGTGTACATATCCAGACAGACTTTTGCACATAAAATCACAAGACAATTGTAAGTACCCTAACAACTGCATCCCCTGTGCTGAGCAGTTATTAGCTAAAGAAGGAGGTGTTAAAATCCCATGAATTGTAGCACATTTCAACATTTTATTCCTTACATTTTACCTTTCTAATCTTCTGTTCTAAATTGTTCTTTCTTAAAACTGATGGCAGAGTTTCCCCCAAAAAACACTTTTTAATAGAACAGCTTTACAAGCCTTCCCATGCCTGAAACCAGATTCACTGGACATTCCCTCCCCAGCAGGCATCACAAGCATCCTTTGGACAGACATGCTTACTGTGAAAAATAAAATCAGAAGCATTTGGAGATGTTAAGCAATACAGCACAGCTTCTGGGAAGAGGACAGCTGGCACAGACAGCCAGAAAGATACAAATGGCACATATTAAAGAGAAACCTTCTGGAAAAGGCTGATTAAAAACCATCTCCTCACATTCTACCCACTTGCTATCAACTGAAGAGTCTTCTCATGTATCTAGTAAACAGTAGCTGATAGCTGAAAAAATATTATTTTGAATTTCCTTAGGTAGTACATCAAATATTTACATTAGTATGATGAGGTTAGTACCACAGAAGTCTCACCTTAGCATTGGCAGTATCAAATATGGTTTCCACCAGTAAGATGTCAACTCCTCCATCCAAAAGTCCTTTGGCTTGTTCTGTATAGGCTTCAACCAGTTCATCAAAAGCTGTAAAACAGGAATGATGTTAATTTCATCTGGAGAAACATCTTTCAAGACTTCTGCCTGAGTCAAATAACTTGATGGTTATAAACACTTACTTATGTTCCTGTAATCTGGTCTCTCCACAGATGGTGACACAGAGAGTGTCCTGTTTGTTGGACCCATGGCTCCAGCAACATATCTCCTAATTCCTAGACCAAGACACAGTCAATGTAAAATACCTCCAACACCACCAAGACATAAATGTCATTCAAGGATGAAGAAATATAAAACATGAAACTCTTGTCTCAAATCTAGAGTTTAATAAGCACAGGATCACCCAGCACAGCCGACTTTTTTATTTTAATCCAACAGGAGGTTCAATGTATACTCACAGTACAGAAGAACATTTCTGAAAAGGTCAGCTGTCTCAATTAATTTTTCTTCTAATACTCATTCGTCTCTTAACACAAGAAACTTCATTTAATTACTCTAAGCACACAGTATAGAACTGTCCTGGCACTTTTCGCTACATAACCTTATTTGAATATTCTGGCACGTGTCATAAAACCCCCACTTTTTAAAAGCATATTCCAAATTGCATTTTTTTATTGCATACTATGAATGACATCAGTAAGGTGCTATCTGAACAGAAGCAGCACTGTAAGCCTGAGATACAGTTTGATTGTAGAATACAAGCAGAAATAAGCCTTTGAAACACAGCATTGTCACCAGAAGTGTAAAGGAGCTCTAACCCCTCTCACATAATGCCTGGAAGGCACCTGTAGCAATGAAATCAAAATACTAAGATGATTCCATTAGTTGCTGAATAAAGTTAAATCTAGACAAACACTAGGATTAACTGGTAATCCACATTTACCTACAATCAGTTATCCTAGTTCTGGGGTACAAAGACTTGTGTCGTACAGTCCCTGCTGAATATATTTTCTCTAAAACACATCTGAAGATGTGGATCACCTGCAGTCTAAACCAGGTAGGCACAGGATAGCTGTGCTGAAGAACACCTTAAGGACTAGATCCTTCCAAACATAATGAAATCAGTGTGATATGAACAGGGATATGAAATTGCTGTTACTGTGCCTAACTTTAAAACATGCACAGCATCATTCTACGTCCCCAGCATCATTCTAGATCCCCATAATGTAAACCATCAAGCTATTCTCTAGTTAGCAACATTTCAAAGATTGCAGCATCGTCAAAACCACGAAAAAGTAAAAAGTTAAAATAATACTAACCTGTCTGAGTAGTTACAGTGTCTGCTGCTTTTCTGGCCACCTGTGCAGAGACTCTGTTTAATCGATATGCCTGGAACAATTACAGAAAAATACTGAGCGACCTTTAGTTCAGTCCAGGTTACTCATCCTCAAAGAAACCTAACACTTGAATCCAGCACCTCACCCTACACTCTGAAGGTTCCCCAAGTCATAGAAATATGTATCAACACCATCACCAGGCTTCAAAAGGAACAGCTCAGCACATCTCAGCAACCAAGTTACATGGCAGGTTCATCCCATGCATTGCCCCAGCCTAGAGCTGCTAATCATAAAATTTCATTCTTTAAGGCAGTAAATAAATCCTGCTGATCTCAACAGAAGCTGAAGGACAGGACTTTGACGACAAAATTAGCCTACTCTTAAGTTCACTTTTTATTCAAGTAGTATATTTCCAAGTACTTACTTTCACGTATTTCCCAAAATCCTCAAAAAAATATTTAACAAAGAATTGGCACAATAAATTCAAACTAGAAAGGACTTCTACATACACCAGCACAAACAACACATAAGCAATACCCAGGAAAAAAGCAGTTCCATTGTGGCATTTGGTAAGTTGAAAGGACTGAAGCAAAACATCCCTGTTCACAGAACTGAGAGATCCCAGGAATTCTCAGAAAAAACTGGGACTGAGTATTATTACCTGTACCTCTGCCAACAAGAAGCACACTATGTCTGTGACACAGCAAGTGCAACTGTCCACAGCAGCAGCAATGATCCCATCACATAGCTCGAGAGGCAGCATGCAGCAGATAAGCACAACACCAATGAATCCTGGGACTAAGCTAATCTTGGTTGCTAGGACATGATTAATATTTTAATGTGTAAATATTTTAGCATTCTTACCAAATGCTCAAGGCCGTAGTCAGCCTGTGCAACTCGGGTGCTGCTGAAAGTGTTGGTTTCAATGATGTCAGCGCCTGACAGCAAATATTCCTGCAAGACATGAAAGAAAAAAAGCCTGAGGTATGGAATTCAAGTAACCCCACTACTTTGCCTCATCCAGTTCACCAAAAGTCACTAATCATTTCCCAGTTCAAAGCTGATCAAACTCTAAAGGCTTTATTCAAATGCACAGGGCCATTGCAATAGCAGTATTCCATGTAACCAATTTTCAGAATTTCAATGTCAGCCACACTTTCTATTAGCAAGTGACAATTATAGAAGTCACCTCTGACACCAGAGCACATTTTAGATTTCTGCACAGGGATATAGTCAGACACAGTCCAATCACCATCAGAGCAAGAAAGGGCTGCTGTGGGCAGTCTCAGAAAAGGCCCAAATTAAACAACAGAAAAGATCAGAAAATTTAAATGTTCTGAAGGGATTTGTACAGCACAAGAGCACAGTGGGACAGAATACAAGCTTAGGAGAATGTTATGTTTTGTGCAGATCTCATTTAAAGTTTAACTAATGACCGAGATTCACGTAACATTTAAGACTTCTGCTCCATTTTGGTTGTCTAATTCCCACGGAAGTAAACTGCAATCAATGCAAATGTAAACGTTTTTGCAGATTCTAGCCTGCATTTGTATAACCTCTATCAGTTTCTCTCCTCCCTAACTCATTTTTTTTGATCCCTTTGAACCCTGGCATGATCATACTCAAGGAAGCTAAAACACTTGAAGTGCTAGTTAATCAAAAATACTGATGCCACTGTTGAACATAAATCCCTCAGATTTTCCTACAAGAAGCAGCTGAACTCATTGAGTTCAACAGTGCAAATAAAGTCTTGATCCAAATGACAGCTAAAAATAAATTTGTTTTAAAACATGTTTTGCTGCAAACAAATATGCTTTCTCTCAACTCCTCTTGAAAATATATAAAAATATCTACAAATAGATACATGAAAATATACAAACTCTTACATACAAACTCTTACCAATAACATTAACTTTCTGAAAATTATCTAAACATGTTTAATGTATAAAAGCCCTCCAACTTTACTGTCTACCACCATAGAAGGAAATAACATACTCAAAGCAGGAAGTTAATTTTTGCCTTTGAAAATAAATCACATCTCTTAGCTCTGAATCTGACTGTGCCAGCCAAGGTATGGCTAACATTTGGTTTTTAAGCTACCTGTATCTGTGAGATCTAACTCACTGGGTCATTCATAAAACAAAACAAAAACAAAACACTTCTTTGTAGAAATATTTTCATCTATTATTGCAAGTTCCTTCTGTCCAGTTCTCAAAAGAAATAACCCCTGGTAGCTGTAAAATATGAAGTCACCACCCATTGCTCAAAAAGCCTCTGACTCAATAGTTGCTGCAGGGATGGGGATCACAAAAGACAGTTCTTTTTTTACTCTTCCTAAAGCACCTATAACTGGCCATTACAGAGATAACAGCAGGTTACTTTGTTTGAGTCAATACATACGTTCTCAAGTCGCATCGCTACTGCTCTGCTAAACCTGCCAAATTCAACAGTTAAAGCAGCTTACCCTATTAAAACCACAAGCTATTATAAATTCCAAGGTTCATGAGCACTATTGCTCAGTTGAACTCGATCTACAAATACTTCCTTCTAAAATTTTTATAGGTCAAAGACTGATTCCTTCATCACTCTTAAAATCAAAACAATAGTAGTTAAAACTTAAAAAATACAGATTACCTTCCAAGTTTAACCAACATAAGCCAAATATTAAACCCATCAATGAAATACAGATTTTGTCAATAAATAATTGGAAAAGCCCAGAACACATAGGAGGCTACAACTGAATAACAAATAGCTGCAACACTATTCAAGCATTCCAATTATTACAGTAAGACCTATGAATACCTGCAGCTCAATAAATACAAGACTTAGGGAGCTGTTTTTTAAAGTCTAACTGAAGACAGGAAAACAATGAAATCTGTTTGCAAATTCCTAATCATCAGCAGATTAGACTGTTAGACTCTGAGACACACATTAATATTCTAGGGAAAAAACAAGACTGTGGAAGCACATATACTCATTAACTACAGAGGCCTGCTTCAGGCTGCCACATTTAACAGCCCTTTAATACACAATTATAGAAACAAATCTAGAATTCAGATATGTCCTACTTAGATGCATTTCAAGTGCTAGCTGATAATAAGAAGAGGAAATAAAAATTAAATAAAACAGAATCTACAATTAATAGAAATACATCAGGGACTTAAGTCAAAAAGAGATTTAAAAATAGCACTGCCTGGGTGACATCAGGAACCAAGACAAAAATGCTGTGCTCACACAACCAGGAGAGTCAAATCTGCTCATTCTTTTTCACATGGTTACCTAGCACTCTCTTCCCTAACCCCAAAAGACAGTGGAGAGCCAGGAGCCTATGGTATGGAAAAGGGGAGTGCAGAGACCAAGGTCTCCCTCTTCCTCTTGTCGAGAGACAGAAAGCAGAACCACCTACCTTGTGTATGTCACAGATTATATCAGGCTGAGTTATACTGAGAAGGTCATTATTGCCTTTCAAAGGCCTGGAATGATCTTTAAATTCATGCCCTCGGAAATCCTCTTCTGTCAGCGCATGTTGCTGGATCATGGTCCCCATGCCCCCATCCAAAACCATTATCCGCTCCTGTAGAATAGATTCAATTTCATCTTCCATACTTTTCTTGGGATCTGCTGGAAAAAGATAAACCAAATATTTAAGTAGCTCTGAAATTCCCTATCTATACACACGGCCAACCTGAGCTCTTTCCACTCAAGAACAAAGTAACCAATCCTCTGCTGAAATCAGACAGTAACTGGTTTACTTCACCTGCAGTTCCAATCACCTGATGTAAGGTAACAGCTACATCTGTCTAAATACAATTAGGCTCAATTGGTCCTTTACCTAAGGACAGTCACCCACAAGCAGTCAATCAAAGTTCACAAGGGCATACATGAAAATCTCTATATAAACTAGTTTCCAAAACTGAAAAGTGTGATAATTTCCCCAGCAATGTTTGAATGGCAATGCAGAGCTGCCTCTTGGTAGCAGACACAACATTCTAAGTGGTACACAAGTGCAAAACAGAAATTAGTAAACTTCATTAAAAAACAAACAACAAATACCCACATCTATTCTAATTGCTTATATCATAATGATACAGAGAAATAAACTGAGCAAAACAAAACAAAAAACTGAGTCCTAAATTCCCTTAGGATTACAGTAGTAAATGACAACTTGACAAACACCAAGATATGCTAACAGATAATAGCCAGGCTTTACTTTCTTTTGCATAAATGTAACAAGATACTCTTTTCCTCCACAATGCCAGAGGAAAATAGATCAGGCAAATCACACGGTTATTTATAAGATATTGAGCAGGGTAAATCCAACCATGACTAAAACAAAATACTGTAGACACTTCAGCACTATCATTAGAAATAAAGATGTAGAACTGCTTCAAGATTCCAAACACAGCCCATCCCAAATATTAAGCAAAAAGTTTCATCTGAGGCATTAAAAAAACAATCAAACAAAATCCCCAAACAAAAAAACTCCATAAAACCCCAATAAAATCCCCAAGACCACACCAACAGTAATTCTTCTTTTCCCCTTTAGAACATACACCGAATCATTTCAGAATGCAAACACACATACAGAATCAGAAGAGTGGGCCAGGTTGGAAGGGACCGCAGGGGGTCATCTGGTGCAAACTCCCTACTCAGGCAGGGTCAGCCTAGAGCACCGGGCACAGCATTGAGACCAGAGAGTTCTTAAGTATCTCCAGTGAGGGAGAGTCCACAACCTCTCTAGATAACCTGTTCCAGTGCTCAGTCACCCTCACAGTGAAGTTCTTCCTCATATTCAGGTGGAATTCCTGCACATCAGTTTCTGCCCATTGCCTCTTCTCCTGCTGGTTAGCACCTTTGAGAAGTGCCTGGATCCATCCTCTTGGCACCCTCCCTTTAGATACTTATAGGCATTACATATATATAGGTACATATACACCTATATATACATATATAGATGTACACATATATATACATATATGTAGGTATTACAATAGGTAAGATTGTATATATAGCAAAATAATCAAACAACCTCTTTACCAAAAATCCAAATTACAAGAGTAGGACCCCACTGATGTTTCACGAATATGTGAATGATGTGCTATTCTACATCTGTTTCCTTCATTCAGCTTCATCCTACTCTTCAAGACTTGCTTTGCTTTTAGGTTATGAACTATCAAAGCCCTTTTAAAAAAATTAATTCTTTCCAAGGCACAAAAATATCCTCATCTCTCATTACAACATAACTTTCCACTACACACAATACTACTTAAAAATCACTGCCAACTGTTGATTTATTTCCTTCTGCATTTGTACAATGAATCTTCTCTTTTGACATTAGTACTGTTAAAAAGCAATGTACCGGAGAGAAGCTGAGGCCATGAGGAAAGCATTGCAAAGTTACATTTATACCAACACTCTGGAAAAACAGCTCTAAATCAGAAATAGTCTCAGCATGAAGAGAAGTCAAAGAAAATGTGTTCTCTAGTAAGTATGAAGCATCTGAGAGCAGATTAAAATACTAAAAAGTAAGCCACCCTTGCTTCAAGTTGAAAGTTTTAACACCACACAGGCAGGCTCAGCAGGTTCTTACATAAGAGCTTAAATCTACTCACGTTAAACCATCAAATTATTCATGAGAATAATATCAATCCTTGAGCTAAAGGCTTTTAGAAGCAAGACATGAAAAACTGTATCTAAAAGTAGGTCTGCAGCACAGACTCCCAATGGAGCGTAATCCATGTGCTTCCAAGAGCCACAGCCCAGTGAGACACACAGGCACTGAAGCTCACTGGTGCTTTAGCAAGCCTCCTATGCCAACTCCTTGGCCCTGAGAGCTGCAGCCCAGACAGCTGAGATGGGCTGTTGGAGCCGTCCCAAAACCAGTCCTGCTTTCTATAGGCTTTAAACTATATGCTTCCCAACTATCTCCTCATCCACACTGGGAAGCAAAGATTTATCCATTGGTTGTAATCCTGTACCTCGCCTGGTCCATTTTGCTTTCTCTACTGCTCACTTCACTGAACAGAAACAATGAGCAGTCTACAGTTTTCTGCTCGTAGGACCACAGATCCCTGTCTCATCACTGCAAGAGCCTTACTGAATTTTTTTAAATCTTTGCTTCTTCAGCAGCATCTCAAAAAGCTGCAGGAAACAGGGTAGGAATCATGAGGGTGGTCATCAGTGCCACAGGTATGCAGACTCTCTTTTACACAGGGATGCAACAGCTCCAAGCCCACCAAAATCCAATTTACCTGTCCTTGCTATGAATAACATCTGACTCTTCTTCTATCAGGAGCATGCACTACTTGAAGTCACGTCCTGCCATATTGATGGTGCAATTTAAACTTGAAAACAAAGTCTGCAAACAGGTCCAAAAACACTACAGAAATCAAAGAAGACTGATTCAAAAAGCCATGCTAGGAAGTGCTGAACTCTGTCCTTGGAACAAAAGCAGGGAGGAGGCTCAGAGTCAGTTCTACTAACAAGTACCATCATCTTAATTCAGCATTCAGCTCATGCAATTCCCCTCTCCAGCACAAAATGGGTACAGAATATTACAGAACAAAACAAAAAAATGTTTGGACAAATTCCTAATCAAGGAAAAATCAGGTCAGCCTTTCCTTTTTTATTGTTTTACAAACCCTGCTCCTACCTCTGCTCAGCCAGGAGCTGATGAAAATTTGGTTTAATAAAGGTCACTGGTGAGCTCTGGGAAGCAGATATCTTTCTCCATTCAGAAGTGTCCAGGAGAACAAACTGCTTCTACAGCTATAACAGAAATAGTAGCAAACCAGCAGTGGTAACAGGACCTAGGACCAATTACCTCGATTTTACACTCTACTGAAACTTAAAACATAGAGCCTATTACCACAGAGTGTTGTAGGGCTGGAATTAGTTTAGAAGACTATATCAAATGAAAAAAAATAACAGCACCGGCCTAAAAGGCAATGGGATACAGAATGCAAATAAAAAATCCTAATACCCTGCTTTACTTCCCCAAGGTAAAAACTCTGTCTTGAAATCACATGAACAAGGGAATTACTTATCCACAACAGAGAAATTATCTGAGTTACAAGAACTTTTACTATAGTTTTACCCTATGGGGATAGGGTAGCTGTTCACCCCTACAGTCATTCGCTGACAATTAGAAACTTCTCCCAACTGTAACTTTTCATTTTTCACAATGGAAGCAACTAAACAGTCAGGGAATAAAGCAAGATGATGTTCCTTTATCTCCTTATCCCAATCCAACCACATACAGGCCATATGAGCAGAATTGAAGGGATATGTGTTTTCCACAAGAAACAGGAGTCCAGAGGTTGCAATTTGCTCTAAACCAAACTTCTGTGATGCCTGCAATGATTCTCAAAAGGTATTGTTTTTTATTGTTGATGCACTTCCACTACAAATTTATTTTTAGTATAAAATAGTCTAGTATACAAGTACTTGGAAGGGAATAAAGGATTACAAGTTTTTCCCAAAGCTTTTATAAAGGAGCAACCCAACTGTGACAATATTGAAGTATTTTCATCACATTAATGTGCTAGAACACAAGCAGAGGAACTACGCAGAGAGGCATTTAGAGGACCCACAGTTTCCTAGACTGACCAGCTCCTCCCTTGACTGGAAACAGGGCCTCTCCGTATTTGCACATCCAAATTCAACAAATCAGCATTCCCGCCCCAACAGCTCCAAGCACAACTCCCCTCATCATTCAAAAAATTACTGTGCAGCATGCAGAATTTACAGTATTAGTATCTAGAAAGGATGCTCTTGCTATCAGCCTGCCACAGACAGCTCATGATAACTTCAGCAATATTTGCTGCTCAATTAATTAAATTGTCTTCAACTGGATGCCCTCTGGCGATTATAGGAGCTTCATGAACTGTAGCAACAGATGTAACACAGGTCCTCTGCAATAGTGGGCAGCAGCACCCTGTTGCTATGTTATTTATTACTCAGCTTGTCCAAAGAGAGAAGTATTAGACCTTACCACTTCACCCTGGGCTTCTATGTGCACCTTGCTAACATTTCCATGTAGGCACCTGTCTTATGAACCATTCAGTTCTTACACAGCAGACAGACAAGATACTTATGTAGCCCATGCACTTCCAAAGTTAGCTTAAGTGGCAAACAGCCACTACAGGTGTCACTAAATTTTCAGGATAGCAGCATCTTGTCAGCTGTGCCCATCATCTCTAGCTAAACACACAAATCCCAGGTTTATAAAGCTCCCTGCGGTATAACCACAACTATTCATCTGCTGACATTAAACTGTTCACAACAGATAATCATTTCAGGCAAGACTCACAGGGAAACAGACCTGCATGGTCTCACTTTGTGGGATGCCCTGCCCCTCAAAGGCTAGGGAGAAACTTTGTGCTCAGCTTCTCCCTAGCCCACTCCTGAACCCAGGTCCTCTGCCTCACTGCCAGAGGGACACACCACCGCCTACTGCCTCGTGCCTGCTCGCTGGGGCTCCACAAATATCCCCGTCATGCAATTTTTGCTTCTATCTATGTAGAACATCTCTCCCACTGCCACCACGTCTCAAGCCGCTGCCACAACACCTTCACGCTTCCCATTTCAGCCAAACCCATTCGGTTCTGCAGCAGGGCAGTCGCTAGACCATGGCTTGGCCCCAAATGCACGGCGGAAAGGGCAGGGCAGGTCACGTCAACATCCTCTTTGCCAGAGGAACCTGGAGAAACCTCAGGCAGAGAAGCTGGCTATGGAGTCGGTGCCGAGCAGGACTGCTGGCCTGTTCTGACATGCCGAGGGATGCAAGCCCGAGCTGAGGCACAGGCTCATCATCAGACACTCCTTCACGAGTACTGAAAGGGGAAATGCTTGGGATCTCTGATGGAGGCAGCACCACTGAAAGCATCCGCTAACAGACCAGTCCATTTTAAAACACCAACGCCAATTAGGAGCTGTAATTTTACTTATCCTCCCCATCCAACGACTTCTGTTTAACCCGTGAAATGGCACTTTTTGAATTATAGCCCCGAGCAGCTAGAGCACACCCAGCCCCTCTCACCGAGCCCCAGTTTTCACTTTCCCGGCATAACTGTGTCGCCGGACGGGTCGGTGCGGGTACCCTGGAGATCCCTCCCGACCCCTCCCGGGCAGGATGCAGCTGCTCCAAGGGGCCGGCGCCAAAAAGCGCCCTCCCTCACTCCCTCACTCCCTCACTCCCTCACTCCCTCACTCATGACACGCCACACATGGCTTCTGCAAAAAAGTTACACGCGGTGCGAAAGTGACGCGCCCCCTGCACCGAGCCGCAGGCAGCACCAGGGAATCGGAAGGGAGGGCGCGGGCGCCGTTCCCTCACAGCCCGCCCGGCCACCCCCGCCGCGGTCTCCCCGCGCCCCCGGCGCTCGCGCTCGTTACCCGGCGGCCCCGTGGGCGCCATCGCTCCCGAGACGTCACCGCCCGCGGCCGGGGGCGCGCGCAGCCCGTGACGCGCGAGCTCCGCCCCGAGCGCGGGCTGGAGGCGCGCGCTGCCCTGGGCCTGAGGGGAGCGGGCGCCGTCTGTCCCGTGCTGGCAGACAGACAGACGGACGGACGGACGGACGGACAAACAGACAGACAGACGGACCCACAGACCCAAACGACAGCTCGGCCTTCGAACTAACCCACCTAACGTTAAATGCCCCGGGGGGAGGGGTGATTTTGGAGCCAGGCAGAGCGCAATAGAACTGAGTTGTCTCTCATCGCGGGGAGAAGCGGGTGCGGATGTGGTGCAGGGGGATGATTCTTTCAAACTAATGACAAATGTGCTTCAGTTAGAGACAAATGTAGCGTTGAGAGGAGGAATGTAAAGATGTCTTACGGGAGCTGGAAGTCGGACTTGCCAGTGATGTTTGGATGCATGTTGCTGTAAACCTGGAAACAAGATTATACTAAAGGAATCAAATTTAAGTCACAGTTTGCGTGACAGTCAAACAAAACAAATAAAATGTGGCATATTTTGATGCAAGAGTTTCACTTCTGGTGGTAGATCCTTTCAACTGCCTGTATGAGGACTTACCTTTTAAAATAAATAAATATTCGCAGAGCAGCCCTGCAATCACCACGCTGTGTAAAGAACGTGCTGCCAAGAGTTGAAGCACCTCAAAGGAATAACCAGTCCTCTCATTTCATGCTAGTAATTTTAAGTGCCTGAGCATGGGGAGCACTTTCATTTAAACTGGTTCAATGGTCAGAATATGAAAAGAAGGAAGCCTGTAAAATAGATCATTGGCCAGCCCTTCTTGTTTGGCCTGCATGTTGCAATAAGTTAAGCAAGCAAGGCAAATGCAGCAGGTGAAGATGCAGGGACCACTTCTTCTGTGTTAACAGGAGCAAACTGAGGTGCCTTCCCTCCTTTAGGTGCCTGGGCCTCAGCTGTGTGCAGCAACATAAAGCCTTCTATCAGCTCAGAGTATGGCTTGCTTCTTAATAGTGGCTTCTGCATTTTCCCTGGAAAGTCCTTAAGGGATTCAAAATGAGTTAAAAGCTGCTAGTGTAAGCAATTCCTGGAAGCTAAATATTCAACCTTGAATTTTCTTTTGAACAGAAACAGTGGTTACAAACTCTTTTTGAGTCTGGTGCGATGTAGGAACTTTCATAATCTGCTGTCACTTTGGTCAATGGTAAATCAAGTATATATATATAAAAAAATTAGCCTTGTGTTTAAATAACATATATATATCATTCATTTTCAGAAGAAATGCAGGCAGCCCACAGATCAGCTAGGCAGTAGTCCAACTTCAGTTGTAGAGGCCATGTTCCAGTTTTGAATGCCAGGAGACATTGTTGGAGAGCAGGCCTTACCTGTCAGCAGACCATTGCAGTGGTTAGCCTGAGCTCCTAGTGCAAAATTTGTCCCAAAATTCCAGTGTAAGGTGTGATTGTCAGGAAACCCATACTCTTCAAAAACCTAGCAACAGAAGGGGAATACACTAAACAGAAGCAGAAGTTAGGTATTCCAAATGAGTGCCTAATTTGAACGCTAATACACACAATTTGCATATATTACAGAGATGGGAAATGCTTTGAGAACTGCTCATTATGAGATATTAGGGAGTGCATTTCTTTGCTTGACTTTGACAACTTCCATCCTTTTTGTCATGTCACATAACACTCTGAAAATTTCCTCTGGCAGCAATGCAGGTTAAAAAGCTCACTGTCTACACAGTTGCTTTGTGGCGACAGATCTTCGTACCACAGCTCAGCATGTCCTTGCATGTGCTGATGCAGTTGTTTGTGTAAGTGCTGCAAAGTAGGTCAGTGGGGCAAAAAAAAAAAAAAAAAAAAAAAAAAGAAGCTGCAGGTTTGAAGATTTGAAGGTGATTTTGAAAAGGATCATTTCACATATCCCAGTTCTTTTGCAGTTTCACAATCAAATTAAGCCAGTTTGACTGCGTGATGCTGTGAAAGGTCAGTCCCAAATTCCACCCTGCACCATCCTCCTGTTTCCATCTGTTTCCTTGTGCAGGTGCTAGCCCTTAAAGAGAGTTCTTCTGTATAAGTCAGTTATCAGTGGTAACAGATTTCTGATCCAATTCATCTGCAGCAGAATGATCTCCAGGGTTGATGTATGATCACCAGCAGGAAGAGAGGGCAGCAACCCTCCAGACTGCAACCCTCAGAGTGTGTTCATTCTGCTTGAGCAACTGGAGTTGTACAAGCAACCCAAGGAGCACAACTGAAGCAAGATACACTTCAGAAGGTGAAGGGAAGAGGAATGAGTGGATGAGTGGTAAAGGTAGCATTCATCCAATAAAGAAATAACACCACCAAACTT
This sequence comes from Pseudopodoces humilis, assembly GCF_049639895.1. NCBI lineage: Eukaryota > Metazoa > Chordata > Aves > Passeriformes > Paridae > Pseudopodoces > Pseudopodoces humilis. The sequence goes on along the minus strand of NC_142202.1, from coordinate 45,365,138 downwards.
CAGCCTTAATGTGTTTTGCAGTGTTAGAATCTCAGGTCCCTTTTCTTGGTTTAGTTTCAATGCTGACGGTATTGCACAGTGCTGGGGGGTCCTGATGAGTGTCCCTATCCCAGGGCTGACATACACCTGCAATTAGCAAGATTTCTGAGCTGCTTTTTTGAGATGATCTAAAACAGGGTGTGTTTGGAGGTAACATTCAAGGATTTGCAGTAACATGCCTCTAAGCTTGAAAACTGTTTTTTTTTGTTGTTGTTGTTTTTTTTTTGTCTTACATAGCATTGTTTTTATTTTTCTAAATTAGCCTGTCAAAATACTGTTCCCTTTAGAGCAATTTAGAGCAATACCAGGAGATGCTTAGAGTTGCAGAGCGGTGAGTAGAGCAGGGGAGAACACAAAGGTGGAATCATTCCTGTGTGTGAGAAACCTGACCTTAGCACTATTGGGTATTAGCCCTATTTAAACATCAGGTGCAGACACGGAGTCACTCACAGCATCATGATGAGAATCCAGGTTTCTGAAGGGAGTTATAAATGGTGGTTTAGTGAAGCTAGTGCCTTCCTAATTGCAGCAAGACTAAATCCAAATTAATATCTTTAGCTAAAGGAATCAAAAAACTCTAAGTCAGATCAAGTTCTGATATTTATTCCAAGTATTTGAAGGTGTTTTCAAACCACTGCTTCCCCAGCTCCTCCCACACATAGAAATAAACTCTCACTAAAAGATCTCCTAAAACCAGGCAGCGTTTGAAGCAAACAAAGCCATCCTCATATTTTGATTATTTTTTTCAGTGCCAAGGATCTGTTCACTAGCTTATTACTCTATTGGCACGCCCATGCATTCAAATAACACACTCACCTTACAGGTAGGTGTGCAAGATCCAGCACAGGTCTTTAGCCTACTCTTAGTTTTTGGGGTTGTGTTTTAAATACCTCTGCAATATTAATTACAAAAATAAACCTCTTCTTCCCATATTATCTGCCTTTATTTCTGAGGATGCAGTTCCTAATGGGTTATTCACATAATAATCCTTATTTAAGCAGTAACAGTAGAATTATTCATGTTACTACAGAACAGTTGCATTTCCGAGAAATATATCCAAGCAAAGCATTCACAGCTCCATGCAGAAGTCTGAAGGGGAAAACAGATTAATTTGATTTCAGAGCACAGCTCTTGGCACTCTCTTCTGTGAAGTTACCACTTGTGCTGTTTTGCTGCAGCCCTGTTTTGGATGACTTTTGGATTATTTTATTCTTGCCCTATTTTGGATGACTAAGTAGCACTACTTGTTTCTTATTTTCAGAATTTCCTCTGAGCTTAAGAATTACTATTTATTTTTAATAATTTTATAGACCAGCAACTTAGAGGGTGATTTTTTAGTGATCCAAACACAAATTATCTGTATGTTCTGTATAAGGCAAATTATGATCTTAACATTTTTCTTTCAGGACCAAAATATTATCTGAAGGCAAGAGAAAGCTGAGTGCTTCAAGATCAATTCTAGGCACACTCCAAATGTCAGAATAGCGTATTAAAGATCTGCAGTTCAGGGAAATACCAACAAATTTATGGTATGTATTTACCATAGATTTTGGACTTCACTATTTTAAAAAACCCAAAGTCTTCATGAAAGTGAAATCAAACACACTAGAGTGAACCGAATATAACCTTTTCCATCACTTTAGAGAATATTCGGTGATGAAACAGCGTATAAATGCGTGCAAGGACTAAAATGCAGGCATGAGAGGACTGGGAATTCAATAGGGGGTGTAGTCTTACAGCTTATTCATTCTGCTGGCAAACTCTGTCAACTACTTTCAACTAGTTACAGGTTTATACCGGTAAATATTTTATATTTATTTCATTATGGAATTTTGCAGCATTTTTAAAACTCTAAGTATGCACCTTTCAGGCATCCACATCAAAATCATAGGAGAGAGGCTGATGGTGTTCTCAGGGCCGTACCAGTTGATAGACAAGCTCAGAGATACAAACTCCAGCAGCTGAAGGGAACTGTCAGAGCACAAGCCCTAGGCATACTTTTGCTGCCTGTGCGCTGTGGATGGGATTACACTCCTCCTGACAATCACATTGGTTTGTGTTCGACACAGCTTGAGATCTACAAAAATGTGACGACTGAGGAGGATTATAGAAAGGTTTGAGCTGCTTTGAATGGTGGACAATAAAAGACAAAGCCAAGTAGCCCAACCATCTGCATCCTGGTAGTGCAAGCTTGGCACAATGAGGCAGAGAAAAGGGACATGTGCAGGTCATGTGCTGGGTGAGTGGCACTGGAGAGCTTCCAGCAGTGCATCCAGCTGTCAGGCATGGCTCCATCCCTGGGAGAGAGTGGCCTCAATTCCATCCCTTTCTTTCATTAAACAGCAAACCTTGTAAGATTTCTTTGCAAGGGCAGAGGGAATCTTTCTGTGTAAAGCACCTTGAAAGACCAGTGCCCTACTTGGCTTTCTCTAACTTACACATAGAAACAGTCCAGTATGTTGTCAACAATCTCTTAAAAATTATGTTTTATAGGCAGTTCTCTTCTCTTTAAAGGACTTTGAAACCACATGGTTCATTCAGTTTGTTTTGAAGTCTAACACATTAGGCTTCAAAACTTTGTGGAATCTGCTTATGATCACAGACATAGCAGTGACATTTTCCCTGCCCTTGCTATAGGCAGACACCATCTCCCTTACTTTGAGAGGGATTTGAGCAATGCTATCCCTTCCTATGCATCCAATTCATTCTAGCAGGGCAGAAACAGAGAGGGAAGAAGGAAGCTGATGAGGTCAGGGGCAAGGAAAGAGCAGCATGGATTTAAGTCCCAGACATGAGGTAGAAAACAAGTTTTAGGAACCTTTTCCAGAAATACAAACCCTTCAACAAAACTTCTTTTGCTGGAGATGAGTAAAGAACTAACTATAACTAAAGAAAATAGTTTTCAAGTCAACATATTAAATGAAAGAAAAATGCAACAATATAGAATTATCAGACAAAAAAAGAACCTTAATGCTGAAAGTCTTGTGTATGAATGAAGAAATGAAGAAACATGAAAAAATACTTAGAGGTGATGTTGGTTCTAAATCTTGTCTAAGCTTCAGAAATAAAATTGTGAGGAAGAAGCTGCCTCTTACACCAGCAACAGAATGGGCAAGACACACTGACAGGGAACACTCCTCTAGGGCAGAGTCTTTCTTCAGTTGTCAGTAATACACATTTACATTAAAAAAAAAATCCCAGAGTGTACTTTGTCATACTAAGGGACAAATATTTCCACCCTCTTGATTACTGATACCTTCCAGGTCTTACTCTTTGGCAAGTTTTCAACATAGAAGTGAAAAATTTATTTTCTTAGGCTGTGGTCCACAATGATTCTCTTAGAGTTTTTCTTTTCCTTTAATATCTCTTTTTTTGTCTTGTCAAACTAAAGTACTTCATTTTGGGCCTTAACACTTGTTAAGCCTAAAATGTATTAAGCAATCTAAGATTAAGCAAACTCAATGACTTGAGCTTGGAGGTAACATAGGAGAGCTGCAAGGGAAAGTAGATCTGAGTCTCCCTGTATATTCTGGCATGTGAAAATAATGTTTTATCCTTCCCTTCTCTTCTATTTGCTGTCCCACGTGTAGATAGGACAGGTACACTGGGAGCTGGCAAAGCCTCCAGAAGGGTATGACGAGGGTAGAGGAGTGTAGGTTAATCACACTTAAGTCTTCCGTCCCCTCTTTACTATGTAGAGCAAAATTCACTGCAAGCACATGGACTTTGATGCCAGCAGGTGCTGGTGGAATAATCTGTAGTTTATATCTTAGGTTTTCATGTGGTACACAAACATCTTTCCATATAGACCTGATGACTGGAGGGCATACTGTCATTCCTGTCTGTTGAAAGGTCTAATAAATACTTCAGGAGTAGCAGGTAAAGCTAAAGATACTAAATAAAAACAAAGGGAAGAACACTCTATTGCCTTAGTACAAATCAAGAATAACTGCATTCTGATCAAGTAGAAATAAAGTTTCTCCCTTTAAAATCCAGTTCAAGGGTGCCTCGAAATCATTAAACTAGATTTGAGTCAACATTTCCAGTCAGAAACATTTAAGCTCTAAGGGACAGTTGTTAAAAGCAGGAAAAGGGCAGTGGCAGACAGAGGCTGGTGTCTGAGTTAGAAAGGAAAGTGATATTCCAAGAGACAGGAATGCTGGCAGGAAGGGAGGTGCCTCCTCAGAAAACGCAAATTAATGGCCACTGCTAAAGGCAATCCTGTCTGCAGAGCAGCACTTCAGTTAAAGGCCACCACTACAAGAAGGGGTAATGACCCTGACCAGGATGTTGCTTTATTGAGCTTCTCCAAAAGGCAGAATGCTCATTTCACTCTAGCTGTTCCAGTTGTCCCTTGCAAATAAGGCCAGCCAGGCCATCTGGGTTCATGGTTTGGCTTGAAGAAACAATGAGTCTTACAGAAAATCTGCTTAAGCTCCCAGAAGAGGGAGAGTGTTGGGGCAGTCAGGTGGGGTCATAATTGAATGATTTCAGTTTTTCCTGCTGAAAGAAAATGCAAAACTAGTTATTAATTTTTGATGGATGGAAGGTGTTTGCACAACCATAATCAAAACATTTAGTATGTAGTGCTTATAGTTTGTAGTGCTATACTTCTTATGTATAGGCAGCTGATAGAAATGTATTTTTTGTTTGCTAAGAAGAATGAAAAATGTTTAAAAATGTGTCTTTTTTTAATATAAGGTTTACATTTTTCTTTTTGCCACAAGCATAATTTCCACTTCTTTCAAGTGCATATGCACTTAAAATGAAAAATGGAAAAAAAATCAAATATAATTCAACAGCTAAAGAATGTAATAATACTTTTACATTTTTATTTACATACTAAAATACTGATGTTTCAGCCCCTCAAGCCCACAAGTCACTTCAGATAATGAGAAAGATATTATTTCCAAGTGCCAAAAGTGTTTGCTGGACAGTATGAATGTTTGCCAGCTTGCTGTGGCAGATCAGGCCTTGTCACCTTCCATTAGCAAATAACAAAGGTAAAAGTTAGAACTGCCATGGAGCATTGTCCCTAGACACTGCACAAATAACAGCAAGACCACCCACTGTTAGATTCTGTGCCTTTGGTTTAATGACAGCAGCAACAGACAAGGCGTCAGGGATGTTGTGCTTGACCATGTCATGTCTGCTCTACATGTTCATCACACTCACTGGGCACCCCTCAAACATTACTGGGTGTCTGATTTTCATTTAAATAGGTTTGCTAAAGAGTTTTTAAAAACTGTTACTGGGGTTTGTTTCCTGGGAGATAACATTTCCTCTCTCTCTCTTGTTCCCTGCGTTTTGCAAACATCCTTCAGAAAGCTGGCATCATGTCTATATTAATTCTGGTAGGTTAACAGAAGATAAAGAGATAACCAGAGCAACCAAAAATACTTTGGGAAATGTTTGGAAAAGATAAAGGAATAAAAAGTAAAACTGTTTTTCAACTATATCCAATAGGCTAGTGGAGGGTTTATAGATGCAGCAGGTCCTACAGAAAGGAATACAGAAGGAGCTCTCAAAGCAGATATATTACTTTGGCAGAAAAACAGACTAAAATTTGGCATCAGTGTGCAGAGTTCTACAAATTCGTGATCCACAAATTACTGTCAGCTTGGAGACTCTTTTGGTCACACATGACTACTTGCCATCTCCTTTTAGACTTCCATTATTCCTTCTGTTCGTAATGGTTGGAGCCAGGATACAAGTCTGAACAAGGTGCTTGATACAGCTATTCTTTGCTTTGCTGTAGTGCCTTTTTTTTAAATTATAATAATTTGCTGTGCCTGTATTGACAGTTCCATTCAAATCAAGGCCAGATTTGCTGGCAACTTCTGCAAACATTTCTTCTCTTTCAGTCTTATCAGTAGAACAGCTGAAACCTGAAACAGGACCTTCAGTGTCTGAGCCAGAAGAGCTGTTCTATACCTGGGCTTCTGCCACAAGTATCCCTTATGCAGCTGGAAGGCTCCAGCTCAGGAGAGCACACAGGATAACCACTCCTCCCAAGGACAGCACTCAAGGTCATTTTTCACTCAAAGCATTAACAGGACTCCTGAAAGGAAGAAAGTTTCCATGTGTTGGGGCCAAATAAAACAGCCAGGTTTTGAAACAAAACAGCCAGGTGCAAGTAGATGAGGGATGGGTGGGTGCTAAAATAGCCTTGGGACATTTATTGTCTCAGGATATTCATCCAATATATTTGATTTCCAAGTAATTAAAGCAATATGCTGATAAACTAATTGTGAAAAGCAGTATTACAAATGCCAATGAAATTCCCCAAAACCTAGAAAATTAGCAGAGGAATTTCTTTTGAAGATTAGAATATAAAATCCTAGTCAAGCTCATATATGGAAAAGATTTGGCTTATTGTTTAATATAGCTGCCTTAATTAATGAAGGAAATGAAGGCACTCCTAGTACTGGCTCGAGGTTTGTTGTCTGCACATAAATGTTCTTTTGTTGAGAATAATAAAGGACTTTCAGTGAAAGTGGGTGGTGGGTGGCTGGGCCCCTAATTCCAGTTATACAATCACTTTAAGGTAATGTAAATACAGGCTGCTGCTCCGGGGGATAATCTACAGTTCTAAGCACTCTAGATATGTATTCCCAGCCAGCATGGTAATCAGACCAGGGAACTTTTCTATTTATAAATTAATGGGATCATGGAAAAAGTAGAGATAGACTTGTCCTTTGTGGTGGCAGCCCACACCTTGGGTTAAAATTAGAAAGGAATTACACATTTTAAAAAGAGACTAATGTAAAATAAAATCCAGCTTAGAACAGTCAGTTTTTCTATATAAAAAAAATTGATCTAAAACAAGTAGAATCTCACCAGAACATGCTGTCTGTAATCCAGGTTTGATGCTGCTGAAGTGGCTCCCCGAATAAAATACCCTCTGAACACAAGCAGAAGGTAGAATGATGCACAAGCAAATAAGTGCACAGGTTGTTAACCATGAAACTTGGGGAAAAGTGGCACAGGTAGGTATTATTATAATAGGTATTTATTTTTATTATATAAAACAGGTATTTAGGTATTATATATAATAGGTATTTATTTATTATTATATAGGTATTATTTTCTCATTAAATATTACTGGGACTATTTGTAGAAGCCCACCAAAAATATTGGTACCATTACAGTGATGAAAGCACTCTCCAAAGCGCCTGTTCATTTGCTAGTGATGATCAAACAGTTGCTTCCTTACAGAATTAGTCTCAATCACAAGCTATTTCAGCCAAGAAAGGAACTGCTTACCATCAAAATCCAGCTGCTAACAGGAACTATTTTCCTCCTTCAGTGAGACCACTTGTGTCTGGAATAACCTTTACATACACCATGAACAACCTGAAGAAAAGAACATGATCTCCTCCAAGAATTCAGAAACAGAACAACAGGATGTTCTGATGAAAATACAAGCCCCTAGCAGTGGCTCTGACCCAAGCATTTTGTGGTCAGCTAAAGAAAACGGTGGTGGAAACTCTACAAAGAAGGGAGGTGTGAAGGTAGCATAGAGCTGACAGCAGACCTGTATCAGCACCTTTTAAAGAATCAGTGTCTGAAAATTAATACTATGAAATCAAAATTATCTTGGCAGAAAATTTTCCAAAGAACTGTTGTTTTCATGTAAAGTCAAAGAAGACATCTGCATTATGGTTATTAAAGCAACTTAAAGCCTTACTAACTTTTGTGAATTGTAATTTATTCTACAATTATTCTACAACTTTCATTCTCATGTTCATCAAAATAATGCTGTTCCTCCAACTACTGAACCTTGATTTGGGCCCTGTGATTGACACATTCATTACCCTTGACTCAGCTACTGTACTTCTTTAATAGTAAAACTAGTTTTCTGTCAGAATTATGTGAACAGAAAATGTTGCTGCATTGATTCACAGTGTGAAAAGTGAACCTGCAGAAATACACAAATACCACCTACTAAAAACAGAGCCTTAGAGGAAAAGAAAATGCGTAAACCCACAGCCCCTGAACCCCATTTAGAGTTTTCTCCCAAATTTGCCCTAAACTGTGATCACAGAATATTTTAAAGGACCTTGAGGATTACCCTCTTCAGGGTAAAATAACACAGTTTACTTATATTAATCCTAGGAGAAATATTTTTTTGTTATATCTTCATTTTACTTGTAAGACATATCAAAGTAATAGTTATGGTATAACATTTTTAGGCAAGTGTGAATGGATAATTAATCCCTGCAGTTCTCAGCTACTGGTTCTGTTCATTCTACTTTAGAAATCAGAAACCTGATATAAGATTGGAAAAATTACTTTGCAAAAGTTTTATTCTCTTGCTGCTAACATTATCTCTCACATGCTTCGATCAACAGAGCACAGATGAAGGAGGAGCTTAGAAGCCCCTTCCATGCTATCAAAAAGAGTTAATAATATGACAATATAAAAATTAGTGGGTAGAGAACACAACACCTGACAGAGGTGTTAGATACAAACTTCATGGCAATTTTTTTGCATAATCCTGCCTGTAGCACTAACATTTTGCTTTCGTGCCGCATTCAGAAGCTCAATGTTTTATTCTTCCAGTTGCATTAAACTGTGACAATGAGAGATGTACAGATGTATTTTTCAATAGGATTCAGCCTGACCAGCAGTCATTTAGCTGGAAATGTCTTTGCTTTAAGGCAGAGCTTCCTGACTTAGCTTGTACAGGCATTGTATTCACAGAAGGAGACTGCACTGCACCATGTCATTATCAGCAGTGGCAGTAGCAGCTTCTGTCTGTGCAAGGCTGCACATGCACTGTAGGAGATGAGATCCTAGCCCTGGCAAGTCCTCTGCTGGTCTTTGTACAGAAGGGAGAAGGAAGAGGTATTTGGTCATCATCTGTCTCTCTGGGATTGTTTTGAAATTGCTCCCATTCCACCCACCTTAACCTGATTTAGGATTGACATCACACACAGATTTTTAATACTTGCCATCCATGAATTTCCAAACAATGGCCAGTGAAAGCACTACTGCATACTTAACATCTGCTTTTTTGCACAGGTGGAAAAAGTGACATACAGAAAAGTTAAGGACAATGTCCTCAAAAGCAGTAGTGCCTAAGTCCCACTGAAATCAGTCTAAGCTTGGAGTCTAACAAGCTGTGGACATCTGTGCTCAGGTGACCTAAATGGAAACTCTCCAACTCACTCTGAGCTCCATCTTTCTTCATGAAACCAGACCTGTCCCTCCAGCATACAGAGACTGTTGTTCATGAAGACACAATGTACTGAAATGTGTGACAGACTTTGAATTTTTAGCTTCTGAAAACTCCTTTGATGTTCAGAAATGTTTCCAGTTCCTAGAGGGAGCCATTAGGTTAATTGCCCACCACAGAGTCTCATAAGGTTTTGAAAAGCAGACTTTATTTAATAGGCACATCGTTGCTTTAATAGCACTGGGCTGCACAGCTCACTTCACCATTTGTAAATGGTTTTGTTTGATTACATGGCATTTCCTCAGTGTCGGTAGGATTCAAGTAAAAAAGTTACTGCTTTTATTCTCTGTCATTTCTCAAGATGGAAAGAAACAGTAAACGTCTAGCGCACAGGAGCAGGGTACAGACAGAACTGCCTGCAACGCAGCACAAGTCAAGACAAACTGAATTTTGAGCACTGAACAGTTAAAGCTGCAAGACGACCATACTACATTTGCTCAGATGGGAGTTTGCTTTATGCAGGATAGAGATGAATGCTGCCCCCTTAATACATACAATAATGCATTGTTATATTGAGAAACAAAGACTGTCCAACATAGACAAGAATGAGGGTTTCATAACAAAATAGTTCACATGAAATTAGCTTCCTTGTTATTTCTGATTATAAAAGTTGTATTCCCTCAGCTGTAAAAGGCCTAAAAGAAAAGAACTGCTTACAGAACTCTAAAACTGCACTTTAATCAGCTTTTCCCCCTTATATTACAACTCTTTGTGACAAAAGCATAGCATTCTGGATTATTTTTGTAATTAAGTACTTTACGTGGTTGTTGTATTTCTTCCCTGAAAATCTGCATTTTAGTATTTTATTAAATTCCACCAATAGAAGCATACAAAATCAGAAATCATGAGAGGAAAGTAATATTGCTCTATGAAAGAAAAAAAGCATGGCATCTAATGTAGTTTCATGAACATCGTAAAAGAAGCGCATATGGCATTGAAACGTTTCGAAAATGGAGAAATATTTTGCGAGTTTCAAGTTTTTAGATTTTACATTCTGTTTTCTGAATGTACATTTCCAAAGTTAATATCTTGCAGTATTTTTAATATATTTTCTAGTATTGCATAGGACAGACAACCTAAAACCAACAAGGCAGGTATCTAGCGTGCTGCACACTTTAATATACGCCGGTTACTTCAGTTACTAGCACTTTACACTGACAGTACCTACTGTATTTGTAAAACTTGTTTTTAAATCAGCTTGTCAAAGCTTTTGAGAAGCAATCTGGGCAATAAGGTGGGTATTTTTAGTGTCTACCACGAATACAGCCAATTACTGAATCAGAGGTCGCTCTCTCCATACAGTGCTGATGAAAAAGAGGTGTAATCCAGAGCCCCAGGAACAGAGCCCGGGCCGGTGTACGGAGGCATTCTCTTGATGCAGTACTGAGCCTGCTCAGGAGGCAGCTCTCGACGCAACTCATCTGCCAGGATATAAGGCTGGGAAGGGGAAAAGGATTGACAAATTCAGCATGTGTTCTTCAAAAACACAAAATGTATTTATTTTCTCTGGCTGTGACTAATAAATTTGGACATCTTGCCTATTTTTCTGAGACCAAATATTTTCCTCAGTAAATTCCATCACAAATTATGAGTTGAAGGGGACAATTTCACCAACAAACTGATTAGGTCAAAATGCAGTCTCAGGGTATGTGACTGTGTACGTTAGCTACCAAGCACTGTGCAGCCATGGGCAGACTGCTACAGATACAGCTTATCCCTGGATAGTCAGCACCTCTGCAGTGCACTACTGCCCCTTCTGCAGTGACAGGACAGATGCAGGTAGTTCCCATTAGTTTCAAGGTTCTAAATCTGTGTAAAGAAAGATGCACTATTGTTCTTAATGGTTTGCATTTATGACATGAGGGATACCCTCTGTTAACAGACTTGACATTGCTTAAAATAGCACTCTAATGAAAACAGCTTTTTCCTGAGACCATCTTCCACATGAATTGCTACTGAGGACATGTCTGGAATTTAAAATGTGGTCCACATTAACTGAGATCACAAAATCGATACAAGCAGCTAGAATGAGGAAAATCAATCGAGCAAGCTTGGGCAAATAGACCTGTATTGCTGTGATCTCTTCTTTCTCCACAGCAAAAGATTGGTTTTGTGGCAGCACTGTTTATGGCCCTGACTCCCCCAGACGCTCTTGTGTTGCCATTATACTCCCTTGCATCTTAAAACACCACTCTGTCACAAGTGCATCTGGCAGTGGGGACAAAAGTATGCCAAATTCAGGAGCTTCCTCTACAAACCCAGTAACTAGAGGAGGCCTCCTCCTGCTGCTTCTGCTAGGATATGGATACACCGCATTGCATCGCTCTATTGAGTGAGCTGTCCAGTCACAACATGGATCGCAATCAGGTGTAGTCTTGTGCTCCTGATCTAGGCTATGTTCCAGAGGGCCATACTCTGCACTGAAACATCCAGACAACAGCATGAAAGGCAGGATGAGTTCCCCACTAATTAAGGCTGTTGTGTGGAAATAACCTGATGTACAATATATCCATTATACAGACCAACCATCTAAGTCTTGTCTAAGATGCCTAATTTTATGTTGGCTCTCTGTGATATGAGGATACACAGACCAAGCCCTGTATTCTGCACTCATTTCAGGTAAGAGTCTTGGCTCCAAACAAAGAAGAAAAGGCGCATGCTTTCTGTGAAAGTCTGACAAACTGCAAACAAAGCTTCACTGTTACTGAAGGGATTGTAACAAGAAGGGTTAAACAGGAGGGCGATTGAATCCTTACAGCAGCATCACGGTGACTGACCTTATCTGAAGCCAGGATTCTGAAGGAAGCTATCACTTGCTCAGCCGTGTCTGTGTCTGCCGTTTCTCTGGTCATGAAGTCAATGAAGGACTGGAAAGTGACAGTTCCTTGCCCATTGGGGTCAACCAGAGACATGATTCGGGCAAACTCAGCTTCACCCTTTCACAAAATCCAAAACAAAGAAAATGGTCACCATAATACCAGTCTCCAGCAGCCCAAGCCTCTGATGAACCAGTCAGAACCACTTACAGTTACAGAGCTTATAAAGCATCTTCCTGACACAGGAGCATCAGCATCAAAGATGATGAAATCTGTACCTTAAATGCCCACCCCATTTCTGTAAAAATGACTGTGCTTTTGGAAGGTGTATCCTTTATTCTAAATACATAAAATATGTACCTTTCAATTAACTGTTGCCATCTTCTCTCCCTCCCACCCTCCCACAATGCCTGTTTAACTTATTCTAATTTAACACTTCATTTTCCATCTCATCTTAAACCACTGTAATTTAGGTACCATGTAGGGAAGTGAAACAATAGACCAACAACAGATTCACAGAACTAAGAAGGGAAACAATTCTGAAAATTTCATGCCAAATACAGGACACCTTGACTAAGGATAATCTCTTTCTTTTCCATTTAAAAGGTGAATATTGGAGGAAATTCTTAGAATAAATAATTGAAGCAAAGAAAATGCAACCCCCAAGGCAAGTTTATGAAAATTAAACAGTATCAAACTCATTCTTCATCATGCAGGTAGAAAAGGAGAAATTTACAAAAACGTTAGCTTAATAAAAGTTAATTTCAACTTTTAAAGTTTCCTTAATTCAAAGAGCAATGCAGTACACCATAGAATATGGTTTTCAAGTGTCTTGATTTATTTTTAACTTCCCTTTTAATCATTTGAAAACAAAGCAAAAGCAAAGAAATCTCTAGTGTAAATGACATTAGTATCCTCTCTATTTAGATAAGCTTTAGTATTGCTGTGGTTAATGTTTTAGCTGTGAGCAGAATCAGTTGACATTTTTTCTTAAAATTCGTACCAAATCATAACCCATTGAAATTAAGCAAGCTCTGAAATCATCATGGTCCATCAATCCATTCTTCCTCTATTGACCAAAACAATGTAAGGAATATAGAAGGTAGGGTTTGAAGAATCCAAGGTAATTTCCAGAGAGATGACAAGTTTGGACCATTGGCATATTGGATCCAGTGCGTGAACAGTATTCATTGATGTTGCCCCATCAGGTCACCAGAATCATCATCAGTTTTAAAAGAGGAAGAAGTAACTAACATATTACGCACAGGAAAGAGACATTTTCACCACAAAAAAGTAACATCAGGAAAGGTCAGGGGAGAGATAAGGGAGGAGATGAATGAGACAAGAATACAGAGAACACAACCAGAGAAGACAAAGAGAAGAGCAAGGAGAAAAGTTTGTTACTAAACTAGTCAAACTCTGCAGATGTTCAAGCTGCCTCCCTGATATGAAATGCCTTTGAAATGTTCTGCATGGAATCTCTAGCAGCTAAAAGTGAAAAACAGTGAACTACTTCATTCCAAGGCTAAAGTAAATACATTATGAGAGCAGTCTGCTGATATATGGGAAATTAGTACAGGGATTTTCTTTCTATCACTGCCGGCTGTCAAGATCCTGACTACAGCAGAGATGTGCATACAGGCTTAAAGGATGCAAAACTTAGAAGGAGATCAGTTGAAGACCTTGTATGAAATGAGGTTGCTCATTTTACAGCCAATAACATATCTACAACATTCTAGACTCAAAGCTGAGTAAACATTAATTGGCATGAAAGTAAGAAGGAAAATAAACGTTTCCTCTGTGCTATGATAGATTGCAGTGGCTTGGAGAGAAATGTGTCATCCTGTATTAGGAGAGAGCATAAGAGAACTTGTATTGAGTCTGAGGAAAGGAAAATTGACAAAAGTCTGATTGCAAGAAGGATAGGAGCCCTCCTGGGTATCTAGCAGTGTCCAAATAAAGTATCTCAAACCAAGTAAAATAAACTGAAAAATCTTTGATAAATGTAAAGGAAAATACAGCTCAAAGTGATGCTGACAGTCCATCTAAACCAGTTGTCTTCCCAGAGGCAGGATCTTTTCAAAGCATTATGACCAACAGACTGGAGTTTTAAACATGCAATCTTTTTGGCTATTGTTACATCTGAAAACAGAATTATTTCAGTTTCCTCTACCTGCAAGTCATTTCCAACCTGTCCTAGACTGATGAGGCAGGCTTTAAATTCATCAGACTGTAGATTGTCAGATTCGTCCTAGCATCCCATCACAGGTCATGCATTTGGGAAGGGGAAAGGAAAGAAAGGTCACAGATCAGGTTAGTTGGTTAGTAAAGAAGATTCTGTTTGCAAATTAATAACCACATTCTTCCAGAATTTCATGGAAATGTAATGTCAACATTTGCAATGAATTGCCTAAAAAGTATACAGTTTTTGCAGTTTCATGCTTTAGACTTTTTCTTAGTAAAAGAGGGTCCTCACTTCAACTACAGAGTTAAAACTCTGCTTCCTTACATCTCTTTTTCTTTAAAACATCTTTGCTGACAAGGCAGATTTCATTCTATGAGCTGCCATTTGCTTCCTTTTCTGTTGTCATGCAGCTTATGTGAGAGGCAATAAAAATATCACTGAATCCAGGCAAAACATGCTTTCCCCACTCAATTACTGTTATTTCATTCTTGATCTGGTAATACAACTTAATATAGTATGCATTTCTCAAAAGAGATAAGTACAAAATAAATTTATAATTGACAACTTCTTTTCAGTTATCTGTCTTCTTTAACAGTATATTGAGTCAGGTTTTGCTTTGAAAACCGACTAAAAAAGCACCATTGAATTCCAGGTTAAATGGTTCCTAGCAACACCACATCAAACTGGAACATTGTTTTGAACCAGTATCTCTTTCTATTTTGCAGGTGAAGGAATTCACACTAACTTCTTAAAAACAGACTGACTTGTCTTGTTCTTCCTGTTCATACAAAATGTGTCCTATCAGAGGGGTACTTTAGAGTGAGTTAACATAAATACAATTAAAGAGATATTCCAAGATGAACAATTATTACCCTTATTTATTTTACAGACAGTTTGGAGAAGATCCAAGGTTTTCTGTCTGCTACATATTTGCTTGCTAGATGAATAATTTATTTCTGAAAATTTCTATATAGCTATGCATAGGTAAAATTATGCAAGTTTTCACAAATGCACTGGGCTTATTTAATATATTAATAGGATGAAGTGGTGCTTTAGTAAGTTAACACCATGCATTTTTAAAATGTCATGCTGTTATTGACTGCCTCTTCATCGATATCCACCAGCGCCATAAAGGAAAGATGAAAAATAACAGTGAGAAGTCAAAGAAGAGAAAAAAAGCAAAGTTACAAATCTGGAGCAGCATTTTATTAAAAGCCATAATCACACTAAAGTTTTTATCCTTTAATATTTCCATTTTATATGATGATTCCTTCTATAAAGCGTTCAAAATGGCTTATTTTATCATTCTCAAAATGTTAATCTAGGCTTTGAAACTTTCAAAACCTATCCTGGAGACAGGCTATGGCAGGTCCCACCAGGGGTGAAGTTATTAATTTTACCTCATTTCTAAAGCTGAGGATACTTCTGTGTGACTGCAAACAAAATTATATAAAAATGAGATTTAAGAGTCAAATCCTGCCCCTCCATCTCCTTTAGCAGCTGTTAGTGGAGGATCATCAGCTATCACCCCACTCCATGGAGGAGGTGGGGTGGGTGGGCAGTGCATGCAGGAGCTCCCCAACCAGGCACAGCCACGCAGCAGCAGGAGCTGAAGCAGTGAAGGACAGACAGGAGTGAGGGGCTGGCACATCCTCCAAGATGCCGTTTGCTTTAGGAGGGAAGTGCAGTGGTTGTGCTGCAGCTCAGAACAGTCATATGGTTAAGTGGGACTCCCTAGTGAGGGGCCAAGTAGTAGTGCCAAGTGCTATAGCAGGTTTTCACATTCTTGTAGTGAAATTGTCAGATCTTCATCATATGTTGCCCTAAAAAGCATCTTTGCAGTACATCAGAGTTTCATGGAATTTAATGGCATTTTGCAATTAAGGCATAGATCAAACCCACATGAAGGCTTTCTCATTTGAAAATGGTTCTTGATATTTATTTTTATTGTTTGCAGGCCAACATTAAGAGCTGAAAGTAATCTTTTAATGCATATAAGTAACTTTGCCTTGTTCATATTTTCCTGCCAATACAAAGAAAAACACTAAAATCTCCTTCATGTTTCATTAGAAATCTTTTCCCTTCTCCTTGTGATTTATATGTGACCTTATAAAACAAGTGAACTTCTGAGTCAAACTAATCCATTCTTAAATATGTCCTTAATTTTCCTGAATGCGAATCGACCTGCATAAGCCTGAACATATGACTACTTTAATAGGGAGCTGTTGTTTTTCTGTTAGCAAAATATAGGGTGGCATGATGCTATTTTTCTGCATGCAGAGCTCCTACTTGAAATTTGTAGTTTGCAGAAAAATCAATAGTAGAATGTATTAGCAGCCATTAAGATAGTACAGGCAGAGCAGCTGTAGATATTTCATCACATACTTTGCAGTCTTATTTAGAATTTACTAAATATACTGAATCTGAAAAAGGAATCCCTGCAGAAAGAGATGTCAAAACCAGTGACTGACAACCTGTGTGGTATACTGACTTGGCTGCATACCATAATTCAGCTATGCACCATTTTGAACACTTCTAAACTGTTTCTGTGATTCAGACATTGTGTCCCACTTTCTCTTTTTTTTCTCCATGCAGTCACACTAAGGAAGGAAATATAGCAGCATTGCTAAAGATTTATATTTATAACTACAACTAGACTGTGCCTTCAGGCACAATCTCTAGCAAGGAGTAAGGCAGTAGGGTAAGCATCAGCACCCTAGGAATAACCCCTGGGGCACCAGCATGTGTACATGCCTGATGGGAACACAGGAGCCAAGTGGGTTAACCCATGAGCCATGAGAGGAGAGCGTGTTTGCCACTTATCTCTTCCAGGATGACTTGCAAAGCTATCTGTGCCAGCACATCTCTGCTGGGGATGCACTGAAAGGAGCACGACTCTTCCTGCCCTTGTAATTCTCACATGCACTGTGAGAATTTTTTTAATATATTCTTCCCAGAGAGGAAGATAGGGGTTTCTTTCTCAGATTCATAAGCAAAGGCAGTTGTTTCTAGAAGCACCCTAAAAAGAGTTGTTAGATTTATGTATACCAAAATGCATACTTTAAAAGGGGGAAGGGAGCTATTCAGTATATTAGTACTTTGCTGACATCTTCAACACACACTGTCAGACATTAAGAAATGTCTTAAATGGGAGAAATGCCACACAAATCAGAGCTATATCATGCATAAATTATTCTGTTGTACTTAGATATTTAAAGCCTCCTTGTCAGTGACAGTATTAATTTTTGGGATCCTCTATGGCTATTCATCATGGTGAACAGCAGTCCAATCCTTCAAATGTATTTTTAAACTATATCAGGCATTCAGAAATACTGCTAAGTACTACAAAATTTTCACATATATTGTTAATTCCATCTGACATGAAGAAGACAGCATTTTTCATGGTAGTGCTTATGTTCAGATAATCCAGTTTTATCTTAATTTCTATTTAAGGAAATCAAAACCATAAAAGAATCCATTACTGCCTTCTCTATCTAAACATGAACAAAGTCTTCATTATTTTATGTACACTGAAGTAGCTCCGAGGCACTCTGAGTTTCCTTCATTCACCAACACTAAATATTCAAGTGTGCAAGGACACAGGAAAAATTTGAAAATAGAAATTCTATTTTCTTAGAAAAATTTCAGTTTTCATAGAAAAAATGAAAAACAAGCCTGGCTTTCTCCAACATGTTTGTTCAAAGTCCTCTTCTAGCCTGTGTAGATTGATTTGCATCTGTCCATTAAGCAAGTGTAATTTAATCCCTCTCTTTTATCAGTGTTTCAGCTATCTGTTCCCTGCATAAAGCTTGATGGTTGAGTGGTTTTTGATCTTACCTTCCTCCTTTCTTTAACTTGCATTATGCTACAGAGAAAATAATTGTTACACACTGTCAGTGCAAAAGCCCACCTAGACCAGTTTCCCATGTCTGATTCTGAGGGGTGGGCTACACTAAAGAGAGTATTTGTAAGATGGTCCTTTCCTTACATGATCCTTTCAGACCTCTTTTTTTAAGTCATTGGATTATATCTGTCATGGGAAAAGCCAAGGTCTGCAACTAAACTTGCAGATCAGCCCCAGTTTGTTGAGACCAGAGAAACAGATGAGATGTATGATAGATGAGATATCTGTGTCCTCCCGCTTCTGACCTTCTGGCCATTCAGGCTTCCTGCAACAGGAGCCAGGGCAGAAGGGACACGGCCTAAAGCCATGACCCATTATAGCCTGAGGAAAGAGAAAGCCAGAGACAGGTAAGAATCTAGGAGCTGGGAAGCAGTTTTGTGTTAGACATTATTGTTGTAGCCCATCTCCAGTGTGCTAGTGGCTGTGTGTCACAACCACCTTTTTCCAGGTCATACAACCTTTCCTAAGGCCTTGCTCTGTTTTGTGCTTCGCTATTTCCATGTCTTACTGCATCTGCAAAGCCTAAAAATCCCTAGCAGTAGGGTTGGTTGGTGTAAGATTTAGCTTCTCCCTTCAGGCAGCCTGAGGCACCAAGAGCTGACTGTGATTTCCCCTCATCCACTGAGCCAGCCTCGCTGTGAGCAGGCCAGAGAACTCACCTTTGAACTACAAAGGTACAGGGATGCTAGAAATGGCCATCCAGTGTAAAATATACTTGGATTCAGTCACTTTGCTTTCTTATCTTTAGGGAGCTGTCAAATCTTTGTGCAAAGACCTCGGTTTCCCTTAGAGAGGTCTCTCAAAGGCATGTAATTTATCCAGGCCTGGTACTTTGCTTTTAATAGCTCTAATTACTCAATTATCTGCTCCAGTGCATTGGGAAAGCCATTTGGCATACTATTTTCTTCCACCCCAGGAAATCTATCTCTGCTTTTGTGATGTTATCTTCTGCTTCCTTAGAAAATACAAAAAAGAATCCATTCCTAGTTCTGTGTAGCTAAATCTCCCTATGCTTGCATGTTCCTTCAACAAGCAGAGGTTTGACAGTTCTGGTCTTCTTCCTAAAGAGGTATTCTAAAGAAGGTTTAGTAAACTGTGACAATCAGCATCCAGTCCATATCAAATGCAAGTGCAGGTATGGGCAACCAATTTGAGTAGAGCTGGACAAACGGGATGTTGGTGAAAAGAAAGGGGCATTTTGCTGTACCCTGAAATTCTTTAAAGGAGCTGACTCAACAGACTTGGGCTGCATTATGGTAAGTTTTTTCAGTATTTGAACTGTGAACTTGGTTTTAAAGGTGGGTTCATGTGAGCACAGAGCCATCAGAACTAAGTCATGTTCATATTTTTCTCCAAATTGTTCTGCAAATGTCAGATCCCCACCTGCATGTATTTTGCTATCATGTCTGTTAATCATTATAACACTCTGTCCATGAATACTGCATAACTCACAGAAGTGAGTTAAGTTTCTTCACAGCAGTGTTTTCCTACCTAATTTTTATTCATCCATATTTAGATTACTAAAAAACGTAACAGCTTCTAATTTCTCACATACAGCCAGAAAAATAAAGGCTATTCCTGGACAGCTGTAAGTGTCCCAACTATATTCCCTATAAATACATTTCTAGTGAGACAAGTTGTGATTGAAAGGGGACAAAAACCTCTGTGATACAGATTAGAGCTATATTTAATGAGATGGAAACTCAAGTACTTAGAACTTCAAGTACTTAGAACATGCTGTACTATCTTAAAATAAAGGCTCATGTTATTTTCTAAAACACGCAGATTTATGCAGTTCTATTATCTGAACAAATACTGAACCATATTAGCAGAGCTATAATTCGTCACTACATTTAAAAAGCAAAAATTAATCTTTAATTTATGTGCACAATGCTACTAGGCTGTGGGGTGCCCTGGACAACCTGATCTAGTGTTGATGCCATCTAGATGATGGCATCCCTCCCCAAGGTGAGGAGAGTGGACCTAGATGATCTTTAAAGTCCCTTCCAACCCAAGCCATCCTATGATTTTATAAGGCTATAAATTATTCTTAACTGATCTTTTTTTCCTCTTTTAAAAAGAGCCCATTGCTAGTGCATTTGCAGGTTTTTTTTATTTTTGGAATGCTAAGAAACTTGCTTTAGGGAAGAATAAATATTGCTAGTTGAGAAAAAGCAGGAGTACTGTACCCTGTCAAAGTGATTGAATGATGCTCTGAAGTCATTCATTTGTTCCTGGGTGATACCCTTGGCATCTCTTGTGAGGATCTGAGTCTCAACCTCATTGATAGTTCGAGCAATGGTGGTAAGCAGGAGCTCCCATCCAACACGGATGTGCTGTGAGAGAGAAAATACTAGCTTACTACAGAAGCAAATATATTCTTTTAAGTGTATAAAAAGTACAATAAGAAAAAAATAAGCTCTAAATATTTATGCAATATTTTTCCATACCACTAACTCTGTATTATGACCAAGGATCACTAAAAATAAAAATGGCCTTCAGAAAAATACAAACCTGGTTTCTAAATGGGTACTTCTTCACTAAAAAGTGAAAATAAATTAAAATAAAACAAGTTTTATGGAATTGTCACAAAGTCTGCCAAATTCCATCTTCTGTGGAAATCCCCTTAAATCAGAGAGTGTAGTTACATGACACAAGAGGACAGAATAAAATAATAAATACAGAAGGGAGTAAATGGCTACCTCCATGGTGTAGTTGGTATGCTTGTTGTCAAACACCAGGGCTTCTTGTATAAGCTGGTGGTCTCCTTCCAGTTTGTCAATATTGTGTTTATAATTAATGATATTGTGCTCATATTGCTTCAGCTGATTCATCTGGTCCTCCAAAGGCCCTGTCATTTCAATAGAACTGCGGGCAATTTCCTGTCAAAAGAAAAAATAAGACATCCCCAGTCCCACAGAATTTAAGCTTCAGATGTGCTAATTTAATCAATGTTCACATAAATATGTTGTATTTTTATACTAAAAATAGTAATAAAACCTTCATACAGTGGACATGAGAAATTTTACTGTAGAAAACACATTTCAAAAGAAATGTATCACATTTATACCTGGAATTAGTATAGATACCCCAGTGAACCTGGTATCTTTTCTACAAAAAGCAGAATCTAAACAGTAATTGTTCAGCGATTCATTTTTCAAAGCTGAATCTCCTGATCACCATCAAGGTACCACTTGTACAAAGTTCCACAGTTTTAAGAACAATTTTAACACGCGCTAAATAGTTTAGGATCAAACAGCTGGCGAACTGTCACTGACTGCTGTTGCCCTGTATATAGAGATAAAAAAATTTTAAGTCCCTTTGTTCATCAGCTTCTGCATGAGGATCTGACACTCACCTCCATCTTGGTCTGGATCCATGGCCCAATGACATTGGCCTGAGCAGCAAACTGGCGGCGCAGGCGCTCGTTGGCGTGCTGGCGGGCTAATTCCTCCTGCAAGGATTGATCCCTCTGAGGCACCAGCTGCTTCACCTGTTACAGTGGGAAGGCACTAAAGGTGAGTAGGCACTATTCACAAAATAGTTTAAAAACAAATGGAAAAAGTAAGTCTGCAGCTACTAATTTTCATTATTGGTCTGAAGGTCGGTATCAGAAGAACAAGCCAGAATGATCACTATTTTATTTACAAATTCTGTGCTAATGTAAGAAATTTGTAACATGGTCTTAGGCAGCCTGACCAGAGAGACTGACATGCAGAGAGAAGAAATTCTCACCTCTGGCTGAATTCAAGTTCAAGACAATTATTTCACTTTAACTGCTCTTAGAGCAGTTTTTCTTTTGAAAAATGAAGGTAATTTTTCAATCTCTAAGTAATTGTTCTAAGACAGTGTAAAACATTTCATTTACACCTCCATTAGAACAGGATAACATTAGACATGTTCTGTCTGTCATATACATCTGGAGATCTCTAATTCATTGCAAATGCTTTTGTTTGGCTTACCCCTCTGAATTGCCCAGAGAGATTCTAACCTTAGTCCTTACTGCTTAATTTTTATTACCCATTGAGGGTGTGTTCTTGTCCATCTAAGTTTTTGTAATTCTACATTTTACACAATCATTTACCTGCAGCATTTTATCTTAGTTCCTAATGAAACAAAATTGGTGTGATTGCTCTAGGAGCCTCTCTTTAATCCTTTCCCAGTACTTTTCAGTTGCTAATGGCAATTTTATTCTAATTGGACAGAACCAGTAATGGTCCCAAAGATGCTGATTTTATACAACATTTTTGAAAAGCAGCTTCTGGGTAGAGGAAACAGAAAATTTACTCTTTATACTAAGAGAAAGAGTACAATCATTTTCTGTTCTTTTAAAAGCACCCCTGGCCAGGCACCAGCTCTGCACTAACCTCAACACATGATTCTCTTGCCCTGGCAGAAAGTCAAAGAGGACACAGGTAATATTGCATGACAGGAGCAAGGGATATTGTAAAGGGAGCCTGGCAAACATAAGGGAGAGCATAAGGTACTGTAGAAATTCATTCTGGCATCTGATGATCTAGAATAATTTAGAGATTTGATGTAAAGTTCTCTGAATATTCTCAGTAATTCTAATCTGGAATAATGTGTTACAATGTCCTTTTTGTATTTAGCAATTTAGCATACATTACCTTTTCCCACTTGCTACGAATCTCTTCAACTGTAACAGTGCTGTAAGGATTGGTTGCACTTATTCTCATGCTGTAACTCTGGATGACTTTTTCAACTTCATTCTGGATTGACAGTATGGCCTGTCGTTCACCATCTGCCTCTGGCAAAGTAGCTTTAAATTGATCGTGTGCTGAGATTAAACTCTAAAATCAGAAACATGGGGAGAAAGCATGAGAACTCTAACATTTCTTCCAGCATCTGGAAGATCTGCTGTAAATAAGCACAGCTTCTCTCACAGGCTCTCAGACATGCTGGCTACTGGGTGTAGATACAGGAAATAATACAATTACCTGAATTTCCTCTATGCTATGAACAATAAACATGTCCTGTAGGTCTTCCATAGCACCTTCCATCCAGTTGTTGAAAGGAGCAGCTCTTTTGGCAAACTCCAGGTGAAGCTGATCAATTGTTTCGAGCAATTTCTCTGTCCTCTGTACAGGTTGGGAAAAGTGCATTCTTTTGTTATTAGGGCAAGATCTAGCTCCACACACATACCCACCCATATACAAAGTCATGCTTCATCTCATCAAAAGCATTTGATTGCATTGATTGATTTCACCACCTGCTTTAAGGATTCTAACTCAAGGCAATAGGACTAATTGCAGTAAACTTACTTTCATATCCAGCACATTGAAAGGGGTGGGTGTATGCATTTGAAGTTACAATATTGATATTTTAAGCATTTTTTTTATATATTTTCAATATTTTTGTTATTGGAATCTATCTGCAAATGAATTAAAATCTGTTAATTTTGATTTAGTAATTTAAGTACAGAAAGGAAGAATTACACATTTCCCAACTTGGCATTTACGTGTGTGACTTTTTCTTCTCCAAAAGAACACGGCTTTGCAAAGTATCTCTGTGCTTTGAAATACTCACAACCAAAAATTAACCTACTGCTGAAGAGAAAAATATGCAAGACTACAAACTCAGACTAGTATGAAAAGGTAACTAACCAATAGCTTCTTTTAGCCTTGCTGGACATCAGATTCCCACAGAGGGGTGCCACAAACCACGTGCCATTTCTGGCTGCTGTAGAACTGTCCGTGGCACCTCAGTACTGTCAAGTCTAGTCTGAGTAATTCATTTGCAAAAGTAACTACACCAAAATGAAATGGAGATCTGAGGAAAGGGGGTTTTGCTGTTTGGGCTCCAAAGTGGATGCTCAATGGCACCTTTTCCATATCTGAAATAAATGGTTCATTTCCCTCTCCCTTCCTCAGCTGAGCTGCTGATCCTTATTATATGGTTTACCTCCAGTGCCTCTCTCCTTTTCTGAGTGAGTGTTCCCAGACTGTCCCATTGGTCACATATCTTCTGACATCTATCATTGACACTTGCAGCATCATGATAATCCAGTTCACTAAGAAAGAGCAAAGACAAAACTGTGTGACTTTTTGAAAGACAGAAGCAGTCCACACTTCCACTGACCCTCAACAATTCTTCTCCTCTTTTTTGCAATATTTCTCCTAAGGTAAGCAAGTGTTGCAGTATACACATTGTGTTTAGGCATTCAGCATTTCAAGAAGCACAGCACAGGAGCAGGATCAATCTCCTCTGTTCTGAGAAAAATCAAGTGGCATCCAGGTATGAAAGACAATTAAGATGTCCAAGCATTTTTATCTTAGCTATTCCCGTGACACAAGCAATTTGATGGCCAGACTGCTTCAGTCCTTATCAAGTTTGCAAAGATTGGTACCTTTTAAATTAATTGGCCTGAAATACCCAGGTTTTTTTTAAATAGCCTAGTGATCCTTTCCTTATATGCTTTGAAATTATTTAACTGAGAAACACACATCAGGTTGCATTCAAAGCATCTCTCACAAAACTAGCAATACTACTAGGGGCTTCTGAGATCTGGGGTGCAGAGGACAATTCTCATCTTCCTCTCCAGGAATTCCTCACAGATCTACACCCCAGAACTGTCTGATTCAGAGAACAGGGATTTCCAGACCCACATATGTCACCAGCATGAATGAGTGCATTCACAAACAATAGCTGTTACCATTGCTTTTTCACCTGCTTAATAGCCTAATATCCTGACAGGAAGCAACTTACTATTCTGCCCATGACTGGAATAAATTTTTAAGTCTCTGTCCTGAGATTCTGCTCTGACTCTGCTTCAAACTGAACTTTCGATCTCAGTGGCAAATAATAGTCATCCATAATACATGTGTTTGACACCTTGGAAACTCACTTTTATTGGTGCATCGCCATCTATTGAATTTAGCTCTTGGCTTCACCTTGAGAACACTCTGCCCAGTACTAAACATTGCAGAGACTGTAAATGCCTGACACATGGCAATATGAATCTAAGGTTTACTTTGAGGCTTGATCAAGACAGCAAACGCAGATAGAATTTGTTCCCCCCCCCTTTTTTTTTTTTTTGAGCATTATTCTCTAGGCAATTGGCAAGAGGAATGAACAGATCACACTGCCAGTAATATAGAGAATCACAGAGGACAAAATGAGAACAGAGGCAGCTTTCCTCTGTGAAGCCAGAGGCCAGAAGCCAGAAGCTCTGTAGGCCAGGGGTAGTGTTCATGCTCTTCTGAGCCCAGTCAGAGTAATCTGGTTTGGGATAAACCTGAGAAGTATGAAAAGGATTGTGTTTAAAAGAAGCTTCAGATGTGCGCAATCAACTGACTGTTGAAAGTGAAGAATGGTGAAACAGGTTAAGAAAAATACCATTACAGAATCACAGAATTACAAAATCACAGAATAGGTCAGGCTGGAAGGGACCGCAGGGGGTCATCTGGTCCAGCCTCCCTACTCAGGCAGGGTCAGCCTAGAGCACCTGGCACAGGACTGAGGGCAGTGGTTCTTGAACATCTCCAGTGAGGGAAATTCCACAACCTCTCTGGACAATCTGTTCCAGTGCTCAGTAAAGTAGTTCTTCCTCATATTCGGGTGGAACTTCTATGCATCAGTTTCTGCCTGTTGCCTCTTGTCCTATTGCTCAGCCACACTGAGAAGAGCCTGGCTCCATCCTCTCAGCACCCTCCCTTTAGATACTGATAGACATTGATGGGGTCCCTTCTCAGTCATCTCTTCTCAAGGCCATTTGCCTTCTTGGCTACAAGGACACACTGCTGGCTCTTGGACAGTTGTTGTCCACCAGGACCCCCAAGTTCTTCTCCACAGAGCTGCGTTCCAGCAGCTCAGCCCCAGCCTGTCCTGGTGCAGGGGTTACTCTTCTCCAGGTGCACAAGGTGAACAACATTGGGCCCAGAGCTGGACCTTGGGGGACACCACAAGTGACAGGCCTCCATCTTGACATGTGCCACTGGGTACAGCCCTCTGGGATCTGCCATTCAACCAGTTATGAATCCACCTCACTGTCTACCCATCCAGCCCACACTTCCTGACCTGGCCTATGAGGATGTTGTGAGACAGGGTTGAAAGCCTCACTAAAGTCAAGAGAGGTAAAACCCACTCATTTTCTCTCTTCAATCCAGGTAGTTTACTCATTGTAGAAGGCAACCAGGTTGGTCAAGTGTCATTTACCTGACTACTTCTGATCACCTTCCTGTCTTCCCTGTGGCTAGAGATGGCCTCCAGAATCAGATGCTCCATCACCTTGCCAGGGATTGAGATGAGGCTGGAGCTACAGACTGGTAGCTCCCTGAGTCTTCTTTCTTGCATTTGCTGAAGACTGGGGTGACATTTGCTTTCTTCCAGTCCTCAGGCACCTCTCCCGACTGCCATGGCCTTTCAAAGATCATTATGAGCAGCCTCACTATGGTATCCAACAATCTTTTAGCACTCATGGACGCAGCCCATCAGAGCCCATGGACTTGTCAAGTTTGCGCTGGTATTCTCTAATCCAATCCTCCAAACAATTTTTAAAAATAACAAAAACAACCTAAAATTCTGAAAGTAAACTCTCATATTTAAGGAGAAAACTGCCAGTGAGTCATACTGTACAAGGGCTCCTTAACTGGAAAACTCACTTCGTTCTTTGGAAACGTTTTCATTAGCCTTCAAGGGATACAACAGAAACCACTATCTGCTAAGAAATATTAAGTCAGGAGCATTTTCATTAGCCTTCAAGGGATACAACAGAAGCCACTATCTGCTAAGAAATTTTAAGTCAGGAGCATAGAGTCTTGGATGAAACAGGCTGAGATTGATTTTGCCGTCATGACTTTTTGGCTGAAAGTTGGGGTTTTTTTCATTATAGCATATTAAGTTTATTAGATTATGTTCCTGAGTGAGCAAACATTATTTTTGCTTCAATGGATCACTTATCTCCTTTTGTCGATTAAGGGTAAAGGCAGGAGTCCTTCCATGAAAGTGTGGGACTGATTGTACCAGCTGTGGTCAAAGTCCTGGAAGGTGATACACCACCTTCTTCCACAAGCTCTGCCAGGGAGATTCAGTCATTCCCTGTAAGATCTCTACTATCCTGTTCCTTCCAGGGATCTGTGCTGTGGACAAATAGGTAGGGGAATAATATCAAAACAATTTTTAAAAAGGGCACCCATGGTGCTAACTAACTATATCCTAAGTTGGTTTACCGAGGGGCATTAAACAGCGTAGCTCCACTACCTTTCTGGGCCTGCTGTTGTTTACTGTTTAATAAGTGTATTATAGGTATCAAAGAACAATTTTTTAATCAAAGCAGGAGCGGAGGAAGTAATAACTCATCAAAGATTAATTACTTGGAAATAAAACACAGGCTTACATTCCCTGTCCTATTAATTTTTGTATCTTTCTCAACATTGAAGAGACAAGATTTAAATTTTGTAAAACTTTTTGATTTGCAGTGTGTGAAGTACTGCTTCTCATGTGTTACAGTCATTCTATTTGTTTGGCCATTTGAAACCTACAGTCTTTGGAATTTAATAATCATTCAGTTACCATTATTGATCTTCCAAATAACTCAATCTTATCTGTCAAAAATTTAAAATTCAGCCAAATTTTGACCTGATCCAGAGAAGCACTTAAGAGTGAGCTCATTTTGGGAACAGTGATAGTGCCACAAAAATAACCTGCTGAGCAACGTCTTTTAGCAGTGCTTCAGAACAAGGCTCATGTTAACTATGCACGTAAGCACAATTTGAGCCCAGGTCTCCAGAACCAAAATGCCTCTCAAATCAGTCTTACAGATAATGGTCTGCTTGGCTGAAAATCAGTCGCTATAAACTAAAAGTGATGGATATACAAGAAACTAGATCCCAAAAAATTTGTCTTGATGATTGAAATGAACACATAATATCATAAATTAATATGGGGTTTTTATAGTACAGCTCACTCAAATGAGCATTTGCTATGTCATAATTGGCAAATCTCATTTTAGAAATGCTGTGCCCCTTCAGCTTTGTATAAAGCCCTATCCAAGCCCTGTCATGCCTCTTTGCCAAGGAATATCTAAATCTACACAGGCTGGGAACACAACAATCTTATAGCTGGAATCACCTGTTTGCATACGCACGTAAATCCTCTATCTAAATAGCATCAATCAACAGGCTTGTAGCAACTTTAACCTTAAGCACACAGTGGACTGAGCTGTAGCAGAAAATACCAGGACAGGAAACTGTAACTAGTACAGTTCAAGGTCATACAGCAATAGTTTTCCTTTGAAATTGCAACATCAGGCAACCAAGAGATTGACTAAAACAAAACATGAAGGTAGGTGTACCAACTGGGAATTTAGACACAGATAATGATAGTTTCTGTAAGGAAATTAATCAGTGATGAGGGAAAAAACAACCAACCCAGCAACCAAACAAAAATCAAGAAATACCCACATTGACTTGAAAAGGCTTTGTATCAGATGCCAATGCACATTTCTTAGCATTCAGACATTAATCCTTCTTTAAAAATATGGATTAAGAAAGAAATTAGCATTTTCCTTCATCATTTTATTGTGTGAGGAATGATGTATAAATAATTAAAATCAGTATTTAAATAGAAGCTGCCCATTTGCTTGCAGCTAGTGATAAAACCTGACTCCTATGACCTTTCATTCAGTGTTCCCATTGAGTTACAGGGTCACAGTGAAAAATCAGGCACTGAGAGCACCATTCTATGGAGATGTAGAGAAGTCAAATTAGAGCATCTCTAAATGCAATCAGCTTTCAGCACCTTTGCAGCCCAGGCCACAAATAACTTGTTTAACTTCACGCAGCAAATTACTGAAACAACTGAGAAGAGACAATCCCAAAATAGACAGGATACAGTGTTCACTGGCGTCACCAGAGGTAAAGGACAGAGGGTTCAAAACACTGGTAAGCAGATGCTGTGCTATGTATACTACATTCCCAAAGTTTCTCATAATTCATAAAGCTGAAGCTGAATTACCAATGATTAGGTGTTACAGAATCTTTCTTTAGCATAAAGAGAAACAAATCTTGGGGTAATTCCAAGCACAAATGCAGGTTGGGTAGAGAACGGATTGAGGGCAGCCCTGGGAGGAAGGACCTGGGGATGCTGGTTGACAAGAAGCTAAATATGACCCAGCCACGGGCACTCCCAGCCCAGAAACCAAACGTGTCCTGGGCTGCATCCAAAGCAGTGTGGGCAGCAGGGGAAGGGGGGGATTCTGTCCTTCTGCTCTGCTCTGGTGACACCCCACCTGGAACACTACATCCAGCACTGGGGCCCCCAGAGAAGACATGGACTTGTTGGAGTGGGTCCAGAGAAGGGACAAAAAAGATGATCAGAGGGGTGGAGCATCTGTCCTAAGAAGACAGGCTGAGAGAGTTGGGGCTGTCCAGCCTGTAGATAAGGAGGTTTTGGGGAGACCTTATAGCAGCCTTCCAGCACCTGAAGGGAACTTACAGGAGAGCTGGAGAGGTACTTTTAACGAGGACAAGGGGGAATGGTGTTAAACAGCAAGAGGGCAGGTTTGGACTGGATATTAGGCAGAAATTCTTTACTGTGGGGGTGGGGAGGCACTGGAACAGGTTTCCCAGAGAAGCTGTGGATGCCACATCCCTGGAGGTGTTCAAGGCAAGGCTGGATGGGGCTTTGAGCAATGAGATCTAGTGAAAGATGTCCCTGTCCATGGTAGGGGTCTTGGAAATAAATGCTCATTAACATCCCTTCCAACTCAAGCCATTCTATGAAATAAATCCATAAGAGGGATCAAAGCACGGCAGAAAGTGTTACATAATCTCACATATTTAGGGCAATCTCTGTTCTCCGTAGGTTTTTTTCAGATTTCTTTCACATTAACCAAAACACAGTACTTACTCTGCCCACTGTGCTTAATTTTTCTTCCTTTAAATAATCTCAAAGATGGGATTTTCATTTAAATCCATTTGAATTACACAGTTACTGTAAGTGCTGCTGCTGTCAGATATGAACTAAAATTTTAGACAAGTGTCTGATTTTTGATCGTTAATGAATATGGAGCTGTTTGTGAGTCATGGTCCTTCACAAAGTGAAAAAAGGGCATGTTTCTAAGATTTCCTTTCTGAGCAGTAAGTGATCTGCCTGTTCAAGGTGAGAAATTGAAACTTGGAGAGCTGAAGCCAAGGGCAGGAATCTGAGAGCAATTTATTTCGTTTCCACTGTCCCTTCTGTAAAATGGAGACCGTGGTGCTTCCAAATATAATATCAAGAGATTGTGAAAATAAGCATATTAGACACAACTAAATCTGCAGGAAGTCAGTGCACTACCCACTATTATAGAGATAATAAAGGGATGTGAAGCCTTTTGAAAGAACCTATATAATTGTGAAGATACTTGATCTGTAATTTGTGTAAATGAAATTATTTTCTAAGTTAAACAACTCATAGCCTGTACCTCACAGCAGGCCATATGAACTGAGAAATAAACACCTCCAGGATTCCCATCAACCCACAACGGACTCATGGGTAGAGCTAATGCTAAAATATTACTGTGAAGTCAAGCTGAAAATGTTTCTATTCAAATAATTTTGGTCAGTTGAATATCTATATTTGGTTGGGGGTAAGGGGGAGATGAGGGAAAGGTCTCAGTGACCAGCTCAGATAATATACTTATGAAGCTATGTCTGGAATTCCTACGTTGGTACCTATGACACTATCAAATTCATTGGAAAGAGTTTATCGCAAAGTTAAATGTCAGCAGCTGCAAGCCTTTAAATGGAACATACTTCAGCTCCTGGGCAATGGCAGCGATCTGTTCCACCCTGTCCTGGTGAGCAGCCAAATCGCTCTCAAAAGCTTCATGTTTCCTTAACATGGCACGGACTTCTGTCAGAGAGGCAGACTCATAATCCTTCTGAAGCAAGATCTGCTCTTTGCCTGAAAGAGGAAATGAAAATATTACTAATTTTTTAGCAATTTATTTGTTAGGAAAATTGCAAATTTAATCAACTTTTTAGTTGAGGCATGGTGAAAATCATATGCATGAAATTGAATCCCGCCCCCACTGAAATCAGCAGCAAATTGTCAGCACATGTTAATTAGAAACGTATATTTTTAAAGCTCACAGTAATGTCCTGGTTTTTGCATAGGCTACTTATACAGGTCTGAAATAGTGAGTATTACATTGCTAGAGAAAGTGGCATAAAAATGGTATATTGACAAAAACTGTATCTCTAAACCACTGTGATAATTTTTCTTAGAATAGACTTAAAAAAACAGAAATCACACTGCTATGCTCCACTTCACTCTTACTAATGATCTGTTATTTTTTTTTATGCTCTCCTTCAATTCATTATTCATTTCAGAACTTAAAAAAAAATAACCCTGAGATGTGTGACTGCCTTTGGTATCAAACCCTGAGTTTTAAGTGGAAAATGCCAGCTTATCTACAAAAGGCTAGAGAAAGAAAGATTAAGTAGAAACTGAAATATTACTGCTGAGTAGCTCCTATGTTGGACAACTGAATCCACACAGAAAGTCCCTGCAGCTGCACTCACCACATGGCATTTGCAGAGCTCTGTGAATCCTAGAGCCAGAAGCAACTATTGTTCCACTTCCTGTGTACCAGCTTACATGAAGTTTTCCCTACACAGCAGCTATAACTTGTCACCATGAGTAGTTTATGCTCAGAAAATCAGCTCTCAGGGCTGATAAATGCTGCAGTTTCCCTTCTAGTATCTGCTTGGCAACCATTTACAGCCTTGCATGCTTCCAGCAACTGTTAGAGGATGGACTCTGATTCACTTTCACAGTGTCAAAAGAATCTCGCTGGAAAAAGCCAGAAGCACGGCAGTAGCAGGAAGACAGTCATCAGGATGGTAGAGCAGACCTGTGTTTAATAGTCCCCAACAAAGTTGAATGATGCTGTAAGGTCCTACAGGTGTCAAAACTACAGGTAAGATTAGGTTACTATTAAAAGCCACAACTGTAAATGCTGTGTAATCCAGGGTTTGGAGCAAAGGAGACACGAGTCCATGTAATTTATCTGAACCATTCAGATCATGATGACCAAATAATAATAAACTCAGAATACCTCCATTAATGATTTCACACTCAACCAGTGGTATCACTGCATTCCTGGCTGGATTGCTGGTGTACAGCTACGTAGGAATACATTAGCAGTAATGGCCTCTATTCAAATGCAGAATATTTCCATTAAGTTTGACTCACTACTTCAAGTATGATTTTTACAGTTACATCTCATTAGCAACATGCCAACAAGTTAGCATCATGACTACATTCAACAAAACCTGACATTTTATCTGTTATTATTTTAGATTGTCTGAAATTCTCCAAATTACTTATGAGTGAGATCGTGGCTGGCAAATACTCGGCACTGACTGTTCAACTTTGAACATTAAAACACTAAAAATGTTAAAAGCCATCTCCCCTCACCATATGCCCACTGTTCATGAGTGGAAGCCTTCTGCCTAAATTTCTCAGCCAAGTGTTCCAGTCTTTCCAGTCGCCGTATTTCATTCAGCAGCCACTCTTCATAGCCTTTCTCAGCTTGTTCAAGTCTCTGCCAAGCGCCGGCAATATCCTGTGAAGAGAATACATGGGAGAGATGGATGAAACTATAATCCCTTTGTATCTAAATTTATGGATTTTTGAGTCATTCACCATTTGGCTTCAAAAAGAGAAGTTTTTATGTTCAGATTTTGTAAAATCATAGAATCATAGAAAATGTTGTCAGGCAGCTGTGTTTTAGTGCAGATACCTGCTCCTCATAGTGCATTGTACTCAGGTGAGTTCATGAAAGGAGCCCCTATAGAAATGGTTTCCAAGCATGGCTACAGGTCCAATGTCTTCACAATATATTGCTTTTACCTCCCATTTTACAATGTGCGTGTATGTTCTTTTATGATATATCTGTTATCAAAATGAAAGTGCTTTGCTGTCACAAGTTGACAACAGCAAAGTAACTAGTATCAAGAGGATTTGGTGCATGTTTTACCTGGAACATGAATTCATTTCACCTTCTGTGGTACACAAAGTTTTGTGAATTTCCTTGCAAACTCAAAGACACATTTGGGAAGCTGGTGTAACAGGGCCCTTATTTTCTGCATACAGTGAGTGGACAATGGCCCTTTTCAGGTAGAGCTTTTTTTTTGGTTTTTCAAAGCTGAGAAACCAAAGCACAATGATAGAATAGGGTACAGAAACAGGTTTGCTATATTCCACAGGAAATGTTTTGACCCACAGTCAAGTCACAATACTTATCAGCAGATGAGAATTCTTGGTACAGACTACTCTTATCCTCATAGACATAAGAGAAAAAGCAGAATACAAAAACGCAGAAACATGTATTGAGCAATGTCTGTTTGTTTGATGACTAAAATGTCAGTGAAACCACTGAGTTTTGCTTAAATAAGCAATCATTGGTTCACTGATACACGAGTATTGATAATACTCCCAAAGGAAGCTCTATATCGTCTTGCATCTCCAGATAATTTGCTTTTGGGAAAACCTTCACAGAGGCAGGACCACACTTATTAGAAAGCAAGATTCTGGAACAAAGGGGAATTTGTAAAAGGAGTTTGGTATTGAAAAAGTACAACAAACTGATGTTTCTGAGAATTATTTGGAATGGCCTTTCAATCCTTCACATTGGCATTTTTGGGAGATCATTGATAGAGCAAACAGAATATTGATGCCTCCTTTACTTACTGAAACCATTTTCCCCTCTGATGGCATGAAAGCTGGCCGATTGCTGATTCTCAGTTTTGTCTGCAGGGTGTTGAAATTGATCTCCAGCTGACATTTTTCCTGTACTTTGGGAGGTTTGTGTTTGCGGCGGTAGTCCCGGAAATCCTCCAATTTCTTCTGCATAGCCTGCATTGTTTTTTCGGGGGTCCTGTTTTCCAGCCAAGGAATTGTCCGGCGAATCCATTCTAACAGCTTTCAAACCAATAAAGGCAATGGAAAAACAACCAAAAAAAAATATATTGAACATATAAATCTTAATTTTGTTCCATTTTAACATTATTTACTTTAGTTGGTACTGATGCCTTAACGGTGAGTAAGCACAAGATATTCAAAGCTGAACAATACTTTTATAGCCCAGATATTTGGGTATTATGAGTTACATATAAATCTGCCCAGATATTCTAGGTATTTCTAGAAATACCCTGATTTTCAGAAAGATTATGACACGTGTAAGATGTCTCTAATTACTCAAAATCTGAGTCACCCAACATCATCTACTATGTTCAGAAGTATTGTTCTTGGTTTTTCAGGTAGTCATAGTTATGAGATCAGGACAGAAACCAGCCTCAGATAAAAATCTTCACTCAGAAGGTCATTAGTGCAAATTTAGATACAGAAAGTAGTGCTGTGATCTCAGTGTTTTTGCAGGTTAAGAAATAAAAGGTAAGAGCTCTCAATTGTGCACTGCAGATCTGTAGTCCTGCTCAGCAGATTTGCCATTAAACAAGAAAGGAGAGGAGAAGCATGTTCATCTGTACATTCATCTGCTGTCCATGCTCTCAGGTGAATTGTGAACAACCTGACAGACTCTCTCCAGGTGTGCTTTGCATTACACAAAGCCAAGAGGTTTGCTTGTACTGACAGGATCTGGTATGTTCCACATCTGGTCAAGGATGGCTATCTTCAAAGCTTATAAAGACAGGCAGCTTGGTCTTGGGGAAGATGGATGACAATCCTCAAGACACTCTTTTGTGTGCGTTAACAAGACTGGCTGACTTGCTGAAGGTCACACAGGAAGTCTGTGGCAAAGAAGTCACCTGAAACTCAATACCTTGGGCAACTGGGCTTTGTAACCTGCCACTGTGAGATTTACCCTTACAGTGTCTCCACTTCGCTGTCTTGAAGGGAGTGCATGAATCTTCCAGCTTTCAATATTTCATTATTGGTACCACATTACAGATAGAGCATCCTTACCTCACTTGCTAGTCTCTCATACTCTTCCATCAACCTCTCATTTTCCTGATTCACAGCAAGCACCTTACAGATCCGGTTAGCTGCAGTCTCAGCCTGTAACACACAGCAAATAAATAGGACATGTTCATAAACACATTCTGAGAAAGGTATAAGGCTTGGAGAAAGAGAGAGAGAATGTAGCTGCTGCAAATAAAAGATCACATTCTTTTGTAGTTGGTGATTTATGCTCCTAGATTGCTTAGATACTCATTTTCCCTCCTTCTGCAGCCATAGATTCCAATGGCCTGAATGAGGCATGGACCAGCACAGAGGCCCTCTTGTACAATGAAGACTTATTATATTGCTGTCTAATAAATCTTTTCAAAGACAACTTAGGCCATTCTTAAAGATATCCTACTAGGTTGTATTTTTTAAATCACATCCAAAAATATTAGATTTGTTAGCCACACTAGAAAGACACCACATGTGATGCAGGAGTCTCAGACCACTCTATATCTGCATATCGTATGTACATATACCCTTGAGAATAAGTGCAGCTCAACCACTGACAAAGCAAATCTTTTCATGCCTCCTGACAATGTGACTGAGCTGTGTAGCTCTGCCATATTTAAAATTTACAATTTGATACCACAGAGCAATACTTTCATAGAAATATGACTCTGGAATCAAATAAATGAAATAAATATCCATGTAGACTCCTGTGTTACAGAGTATTTGGAATTCCCCTTTTTCATGAATAGCAAGACATTCATATCCAGGAGCAAAAGAGCTCAACAGCATAGTTGTGCTGTGTTAAGGTATAGGCAACCTAGCAGACAGGAAGGGAAATTCAGTCCTGAGGATGAAGGGAAAATATCAACCATTTTAAAGGTTCTTTTTTTTTTTTTTTTTTTTTAAACATAAGTTGGGTTATGTCCATTTATAGGCTAGAAAGGTATGAAAGAGTGAGAAATGCCACATTTATAAGTGAATATCCCATCAATGACATCAATGACAGGTCTGCTGCTGATGTTCATGCCTTTATACTAATATTTTCATCCACAAATGATTCTGTTGGCTTCAGCGGAAACCAGGCACAAATAATGTGTTGGATGCATTCTGTGCCTTTCTGTGTTTTTAGGTATCCTTGAAAATCTATCCCTAAATTACTACTCAGCATGAGAAAGTCTTAATCTCCAAAAGTCAAACATTCTGTTATGCAGTAAACACATAAGGTGTTGTAGCAACAAGCAACAACTCCACTTTTCAATATCTTCAAATCAGTTTTTTCAGAAACATTCCTCAAAATTTGGACTAAATAAAGACCCAAAATCAGAAACAGAATGTCTATGTGAATTAAAGAAGTTAACTTGTTACACAACATTTAACTAAAACAGGTTTGAGAATTAGTTAAAAACAAATATTAGTGCTCAAGTAACACTGGCACATGTTAATTAAAACCACATAGTACTAAATTAGTTGTTTTTTGTTTTTTTAAATAAACTAGTGGAAGTGTGAAACAACCAATCAAAAACACAGCAACCTGAAGGGACAGTTGATTAATACCTGCTCTGCTCCAGCAAAAGCATGGTAGAAGCAGGACACATATGTCATGATAGCTCTCTCATCAGGTTTGGGAGTGTTCACAATATCTACAAGAGGGGTGAGAAATTAAAATAAAAGAAGAAAAAAGGGAATCGAGGAGTAGAAAATAGGATGGATGAATAAATAAATGCATAACTTCATGTCCTCCTTACTGTTTTCTTGTCCATAGCTCTGTATTCGAGAAACTCTACAAAGCTGTAATAAACATAGTGTTAGATTGAGGGGTGCTGACAGAATAAAAAGTACACTAAAAATTCAGTATAACATCATGCAAAAAGGAGGATTTTTTTTTTTTTTCATTGGGCTTGATCCAGCAGTGTCATAGGAGGAGTAACCCTAATTTTACCAGGACTCTTTGCTTAAGAACTGGCACACATAACTCTGGTGACTTAAATTGTGGGTGTTTTGTCTAAGACACAGGAAAGGCAGACTACATTTCCATCTGGGGAGATGTTCTCTGGAAGTTGCACATGGATTAGTTATAACCTTAGCATTATATATCAGTATTTTCTATATTACCAATACCTGAAGTATGCCCAACTCCAAACCCCCTTACTTTTTAGAATTTTCCTTCTTTTCTTTAGGACATGATTTTAGAGCTTGTCTGAGATGTCTATATATGTTTCTCTGTCTGTTTTGCATAGGAACATCATTTGGTGTTGCTGTTTGTACTTACCATTAAGCATTTAACATTTTAAAAACAATCCTGAAAGCATAAGAGAAGGGTTTCTTTTCTGAGCATGTTATGATGATTTTGACATGTGTAGCAGAAATAATATCCAGCAGAGAGAAGAAAGATGGCATTCTACTATCATTTTTCACTCTGAGTTTATTTTCATCTTATATTTTTAATGGTGCTTCAAATGAATGCACACAAATTCATTTAGAGGGAATATCATCACTCACCCATTCAGTAACTGTCTGTCAAAAACCTACTGGATATTATTAGTAAATATGCAGAAAGATGAGACAGGAAGGTTTTTTCCTATGGAACAAATGGATAGACTACTACTGGCTCTACCAAAACAGCGGCTCACAGAGGGAAGAGGCAAGAGGAAATGAGCTCAGCTCTAAGATGCTGTTCTAGTAACTAGTGAGGAAAAGATCAGAAAAGGAAAAATTGCTGAAAAAAACAAGACAGGAAGTGAAGGATGAGATCTGATCCATCTACAATCTCACCTTCTGAGCACCAGCAAATGCATGGTAGTAACAGGAAACATAAGTCATAATGGTTCTTTCATCAGGTCTGGCAGTGTTTACTACATCTGTGTAGAGAGAAGAGGGTTAACTGCTCAGAAATTCTCACAAGGTACTTTCATCTGATTATGCTAATGGTGTCACCTCGGTGCTGTAAGGATTCCAAATAAATGCACAATTATTCAGGTTGCATCTGTTTACTGATACAAGTGCAAAGCCACCTAAGCTTTCAGAATCAGCAAACACAAAAGGTACAACTCTCCCTGAAATGGCAAAACATCTGAAGGCTGAGACTGTACAGAAGGGTATTGCTTCCTTCTGGTTTGTGGAAACTTCCAAGCAGATGGCATGGCTGGCAGATCTACTGGGTTCAGCTTCACTGCCACTCCAAAGCAACTTCTTCTGAATCACTGCAATTACTGCAGAGCCACTGACAGTCACAAACCAGAACTGCACTCAGTGTGGAGCAGCACAGAGTCCCTGTGGCTGACAGGGTACTGGCATATACTGGAAACCTGTACAGCTCCTGCAGTCCAGAAATACATTTTGTGCTAAGAAAAGTTGGATAGTAGCATCTCTGCAATCCCTGTGCCAGCCCATCTTTTTAGTTAATACCATAAATCACAGGAGGGTTTGGCTTGGCTGGCTAGTAGCTTTGAGCCTACCGTGGCAGGAGAGTGAAAATATAAAGTGAGTGCAATCCAGGTATGCAGCTATGGGTAAAAATGGACCTTTCCAATGCTTAACAGAGAAAGGCAGGAAAAGTTGTTTTTACAGCAGTTATGGCTGAGTAATGAATAATTCTAGTGCAAGCTGCATGGATTTCTGTCAATGTAAGGAGCGAGGAGATACGGACTTGAAAAGACCCTGGAATGACTGAAAAATTCTGATGTTAACAGTGAGATTTCTGGGTCCAGGACCAAGATATTTACTGATTTTGCATCTACTTTCTGTAGCTGTGAACAAAACTTTACAAAGTTTCCATGGAGAGCACAGTGGAAGTAAAGATGGTAAAAAGTGACCATGAATACCTAAAGGGTATTAGAAAGAATATAATTTCTTTACCTCCTCCCCTGCCAAGAGGAGGATAGTAAGATAGGGAATAGAATGTGCAGAAAAACTGGTGAGGAAAAGAAAAGGTTTCGTATACTGACTATGAAGAGAAGAGGAAAAAAAATGTAGAAAGCTGCTCAGTGGCAAGGGGACAGCACTTCTCTGTTCATTCCTTGCAGAGAATATTTCAGAGCAAAATAATTAAGTGGTGCTTGAGAGGAGAATTTCAGTTCAAAAGATGAAAACAATTTGTTTTAAAGCATGAAAGTGAAACTACTCTTCAATGAAGAGGTTGCAACCTGGATTTTCCAAATCATCCTGTGTAACTTTCCAAACGAAGACTTCAAGAGGAGCAGGTGTAGTCAGTTTGAGTGCTCTGGATAATTCCTATGTTATCACTGTTCTACTGACAAGCCACCAGAGCTGAGTCTCCATTCTTGGGGAAGAATGCTTTGAAGTAATGTAGTCAAATTGCAGTAGTTTGGCAGCATTTTTTTCCCAGAATACAAAAGTTTGGTTATCTTGAAGAAATTCAGGAAACACTCAAGATAATTGGAGACACATGAATTATTTGTTAAAAGTATCACTGCAAAAAGTTTACAACTAAAATAAACAAAAAAAATGCTTCCCTCAACCCACCGCTTTTTCAGAGGAAGTGAGGCATGTGTTAGTACATTTTGAAAGTTTTGAAAGAACTTCTACTATTTCTATTTTTGCCCCCTCACTTAAAATGTTCAAAAAAGTGAATATGCTTTTTGTTAACTGTTACATTTCCCTTTATTAAATTTTAATTATTAAAAACAAGGACTAGCTTGTGATCATTTTACCTCAACACAGTGGGGCCATGTGCTGAGGCTAGGGTCCAAAGCACTATAATAAATGCAAACACTAACGAACAATAAATAAAGCAAAAAGTGAGTGAAATTATCCAAAGCATGCAGGAAAGGAATGAAATTTTTTTGAAAACGAAGCAGGTTGCTACATTATGATTCATAGGGAAGGAATACCGAAAATCTGCTAGAAAGAACAAAAAAAAGGTATTTTACTGTGCCCTGCTTACAAGCAACACAAACTTCAGTAAGATATAAGTCTCACCTTCTGCATCCAGCATCTTTGGAATATCCAAATGCTTTTCTGCTATTTCCATGGCAAGGTTGATATTCCCTATGGGGTCATCCTGCATTAAAGAAAAAAATACAGTGAGTCAAAGATAGAAGTTTTTCTTTGAAGCAAGACTAGAGTAGGTACACTAAAATTTAGCTCCTGTTTCTCCAAACTGTAAACTGGAGTCACAACTACTGTTCTTCAAAAAACAGAGTCTAGTTACAGGTACTTTTGGTCATCTGCTGCTATGTTTTCAAAAGAAAACTTGAATAAGCTGTTATCTACTGCTAGAACTCTGCTGGAAATGCATTCTGGAGGTGAACACAGATAACAGTGTACACTCAGTTCTGAGCTAATTGTGAATGAAGTACAGCAGCACTACAGATGCTAAATGCCACTGTACCAGCAGGCTAAATGAGACTGTTCAACACAGAGTTAGCCCTGCCTGTTTTATACCCACTCCAGAGTACATGACAGGGATATGACTTCCACTGAGTTCTCTGCTGGTTAAGTGCATGCATGAGAAGAAGCAAGCACAGACAGAATTGTTCTCCAGAAGGAGCGAAACTTGCCAACTTGGGCTTGGAAATAAAAATCCGTAACGCCTCTATAAATAAAATTTTATGGCTGTGGAAACTCAAGCACTTCCTCTGGTTTTGAGATTTTGGTTTCTGAAGGAAAGGAAAAGCAAGCAGTGAGCACAGTTCAGATAGAGAGCACAGATCTTGTGTCTTACAGACAGCTGCTGCTGACAATGAAAGTGTGTCAGATTAAGGCTGCCATTAAGGCAGCCTTCACACATCAGCTTGGAGAGAAAACATGCTATGTGAAATGGCAGTTCATGCCATTAATGCTATTATCATTTTGACCATAGTCACAAACTACTAACTGGACACAGCCACTCTGAACAATGCCCATGTCCATAGAGAAAGACTGGGAAAATAAGATGCAGAAAAGCAAAGTAAAAAAGGCAGTAAATCTAAATGAGACCTATTGACTAGTTTAAAGCATTTGGCTTATGAATGAGTGATGAGCACCTCCTATTTGTGTGCTTGGTACTAAGTACATGAGTAAATATTGCTCTGCAGGTAAAGGATTGCTTTAAAATCATAGCAGCTTCTGAATAATTGGAGATTTCCATCACCCATCCTTTAAAACAGAACTACAAGCCACAGTAGCTAAAAATCTCTGCTACAGCTAAAGAAATACCTCATCTAACTTGGCATAGTCAAGGAGATCAGGCCTGTGGCTATGGATAAGGGCGTTGAAAGCAAGGCCATCTTTCCAGCTACAAGTTCACACAAAACATATTGGTGAGAAAAGGAAAGGACAGCATGCAGGAGATAAGAAACAAGACACCAAGACAGCTGTTAATGTAACCAAAATGAAGAGTCAATCAAACACAGCCAGGCCAGAAAATCAAGATCTATTTTGGGATTTTTTTCTGCATGTGCTTTACGTGCAACAGCTCAGCCTCAATTTGAAACCTGACCTGTTCTTATTTTGGAAACCTCCAAGAGGAAAATAGCAACATTGAAGCAGACCTGCTTATGTTCTGTTCCCTTTTCTCAGCACTCATCTATGGGACGGTTAACTGTGATTTCTTTAGCACCACGTACCACTATTCCAAGCACAGATTCAATCAAACTCACTTCTGTTCATGCCATGCACAATAAGCACGTGTACACAGAGACAGGTAGCTCAGTCATTCCATTACTCTGATTATCTGTAGGAAAGGTTGCATATAGAATTGGAGAACAAGCTAGTATTGATGGCTAATATTTTGCCCATTGGTTCAGATCTGAAGTTATCTTAACAGCTGCCTAATTAAAATCTTATGTGTTCAGTACTAAGCTCATTTAATTTTTACCACTGCACACTTCAGGGACCCTGGCATAAATTTAACATATAAACATACAAAGCAGACTAAGTTCTAAAATAGTTTCAGTTCATTCATTTAGCTTTTCTTCACCAAGGACTTTCTAATAACAGTTGATTCCAGTAGTAAATCAATTTGCAACGAAAGGGCACGAAATGGAAAAATACAGTTGATGTTTTATCACTCTCTCTCATCAATGCAAATTTGAACACAACAGATTAAAACCATGATTAAGGTTTCTGTTGCACTGGTGTTTACATGAGACCTCAAGAAGCATTCACTCCAGAGGGAAGAAAACAGCATGTATGTATTGAGACCTAAAGTGAAACAACAACATTCTACGTCTTTCTAGGCTTTTTTTCCTTGTAATGATTCCAAGAAATTCTGACACTACTGCTTGTTCCTCATTTCTCCCTCTCAAACCAAAGTATTATTTAGATACGTGCATTTTGCCATAAGTAGCAGACTGTAATAAAATATTTTTTAATCCCCGTAAGGTACTACCTAAGGAGGTTAGGCTATTGGGTTTGCTTCCACTTATCTGGAACTATAGGTAGAAGTATGATCTGAGAATCAATGAGTGAATACTCTCTGAATATGTAAGACTAGTAATTTACTGTGTATTCTTAATTAACAAGAGTACTGTTTGTTCTACAGAATCTTGGGATTAATTGTCA
Organism: Pseudopodoces humilis; assembly: GCF_049639895.1. Classification (NCBI taxonomy): domain Eukaryota; kingdom Metazoa; phylum Chordata; class Aves; order Passeriformes; family Paridae; genus Pseudopodoces; species Pseudopodoces humilis. Next base: position 45,322,527 of record NC_142202.1, on the reverse strand, counting down.
TGTCATTGTTTACTGGTCTGCAATCTATAGTCATTTACACCAGATAAAAACAGGATGGACAATACTATCAGTGGTAAATGGATAATTCCAATGTATTTGATTTAACATCCATATTGGGCAGTGTAAAGACTTCATCAGCTGCCAGAATCTGAGGGCCAGATTATTTGCAATTAAATACTGAAGTCATTGTAATGGGAAGGAAAGGACAGGACACAGGACAGTCAGGAGGTCCTCTCCCTTGTGTCATTGAGGGTTTTTTGGGAAGGACCTTAGAAAGTCAGTCAGAATTAGTATGCACTCCTCAGCCTGTCTTTTAGAAAACATGCTAAGCAAACCAGAAGCCAGCCAAATCACTGCAGGACAGCATGCTGTACCACCCAGACTGATGACCTTATTTAGCTTGGAGTAGTCAATAAGATCAGGTCGGTGTCTGTGGATAAGTGCACATAATCCAAGGCCATCTTTCCAGCTTTACAACAAAAAAATAAAATGGAAAAAAAATTAGTTAATAAAGTCATGGCATTTTACATTTTGATCCTTGCTCAAGGCTTAAATTAAAGCAGGAATTCTGTCAAATCCTGAACTTATGTCCTGTCAACTCTGTCTGAGCTGCTCTGTTACTGTACTCCTTTAACTAGAGTACATATCTTACTCTACAGTCCATACACACTTAAGGTATACTCCATATACTCCATGTACACTTCATATCCTTTCTAGGCAATGTACATTTTGTGCAACAGTCCCTGATTTCAATTGCTTATTTCATGCAGTGTTCTAGGACAGCTCAAGTACAGATTCATCCATGAAAATGCATCATCTCCAATTACACTTGCAGTGTATTTGTGAAAAAATAAAAGGAGAGCAAACCTGCAATTACTTCAATTTGCTGAAGCAATTGGCTTTTCTTCTATTATTTCTGAGAATTTTACTGGCACAACCATGTGCTCAGAAAGTAAGAAATCATAAATCAGCTCAGTTTATTTAAAAAAAACTTCACACATAGAACAGCTTTGATCTGAGTTCTTGCACTTCACCCTAACTTCAGACCCACTACCTTCTGTGGCAAGAACAGGAAATGAATGGAGCTACAAATAACATATTTTTTGAAAGATTATGAGAGGTTCCTTCCAGCCAGGAGCAATTATTTTGAAAGACACTTTATGTAAACACTTTAAGCACTCACAGGGACTGGGGGTTTGAGGTCTTGTCCTGTGCAATAATTGTGTGAGCCTAAGCATGTTAAGACTCTTAAAATCCCTTCTACTGAGATGTCTGGGTAGGTCCTTCACATAACAGAACCATCTCCAAAAAAAATGTAACAAAATCAAGCAGAATATACCTACATTGTATAATATAAAACCATCTAGAATGTAAAACTAAATCAAACTGAGCACCAAACAATTTTTTTTTTCCCTAAAGATGTAAAATAAAGTAAAATACTCAGCCCACTGCATAGTAGTACTGTAAGAGCCAATCCACCCAAACATAAATCAAGGTACTTCCATTCAAGATGTTTTCCCCATATAATGTATCAGACCAGTGTATGTACATACATACACTAAGATTCTGACACTGTAACTTACAGTTACCATCAATCCCTAAAAAGTTCTACTAAATATATCTTTGCATATTATAGGGAAGTAACACATAACAAATTTCAGATCTCTGAAAGGCAATACAGGGACTGTAAATTTGTAAATTACAAATTGTAAACAAGTTTTTCTTATCTTGGAATATATGTATGAACTGTATCTTCTCTGTCACTAAATGTGCTTTAGGTACTACACGTTAAGAACTAATTCAAAACACTAATATGGAGCTCTTGTTTTAAATAATAGAAGCATTTCAGGGAAGGGAAGATCACATGGTTAAACAGTGCAAATGATAAGTCATGCACCTTAATGTGGTAGGCCAGTGGCACAGATTCAGGAACTAGCCCAGTGAAATTCCCAAACCAGGTAGTCTGTATAGGGCCTAGAATTCCCATTCTAGCTTTTAATGAAAACATAGAAACACGAGGCTGGAGTTTCACTAAATTTTCCAACTTAGGTTATGAGCCTGATTCTGTAAACAATTGTGTTTACAGTGCTGCTGTTGTGTATGTACCAAGGGCATTTTATGCTCCTTATAGTAATGTACATTGCAAAATAATAAAGACTGATTCATCATAACGAGATATTCACATGCTCAACACACTGGTCTTTTTGCCAGAAGAACTCTGTGGCTCTCATTTGAAAGCAGTCATTTGCCACAATGCTGCAGAATTCAGGAATTCCCATATAATACAAAGGACCTCTAAAATTGTAATATGGTCATTCCGTATATAGAAGGATCTTTTCCTTTTAAATAGTAGCTCTGGAAGTCATAGTAAATAAAGGTAAAGGCTAACCAAAATAACACTCTGAAGATAAGAGCAGGAGAATTTGAAAAAAGTCTAGTTAACGGTGAAGAGCAAAATTCTCTGATCAAATATATACCTACACCTATAATTTGACATAACATTTTTCAGATTGCTTCTACCTCTTGAAATAATGGAAGTTTACCTAAGATGGAAGTTCTGAATGTTCACATTTCTGTAAGGAGCAGTTTTCCTTTGACACCACAGCAGCAGCCCTTCTTTGGCAGAGGTCTCTGAAAAAGACACAAGGAAATAAAAAAAAAAAAAAAAGGAAAAATTTTAAAAGTGCTCAAGTAATTAATTTCTTGTCATTTTAAATGTTGTTGGCCACCTGAAACTGAGCAGCATATACCAACATTTAATCCCAAAAGATGTTCATATAAATGAACTACTGGAATTTCAGTAAAATACAGAAGTCAGTTAAGATTAGAGTTTCAGCCTTCACAAAAGTTCTGGGATGTTAAAAATTGAAGGAATTATATTTTTTGGACAGCAGCCTGTAGATTGGAGAAAAACACCCATTAAAAATATAATGCAAATAGACATAAAATATTGTGTTGGTGCCTACATGAAATATGCTCATAGTCTCTGTTCATTTGCCCATTGGGAGGTTTAAGTGCCTGAAAATGGCATTTATTATCTGAACTCTATGGGCATCCGAGTGCATAAGTAAAGGTCAGAAATTATTAAATAAACCATTAGATCCATATTTAATATTCCACCAATTATGTGGGCAGGATAAAATGCAGAGCTTGAAACAATTCTACTTTTGTTGAAAATTGAGATTAATTTCTAGAATTCTAGATTTTCAAAGCATAGACTTGATTTAAAGAGTTACAACATGCTTTTTGAAGCCAGTTACCAAGTGGAAGTTAAGAAAAATATTCTGAAACAGTGAGAGGAAAAAGTGATAGGTAGAAAGAAGAGGGATATAATCAGACATAATATTTATTTGCAAAGAACGTAACAAATGGACAGGACTGAAAATGTGTGATGGAAATAGAATCAAACACAAAAGGTACAGATCAGAAGCTCAGAAACATAGTCATGTTTCTGTCTCTGTAGCTGAGAAACATGACTGGAATTTCTGCACTTAGAAAGCTGGCTCAAAGTCTCTGTCAAGATAAGGAGAGTAAATAATCTTCCCTCCAGAAATTCATTTTGTCACCAGGTAGAGAACTTACAGTATCATTTTCTGTGAAAAAAAAATATTTTTAAAACAATCCTGTCACTTATACACAATTAATTTAAAAATGTCTTTGAACAATTTTCTTAATTATTTAACATAATTGTATTACTCTTACCTTCCACTGAAATATCCTGAATAGCAAAACGAAGGATGATAGTCCAGATCATACCCAGTGTCATTTTCACATTGCCATCCACGATTTCTAAGGTGAAAAATAGATATAATAGTAGTACTTAAAAGGTTTTTTCAATTTCATCTTATTTAATCATATATTTCTATAAATAATACAATGTACCTAATAAATTAATTGTACTTAAACTATAGTTTTTTATTCACACAGAGTTCACCTGGGTTCGTTTTTCAAACAACTCATGCTAGTGCTCCTCTGTCAGTAGGACTGAAAGTTACTGAGATTAAGGTCACTTCAGTCCTTCCATGCTAAAAGGCTTCTCTCAGGGTTAACAGTTTCAAATCGTTACCTTTTAGGATGATGTTTTAGAGAGAACATGAAGGGAAATATTGGAAGTTTGAACGGTATCAGTATTAACAGTTTTCAAATACAACAGAAACAAAAAACATCAGGCTTTTACCCCAGTTTTTAAGAAATTACAGGACATTAACAGTACTGTTTTTTAATAAAATGGTACTCAGAATTTCCCTTGTACTATTTAGATACGTTTGAGAATTTACTTCTAGTGCCAGCCCAGACAAGACATGAAGAACAGCTCAGAAGACACAGGACCTCCTGACACTGGGCTACACAGCTTCCTGCCAAGCTGTTCAGAACCACAGCCAGGAGGTTGTAAAGCCTCACAGCTCTGAAGCATACACACATTTAAGTATATTTAATACAAATGCAGTTTTTCTTAGCTGTGGAGTTTCATTTGGTTCCAAGACTGCTTGAAACTACCTATAACACAGGGAACATGGGACTCCCTGCCACAAGCTGTGTCAGAATTCAGTGCTCCCACGTTGTAATTAAGTGATACCACTTAAATTTCTCAACACCAAAAAATGTACTGCAGATCACTTAAGTGTGGTGGTAATGTTAAACCGTTCTGAAAAGTAAGTCAAGAGACTCAGAAAAACACAGTGAGACTAAAGGGAGGGTGCAGCATTGGGAAGGGAGGAGATGGGACTTCAGACTGAGTTTCCAGTCATCTCACACCAAAAGAGCAGTGGAGCAGGGAAGGCACCAGCTGCTCCCCTACTTAACAGTCACCTCCAGCCTTTCTCAAAAAGTGAAGCAGCTGTGTCTGCCTGGGGGCCCACTGGTGTTCTGGGCAAGGAGCAGGAGGAATTTCCTCAATTTAACATCAAATGCCAATAGAGGTGCCAGCAGAAAATGCTGTCACTCTGCTACTTAAAATTGCCTGAATCCAGGGGCAACTTTTACAGAACAAGAGCAGCTGCTGTCTCTGAGACTTGAGATACATGTTAAATTGCAATAGGACGAGACACAAGCTGTCATTTGAACCAATGGAATTAACAAATGTGATAGGAAATGTGTAACCCATCACTACCCTATACTTATTTTGTTAGTGTGATAATTCAATTTTATATCTAAATGGCTAATTTCCCACTTTCCCGTTTGGATCCTGCACTAATTTTCCAGATTTCTTAACCATTCTGCCTGCCATCCATGCATCCTGCCTTATGGGCCCTGAAAGACCTCAAATCTCAAAATTAAATCCTTCCAGACAAAAGAAGACCAAATGGCAATTAGAGCATGTAGCTATATCTCCTTCTTCTCTCCTCCTGTGGGAAGTCAAGTCAGATCAGATGCCTGATATGTATATACAGTAAAAACAAATTTCTTCAAGTGTAAAATAAATGTATTTAAATACTCAGGAGGCATTGCTGATTGTCAGGCAATCAATTAATAGATTTGCATAATCACTACATCGTTGTTTTGATTTACATATCTGTATGTACACACATACATAATAAAAGAGCAAGGGAGGGTATTTTCTCTTGTTGTGCCTCAGGAGGATTTTCAAGTGATTTGCCAGCTTTGGTTTCTCATAAAACTGCTAGCATAAAACAACAACAGCAAAAAAAAGTCATATAAGACATGTCCTATACAAGACAAGGAAGAAAAACAAAGTTGCTAAAATATTGAAAAGTATCAGTGACAAAAAGGCATTGATTTATCTCTATAATTTTCCTCTACAGGTCAATAGAAGACTTCATTAATTTTTTCACACTGCCTGTTTGCTCTGGCAGAAGTATAGCTCCTACCCCTCACATACACAAAGCTACACCTCTCTGGGGATGAGGACAGAAGAGGAAAAAAAAAGGGGATACAAGAAAAACTGTCTAGGGAAAAAGTAAGGCAAAGCAATTTCTCAAAGGTTTTAGTAACTTTTTTTTTATTCTGCTTTGGTTTTACTTATTAATTTATTTTTGTATTCTAATCTTCTTGTAGCAGATTCACAGATCATTTGTCTTTAACATTTTTCCCACTTCCCAGAAAAGTAATACAGAAGTATTTCCAATTAACAGGAAACTTGTCTTTTTTGGTTCTCCATATCTAGTTCATCCCACTGAAGATTCAAGTACCTTGCAAATGGAGTTATTGTGCTTTTTTAAAACTTAAGGGAAAACTTCTAAGTCCTGGACTGTGAATGGCTCATAAGGATTACTTTCACAGTTTTTTTCTTTTAGCTTCTTGACTACAGTCTCATTTCATGACCAGTGGAGAGAGAGGTTCTTTGACAAGTCAAGTCAGAGTAGATAAATTTAGCTCCTGCTCAGCATCACAATTAAAAGTGACCAGCTCTCTCTCCTCCACAGACAGCCCAGAGAAGTCAGGCTCAGAACAATAATGACGACTTCAAAGAATATCCCTGGAACCTTAAAAATACTGATTTTCTTTTTGTTCTGTACACAAGAATCACCATTTCGAGGCCCCATTTTAAGTGCCAGTTGTTCCCCTTGGGCCTCCGTGCTCTTCACCATTCAGTATGTCAGACAACGGAACATGATCCTCAGCAGATTTAAATACAAAACTTTCATGCTTTGGAAATTAAAAAGTATTCCAAGCATCCATGTAACTCAGAGAATGCCCAAACAGATGGGTGAAGGCAAGCCCACATGCCCTGTGCTCACACACAGGGGCAGAGAGTTAAGGGGTTGTAGACATAGATAACAAAACAAACTTAAGGATACTGTGCTCTGCCTCCTTGATGGCATTCACTCCAACCTACTATAATGACTACCCGGTCAACAATGCTGAAAAATGCAACAAAAGGAAAAAAAAAAAAAAAAGAAGTGGAGAGTGTTTTAAAAACAGATCGTATTGCTGATCCAGTCTCCAGGAGAGCTACAGCAACAGTTGTCAGCTCAAGTGAGAGGGCAGGGCTGTAAAATGTGGGAGCAAGAATGCAGTTCCAGGGGGCACAGGGGCTCTTTAAACACACACTGGTGCCAGAGGTCCCACACTGTGAAACCATACCCAGTCAGATGTGATACTGCATTGCTGCACCAGCACAACGCTGTGCCTTAGGTAACTAATTTAGTAGAGGGGATGCAGTAAACTTAACAGGGCACTAAGCACATCTATGCCAGAGCTGGCTTGTATTCAGCTTGCTCAGAGTGGGAGGGGAAGGCACGTGAATCTATCTGCTCCTGCCCACATGGATGTAACCTAATGTGGGCATCAGGCCATTCTCAACATAATGTCGTGTCTTACAATGACAGGTTCCTCTCCGCACCTAAGCTATGGCAGTAGCTGTGACCTTTTCTCCCATGCTTCCATCTAAGAATTTAGGGGTTTTTTTTAAATGATAATTAATTCAGTTTTGCTTTTAAAAGATCCATCTGACAGACTGAGAATTCCAGAAACAGGGAATAATAGCTAAAACCATCACCTTAATCTCTCAGGTTACTAGCTGTGGCCTGCTGCTACATTCAAGAAGAAATACTGTATTCATGGACAGCCACCTTGCAGTAAGTGCCTTTTCTCCTGCCACCTTCCCAAAGGGAATTTTCACAGAGCACCTAAATCACAGAGCATCTGAACCCATGCCAGTTTCTGCTAAGGAGAACAGCAGAGTTAGTTTAAATGTTTTCAATGTCTGATCTAAGCTATCCCAGATGCTTAGCCTTCAGAAAATGCTCAAGTGCTATTGCCCAGCCTAAGTACCCTGGCAGTAGTGACCAGCAATAAATGGGGCAAAGTAAGGGAGATGGGAGTGCAGAGGGCTGGATTGCTCCTTCCAGGAGCAGATATGAGCAGATGTGTCTTGGTTTAAACACCCCAGCCTTGTACAAACCGTGATTATTGAGAACAACCACTCTGTCCCAAAGACACTTATCTTGCTACACTCTGGTTTTGGTTAGGAAGCCTGAGTCCCCTGCATGACATGACAGAAACTACCTTTCATTTGCTCCATGCTCTGTAATCTCAGCATTTCTTCACCAGTTACCAAACAGACATCTGTAATTTTTATTTCCACACATAAATTGTCTCTTCAGTTCCCTCTGCTGTCCATTCAATGCCATGTCGCTCTCAGAAGAGCCTCACTGCAGAGGTTTAAGGTAGCAGCATGTTTTTCCATCCCATTTTGTTTAATTGAGCAAAGGGCCTGGGTGCCCCAGCAGCCTGTACAGCTGATGGAGGGAGCCAAGCACCTCTGAAATGCAGTGGAGCTCTTCTGAGATCTGAAGTGCCTGTGGGAATTGCCCATTTCTCCTCACTGATGATATATTCCCCAAAAAACGTATCTGTTATGTGCCTAAAGACAGATGGTATGGATTTGGTTTCAGGTTACCCACCCAGTTCAATCTCAAATAAAGAGTGAGTTCAAACAAATGTTCTGCCAGTGGAGCACATTTCTTGGGATTTTTGAGTTCTAGATCAAGAAACTGAACACATTTGGTGAACAGCACTTGAGGAATCAAGTGGGCTAGGTCAAACCAGCGTAAAACCAATGAATGCTGACAGATCTCTCCATTATTTTTACAAATACCCTTATCCCACATAATGAATCTCCTGTTCCGTCCACAATCACAGTAAGCTCCCTGTGATCAAGGCTTGGAAGCCAGAATAAGGATACATATAAGCCTGTAGAAATCTGGAAATGGAAAGAGGTTCATAAATCAATCTAAAAAGGCCTAAAAATGTCAGTAGAATATAGGGGTGTTTATCATCATCATGAGGTTGCAGCCAAAATTTTACTGTAAGAACATGTTAGAGTGGGGGAAAAAAGCACAGAAAGCACATCATTGAGGCTATGGAATCAAAAATAGTTGGATATCATGCTAGCCACATCATTCTTGGTATGATAATGACTATGGAAACCATTATGCAAATATCTTCATGGAGCAACAAGTTCTACACACACCTTTGTCATCTTTAAACAATTCAGTGAATCTCCTAGGGAGGCATAGGTTCACTTACAGTGACAGTCTGCCTTCTTTAGCTCAGTTTACATCTGTCAGAATCTAGCTAGCCAAACACATGTTGGTACTCAGCTACCTGAACAGCAGAACAATAAAAAAGCAATTACTTTAGTAAATAGCATCCCACTCCATTTTCTTCATATGTTCAATCACTCCCCAGCTACCACAGTTCCTTTTGATCACTCCCTTAACTCTGTATCTGAATTTTAGAAACACAGCTGCAGAAAATCTCATAATAAAGTGGGAGTAGGTTCCAGCCACTCAGCAGTGATGTCAGCCTTTATTTTGTCTGAATAATATCTCCTAAAGATGGCAGACTGTATAAAAGCACACCCTAGAATCCAGCCTGGTTTCTAAAGGAGTTCCTTACTTTTAATAATGTATGGGAAAACCACAATGTTCTGTAAGAAAAAAAAAACATTATCTCAACACCTACTGAAACAGACAATTCAATTTAACTTTGGAGATAGACTAAGCTTAGTGCTCTTTTATACCCCTATCCCTCTCCAGGTATCCAAGTATTTCCACCTCTTGTCCTTTCACAGACACAGTCCAGCAATCAACATGAAGGGATTTTTGAGGCAGCCACATGTAGAGAGCAGTGCACTTAATGTGGCCAAGGGTCTCCACCAGACTGCTCTGTAAAGTGACCTAAATAAGGTGAACTGTCAATATCTTTCACATACCTTCTGCACCAATTGACACAAGTTTCACTCCTTTGCTGGCAATGTAATCCAGAGCTTTGTTGACATTAGCGATTTTATGGAAGCGCATCTTCCCTCTGTCTGGTTTCGGTAGCCTTTCCCCTGCAGAACAAAAAATTTAATGTGTTTATTCTCATATACACCTTGCTACAGACAAAAAACTGACTAGAAATCGAGAGTGGATGTGCCCTAACACTACCTAAAAGTCAGCAATTATTTTAATAGGTATTTTTCTGAAAGAATGCCAAAAAGGTTTGAACCAAACCCTGGAAAGAAAATTGAAATGCTGAAGCATCAGATTTTGATCTTTCTGATATAACAGTAAAATCATAGTAAACATTTTGTTTGCCCTAAATATCTGGAAGATATGTGTACTTCCTCCTACTCCACTTCTGGTTCATTACTACTGTCTGTTACAGTAGCTGAATATTAAGAAGGAAGAGTGTTCTTGGAGTTCATCATCCTTATCTGCCTGATTCTAAAGAGAGGCTGGCTGGATTCAGTCCAGCAGATCAGCCATAGCATCCTTGCACATCTGACCAAGAAGAATGGCTTTTAATAACCTTGTCCAGCACAGCAGAGCAGCTTATTTCAGAGCATAGGGCTAATGTGTTTGAACAAACTTATCTGTTCAAAGGATCACAAAAAATAATAATTTCTAAAAATATTCTCTATTTCATGAGGAATGACCATGCAAAGAATTTCTTTCCACACTGAAATCTCCAGCAAAAATCTAAACTCTATTCGGTTGTAAAAACTCTCTGTGTGGTTGTAGCTTGAGCTATTCCCTTCCCATTAAGGGGCTTTCTGATCTTACCTTGGAGACTGCCCCTCTGAATAATGCAAAAGAGAAGAGACATAGTGAGTTTACATCAGTAAGAAAAAGTTCTTGGATGTTCCACTCTTTTGAAAAATGAGACCTTTTATTTGTGACTAAATATTGATCTGGGTGCACTTTAGGCAGTCATTTTGAAAGCATTGGTATATCAAATAAAGTCATTAAAAGCAAAGCAAAATGTTTATGCTAAAAGCAGAATAAAATGAATTTGTAACCTAAGTGTAAAGGCTTTTTAAGCATTAGGGGCTAAGCCAAGGTCCTCAATATTTTCAGTTTGTCCAGCAACACTGTGATGTCAATGATACCCTGATATACTGTGATATCCTGGAACAGAAGCCCAAACCAGAAAAATTTGGAGACAAGCAAAAAGCAGAGCTTCTCTTCCTCTCCTTTTTGCTTTACGTGTTTCATCTCTCACTTTTCAGTCTACTTAGAGTTTGTGTTCATTGTTTTGAATCATTAACAATTTTTGTTAATGATTCTTACTCTGTAAGAGTGTTTCAGTTAGTGTGCTGTAAATACACAGAAAACTTTATTTTAGCTAACCTGAGATAACTTCCAAGAGGAGCATCAGTTTGAGGCCATTTCTGAAGTCTTCCTCAATGTTCTCAATCTGTGTGCCTGCTTTCCTGAGGTGGGAATTGCACCAGGCTGTAAACGTCTGTAACAGCAATTAAAAAAACATACTTATCAACAAGGCGTTTTCCAAACAACTGCTAAGCCATCTGAGTAAACACTGCATCTGAGATTTGGATGTCCAGTTCCCATTCATTCTATACATTTGCCAAGTACAAAATCCTTATCCCAGATGTTCACAAAGATGCAAAGAATTTCTTGAATAGAAACAATTTTGTGCTAGATTCTGCTTGCAGATGCATCTCCAGGCAGAAGTTCTACACATAAAGGCAAAACTTAGACACAAATTCAGATACTCATGTTTGCAGGGGAAAAATGATCACAAAATCAATCATGAATATTTTTGTGTCCATAGCAAATAACCAAGTCTGCTTTTACTTGCAGAGATGAAAAGCAGAACTAATTCCATTGCAGAGGTCATATACTTGTTACCTTTTGTATGAATGAAGTCAAAACATAGGCTACTGTAAAACTTAGTAGTTAAATTAGTCTGGTTTTGAATATCCATTACTCCTCTCAGCCTTCTGACAAATTGTCCTTGCTTTTCAGTGTCTGTTAAGATACATAAAGCAAGTTTGTATTTGCTAGGTATTTTAGCAGGTGTTTAACTCTAGTAACAATGACTTTGGTATATAGCTAAACATTTTTAGTAAGTTAGACTTCAGCTTCTTAAAATTGTCAGATATTTGGAATTCCCCTTCTTTTGCTACATCGAATTTCCAGTTTTAAAAACATTTCATTCAAATAGTCTAAAAAACAAGATATATCCCAGTTGTAAATAAGAAATTCCCTTTGGCCTTCTTTATTCTTGCCTGTTTCTTCAGACTATTTAATTTCTGATCTCTTAGAAACAGAATAAGGATGGCCAATAGATTAAGACAAAGATCTTCCCAGGAAGTGAATTCTGCAAATTCTAGAGAGATTTGATACCTTAAGAAAATATGGACTGAATTTTCCCCAAATGGTCTAATCTTTAAAAAAGCAACTTTTTGTTAAAGAATAACATTGTGACTACTGTTGGGTTTGACTCAGTTTATGTGAAGAACTGATGGGCAGCTTGCTGGGCTCTTAGTGCTCCTACACTGACAAGGAACAGCTTCCTTTTATCTTCTATTGAATTGAAAGGAAGCAAGAAGTGCTATGGATATGGCAGAGCTGTGCAGTGAAATCCCTAACTGTAGGCACCCAGAAAAAGGAGGAGAGAGAAGAAAATACTGGAAGCGTTTCTGGGCAGGGGTCCATGTTGATATGAAGAACATGAATTGTAGGTAGGGATGTAAGATGCTCTGTGTGCATATAGGGATAAGTAAGGTTGCAGCTGAAGCATATTTGCAAACACATTTTAATAAAGGGATGTTAGCTTCCATTCAGGAAGGCAGAATGTTCCTCACTTTAGGGTAAACAGCTTCACTGAGTTCATGAGAGACCTGAAACCAGAGCATAAAATCCTCACAGAACAGATTCTAGGCACGTCCACCCTCAGGGCACAACATGATGGAGTGTTAGGATGGCATTTGGTTTGGATCATTATAGGGTTAGGATCTAGTTTATAAGACTAATTTGTCTGCCTCAAGCAGTATCTTATTTTGGTGGTATGTATCGCAAAAGGCTTAGCACCACATTAAGTCATTTGCAAATATTAAAAATTATTACAAGCTTCTTGAAAAGAATAATACAATGGCAATACAGAAAAAATAACCAGAACTGAAAGCACTCAAGGGTAAATGCATATGAACCTTGCATGGCAATTTGTCAATAAATACTAGAAATCTGAACCTTTAAATAAATGAGCCTTTCATGAATTAAGTTTAAGTGATGGACATGTGCTTATTTGCAGATGCTATTGCAGTTTGTAGAACTGTTCCAAGCACACCATAATAAATTCAGAGAGGAAGTCAGAGAAAATCCTCAGCCATTTCCATCTCTTCTTTTAAATATTTATAGTAAATGTTCACCTTGTACCACTCAAATGAGTTTTCCTCATTTTTCATTTAATTAAGAGTTCAATGGCAACAACCCCACCGGTTGAGAAGTCAGATTCATATTTTAATATGAATCTGATGCCTACTGTAAAGAAGGCTACTTCTCAGTTTTATCCAAATGTCACAAAGTTTTCAAATAATTTAAATAGTTTCTCTTGAAAATGAATGTTTTTATGGCAATGAATTTCCTGAGAGACAAATGCATTCTATGCAGACAACGATCAGCCTATGTTGCTCTGATACCGAAAAGGAAAAGATGCTGCTACTGCTGAGTCAAGCTGTTTTCAATAGTTTGATGACAGAGTGGTTTTTATGATCTGATTTTTTTTTATATTTGTAGTTTTGTTAAGATTATTTCCATTTGTAATGCATTTGTAGCATTTTGAAGGATAAACTTGGAATTACCACAAGGCCTTCATCCATGAGATAACAAGTTCTGCTAAAGCACTCTACTGTGATGGGAGCCTTTATTTAGACCATTTGTATCTATATAGTTTTGATTACCTTCTACATCTGAAATAAGAGAGTTACATCTTTGATTTAAACCACAGTCACTCAGTTTTCTGTTTTATCAGTGCCCCAGGCCATGGTTTGGCACTATCCATCCCCTTCCAACAGTTGTCCTGTGCCTCATGGAAATGGCACTGCAGTGCTTTACAGCAGACTCTTGGTGTGTGGCTTCTTAAGCCTGGTGCCTTCCAAACTATCTTATTTTATCCAGGACTAAAGATGGTTATAGAAATGATGCTTAGGGAAGTGTTAACTGTGTTTCAGTGATGTAATTCATTAGTGACTGCATGAAGGCTACTACACAATTTAACTTGCAAATTTTAAGTTTCCTCAATCCACGTTTTATTTAACCCTCATCCCTCTATTCTTACTGTGATACCACTTGTTCTCACTACTTTGGCTATAACTAACAATTCTATTCATAGTTATTGAGAAACAATTCAAAGCATGTTCAAGTCCTGGAGATCAAGATACAGCCAGCATATAGTACCCTGAAAATTGGTAATCCATGGGGATTTAAAAGCTATTAAATGACTTAGACAAAGCAAATTCCTTTTTCTGCTGAGCTGTACAGAACATTTCAGAGTATCAGGATACCCAGAGAAACAAAGCAGGACTGAAGGCACCAAGCAGAATACCAGAAAGGACACAAATAAGTGTCTACAAAACTGGACATTTCTTTTTATGATTTATTTACTTTATGTGGCTCTACAAATTGAAAATATGAATAAATAAAAATTTATCCTTTCCAAGTTTGTTATTACAAAAGGAAGTTTGCCAACATTCTGAGAGAAGAGACCCCAGAGAGGGGATGCATGGCAGGAAGCCAAAGAATTTGCAGCCCCACAGGTGAATGTTCTTTTAATGCATCATTAATTGTCTACTGCTGTCACAGCTCACACTAACTCCAGGAAAGAGAATGCAGTTTATGTTCTATGCCCACTTAGCCTGCTTGTGAAGACTGCCAATAGCATTTTCTCCACAATTCACAGATCTGTGATGGCAAAGTGTATACCTATGGGGAAAAAACCTCTTACCTGGTAAGTTATTCAGGCCACTTAATTTTACAACTCTCTGATAAATAAAATTGCAACCAAGGGACAGCAAAAGGAAATATCCCTAATTAATTATCAATCAACTGCAGATAATGCCAAAAAGAGAATAGGGTATGCCCAATTTGTGCAAATATTTTTACACCAGCACAATGGAAGACATGCTTTGCTGGGAAAAACGGTGTCTTTGAGATCTGTGTTGTCCTACAGTTCTGCGAAAGCCCACATTCTTTTTATGTGAGCGTAACAATAACTTAGTTTTGATAGTGGTTCAATGCCAGAAAACAAGATGCCACAATAACAACTTTCACATGTGCACATAATAATATGGATAAAGACAATTGAGTAAGCACCAGTCACCACACCCTCCAATACTGGTGAGTCAAGACAATTTGTTCCACCTCCTGAAGATTTAAAGTAAATTTCTAGTTTGGCACTGACAGCAAGTCCATAATGAATATCACTAAAGCAGCAGCATGACTTGTGTGAACAAGGGATACACCCCACAAGTTCAGAAATATTTGTTTGCTTGCACTCAGTATTGAAATTCAGAAGTGGATCCAGCCTAATGAAGCACTGGGGACCTGTGTCCTATTTAGTACATATATCTCACGTCAAGGTTAACTCTGCCTTTCACTCACTCCAACTCAAATCAATTTCTCTCTGCTATAGTATTTCTAAATGGTCAAAACTAATATTTATTTCAAAAGCCATGTGTCTGCTTGTCTGTACCCCTATCAGCAGCCCAAGAAAGGCTACTTGCTCAAAGGAGTCATTTGGTTTTACTTGAATTGGAAATTTAATACTTTCTGTGCCTGCAAAGGAAAACAAACACACAGCTTGTTTTTCGTGGACCTTAAATTCTAATAACTAGAGTAGGAGAACACACCTGACTAAAATTAACTTCAAATACAAACATTCAACGTATTTGTCTACATCCAAATTTTCCTGAATTATTTCAGTCTGATAGAGTTATTTATTGAAACTGCTTTACAGCCCTTCTTCTAAAGGGATTTTCCTCTCTCTTTGTGTTAGTTGAGGGTCTTCATCACTTCTAGGCTAAATGGCATGCAGTGATTCATTCTGTAATTATACAGAACATTACTGGGCTCTGAGTGCATGACAAGAGTGTTACAGAAGGAACTCTGCCAGAACATTCCCAGTAGGCCAGACTGAGGTTTCCCCTTGAAGAATCTTCCATCTGACTGTTATCCATGTTTTAAAATATAAGTTGTGAACTTGTAACATGATCTCCTAGCTCCTGTGTCCACAGCATGTCCTGATGGCTGCAGAATCAGGGGCTTTCTCTGGGCTTCGGATACAGTCTGTGCTGGCCCTCATTCTCTTAGCTGTCTATTCTGTTCCCAAAAGAAGAGGCTGGAAGGTGAAATGCGGCAGAAAATTGCACAGCACTTTTAAACTAGCTTGATGTAAACCAATAACTACACATGGTACTTTTCAGATGTTCCTCAAGCATCTAGAGCAGCTATACTTGTATACATGCATGAATATATTTTTATGAATTGAAAATAAATAAAATCTTAAATTTTAGCTGTTGGCTTGAATTATTAACTTGCTCCCTTGCACTGCAAACCTAAATGCATTGGCACATGTTAGTAAAATAACTAGAATAACTCTAACAGGAGAGGTGCTTCACCAGAGTACAACTGGATCATGTCATAACACCAGGAAGCAAAGTGGGATTTTAACACCAAATATACCAGAGCATAGCAACAACTCAAGTGAAGCAGAGGGAGAACATTGTGAAGGATGGCATGAAGGTTAGCACATTCCAAAATGTTTTTAAAAGGAAACCCTAAAATCACAGGCACCAAGTCAAAGCCAAATTCCTGGGAACACCAGAAAGGATAAGCATAGAACCATCTCACAATGGAAATGAGTAGAAGCACCATCACAAATATCCCAAAACCATAGCTGGGGTAAGCCCTTCCTGCTCCAGCACATCCATCCATATAGCTGATTAGATGGTGTCAGAGATGATATACTGGCACATTCTGCACTATCAGCAGGTCTGCTCTACTAACTCAGGGAACTTCCTTCCAGCCCCTCAGTTTTATCACTCACAGGAGAAATCACCAAAGGGATGCATTCATCACACAGGACTTTGAACATCTCTTATTGGCACTCTGCATTTTGCTTGCATGGGAGAGCCTGGGGAGACCTCAGTCCATGCAAAGCAGGTGGCCTAATCCCATGTGAGTCTAGGGTTTCCTGTAAAACATGCAACTCCCTCCAGTACTGAATGACTGCACATCTGTTTTACAGTGCTCACTGTTACCAAAAAAACACCCAGAGCATGTAAATATCCCTTGAAAAATAATCTAGCAAGGTTGAACCGCGAGCAACGTAAAGATTATTAAGCCTTTTGTTACAAAAACATTAGTTCTTTCTTTCAGAGGAGACAACAGAGAAAGTTTATGTTGTCCCAGTGGTCTAAACTGGGAAAAAAAAACTTCAGGTGGTAGCAAGCTGCATGGAAAATTTAGTATGGGTCAGTGCCTGCACTATCCTCACCTCAGCCTTTTTTTCTTAGGGAAAGAACAGGAAGGAAAGGAAGGAAGCTGAGACACTTCACAAGGTCTTTGAAGAGGCTAAACCGGTTAAAATATTGCGAAGTTTATTAGGAGTAGGCAGATATCTTTATTGGATCACCTGAGATAGTTGGAAAAGAGAGAAGTTTTAGGTACATAAGCCCATCTTTACATGCAAGAGAGAAGCCTCAGGCTTAAGTGTGAAAATTTAGGCAAGCGTTCAGACAAGTCAGAGCTGTGATGGACCATCGACACAATGCTCCAACAGCTCTATTCCCTTAAAGAAGCCCCTTCCTTTTTCAGTACTACTGATGACACCTATTAAGAAAGCATCTGTAAAATCCTACTATGTGACTTCTCAAAATACATGCAGTACCAAAAGGTTGTCAGTTGGAGTATTTTTTTCAATTTAAATTGATTCTGCCTATTCAAAATGTATTTTCAAACAAAAACTTTGATATTTCAGAAGTAAGAACACATGCAATATTAAAAATCCCTTTTGAAACTAAAAGGTACTTAGGATCCATAGGAAAATGCTGGTCTAAACCTACTTTTAATTTCTGGAATTTCAAGCATCATGCAAATAAGAGAAGCCTACTCAGAAAAATAACACAGAAATAAAAGATGTAGGGGTCCTATGAAAACCCCTTAGTAAAAGCATGGGTATGGTTTTATATTGCATTATAAAAATATTAAGATATCTTTACTCATTCTTACCTCCACAACAATTGCAAGCTACCCAATTTTTTAAGGTGAAGGAATTCAAGAGAAAAAGGAACTGTCAGAGGGGGGAAAAAAAACCCAAAAACAAAAATACTCCTGCCTGCTTCTGATGTGTTCTCTGAATTCTGAATGTTTTTTAATACACTGCTATCACCTAAGCAGACCAGAATGGTCTGTGGCAAATTTACATGGGGCAATTTTAGTAAAAAAGAGAAAAACACAGTCTTATAAAAAGTTTGGCATATTTTCTTTACATGAAAGTGGGAAACCAGCTGAGTAAGCATCAGCTTCTGCTACATCCAAACGTTTATTAAAAATTAAACTTCCAAGGACAAGGAAGCAAAAACTTACATTGTATTACAGTTCTAAGTCTGCATTTAGGTGCACACATGTCCTCTGCTTATGATTTTATCTAGACTCTAGCCATCAGTCCTAGTTGTACTGGTTAAGCCGAAGTATTTTAAAGGTCTCCACCCAGACTCTACAGAAGCAGATCTCTTTTATGTCATGTACCCAAGCTGGTTGCAATAGCAGCCAGCTATTTATCCAAGAATAAAAGTAAACACAAAACCATGGCGGGGGGCGGTAAGTGTGTTTAGCAAGTCAGAGAGTTTATTCCTACTAATGGTAAGTAGTGGCCCACTCCAAGTGGAAGGGCTTATTAAACAGGCTTCTGTAGGAATCTGCCCTGAAGCATTTCCTGTACTACCTTTAACATACTCATTTGGATAACAGAACAGGGTGCATACTTATCACATTTGAGTAAGACAGCAAAAAGATAGGTCTGCAAGCATGTTTCATGACAGAGCTACAATTCAAATTAATCTTAAATCAGTGAAATAACTTGAAGAAAGCCAGATTGAGATAAGCAAGAAGTCTCAGTTCTCCCAATCATACTTTTTATGATATTCATGGAAGATTCACATCCTAACTGACATCTACACTGCAGCCTTGAAAAGAGAGAATATCAAGAACACTACTTTTCCTGCCAGATTGTATCCTGGCAGAGAAGTGATCCAAAGACTACAAAATAAGAAGTCACTCAGCGGAAAAAAACTCCCTTGTAGAAATCCAAGAACTTGGCAAGCAACAGGTAGCTGTAAATTTCTTTTCTGTCGGGGTGCTCTTTATCTGGTGATCCCAATTTCCATCTCCTATTTTCATATGACCCTCTAATTTCCCTTAGCAAAGAGAAATCTAATATTGGAGATTTGTCAGTGATATTGGAGAAAAAGAAGAGATGGTGAAGACAGAGAACAATAATGAAACAAAGCTGAAGAAATAGAAGGTAGAGGGAGAGTCAAAGTCAATAGGCGGAAGAGTGTTTATGGGAAACTAAACAAACCAAAATAAAATGAAAGTGGATTCCGTGATCTGTTCTATGGGTAAACACATTTCCTGAGGTCTGTATTACCATCCTTGAGAAGAGACCCTGACACTTTTCTCCCCAGCTTTGCAACAGCCTTTAAGGCATTTAAGACAGGAATTTTAAAAATGTTTTTACTGTCCTAAATGCTGTGCAAATTATGACCCATGATTCCTCACAAGGGACTATAATCCTTTTCACAACAATGGGAGCAGATGTTAGCCGTAGTTGAGTGCTTTTCAGCATCCCACTTCTGTATTCAAGGATAATAAACCCTTTATATTCCACAGCACTATTTTGGGGGGGCATTTAACCATTGTTTTTGAGATGCTCAAACACTACCCTGAAAAAAAGTCCAATGAAGAAACAGTAGCAAGAGAGATTAGAAAGTTGACAAAACTATACATGCCTCGTAAATATAGAGCTATGAAAAAATGAATCAAAACCAGAACCTCCTCTGAACAGAGAGAAAACAGCACATAACAACTACCAACATCTTCAGCATCTGTTCACTGTCACCCAGTGTTAATTCTGCATTTAAAAACCGAATCAAGGTTTTTAGTATAAACCAGTTACCTACTACTGTAAATCTAGTTACATGTTAGTTATTCTTCTCTCCTTAAACTCTTTAGTGAATGTGCCAGCCACTTCAGTATGGAGAAAGAAGTGGCTCAGGGAACAGTTAAGAATAGCAATGACTGTGAGTAACCCCACAGATGCAATCTGAGAAAACATTTTCACATACAGAAATTTTTTTAGCTTTCACCTCTAGGATGAAAAGTCACTGTCCCTACCTCTCACTAATAAGGTCAGTTTTGGGCACCTCCAACGAAGCTGCCATTTCTGGTGGTTTAAGTGATGGGGACACCTGTCCCCCTGAGAGCTAAACTGAGCATACAACTCACCTCATAGATATTACCAAACAGTCTGCATGTGTTAGCAACCTTGTCACTTACTCACCTGGCCTGGGTTCAAAACACTGACCTAAAAGTGAAAGGTTCCTGTCAGCCACACGTTTCCAACCAATAAATTAAAAGTCCATCTTCAGCACAAGGTTATCTTTCATCATGAGCTGGGGTGTGGGAGCTATCAGAATATTCCACTCGGAAGGTTTTGCAATACTGAGACTTTTAATTAATAATGTCACCACTTTGCTAAGCAGTGCAAGTCAGCTTTCTCTTGGATTTGAATGACTATTTTTGCAGTACAGTTTGTTTATTCACATCATATGCATGAATCCCTGGAAAAAGATGGTCCTCAACAGCATCCAGGCAATACTCTGAGAAACCTTTCTCCAAATGCACAAGCCCAGCTGTATCATGTCAGCCCTGGGTAATTCACAGTAGCCAGATGGAGTAATGGGGAGCAATCCCTTGCTTTTTGTAATGACCTTACCTCTTGGTTTTCCCTTCTACTTCAGCAACAATATGCATGACATCATTTACAGTTACACAACTGTTTTTTGATGACTCTGCTCTCTTTGCCTTTTATGTAAACCAACAGGTATGTTAATACCTCATCATAACAGAATTAATACCACTGGATTTTGGATTACATACCATTATGCAGTGCACATTCTCAATGTGGAAGATTAACTTTAGACAATGGTAAATAATGGTACAGTCTGTGAATAAACAGAGCTCTCAAATTACTAACAAGTTTCCAAGTTATAATAGCCCCATATTAAATTGCATTCTCCAATGAGAGTGAAAAGACAGGCTGTGAGTGATGACTCAGTGTTTGAGTTCTCGCACTTCCACAGCTTTCTCTACAACTTCTTTCAATTTATAAAACCTCTTTGCATGTCCAAAACATTTATCCCACAGTAGAGGTGAAATATAAATACGTTCCATGGACTGAGACCTCTAAATGCAGAATTAGCCAGGCTCTTGTTAACCTTTACAAGAGATTATATTTTACAGTCTCCTGTATATTTTGAAAACTTAAAGTGCTGTAGAAAGTGAAAGAACTTGTGTTTCATAATCCTCAGAAAACAAGTATTGGTGAAAAAAATTATCTGTGAATCAAGTATGTTCAGAACACAGTTCTTAAATGGTGGTAATGCTTCAAAAACAAACCAAATAAAAAAAAAAATCAATGGAACGACACAAAAAAACAACAAAAAAAGTTTTGAATTATCTGGTTTTGGTCAATGTTTTTTTTTATCTTTTCAGATATTGATTTTGTATTTCTCTCAAAGGAAAAGTTTATGAACATGCTGATCTCTTAAAAATTGCCATATTGTTTCTATCATTTATTAATTCAACAATTAACATATCATGGGAGAGGTTTTTTTTGTTACATGCAGCACTGCCAAATTTTGCCCTTCAAAATGCCTTCTACTGAAATCTCCAGAAAAAGAGATGCATCACCCACAAGGACCTGTGCCTTTCTGACAGAACCAGGGTACTCCTACACGACACAGCAGGGAGCTCACAGCATCCAGCCTGAACCTCTGAGGACTATAGTGCCAGCTATTTGCATGGCACAACAGCATTTTCCTCTAACAGGGTAAGCTAACTTTAGAGCGCCCTAACCAAATATTCTCTGCTCTGATACACTGCACTTTGCAGAGCTTGCATGTACACTCCATAAAGAAGCAAGCCTGACATTACAACCTGCAGTAGTATGGCCACTTACATCTTACACAGCATTCCCCATCACTTTATGCCACAGAAACTCACTGTGCATGCCTAGAAATAAATGAGCTCTTGCTCAGTTGTCAGAGCATTAAAATAGATTTGCCACTACACTGCACAAAATTGAGTGCTGCAAAGAAATGTACACATCTTTATAATAGTTTTAAGGGACTCTGTCATCCTTGTAATAAGGACTGCATCTTTGCATTTGTACAGAGGTACATATTCATAGCTCATAAAGTGCTGTCCAAATGTTCTCATGTCCTCCCCTGCCCATCAGGCACAGGACTAGGGACCCAAGCAGAGAACTTGCAGAGCATGAAGTGAATAGGTTCTGTTAGAAACTCCTAAGTACTGATGCACACTCCCAAATATCTCTTTTCCATGCACCCTCTCTCTTGCTCTCTGTAAGACTTTTAGATAAAGATCTTGAGTGAACAAAATTACAACAATTTCTGATACTCAGAATTTCATGCTCAGTTAATGGAACAGAGAACTATTTGCATTCTGGTGCTTTCTGGATCACTTCTGAGCAAAGTGACATTTGGGAAGTCTTGCTCAAAATGCTAGTTAGACAAAGGATCTAAATACTGAAAAACTGAGAAAAAAAGCATAAGAAAAGGTATTTCATATGTCATGGGACTAAAATATATAAAAAAAAGTTGAAATGTGATAGGATCAAAAGAAATTCACCCACTTCTACATGGCTCAGATTGATTTAATTCTGGAGCACCACCTTTCCTGTACTTCTGCTTCATAAGAGTATCAACAAACTAAAAGGCCTCTTCAGGAAAAGATTTGCATTAAAATTGCCAACAGGTTTGGAAGTAACTGTTTTAGCAATGATAAAATATCTGACACCAGCCATTTTACTGTTTTCTCTCCCCCTCTATATTCTTTTCCAATTGTCCACTTCTTCACTATTACAGAAGAAAAGAGCAATCTCTGTTTCATTTGCCTCTCCCTGTGGGGAGCTGAAAATAAAGTACAGGTAATCCCAAAAGGGATGCTGTGGTGAATCTGCAAGGGAGAAGTCTGCAGGTGTGTTTCAAAAGGGAAGTCAATGCCCCTCATATTGCCTGTGACTTTCTCTCAACTGTATTAAAAAGGAACATGCATTACCACTACCCTGTCAGTGCCAAATGAACCTTCTTAATAAAGAGATAGGATCTCCTATTGCTTCCATTCTTAGGCCCTTCTTCCACCAGTACCTTACAGTGTTCCTCCTGGTTTCCCAAGAGTCCATGCACTATCACAGATAGTGCTGGCTAACAGTTTTGTTTCAGCAGATACATATTTTAAAGACCAAATACTATTTAGGATGAGATGAAAGAAGCATTCACACGTTACAGTATGGAAGGAACTAAAGGTATGCCCTCTGGAAATAGAAGGATTAATTAAAGTAGGCTAATCCAGGATTTAGTTGACTGGATTTCCAAATGTCTTTCCTTTGCTTTCTCTGTTGATTTTCTTCACCATGCTGTCTTTATCCAGTAATTATACACTACATTACCAGGTGAGTAAGTAAATCCTTTATAAATTTGTCAGTACAATCAGAGTGGGATAAAACTACATTCCTATCCAATTTAGCAACATTCTCTAAAGCAGTTCCATAATCATAAAAGCAAGTCTTCTGACAGATATTGAAAGTTTCTTTCAATTTTACCTTCACTAAAACACATATCCTTAAGTCTCTGACACCAATAAATGATAGGAAAATATGTCAATAGTCAGATCCCAAAGCATTTACACAGTAAATATTGTCTTTTCACTCTGTTATGTAGTACATTTGGACATAACCAAATCTAGTTCCATTTGTAATCTAAACTAAGTTTTCAGTTGAGACTTATAGAGAAAGGAAAACCTCATACATTAATTCCCAATTATGCAACAAATGGCTCCTCTGTGGCATATATGCCACATTACTCAACGTAGTATTTCTCAATACACAAAGCACATAATCTGTCCATGTGAATCACTTCACTGCCATAACTGATGACTAAAAAAAAAAAAAATTCAATTTTTATTTCATGCTTGTTTTAAGAAACTAATTTTTAAAGAATTTAGTTATTTCTGGGGTTAAAGATACCACTTAAACATACTGGGCTCATTTGTTTATGCTTAACTATTTTTTTTTTTTTTAATGAGGCATTATCTATAGAATAACATTTTCTAAAACATTTAAAATATCCTGTAAGACAGCAGACTTTCAGACAAATTTCAGAGTATCTAAATAATATTAGTGAGGCTCAGGTCCCTAAATTACTTATGTTTTCTTTAAACCAGAATAAATAGCAAAACATTACTTGGGATCTTTGGATGACTTGATTATATATGAGTAAGAAATTTAACTAAGTAACCTGTTCTCAAGTACTTCACTAAGAATAGATGGGTAAATAAACAATGATGACTGTAACTGCTGAAGGCATAAACAAGAGTTTTAGACAATTTGTGATAAGCAAACTGCTTTATCAATTAAATAAACAGTTCTTTGTTTATGGCGTCTCTTCACAACAGGAGCCATGATGGAACCTGTGCTCGGTCATGGAAATGAAGGCCTTAGACAAAAGGAAAGAAAATCAACTTCAGCCTCATGTCTGGTGTTTTGCTTGTCTTTTACTATAATGCCAGATGGGTGATAAGTGCATTGTACAAAATACGTGCATGCACAGATACAGCTGCTTGTGGGGCTGCACTGCAAACTACATTACTGAAATGGTTTAGGATTAAGAAGTATTAAGAAGAAGGAGGGTTGCCTCAAATTTCTTCCATGATCTGGTATACAGCAGGAGATCATTGTACCAGCAAATGAAGGGGACTGGAAGCCTGTGGATGTTAGTAGAGTCAAAGATGATCAGCTACTCTGCCAAAGAAAACACTTGGTGAAACTACTCTCCAGAACTGAGCCAGAGATGAGCTTGGACTATAGAGGTTTTCATAGCACAAAGGAACTCCTCTAGGTGAAATAATACCCCAGAGCTACACAATAATTTATAGTTGGTTGTGTGAGGGGTTTTTTTGGCTTTTTTTAAATTTGAATTCCATGCAGCTGGGTACCAGTTTTCTTCACATTAAAGAGTGCCATGTCTTAAGTCTTGCAGCAGTGAAAAGCTACACTAGTGCTAAGATTAAATATAAAACGGAGTTTAAAAAAAAAATCACTTAATGCTAGATAGTTAAGCCTTTCTGTGACTGCCAAAATAGCAGGCTGATTTTCAAAGGTGCAAAATAGACAGAAGTTCCTCCTGACGTCAGTGGAAATGCCTGGGTGTTCAACACCTATAAAAAATATGAGTGTTTCCTTAGATGCTTAAGGAATAATCATGGATGCTAATTTTAGCCTGGGGTAGTCACTTTCCACAGACTCCTGCTATGGTAGTGGGGGTGAGCAAGGCTTTTCAGAGGGGCAATTAAGATTAGAATCTGTCTGCTCTAAATTAGGTTCTGCAAGTTATCAAAGTAATGGATGGCTGGACTTCTTTAATTTACAAGTTTTTTGAAGAGAAATAAAAACAAACATCAGATTTCAAGTGGAAGGAATGCTGGCAATTAAGAGCAGTTGGGAGTAAGCATTTGAGGTAAATGGAAAATCTTACTCATATCAAGTACAGTTAACACTTATCACTGCCATCTGCAAAGCCAGCACGTAGGTATTAGAGCCACCACTTTGGAGATAAGGATATGGACAAAGTGATGTGCCCTGTAACTCAAAGTGGGCAAAACCAGGACCAGACACAGAAGCAGCAGTACTCCTTCTTGCACTTAGGACATAAATTTAAGATTTATTTTCTCCTCTCTGTGCCCAGTCAGAAATTTTAGGTCCAATTATAGGAACTAACTAAAAATTAGCCAGACAGCTGTCACCCTCTGCTTCCCCCTAGACAGGCCTTCAAAATATGAAGTGTATTTCTACAAGTTACCATTTCAAGTAGGAGTCACTTTGACAAAAAGAGATTATTGCATTGCAGAGCATTGCCTCTGTCTCTTCCTGCAGAGCAGTGACACCTGCCCTGTAAGCCTTTCACACCAATTCTTTGAGGATTACTGAGACCACACTGCCTCGATCTGAAGTGTTCCTTGTACTGCCAGCAGGAAGAGCCACTACAGGTTCTGTAATGAAACAGGCACAGAGGGTGATCATAACACTGTGATTGCTGGTTAAACTATGTGATAAGAGGAGAACCTTCTATCTTTAAATATATGCCAAGTTTTATCATGTAGAAATAGAGCATTGTGTAGGACCTGTATAGTTATTAAAACTTTGAGGCATCAAGTCTCTCAACCTGAGACATATTTCAAACCAACAAATCCAGAGATATAAGAACAAACACCACACACTCTTATCACAGCATTCCATGAAATGGTGTTCCTCAAACACTGAAGATGGGAAAACTACCCCAAACTACCAGGAATGAAACTTAATTAAGGAAGAAATGGAGTGCTCAGTGTGAATACACTCTCTTTCTGGTATCGGCTGACAGTAAAGAATGCATGGCCATAAAGCAGATATTCACTCAGTCAGCAATTTCTCAGTGCTCACAGTGGAGGAATACCACATCAGCAACACATTGTTTATCCCAACAATTATGGCTCAGAAGAAATTATGCTTGGCAGTAAAGCTGTTGAAATCAATTCAACTTTGCCAACTGTGAAAGCACTTTTATATTTGTTTATTTGTGAGGGTATAAAATAACACACAGGAGGGTTGTTTTTTGACTTGAGACAAAGCAAAGCATCTAATCATACCATCTAATTCTATTTCATTGATGTGTTTCTTCCTGCATCACATCTACCTGCATTCCAGCTGCAAATCCAATGCATTCTTCTGTAAGCAGGGCCTGCAGTACAATTTCTAAAATACCACTAATATTTATACATTAATCACCATTTGCAACTAAAGAAAATCTTAATGCTCAGTCTTTTTGAAATTAATCAGTAGAACTGTACAGTGCAATTCAGAAATTACTAGCTAAATTAAAAGTCATTAAATAGATCCGAATTTATGCAAGTGATCAATTCATGTGAGGCATTTGTTGGCATCTGATTTTTCCATCATAATGATGTCTTTTGTCTTGCGAGAGAACAGAAGGGTTTTAATGAAAGATTTTGACCCAGCTCCATTGGCCAAAAGCAGTCAAAATTAATTTTGCAAAGCTGTTTTAGTTTAATTTGGAAATTGATGATGGAATCATGATATTTTCTTACTGATATTCATCAGTTTACAGAATTTACCCCAGCCCTGCTTTTGCTTGCACAGGGCTAGAAATTGTATAAGCACAGATTCATTTTTACTGTGGTCTCAGGGCCAAAAACCCTCAGAGCTCGTCCAAGCGAACATCTTCTATGCCTCTCTTTTCAACTCTCCAGTGACTCAAACACAGATTTGGGCAAGATGCAGACATCCCACCCCCAGGAGATTATTGCAAAGTCCACTGCTTAACGCACAGCTTTTCTCTAGCTCTTAAGCACATTGGTTGCAGCTTATGGAAACCCACTTAGACCCATACTTTCTTCCAATCCTTATTGTCTTACTAATTGGATCAACATATCTACAGAATGAAATTTTACTATACAAATTTCAGGGGAGGTTGTGGTGTGTATCTATGAGTGAATGAAGCAGGTAGCCTTTGCTTCCCATTATAAAATGGTTCATATAATTTCTTTTCATAATCTGTTGCTGGCAGATATTTGGGTGTCAATGGCAATTAACAGCTGTGGGAATTACCATTTTGACAACACTTAAAAGCATACAGAACCTGGAATGGGTTAACATTGAGAAGTTCATTTGAGTTCAAATAGAAAATGTAATATTGAGTAATATATTGACTTCTCTCACTCAGTACTGGTAGAGGAAACCCTCCCATTCAAATAAAGTACCTACATAACCATTTCTAGCAAAGTTAATTTCATAATAGTTTTCTTTGATTTTTTTTCTTTATATACCAGCACCACAGCATTCAGGGCTGCACACCTTATTGACAGCTTCCAAGACAAAATATGACAGTTCCACTATCCTTTCAGCATGTTCCTCTCAAGCACCATTCCATGCAAGTAACATCAGCAAGAGGAATTTAACATGTTACTATTTTAAAAAGCACTAATCTCTAAGAGGCAAATTGTACAGAACAAGCCATAAACACGTGCCCTATTTCTACAGAGACTCTTTCTGCTCTCAAGGCAGCTCTTCATAGGATGAAATAAATTGCCACTCCATGGCCTTCTGTTGCATCAGTGTCTCTAATACTCGGGACAGTTGCAGTATATGCTGAGAAATCAAGACACGTTGTTGCAGAAAAAAAAAAAAAAAAAGTTTGTCTATTGACTACCAAGTTCTCAGGCAGACCTATGGGGCCATCTCCCACTGACAATACACATAGAATTTAAAAGAAAACAAGAGATGTTCTTTGTGTGTTCCTAATGCTAGAGCTTTTGACATCCACTGCTTGAAAAGAAAAATCTTGATGCACCCGAAGGGGGAGCATTTGTCCTTGGAATGTTGATACTTTTGTTGTTTTGTTTTGTTTCCTAAGGTGCACTTTGCATCTACAGTAACATGTATCATTTGGCAGGACATTGCTATTCTATACAAGACAGTCAAATACTTGCTGAACACTAGGGAAAAAAGTCTTAAAAAGGGGAAATTGTTGGCACTTTTTAACTGTTAATACTAATAGAAAATCCTGTGTTTCAGCCACCAGAATTCCCATGGCACCTACATGATCCTAATTATCTGCAGAAAAGGTATAAGGAGGGAGAGAACTGTGGTGTAGGACTCAGCATATGAAACAGCATATGCTACCACAGCACATGGTTTTTCCATTATCATTCTGCTTTTGACTCTGGATGATTTTCCTCTTGGCATATTCAATCCCCTCCTGAAAGCAGTTCTAAAACTACTCAGCTCTTTATAAGAAATATAAGAAATATCCTCTTTATAAGAAATATGTGACTGTTAACAGTACTAGGAATAGCACTAGTTAGTATAGTCCTAGTTAGTACTAGGAATAAGTAATGAGAAGGTTCATACTGTCTCAGAAAGGAGAGGACTTTTTGCTTCCCTCACACCTCCTACATTCATGTGCAGACCCTGCTCATGTTTCTCACTTGCAGAGGGGAATCCGTGCCTTCTCAACAATCCCACTGGTATTCCAAATGGGTAAAAAGTGCCACCTCGGTGAAAACCCTCTAGTGGTGGTTTATGTGTCTGCCATGCGAGCCTAACCCCAAGGCTCATTATTCAATAGTAAAAGAATTTTACATGGTCTAAAACAAACAAACAAAACCCAAACCAATTT
Organism: Pseudopodoces humilis; assembly: GCF_049639895.1. Taxonomy (NCBI): domain Eukaryota; kingdom Metazoa; phylum Chordata; class Aves; order Passeriformes; family Paridae; genus Pseudopodoces; species Pseudopodoces humilis. Next base: position 45,293,237 of record NC_142202.1, on the reverse strand, counting down.
TATTCCCAGATAATCTCAGTAAAAGAGGAAGACCTAGGCTGGAATGCCCTTTACACATTGCAGATATTGTTATATTCTCCACAACAATGATTTCAATCTGGAGTCTGTAAACCCATGAGAATATAGTACTTAATTTTGCTTGTGGCATCCAGCTTCTCCTGCCAACCCTTTTCTGCCTTACATTTATTTTTCATTCATTCATCCTTGCTTATTTTTGTCACCCAGTGAAGAATGAAGTTGTTTCTTTCCACTACATCTGTCTTCTCACTCACCAGTAGAATTCTTACAGGAAGAGGTTTCTGATAAGAAACCAACTTAGATTCCATCCATAGAAGACCAAGCAAACTTTAGAGTAAATCCGGGATACTGACTGTAACTCTATAAATAGACTCTGAAGTCAGACTGAACACAAGGTCAATTTCTCTTTCAGGCTGCAATGAACCTCTCAAATCTGCTGAATTTAATAAAGCTGCAGCAACAAAAGAAAAATAAGAACATTGCCCATAATCCATAGTTCTGATAGCTCCTGCCAAATAATTTGCCATACATGTGATTTCCAAATGCCTTTTTTTTTTTTTTTCTTCCCCTTTTTGCTTGCAAGGACAACAGGAGTTATATTACCAGCCAAAGGAGGTAATGCAGATAAATCCTTACAGGTCACACTGGAAATGTAATCTGATAGGCACTGCTGAAGATTGAAAACACACAGCTTTTTTCCTTAAGAATCTTTTCCAAAGTCCTCACTCATGCACAACATTCAGTGTCACTAAGGAGATCTGCATTCAGAAACAGGGCAATATCAAGGTAAATAAGTATTTTACATCTTCTTGTTTATTTTATACCAGTACAAAAACCCCATCCAAATGGTCACCATTTACATTGACATCTACATTAGAACTCTTCTGCATTAACAAAGCAGTGGTACCAGGGCTACAGAGCAAGCTAGAGTGAGATAATTCAACTAAAACAATATCAGTAAGGCAAGGAACATGTTTCCAGTTCTCTCCTTACATGTGTTAGGACACTAGTGTCAGACATGTATTAATGACTGAGAAGGCACATGTTAAATATGTGAACTCAGTTTAATGCCCTACAATACAATGCAACTGCCATGAAAAAGGGATCACACTTGTTTCACAACCTTCCTTGGAAATCTAACAAACCACATTTCACATCAAAGTTGTAAGAAAGCACACTCACTCTTATAATTACTTATAGCAAAAGTTGCAAATAGGCGAGTGCTGTTCAACACATGGCTCACCAAGCAGTGTTGGCAGATCAAAAACATTGCAAAAATACAGTGTGTGTGCATTTCAAGTAGCACTGCTGTTCTTGGTTTCCTAAGCTAAGAGACAATGCATTTCCTTATGTTCCTTTTAGTTCTACTGAGATACAGGGTAGCAAAAACTAAAAAGTTTGTTGAGTCTGTTAACTTTTCTTGAAAGCCTAATAAATAAATTTGTTACAAAGAAAAGAGAAATTATGTTGTAAGTCTTCCATTATAAACGGGTATGATTTCCACTTCCACTCCAGTTCAGCAGAGTAGGGACTGAAAGACAGCTGATCTCTAGTCTGACAGACCACAGAACCAATCCCTTCTACCAGTTCTTACAAGTATCACTGCTGTCCTCTTTCTACCAGTGAGAAAACAGAGGAGAGCTGACCTTGTCTAGGGTTACAGAGCAGAATGAAGAAAATAATCCCACCCTCTCTAGCCAGGCATTCTAATTTCCAATATTTTTTTTTATTTCTGTGTAGTTCTGAAGAAACATGGGGCCACTTCCATAGATCTTTCAGGTGCTGTTTTAGCACACATGGGCAGTGGAAGCACAGTGGGTCAAAGAGCAGACTTCAGAAGTCTTCCATCTCATGGTACACATCCGTATATTCAAAAGACACAAAAGCCATGGTTCCCTAACTATTTTCTACTGTAGACAGCATGTCCATCCAAAATACAATTTTAGTTTTCTTTAAAGTTGCTGTCTGAAATGCCCAACCACATTTAAGTTTTTGCCAAGAGCATCTAATACAAAAATGATCAAATTGTTGCATTTTCTTGATATCCTGAGTTGACACAGGCTAAATGTTACCTCAACTAAATCATTTAAATTGCTGTTCACATTCAGAGAGACTGTGCTAAACTACAACTCGGCTTTCTTTCCTCTAGTGTTCTTCATATATTTTTGGACATCTGCGACCACCAAGGAGCCTGGATTACAGCAGACCATAATACTCTACGAACCACGGTTATAATTAGGCGTCACCTCCATTGTAATCCTATGGACGTCATCATGTGTTACCAGCATCTGTTGACAGATTTCATACCAGGCATATCACTGAAATGGCAAGTCTGGAGAGGGCAGCCCACAATAGAAACAATGGCACTTATTTTTGGTTTGTTCCAAGACTGCCTAATAGAAAATATATGCTGCCAACTGCCAGGGCTCCACCAAGATCACTTCTGAATATTGTATTACCAATTAGAACAAAGATCTGTGCCCATGTACTTGTAATCATCTCCTAATGAATAAGGAAACTAAGAAAGCACTTTCTGCAACTGTCTTAGCACAAATTAGGAAAAGACAGAAGCCTTGACATTCCACAAAGTTTATCAGTCCCTTTATCATGCGAATAGTTACTTTTCATGTGATAATAAATTCAGATTTCTTTCCAAGATGAGGAATAAGGATCCCCTCTTGTAAATTTTATTTGAATATGGTATCATATTAATATTAAAACTAAACCCTGGGAAGTGGCAACATTAAGTAGCAGAACCACACTCTCTATGGAAGCAAAACAGAGTCTGCTTTAATTTGACAGTGTGGAAATCTGACTTTCTGCTGAAGTATTGCCTGTTCAGAGGAATGGAAACATAAAATTTTCAGTGCAGTATAATTGCTCCCCACTTTCCTGAAAAAATCAAGAGACTTGTTGTAAAAATAAGAATGTCCACCTAATCCATGTTCTCTTTACTTTTTTAACATTTAGCTGCATTGAAGGAAAACTGTATTAGAGTGCATTGGTATCTAGTAACCTGCCCATTTTCTTTTGAAAACAGAATTCTCTGAAATAGTGGACAATTGAATCCTAATCAGATGTAACACAACATCTTACAGCTGAGCAGTTTCAAATCACTAAAGCACTGCAGCACCAAGATAATTTTCATTCTCATTATAAAACACTATAGTTCAATATATGAAGAGTGCCAAATTAAAACAAATGCCAGTGCTGATGAGTACAACATAATTATTCATTCAGCAGCATCTGGTAGTTCAAGAAAATTGAACTTCAAATTAGAATAGAACTTCTCCCCCTATCCTCACACAGCAGAATGTGAACAGGTATGAATGTAAGAAAATGAACAAAACCAGCTAAAAATATAGGAGAGAGGCTACAAACTAAATCTGAGAGGAGAATATTGCTTCTACAAATTTTAATGGAAAAGCAAACCCACTGGCCCAAACTATTTTAACGACTCTTACTTTTATAATTACACTTTTATAGTGTAGCTTTTATAGAAGCTGTAACAGTGGGACAGACTGTCATAAGATCTAAATTGGCACCTTCTACTTAAGCTTCCCATCTATGTAAAATGCACATTCAACCTTATTGTCCAGAGCACTGTCCCTCACTCCCTCCCTTTTTTCATTCTTGTAACCAGCAGATAACCTTTTAATCCCAGATCTGTCAGCTGTGACTTCAACATCACCTTTTAAATAAGGAAGCAATAAATCCTTTGCATTATTTCATCTTTCTTTTCCATATGCAACTTAAAACTTAATGTTATGAAATTAGATATTGCAAATATTACTAAAGTACCGAAACATTGACATGACTGCTGCTGGGATCATAATTTGTGCCTATGTTCAGAAAACGAACATGGGCAGTATTGGTGACACAACAGTGCCAACACTACAACCTACAAGGCAAGAAGCAGTTCTTTGAAAACTGTGTATTCCAAGGAGTTTAGAGACATGGGGTTTGGGTTTTTTTCCCAGACAGTGAACTAGCATATAGGAACATAAAAATGACATACAGTTTTCCAAATATAGCCTGGATATATTTCCAGGCAATATTTTCCTTGTCAGGTCATACAGTCAGAATGGAGATAAATAATAAATTCTAATAAGGGCCGACTTGCAAGATCACAATTTCAAGAGTGATTTCTCAGTCTGCTCTCAGAAATATTGCAAACTTTTTTGCACACTAATTTGGAACCATCTCATTCATCTCTCTTTATAATTGATATTTACTCTTTATGAAAATCAATCAGGCACACACATCAATTCAGAGTCTGCTTTCCAAAAGGAAGATCCAGGAAGTGAAGTTAAAAGTTACTGATACATAAATCTAGTGGTACTGACAGAATACTTACAGTGCAATATAAAAATAAACTCCTGACTTCTGTAAATTATTTTCATCTGACATAAGCTTCACTTAAGAATCAAAAAAGTGAATGCTTTATCCCAAAAATATGGCATAGCTACTATACATCATATAAATGGCTTATACAACATAAAATATATTTTATTAGAACCCCTTGCTGCACAACCCCGACAATTCCAGACACAGCATGGCAGTAAGATAGGGCTTCACTCCACACAGAAGCACACAGACAGATACACATCATTTCCAGACCTTCCTTTGCTGTTTCTCCCATGCTGGGTCCAGGAGCAGGTCCCTGTCCCACTCTTCTTCTTGGGTCATGTACTCATCTTCTTCATAGTTGTAGGTGTACTGCATGTTTGTTTCTATCTGATTCATGCTATTCATGCTACCCGGGGATCAGCTTCAGCTGCTGTGGCTTCTGCTACGATTTAAGTTGAGTTTACTTGCTGAGAGGTTGTAAGCAGCAGTGTCTTTTTTCCTTCTTTCTTTCTGATTTTTTTTTTTTTGTGCTTTTTTTTAATCTTTTTCCAAGGTGTCAGGGAATGAATATCGACTAATCTTGCTGAGAGCAGAGGCTGAAACTGCCAGGTAGGCGCTGACCCGTGGTGACCTTCCTTCGTTCCCCGTGTCCCTGTGTGCCGCTGCTGCTGTCGGTCCCGGTGGCTGACCCTGCGGAGGAGCCCGGCGCGGCTCCGCGCCGCCGCTTATTATCCCCGCCGGGCCGTCACGTGGGCCCGGCCCCGCCGCGGGCAGCGGGCGGGCAGCGCTGCCCCTCGGCCGCCCCTCGCCTGACCGACTGCTCTTCCAACCTGCTACACACCTGCCCTTTGCTCCGCTTTGCTTTCCTCTCTTACGCACGTGTGTTCCTGCTCCCCAAGACCCTCCTGCCATCTGCTAATGCAGTTCGGCATTGCTCGGTCTGAGGTCCGTGTCCCCCCTTGAGCCACTTCGCACTTTCAGATTAAGGATCGCACAACCCAGGTGTGATGTCCAAGGACACCCAGGTGATCAAACGTTTTCCAGTGGAAATAGGTCTGGAGTTAACCAGACAGCATGGAAGCACGACTTTAGAAAGCAACGCGTATCTTTTTGCTCAGGAAACGCGCTCAGTAAACCCAAAAGCAGGCACCAAGAAGCACATACAAAGCTCTGTGGAACCAGTAACTTTACAAGTGTGTGGCAGGAACCATTGGCCCGTGCTTTCCACAGGGCAGAATCTCAAAGGATAGCGCTGAGATCAAGCATCCTGGCAAGCACGTCCGGTATCTCCCGTGCCCTATCATTTCACTTGCTTTGGCAACGATGTTTCTTCTGGGAATTGGCAAGTTTACTACGTTCTTCGTGGCGCTTGTCATTACTGCCTGCACCTAGCATAAGCCAAGGTCATCTTCTCTAGCGGTGTCCACACTGGATACAATAGGAACCTCACGTAGAAAATGAAAATGCTCACCAAAGCTGAGCTCTTAGAAGCCTTAAGTTACAAAATCAGGTGTAAGGGGAAGCTGTGCTCATTAAAGGCTCTAAGCCAATGGGAATGAATTACCAGGATAATTTACACCTAGACAGCATGTGTCCTCCATTTGATATTGCTAACTAAAGCTGTTTTCTTCCAAGTCACCTTCTATCCCTTAACTCCAAGCAATATAGAGTAACATGTACACATGCACAGAAAACACCTACTCCTCATCTCAAAAACACTTTGTAAATGCAGCACTAAGGTTGCAAATTGGAATTCAACAATAACAGCAAGCTGAACTTCTGAAGACTGATGTACATACTGTCAGATAAATAGTCTGAAAATTAAATTCCAAATCCAAGCAGCCAGACAGAATCACATGCTTTTCACGTGCTCAGTCCAAATACTCTCCAGGTTGCTACACCTCTATCTACATAACAAAGCAAATGCTATGCTTAGACTTTTTTGCCCAAATGCAGATGAGCATTCTCTTAGGACACTCTGAGACCATATCAAATAGCAATTATAAAACAACACAATTTATGTATGTGGACATTATATGTATGCTGGTGTAACTTGTGGGATTTATTTTTATAGCTTAGTAGTCACCTTTGGTTTTCAATACAAGTCTAACTACAATCACTTAAATGATAATTCAAGCCTTCTTCATTTCTTCTTATTCACTATATAGAGCACAGGAGAAGTTTTTAAAGGAAATGCTGGAAGAAGTCAGAGGAGTCCTAGAAGTACACACATAAATTGCAGCACTGTGACCCAGAGCTGCCCACTATGCAAAGAGCTCTCCTGCACTGTGGTTCATGGGAGGGGAGCCACTGCAACCAGCTTTTCTCCTTTCCTTGGCACTGCCTTGTCTGGGGATCTACATGGATGGAAATGGTTCTGCACCAGTCCTCACTGTGCACAGGTGAGCCTTACAGGTAATGATGGCTTCAGCCAGGGAGGTATTAGCTACAACTCACATTTTATTTGTTGGTCCTCACCCTCTAATACAGGCCAGGGTGCCCACCTCAGCCATGGAATAAAAACTGAGGTGCTTTGGCAAAGAATTTCTTTGACAAAGAATATCCAATCCTGTGGATTAGGACTGCAATCAGACCCATGTCTAGATTTCTAGAAATCAAAGGACATTCTACCCAAATTTTCTAGAATTCTTAAAGAAAGTTATTGTTTCATAAAATAATTGGATTTTCTCAAAATACAGCTAGCCACTGCTGCAAAGGTACTACTGTTCATTTTTCCACGTTTAATTGGTACATAGGTAAACACTACTTGAAAACAAAGCAAATAAAATGTTTTCCTTGTTCCTAGGAACCAACAGCCAGAACCATAGCATCTCTCAGCTAGTCTGAGAGATTAAAGAAACCAAGTGTTTCAAGATCCACTTCGGCTAGGTTATATTAGTCAATTTTGAATAAAAAAAAATATTTCTGAATGAAAAAACAAAATTTTTGGTTCAGCATTGTCAGTTTGCATTTTGGGAGAGTTGGGCTTTTTACCTGTGAAACAGGAAGCTAAATGGAATAGCCCTATTCTTAAAAAAAATCCTGCCTATCTTGATGGAAACTGACCTGCTTTAGGTTCTCTAACTAACTGCTTACTGCCTCTTAATCAGACAGCATGAGTAGGCAGGGGAGATATTTATAGATGGAGCTTTAGGAGGAGTATCTGGTATTTTGTTTACTACTTTAATTTAATTTTATAAACTAACTGTGTGGATGGTAATGAGAAGCATATGAATGGAGGTCTGGAGTGGAAAGAGAGCCAAACTTGATGCAGAAAGGGAGCTGCCTCTTTCAGGTCAACAAGAGAATAGGAAAACTGTGCCTAGCACAGTAGTATGAAAAAGCAATTTGCTTTACCAAGCTTCTTCCCACATCAGAGGTAGGTTAGGACTACTCCCAAATAAAGCTGGCAGAGCTGCATAGCCACAAACTATGTGTGCCCAGGGAGAAGGAAAATAAAAACAAAACAGAAATAAGCAACCTGAGCAGGAAAGAAAGGATAAAAGTCTCAAAGAGAGAAAAAGAAAAAAACGCAATGAAACACATGAATAGGGAATCTTAAGCTGACATGGCAAGGTACTTGAGAGTCAGCAAGTATATTTAAGATAGAAATGACACAGGTTGTTTACAATGGGGCATGACAAAAGAATACTCATGACTCCCAAACAGATCAGAAAAAATAAGGTAGCAAGGGGAGATCACGAGTAGAGATGGCAGAGCTGAATTGTCGACTACTCTTGTCTTTTATTTGGCAAAAGATGCAGTTGTAGTTCATGCTAGCATGTACACTAGTAAGGGCCTACCCTGGAGAATGGTGCCTTGAACCCAGGAGAGCACTGTGGCAACCAGGCATCACTTCCCATACATGAGGAGCACCAAAAGGCCAGATCTTTCCTGGCAGCAGCAGCAGGACTGTGAGCTCACACAAGTGAGTACCACCCAAGTGAAAGCCTTCTGGTATACTTTGCATGAAGCAACTTGAGAATCAAAGGGCTTTTCTGCCTAAAGGACATTAACCTTTATCATTCTTCTTAATGAAATTGAAGGATTTCACAGAGTTCATATTTAACATTCATTTACTCGTCAAAAGCCATCATATCATCCTTCAAGAACTTTGTCCTTTACATTTTTACTGTTTCTAAGATTTTCATTCCTTCAACATGTTTCTTATGCTTCCCTCTCACAAAATTGTAGAATAAACCAACAACTTTTATTAAAACTTCAAAAGTGCTGAACGCTGCAAGTGTTTCTTTCACCAGATCATTCTTCTATTTGAACTTAATGATATCTAGAATAAGAAATGAGCCAGATTTCTCTATTTAAATAATTGCCTGTGAAACAACCAACTGACATGGAAATGGTCCCCATTAGTTTTCAGCTGTAACACTTCTGTGTAGGTAGTTCATATCTGCCAAAACTGTCTCAGAAAGGCCACAGGAAGATAAAGAATCTTATGAGAGCTCAATCAGTCAGTCTTAAAGTAATCATCTTGTCCTAGTCACAGCCTGTTTCTTTGTGAAAAAGAACAGTAGGATGTTTTCTCAAGAAAGAAGTCAATAAAACGTAAAAGAAAATAAATTCAAAGTGACTATTCTTGTGTGTAAACTGTTAATAGAATCTTACAACAGGGATCAAAAAGCCCCTTTCAAAGCATATCATAACCATCACTTGTACATAAAATACATTTTTGCTTGTAGCAAATATCCACTAGTTTAAAGCTTAACCAACAAAAATCTGAATTATTTAAGAAAATTATGATTTAGATTGGGCCAAAATGCTGGATTCTGTTAAGGTAAGGTGTGTTATAAAATGTATTCATCATTTACTAGAGGTGTTTTGGGGTTTGTTTTCTTTTTTTTGCAACACGTAAGTATAACCTGCCTTCTTCAATGTAAGAAATGCACTATATTGTAAGAAGAAAATCAAGGAATTAAATTTATTATGTAAAGGTAGTATGAATAAACTTTAAACTCACTTAGTATTTCTGAAACCAATACATACATAAGAAAAACAGAAAGAGAGAAGAGAACAGAACCATACATATGGGAACGAAATCCTGATTTTGTCTGAGCTAAGGAAAAGTACTGTGGGCACTGGGCATATTTAGCCCTCCCACATTTAGCACCAAGAAGCACAAACTTTGACTCTGAAAAATCTCCGTGCTACTCATACATGGTGATATTAACTACACAGTAGCTAATTACTTTTTTAAAAAGTTTATTATTTCCAATGACAGGTTTGAAAATAAAAATTAAAAAAGAACAGAAAAATTAATTTGCTGGCTTCAGAGTAGCAACTGTCATTGTCAGAAGATCCCAAAGTGTTTCATCAGCTATATATAGAGACGACTTACTCTGTCCCTGGAATTCAGCCAAGGATGAAGTGTAGCAAGAAACATTTATGGGACCAACAAATACTACCAAAGCATAGCTTGGGCTTCAGGGGTATGGACAAAATGCTGACTGCACTGACATCACTGGCTTTTGCCAACCCTTTGTGCGGAAGGAAAATCACGGGGCTGAGACATGGTGTGACCATGCCAGCTCAAGATGCCCTTATGTGACCTTGAGCAAGTCAATTCAGATAAAATTTTCCCAAAAAGCTGAGTGTAAGCTTGTTAGACTGCTCTCAGTGAGACAAATTAATTTTTCGTGCTGCACTCTGCCATCTCTGAAACAGTGTCAGAAATCCTTCTTTTGGTCCCTAATGTCCACCTAGAAAAGAATTCTCAGGAGCAGAGGCTTTGTCTGTCTAAAAGCCCTGAGGAATCTACACAACAATTATGATTACAGTGTGCTTTACCTATCATACATCTTTCACCTCCATGTTCACCTCTCCAGACTGTGTGGCCTGCACCCAAGCATCCCTAGTGTTATTCTAGGATATCAAGCTTGCTCAGGGATTTAGGGTCCCTTATACCCTTGGAGGTAGTATTCCTACTGTTTGTAGGGCCATGCTTAGAGCCCTGCATCCTGCACAGCAAGCAGATGGCCCTGGTTCTCAGAGAGGGCTCAGGGCAGGTACCAGTAGGAATCAATCAACATCTGATCTCTGCCAGAGTCACTAAGCAGTACTGTGATACTGTAATAACAATCACAGAGCGCAAGGCGAGTGCTGAAAGGTGTGAGGTAGCTGGGCAAACCCCTAGTGATGGCACTGCCAGGCAGCAGCACTGCACAAGATCATACCTTTCATGAATGAGAAGAGCCCTCAGACTTCACATTCTGATGCATTTCTATTCATAGGGAATCACGACACCTGGAGTCCCTTATCCCCTGAGCTAGATTCTTGAGGGTGTCTTTTTGGTTTAATGGTTCTTGTTGGGGTAGGCGCAACTCACAAAGACAGATTAGATCATGGGCTAAATAATATCAGAAGCTTTGATAGCTGCTTAGCACATATTAGAAATGGGCAAAGGAAAAACTGTGAAAAGTATATTGTAATTTCTATACCACACTGCAGCCAGTCTGTTGGCACACTGAAGTTGTGGAGCAACATGCAGTCAGCTACAATGCAATACACACAGGAACAGGTGGGGAAACTACAAATAGGGCTGGCGTAAGAGCGGAAACAATGGCGAGACAGATCCAGGGTTTTAAAAATGGTTCAGTGACGAGAATGCAAGGGGCAGGAGTAGGGGTATAGCATGGCCTGTTACAAACCTTTTGAAGAAACCTTCACACATCATGTGTTCCCAGAATCTTGCCTATGTTCCTATTTTGTGCTGGCTTAGCTTTACCACACAGAGATACTAAGCAAGGAAGAAACTGTGTGACTAGGGCAATGTGAAAGCTGAAACTGATGATACAATTTGTTCTTCATTAATACAACTAGTTAAAAAAATCCCTTTGTAGGCCAGCCTGTGACCCTTAACTGATTTAACTGAAACTGTCATCTAAAATGGCACCACATCATTCAGCAATAGTTCTGGTCACAGTGAGAGAGGGGTGTGTGTGAGAGACTAGGAATGCAAAGACTATATGCCTTTATTTATGTAGAAAGAAACACTGCCAACTAACTTAGAGTTTCCAGACAACAATTATCTGAGGGGCACAGGTTTTAAATCACTGAGGTATGAGGTAGAGATTATGGGCACAGGATATTAGGCACTGCTGTGTTCTAAACTCAGCATTTGAACACATTGACTGACTGACCTTTGACAAGTTGCAGTCTCAATGCTCTCATTTCTCTTTCCAGATACACTAGTGTAGTATCACTATCAATGATACTCAAGTTACACAGTCAAGAAAGCAACCTGGTTGAACAAATTGCCAGTTTGTAAAAAGGAATACTATCTACTTATTTTTCATTCCACAGAAGTGATACAAAGATTAATAAAAGCAGCAAATTCATCCTTGTATACAGCAGCGTTAGGCACAACACTGAATTACAAACAGGGATAACACGTTCTTTATGTATAGCACGAGTTTTCCTTTCTAGAACTGTTGTCCTTCCATGCTGTCCAACAAATTTTTACTCTGACACTCAGTTGCATTAAGAACCAGCACTGAGAAAATGAGCGATGTTCCTGCCATGCCTGATGTACAAACAGCAAGGCCTGAATTTTCCAATTCCAGTTCTAAAGACAATTGTTTCCTTCCAGCTATGATCCCTCTCCCCAACTTCAGACATATTCTTATGTCAGGAGAAATGAGTATCGGTTTTGTACACTGTCCAGTGTTGGACTGCTCTTGAGATCTACTAGCAATAACCTACCCATGGTGAAGGCTGTTGCCTTTTTTCATAGAACATGGACAAGTCCTTTGTTTCTTAACTTGCTCACCTCTCTCCCTGCCTAAGTTCAGTTAAGCATAAGCAGAGGAGGACAGGAGAGCATTTAAATGTTTCTCCACTTTGAAACCAGTTAGTTTTACAATAAACTGGCTAAAGGGCAGTCTAGATCTCTGTTGTGTCCCACAGTTAAATTTGGAATAGCTGTCATCTTCCAGAATTTCACAGCTGAACCAAATTCAACATGTGTAGGGCTTTTTTCTTCTAAGGCACAAGGTGTTCTAGGTAATTTTTCAGTTCATATGAACAGTTACTGGAGGTGGAGTCAGCAACAAAGGTGAAATTACCCCTACAGGCTGTAAGGCTCCACATGTATTTATACAAACTCTCACATTAATTTTTCAGTAGATACAATCTGAACACATCTTCCCCAATAAAAACATTCTGCAGAAAGGTCATTTTGCAACTCAAATGAATGGACTCAAATGTATTTTAGGCTCGTCTGGGGGAAATTATTTTGTCATGAATGTGTTTCTAGAACACCATGACACTTCTTTATTTGTTCCCCATAGTTCAGTCATCCCTTTTTACTACTTTCATTGGTAACCTTGGCACACAGATGATCTATGGGAGATCAGGCTGTTCAGGCCTTACATTTTTAGGGCCTTATTTTTTACTGCGAAAGTTCCAGTGGTGGGAGTCAGGGAAGTCACTGCACTTCCAATTGCAGGAGAGGAAGTTTAAAACAATGCATGTTGGAAATACCAGGAAAATTTAGGATTCTGCTAGGCCTAAAGGTTCAAACCATCAGGTTTACTCAGTGGGGAAAAGGGCAGTATGTAATTGTACTCTGTAAAGCACATAAGGGAAAAGACAAATGCCATACTAACAGCATTCATTATCCTAAAACTATCCACTGTATGGGGAAATGGAAGTATACACAGTTTGGAGTATGTGCCTCAGTTTTCTTTCTATCGACAGGGAATAATACTAATACTGTGAAGTATAAAGAAGTGTGTGAAAATCAAATACCAGATAAATTTGGAATAATTGAAGACAAGTACAAATACTGTGATGACAAGAGCAAAAAACCGTAATTTATGTATTTGGGAACATGCTCCAACTGAGTGCAACAGACATTGACTGAATAAAGAAGAAAAATCATAATGCTATTGAGCACTGCTTATGCAGTACACTGAACAAAGCACAGTTTTTGGGAAAAAAAGTTTGTGACTATGCAAATAAAGTCTGCATTCTGATACATACAAAACAGCTTGGAAAACTTAACTCGGGCATAGTCCACCACTAATTAAATTGTGATCTTGATGTTTTTTTAAGATAACTGCACTACAACTAATTACAAATAAAGTATAAGTTAATTAATTATAAATGGGTTCTGAATTGGAAGACAATTCACACACAATGTCAAGAAAAACACTAAAGGCTGCCAATGCAGCTCATCAGTTGCATAACCCCTACAGCTTCTGCTCAAGAAATAACATCATGTTTTGCATCTCAGATCTGTCTGTTGCAGTTCACACACACGAGTCATTAAATGTACTACAGTGACACAGGCTAGACACATTTTTTTTATTAAATTAGTCATAAATTGCTTAAACTGTTTTGTTGCCCCTCTGCAAATTAAAATGAACCACATACATCACCATACTTTTAAAATCAGTAGGTAATACAAACCAAAGCGACCTCACTGTAAGTAAAGTGAGAAAGATTCTGAAGAGTAACCTCTCCCATGCAGTCAGTATTTGAGAGGATTATGGCAGGAAGTATTTTGCCACCAGGCTTATTTAAAAGAAATGTATCAGCATCAGTGCCAGAAGCACCTAATTCTCAGTGCTCCACACTCCCCTTCACAACATGTTCAAACCCAGACTGCCTCACTGGCCCTATACTAAGTGCCTGTCAAGCCTTGTGCAGAAATAGTACCCTCATCCCCGTGTATCCAAGGAATTGCCTCTGATGTCACAGGGTCCCTTAGTCTCTCTCAAGTAGTTTCTCTGCAGAGAGTTCCCTTAAGTCCCCAATATGGACAGTGCAGGCAGAGTGTCAGAGAGTAAGAGACACAGTAGAGAAACCACTGACGCGCACTTGTCAGTAAGAGCTGTTAGCAGCTATCTAGAATATCGCCAGTTGTCAAGACTACTTTATGCAAGGCTGCAAGGCACAGAAACAGCAGGGCCACTATTTTAATTCTGAAAACATGACTCCTCTAGTATTGAGTAAATCAGTAAATCTGGAGATGTAGGCTTATTAGTAAAACTCAGATGCATACCCTCATCTAAAACACTACTTCTTCGAATAACAGGGGTTCTTTCCCCCCTCAAAGAATCCCCAAAATATATAAGAGCATGAATAGTTTCCAATCCACAATGAAAGCAAATACAAAAGCCAAACATTTTTTTAAATGGCACTGAAATGCAGAGAAAAAATTAGTGGATTTTTGTGACTGCAGACACTCTGTGTGATTGAGTATCATGAAAATGTACTTTCTGACTCTTTAATACTTTTAAAATATAATAGTATTCATATCTCTTATATATGTATGCATATATACATACACAAACAATAAAAAATGTTCTGTTTTTCTCAGTGTTTACAGAGCCACTGCGCCAGGCGTTACATGAACATATAACTTATTCCTACACAAAAAATATGTAAAATAATTAAATTTTAGAATGTGAATAAACAAAATATGTAACTGAATATAACTGAACAGCAAAACTGGCAGATAAATATTCTTTTCTGTGCTATTGAATGTGGATCATACCTGTTTTCAGTAATTGTCAAAAAGTTGTGAGCTCATTGTAGTTCAAATCATTCACCAGAAAAGGCCCATGGACTGGCAGTGAGTGAGACAAATGAAAAAATGAAAGCAACACAGACTTCAGTAGCCAGCCTGGGAAAAAGGCTAAAATTTCTAGTACATCCAGATAAGAATGACATTATATATTCTTCAGGAAAAGAGATGTGATTCATCTTAACATTTTTAAAAAGACCCAGAACGTGACTGGCTGATAAGCAAACAGAGGTTTGAACAGCTACAGGTAAGATCTGCTGCTGTTCCAACACCTGTCAATTGCTTGATTAACAGCCAGCTGAAGGAGGTGATATTATGACTGTACTCTGCATTAAGAAAAGTGTTCCATCATGTTCCCTATTGATGACTTCTTTCTCCTTCCCATCCTTCAGTTCATTGTCTCTTCTCCTTCTTACAGCCTTGCTATGAACGATGAGACATGTCTAGTATGCCCCACTTTCCTTATTGTTCGTTACACCCAAGTCCCCAGTGGCCACATTGCTACACTCCCATTACCAAGTTCTCCCATTGTGTTAAACAATCTGACTCACAACTACCACACAGCAGATCTATGACACTTACTTTCTCAGTAGATTGTCTGGCACAGACACCTTTTTATAATAATAAACAGTTAATTTATACACCCAGTATTGTATTCCCCAGGCTAAGAAACACCAGAGCATGACAGAGGACTACACATTCACAGCAATCATGAGAGACATTTTCCTACTTTTCATTGCAACTGTTATGCAGTTTCTATAATCCAGCTTTCCAGCTGACTTTTTACACAAACAAAAAAGTCACAATTCATCAAGCAGCTCAGCACTGAAAGGACAGTTTTTTCTTCCTTGTTTGTCTTCTCCATTTGTCTTCCTTACTCTCCCTGATGCTCCTAGGATAAACTAGACTATCTCAAATGGATACAAATGGATTTACA
Organism: Pseudopodoces humilis; assembly: GCF_049639895.1. NCBI lineage: Eukaryota > Metazoa > Chordata > Aves > Passeriformes > Paridae > Pseudopodoces > Pseudopodoces humilis. The sequence continues at coordinate 45,277,386 of NC_142202.1, read as the reverse complement.
AAGATGACTATTGCCTACTCTTTTCAAGATGATGCTTTCTATGCACATGTTTGGCTGAAACTAGTTTGCTTATTTTGGGTTTATTTTCTCCTTATGTAGAATATATATTTAAAAGCTTCCTTTATAGCAATTTTGATTCAAAAGCCTTTAGTCTATGTTATCATATCAGAAAGCCTTTAATACAATAAAACCCCCAAAACAGCTTTCCATCACCCCATCTAAAGGGTATCTATTTATTATTAGATCTGGAATGCCGCTAAACATGAGAATTTATGGCTGGGGGAAGCTACAATAGATTTTCAAGGAAATCCAGGAAAACATGACACAGTGGTCAGTAAGTCAATGATGTGCTGGATGCACTGCCTAGCAAGGAAACTTCTTCCAGCCTTTCAGTTCAACCCAAGAATTATTCTCCCTTCAGAACCAATCCAGCAGTGAGAACTGCAACTGTCTGTAACCTCAACCACCATAGAGTGATGATGGTTGACAAAAAACTCAACATGACCAAGCAATGTGTGCTCACAGTCCAAAAAGCTAACTGAATCCCAGGCTGCATCCAAAGCAGCAGGGCCAGCAGGGCAAGGAAGGGGATTCTGCCCCTGTACTTGTGAGACCCCACCTGGAGTGCCACATCCAGCTCTGGTGATCCAAACATAAAAATATGGAACTGTTGGAGCAAGTCCAGAGAGGCCATCCAGAAGTTGATAACAGGACTGGAGCACCTATTCTATGAACACAGGCTGAGAGAACTGGGGCTGTTCAGCCTGGAGAAGAGAAGGTTGTATGAAGACCTAACAGTAGCTTTCCAGTATCTGATGGAAGATACAGGGAAGCTGGACAGGAATTTGTTGTCAGGAAATGTAGTGCCAGGACATGGGGAATGGCCTTAAACTGAAAGAAGGTAGGTTTATATTAGATGTTAGAAAGAAATTCTTTAATATGAGGGTGGTGAGGCACTGGAGCAGGTTCCCCAGAGAAGAGATAGATGCCTCAACCTTGTCAGTGTTAAAGACCAGGTTGGATGGGGCTCTGAGTAACCTGGTGTAGTGAAAGATGTCCCTGCCCAAGGTGGAGAGGTTGGAACTAGATGATCTATAAGGCCCCTTCCAACTCAAGGCATTCTGTGATTCTATGAATGATGCTTGATTGTGTCTGCCTGCAGTTACACCAGCTGCACACTCATACAGCTTCACTGACCTCATCAGAATTACTCCTGAGTTTCACTGACACAAGTGTAAAAAGATCAAGTCCTTATGGGAGAAAGCAGACAGGGAAAATAAATCTTAACTCCCTCATTTTAGATGTGTGCATTGCTATAGGACAAAATGCCTCCCATCTCTTTGCTTCTAGCAAAGCTTAGCCAAGGGAATAATGGCCTCAAGGCCTTATCAATGTGTACCCTGCAGAAAGGTACTGCCTCATCATTTCACAATGCCCACTGGTGAAGGGTGACTGCTGCATTGTCACAGGGTCTTCAGAAAGAACTGAAAATAGAGAAAAACACATTAATGAAGCCTAAAGAACACAATAAAGAACTGTTCTTCCTGATAATCACCGTAAATCTAAAAATTCAGATACCACAGGTGTATCCTTATAAATTATAATGTTCTAAAAGGGAGCAGATTTGTACATGAATTAAGAACAAAGGACATGGATTAGCTCAGAGTAGCAGATTTAACTGCACAGTTTCCCAAACTACAAAACTTCAGCATGCCTCCTAAAACCAACAGCAAAACACAATATATTCCTTGACAATGAGATTACCTTGGGTGAACAAGATGTTCAAGCCACTGCTGTGAAACACAGATTGGTTTACAGTTCAGTTAGCAGCCACATACCCACATTAAACACACAGATTTGGTAACACCTACTTTTGCTTAGAGAAAAACATTAAAGAACTTCATACACTCTGAAATAGTGACAATCTTTGCATATCCTAGAAAGGTTATTCACTATTACTTCATTATGCTGCAATCCAATCAGATTGTATTTTAGATGGCAGGCACTGGCACTGTCACATTCCCAATTAGAAATGGCATGGAGAAATGTCAGGGAACATACCAAGATTATTAGCAAGTGATGGGAAGCACAGGAAAAGTGGCTTTCTTCTATCTCCGTCAGAATCGTTTATCATGGTGGCTCGCTAGATTACAGAAGGTGGTGCAAGAAGGAAAAAAGAAGCATCATATTAGTAAATAAATTAATAACAATTTGAGAATGCTTAAGAGCGTTTAATATAAACACTGTAATTTCGTATATAAACAGTAAATTGCATAGGTAGCACTCAATTCCTTCACATTCATTCTGACACATTACAATTGAACACTACTGAGCATTCCTTTTTTTTTAATCAGAAGAGATTCCTTTTTCCTCTCTATATGAAATTCCTCCCACCTCTTGCTTACAAATGAAACCACACCAGAAAAATGCATTCCAGGAGTGCAATTCACAGGAGTTTGATCAGACAGAACAAGATCTGGTCTGCATAAAACCTCTGAAATGCACAGAGTGATGAGGGTTCCTCAGCACCACTTCACTGTACAAATCTCTTCCTGCTGCATTGCATTACTCACCAAGGTAGAAGAAGCTCTGCTCAATGCACAGCTGGTGAGGTAAATTGGAAGAAAAGGAACATAAAGACTAGATCTCTACCTATATAAAGACATCCATTATATTTTCTCCACAAGTAGCACAAACTTAGTGGTGGTACTTTTACAAAAGTAAAGAACATAAGAAGTTTCACAGTGTTTGCCTTTCTCAATAAAACCTTTTCAAACACGCCAATTGCTTATGAGTGAGTAACTAAAAGGAAATGCTTGAAATAGATCACCTTTTCCCCAGTTAAAAATTATATTCTGAGACCCTAAGAATTTTAACAGGCAATATATTCTTTCAAATGCAGTTTAATAGTAGCTATCAGCACAGGTGAGCTCAGCTGCAGCGTGGCTATGAGAATTTCACCTACACAAACCATCTAAGTGATGAGAAAATAAAGGGACTACTTGAAACATGTTTGGAATTTCAGTTCAAGAAAGCACCTCTTTGGAGTCCAGCATGGAGCAAATCTCGATGAGGCTCAGCTTCAACACCGGATAATTACAATGCCAACTAAGCATATTTCCTAATAGCCTTTCTGAGCTAATATTTTTCCACAAAACACTTGTTTACAATCAAATCATGACTAATTTTTTTCCCTCTGCAGAAGGGGTCTCTGTTCCTCCAATTAACTTCCAAAGGAAATCCCAGCTTTACTCTGGAACCAAACAAGGATGGAACAGAAAGCACAAAGGTATAAAACATTTGTCTTGCAGCTCTCCATGGGAAAATACAGAGTGGGACAGGGGTGCTGCAAAACCTGAACATATTCCAGCATTTACAACTTCCAGTTTATCTTTCTGGCTAGAGTATTTAAATAATGAATCACACTGCTAAAAACAAACAAGCCTAGTTTTCTTGTTTTAGAACCAACTTTCTGCCTCTTGCACATTTCCTAGATATTTTAATGTTTGGTATTTTTAGGCATGGAAACATGCATATTTCTGCAGGTCTTAAGTTATGCTAAAAGTAAGGTCACATGAAAATTTCACAAAAGAAAAGGATGCACAAAAGCTACAGGGAATGTGAAAAAGTGTGATAAAGCTGGCCTTTTGGTTTGCACCACTCCAAGCCAGCTCCTTTGCTAGGTGACCAGAATCTTAAGTATTAGAACCATCAGAAAAATAACATCAATTCCTGTTAAATCAATTACATCCTCCAAACACTTTGACACTGTTATAACTGAAGCGGTAGCAACCCTTACCAGCTCAGCAATTGCTGTCATTACATCCAGATCATACCATGTCAGAGGGAACGTGACACAGAGCTAACACGCACTCTCTAACAAGGCACTGGTAAATATCATCAGGCACAGATGTGACATCCAGCTGCATTTCCTCCCCCTGCTGCCACACCTACAATGCCTTCACTTGAGCAAAGAAAAATCAGAGAGGAGTAACAAAATGCTGAAATCAGGGGACACTCACAAAGGAAAAAATTAAGCATTTAAATAATTGTCTGCAATCCCAGACTTTTATCAGCATTTTGTATTTCTACTGCATGCTAAATGATTGCCAAATACAGCAGCCTTACAAACAAATCTGTTATTTCTGTTATAGCTATGAAGCTTCTCAACAATACATAGAAATAGTTTTACAGAACTGGTGCTGGAATTATTATCTTTGGTATAATTTTGTCCATCTGCTGATGTCAATTTGGATAAATTTTATTTCTGATTTTTGTGCCGGGTTTTGCTTGGTCTGTCACAAGCCACGTTCTCTTTATGGCTTTGTGCACCGACTTCCAGGCACAGAACCCTGAAACCTCAAATGCAAACTGATGAGAGACATCATGGGTTTTAACATCAGAAATTTATTTTCAGTCTGAGGTTAATCAAATCTTGGATGAGACGCTCAGTGAAGCCCTGGAATTTCCACCGTTGGAGATACCCAGACACAACTGGGCAAAACCATGAGCAAAACACTCTCTGAGCGTGTTTGTGTTTTGCTCTGGGGCTGAATCTGATGGCTTTTAGAGGACTCTTCCAGTCTGCATCGTTCTGTGGTTCTGCAGCTGGGATCTAGCCCACACACATTACTGCAGCTTTCAGTACCTTCTGCTCATGGGAGTCCTGCACTTTCCCTAACATCACTCACTCCAGATATGGAAAAATCCTAACGTGAAACAACTCTAGCTATTCTAGTTGTTCCATCTCATCTCTGTGAAGAGATATTTGGTAGATCCCCACTCCCAGCCCAGGCTGTTGCTGGGCTCAGCACAAAGCCAGCAGCAGCCCATCCACAGGCACCTCGCTGAGGTGTCTCCATCTCTCCGTCGCCGCTGCCTTCACACCCTGGCTGGTGCCTGGACTGGCTGCTGCCTCAGTGCAGGCGGGCTGGGCCCTGTCCCACACGGGCACGGTGCCTCCACAGGGACTCTGCCCTGCGAGGCACCTGGCGGGATGGGTGAAACCACCCACAGCCGCTTCCCTCACGGACACCAGCCACATGCCGGCATGGCCGCTCCTGGAGGTGGCACATTCTCGGCTGGATCATAGAATCGTTTGGGCTGGAAAAGACCTCCAAGATCATTGTGTCTAACCACTAACCCAGCACTGCCAATCCCACCGCTGAACGGTGTCTCTAAATCCCATCTACAATCTACATGTCTTCTAACTACCTCCAGGGATGGTAATCCCATCCCATCCCCGAGCAGCTCCCTTCAGCTCCAACGCCTGACCACCCTTATGGTGAAAAAATGTTAATTAACATCCAATCTAAACAAGCAGAGCTCGAGGCCATTTCCTCTAGTCCTGTCACTCGTTGCTTGGAGGAAGAGCCCAACTCCCAGCTAGCAATCGCCTCCTTTCAGGAAGTTGTAGAGAAGGACAACGTCCCCCTGAGCCTCCTTTTCTCCAGACTAAGCACCTCCAGCTCCCTCAGCTGCTCCTCACAGGACTTGTGCTCCAGATCCTTCACCAGCTTTGTTGCCATTCTCTGGATTCGCTCCAGCACCCCAATGTCCTCCTCGTACTGAAGGGGACAGAACTGGACACAGGATCTGACAATCCTTTCCCTGGTCCTTCAGGCCACACTGTTCCTGACATAGGCCAGGGTGCCATGGCCCCCTGCACACGCTGCTGGCTCACGTCCCGCAGCTCTCGGCCCCTTTCCCTCCGGGCCGCTGGCCGGGCGCTGCCGCGGGCGGAGCGGAGCCGGGCCCGGCTGTCGCCGCCGGGGCGGGAACTTCCCGAGCCTCTGGAGCAGCCGCTTCCGGGTGAGCGGCGCGCGCAGCCCACGTGCGGCCCGGCGGGGAGCGGCGCCAGCCAGGTGGGTGCCGGGGACCGGGAGCGGGATCGGGACACGGACATGGACACGCGTCACCGCCGGGCCCTGTCCCCCGTGCTGCCCCGCCGGGCCCGGCCCGGCCACACGTGCGCGCCCCGAGCGGCAGCGGGGCCGCGCCGGGGCCGGGAGAGGCGGCTGTGTGCATGCGGCTGCTCCATCGGCGGGCCTGCTGTGGTTTTCTTCCCCCAGTTTTCTCCGGAGGCTCCTTTCCCCGAAGCGCGGAGCCATGACGTCCCTGGCGGAGCAGCTGAAGCGGCTGGCGCTTCCCCAGACCGATCCCAGCCTCCTGGACCGCAGCGAGGCTGCATCGCTGCTCTTCACCTGCAAGGAAGCCGCGACTATTGACAGGGACACGTTTTTTGCCATCGGTGAGTTCGGCTGCACGGGTGCCGCTGGTTTTTAAAAACACTCCAAAAAACAGCTGGAGAAAGATAAATAGGACAGGCAAAGCCGTATTCAAAAAAGGCCAAAAGAATAGTTCAGAACGCTGCCGGCTAGTTAGCATCACTCCAGTCCTTGGGAAAACCGTGGAGCGATGCCTCTACGAACATGTTTCTGGCACGTAAGGATGAGGTGATGGGGAAGAATCAGGGATCCCCAAGATGCTCAAGGACTGGAGAATTTACCCAGTAAGGGACATTTGATGAGAGGAATGTCTCTGGTCTCATTTGGTTTGGAGAAGAGAAGGCTTGGGATGGGTCTCATAGGAGTCTGCCATTACCTTTGAGGAGATTCCCAGAAGATGCACCAGGCTATCAGCAGGAGTGTATGGCTGGAGAACAGGAGTCGCTGGGCATAAGTTGGAAGAATAGGAGTTAAAATTGGACACAAGGAAAAGCTTTATCAGTGTGAGGACAGACCAGCAGTTATCAAGATTGCCCAGGGAGATTGTGCCTTGGAAAAAAAAGTGACTTTTTTGAAAACTGTCAGGATAATGCCCTGAGCAGCCTGGTCCAATTGTGGAAACTCTCCTTTGAGCAGAGCCTGGGCCTGCAAATCTTCCAATGTGCCTTCTGACATGAATTCTGTGTTTCATGAAAACATGCTGATGCCCTGCTCTTGGGTAATGTTATGGTCACAAGTAATGTGAAGTGGGGTTAGCCTTTGCTGTGTTGGCACGCTTCAAATTCTTTATGCTCTATTCCTTTTAATTTTTGTTTAAAATTTTATCCAGGAATGTGACATTCTTTAATAAGAAAGCTGTTTCCTAAAATCAGGCAGATTGATATAATGTTTTCATTTAAAGTAACAAGATTGTAGATATATATCTTTTTTGCAGCACATCATGTTTTTTTTGGTTTCTTAAATAGTTACTCTAGAACTGCTTGGCTGAGTGTGAGGATGGCGTTTTTATGGTCTCTTATCCAATATTGGATCTTTGATCATTCCACTGTTAGAAAAAAATAAAATCTATACATTGGGTTTGAGTTTCCTGTGTTCCAGCTGACATCTGTTGTCCTCCCATCCTTCTACTGTGCATCTCTGAGAAGAGTCAGGTTCCATCTCCTTGATAACCCACACTGTATCCTATTAAGTTGCTGCAAACAGCAGGAAGATTTCCTTTTGAGTCTCTCTTCTCCAGGCTGAACAGTTCCTCCTTTTCCTTGTGTGTTGTTTTCCAGCCCCTAGACCATCTCAGCATTCCTCTGCTGAACTTGCATCTAGAAATGTTTTTCCTCTACTGATGATCTCAAAATTGCACTCAGGGCTCCAGCTGCAGCTCACAAATGGAAGGGGCAGTTCCCTCCTCGCAGAGACTGCTGGCCATGCTCTCAGGGACAGCACAACCCAGGATGCTGCTGGTCTTCACTGCTGCAAGAGCACTCTGCTGATAGTTGCTAATCTTGTTTTTCTTTGTCAGTTGAGAAATAGTTCAAGTGTATCAAAAGATTTGGTCTTAGGCCTCTTTACTGTTTGTTTTGGTTTGCTTTGTGAGGATGATGATGAGGACATATGCCAGTATAGCAAAAAAGTTGGATATGCCAGTGAGGAGGTAGGTGGGTAGGACTGGAGAACAAAAACTGTTGTGTTTAAAGCATTCCTCCCATTTATTTTTTTCCCCCCCACAGGATGCACTGGCTTAGAAGAGCTGATAGGGATTGATCCTTCATTTGAAGAGTTCCAGTCCAGTTTGTTTAGTTCTACATCCAAAGGCCTTGAACGCAGTGTTCAGACTAAAGCAGTAAATCAGCAGCTGAACAAGAATATTTCATTGTTCCTCATTCACCTCTCCCCCTACTTTATGCTTAAGCCAGCCCAGAAGTGCCTTGAATGGCTGATTCACAGGTAATCCACTGAATATCCTTCATGTCAATAGATAAAGCTAGAAATGCAAGATTTCTTTTTCCCCAGTGAGAATAATTTAAACTAATTTTACTTTAGCTTTCTGAAAATACAGGTTAGGATGTTAATAATGTGCATTTGGACTTAGTCCGTATGGGGTCAGATGCTCTTCCTTGCCAATTAGATTTTTGCCTTTTGATAAATTTCTGTGATTATTTTGATCTGTCATGGTACTCTATATAAAAGAAATTACTTCCTTGCCTGGCTTTCCCAAAGTTGCCCAGCCCTAGGCATCTTACAGAGCACATAGAGAGGCATGTCTATATTGTGCTATTAGAAGTGGGCTTTGTAAAATAGCAAATTTTTGGTATTAACTCTGAACCATGAGCCCTAACTATTCTTATTTCAAGGTTTTGTAAGAAGGTGTGAAGAAAATGAAGTATTTTGTGAAGTTATATTTATTTATATAAATTAACCTATCCAAATGCAGAAAGTGCAGTACTTCTTATCACGAGTGTGTGATTTTCCTGCAACATACTTATTTGAATCACAGTTTTTCTATTCATGTATTATACTGAGAGATTCATACTAGATTATTGTAATGTCTGGTTTAATATTGCAATCTGTGCAAAAGGTAATTTTTAGTCGTACAGGGACCTGAAATTGTTGATAGTGAGGCAAAAAAATATGCTAGCACTGTTTCTTTCTTCTAGCACATACAGGCTGGTAGCCACCTCGAGTTTCTGGACTGTAGGTGGACCATAGATCTGAGTCAGTATGACAACCATGTCAGGTCTTGCTTAAAAGCAAGTAAACAAGATATTCTGAGAAAAATGTGGATGAATCTTTTTTTCTTTCTGGCTTCCAGACACTTTTTAACTACATACATATGTTTTTTTCCTTAGATTTCACATTCATCTCTACAATCAAGACAGTTTGATTGGTTGTGTTCTACCATATCATGAGACTAATCTATTTGTGAGAGTTATTCAACTTTTAGATATGAAAAGCCCAACTCATAAGTGGCATTGGATGGATCCAATACGGGTAAAGTATTTAACAGATGCAAGATGGAAGGACCTTGGACTTTAATAGTATCTTGGCTCTTCTACTCTGCTTATGAATATGGTCCACCAATTTATGTGGTTAGTTGTAGAAATGTACTGAAAGGTTTAGTTACAGGAATGGAGTCTGGATGCCCACATGTTGTTTCTGCTATCTTTCTTTAAAGGTGAAGTTTTAATTAAAAAGCTTTGACTGTAATTACTCTTTGTTTTGGCTAAGTTAAAGCATGCTTTGAAGTTGTAAGTATTTGTTACTGATAGGAAGATACATCAGTTACTCAAATTTATGTTTATTTGCACATAGGTTAAATGTAATTCTCTTCATCATCTGTCTTACTACATAGACAAAACATTCTAGAACAGTGTGTGGAAATCCATTACTTATTTCAGTTTAAATGGTGCTAACTGATCAGTAGGATTAATTTGGAGATTACAGTAGTTTTTACTTTCTGTGCTTCACTTTACTGTGAGTGTTCTAATTTTGCTTTTTTTCACTGTGTAAAGAAACCTGGAGTCCCACTGGCAAGGGGTACTGTCATTACACACTGCTACAAAGACCTGGATTTCATGGATTTCATCTGCAGGCTGGTGGCAAAATCTGTGAAGGTTGTTCATTTATTCTAGAACATTGTTGTCGCTTTGTTCCCCCCATGTTTTTATAGTAGTGTGCTATTTCTTAATATTTTGAGCTGCATATCAAAGAGTAAAATGAATAATTTATCAGTAAACAATATGAGGATTTCTTTTATTATAATTCGTGAAGATGACAGTCTACAAGAAGTTCTTACAAGGAGGTGGCTGAGAACCAATGAGCCATGAAAAAACAATTTGGCCATACTGTATTATTTACTGTGTTGCCTCAGTATACTTAATTGTCTTAATTTCTTTCATAAACTCGTTCCTGTTATTAGTTTTTAACTGTGCTCTGAATTTCCGTGTCTCTTCCTGGGGGTTGTCATGGGTGTTTTAAATACATGTCTTCAAATATTAATGAGAATTTGAAGCTGAGAATGTTAGAAGGTGGGCAAATTTTTGTTTTTTTCAGCTAATGTCTAATAGAGGGCTAGCTCTGTAGTCTCAGAAGGGTAAGATGTATGATCCCAGTTATTTAGAGAACTGGGATGCATCTGCTGTCAAACTAAGCAAAGCAGAGACAGTAACAGAGTTTGTTCACAGGTGTAGAAGGAGGTGTTAAACATAACACCAGTTAGCTTCTTGGCTGTCCAGCTGAGTCTTGAGCAACACCAAGATTACAAGTGATTTTGGCTGCCTTATTCTGGTTAACTACATCGGCACCCATTTCCATCTGCTGTGTCTGTCAGGAGGAGTAGTAACCTCTGGCGAGGGTTGCTGCCGTGAGAGCTGATGACTTTGGTTGTGCCAGCAGGAGCTGCTGGAGCTTGCAGGCTGGAGTTCTAAGATTTTGGTGATTTGAGGTAAGCCATATTGCTCTTCCACTTGCCCTGATGTCTGAACAACTGATTTTTTTCTGTGATCCAGGTCTTTTCAGAGTGTCCCGGCAACTCAGCTCAACTGAGAGTTCTCCTTGTGTTTTATGCTTCCACCATTGTGTCGGCTCTTGGAGCTGCAGAGAAGATAACAGACACTATGGTCTCTCTGCTGCTCCCTTATGTCCAAAAGGTAGGTGAAGCTCTGTTTCCCTCCCGTGTGATGAAGTGTACTGTGTTCTGCACACATGCATCTGCAGATAACATCCAAGAAAAACATCCTGTGTGATATGTACTGTACCACTCAGCCTGATTTGAAACCTTAGGCAGGTGAGGGTCCATGGGAAATAATGTTTTTTCACACCTCAGATGAGCACTTTAAGCATGAGGAATGGAGCTGTGAGAAATGGATATGTGGTTTGAAGAATGTCTTTGCTTTGAAATTTATCATGCTGAACCATGAGGAAATGGTGTCAGGGTAGACAGCCTGCTTTAATATCCTCTCCCACAACTGTTGCTTTGTCAAACAGAGCAGTAGTTAATAAACCTCTTTTATCTGTGTCTTCTTTACCTGTGGACCCTGCATGACTGCTTTTTCTTCATGAAAGTTGAGTTTAGAGATACCTTAAATGCTAACACATGGAAAAGAACATAGTGAGATTTCATGGATGTCTAAATAAAGACAAATAAGATAAAATGACAGATAGATGTATCATAATATAAATATAAACATAAGATAAAAATACAAATAAAGATAAAAAAGAATAAAAATTATTTTTATGTTAGTGTGCTCTTTTGTGTTATTCTTTGTTAAAAATTCACCTTTATCTGTTTTTCTAGGGCTTGAAATCCTCTGTACAGGATTACAGAGCTGCAACATACATGATAATCTGCCAGATGACAGTAAAAGTGACAGTGGAGACTTCCTTGGTGCATTCCTTGATGGTACAGATAAGCAAGACTTTATTTAAAGTGCCCTCATTAATCAGGGATGGGCTGGCTTGCTTGAACCTACTTCTGCAAACTCAGAAAGGAGATAAACTTGGGAAGAAGTAAGTCTACATGAATCAGATTTTCCCACTTTCTAAAATTGCAAACTGCACTTTGATAATTTGAATTTTTTATATCATCATCATTGAAGGGATACTTCCCTGTCAGAAGTTTTGGTAGTTGACATTTCAAAGGGCTTGCAAGTTCCTTTGGCTTACTTTGAAAATTTGCATGCTCACTGGAGCAAAGGAGTCTCAGTGGTGTCAGTTGGTCATCTCTTGATCCTTCTGCTGCTTCTCTTAGTAAGGGATTGATGTCAGTGTGCAAAACTGAACCCTGTCAAGTAAGAGGTTTTCTGGAAAGTGCAAAGTTCTGCCCCTTTGATGTAAGGGCTTTGAGTTGGTGTAGTTTAACACCTGAAGCAGAAGCGCTTCTATACCACCATTTGTTTGGTCTCACTTCAGGTGAGGTGTTCTCCTGGTGGTTCACATGGTAGATTCCCATCCATCTATCTGCCCTGCCCTGCACAGTTGGCTTGTTTGTGCTGGTAATGTGGATTTGAACATATTCCCACATGCTACAAGGGAATTTGCTTGCTGGCAGAGAGGACTATTCCAATAGGAAAAATCTTATGAGGGATATATAGAGTTCTAGATACTTGAACACTGTCAGAGGTTAAAAAGTGCAGGTGTGGGGCTGATATATTATGCAGCATCCAGCCAGGTGGGTGTAAAAGGAGACAAGAAGAAACTTTGTGTTAGCAGAAAGGGAAATGGCTTCTCCTCAGAGGATCTGTCATTGCACAATTACTTCTCATCCCTTTTGCTGCTGCTGTGGAGATGGATATGCTCCTTGCAGTGTGAGGATACCTCTTCCTGTAATTCATACAAGTATTTTTCCTTTTACTACCAGCTTTGCAAAAAACTTAGGTAGGTTCACTGTGCCATTGCAGCAGCTATGCTCAACGTGACTGGCAGTACCCTCCTTTCTTGGATATTAAATGTGCCAGTAAACATCTGGTGTTAAAGAAGTGGAGCCCTTTGTGTCTGTTTACAATGGGGCTGCTACCTGATGCTGAAAATTGAATCCTTGTGAAGTCTGCGTGGTTTTGAAAGTGTAACCCAGATGAACATACATACTTTTTTTTTTTCCCCCTTTCAATTGTGCAGGCCATTTAATTATCTGTGCAAGACCCCAGAACTGGTAACACTTCTGCAAGGCCTGTCAGCAGGCTATGATATCTCTCCTCTCCTCCGCTACCTGTTGCCTCACCTTGTTCACACCATTGTGAAAAGTGATACAGGTAAGTTAGCAGAGGTTCTTTGTAAACCTTAGATCAGCCTTAAGGACAGATAACTGAGGTAAATGTTGAAGCTGTGTGATTGCTTCTTCCATTGAAACTGTGCCAGCACCTGTGAAAACCTGACTGAACTTCTGTGTGTTTGGTAGTTGACATTTCAAAGGGCTTTTTTTTTTTTCGCCTTTTTTTTTTTTTCCTCTTAAGAGGTGTATTGTAGTATTTTGAAATCTTGGGTAGATTTCGGGTACTCCATATGTGATTTAATTAGGGGACAGCTGTGTTTACCCAGTGAACTAAATGTGCCTGGGAGCAGTCTGGGGCAGTGAGGCTGGCTGACATGCAGTTGTAACCTGTGTCTATGCCAGAGAGACTGTTTGCACTGTGGCACTGTAGTGCTGAATCACGACTGGGGAAGCTCTTTTGTTAAGAAGGTCCAAATTCACACTAAGGAATGCTCTAGGGAAGTTGCTGGCACAACTTTTAGCAGCAGGTTTGTAACATCCCAAAGCACCCTCGAATTTATTGGCAGCGATCCAAGCTTTGGCATTTTAATGATGTTGGTGTAAAGCATTGCTAATGGATCATAGTTAGTGCTGGTAATCAGTGAGCAACGTGGACTTCAAGTTGTGTACTTGGTTCACTACAGGATGATGCCTGTACAAGCTGTTTGCTTTGATCAGTATGAAGGGGCTGTTCTCTAACTATTGTTCATCTTTTATGATTGTTCTTAGAAGAGCAAGAAGAATCTGAGGAGACAGAAAATGACATTTACATCAAGCATCTTCAAGCTATTCTTGAGAGTATACCACTGGAAAAGGATTTAGATTCCCTGTTGGCTGCGTGAGTTGACTTCAGTTCTTTTTCTTATGCACTTCTGGTTTAATAATAAATATTTGGTTTAATCTTGTTTAATAATAAATAATTCCTGATGATGGCATTAGCATTATATTAGCATGTTTTTCTGAGTTCATAAGTCCAGACATGGACTCTGAAATTTAAACGTTCAGTAACCCAGAAGAGCCATTCATTAACATTTGTAGGAGTAGTTGTGTGACAGAGTGAAACTTCAGGCCAGCGGCAAATCGGTACTTGAAGTAAGCAGTGTATATTAATTCTAACCTGTTAAGCACTGTGCTTTGTAACAGTAATGAAAAAGGTACCATGCAAAACATGGTGGCTTTTCCTTTTGTTTGTAATTTTAGCAAGTTTCTTGAAGAGTTTATCTCCCGTGGTACAGAGATTGAATCTAATCCCAACAAAATGGCTGCACTCAATCAAAAGATCCTTCCTCTTATCAGACTTCTCGAGAGAAAGTAAGTTCCATTTTTCTATCACAGACCCACAGTCTGTAGAGTGGTGGTATCAGCTATGATCTTGGATAATTGTGTGTAGTGAGCACAATAGTCTTGCTGAAATAGATACAAAAGGAATAACTGACTCCTAGTCTCTGTCTAAATTTTGTTTTACTGATATGTCCTTAAATATTTTGTTATCACTGTAATACATGGAGGCAGACCTGTTGGCTTTGTACAGGGTTTTTTTTTGTTTTACTTTGTAGTATGACCTTTTCTGCTCATTATGTATCCTAGTGGTCTGCATATCATTCCTCTGTGTTAAGACATAATGGTTTATTGCCTTTGCAAAGCCACTGAAAATACCTGGTTTGGATGAATGCATATGCATTCAGTTTCCTTGGTTTTCCCTGTAGTTCTCTTGTAAATACATGTTTTTCTATAATCCTCTGCAGAAAATATTGATGGTTTTGTCTTTTGGCAGGTATCCTAAAGCCTTAGACTCTGTGTTGGAGAAGCACCTGGAAGATTGCACAGATGAGGCTGACCAAAATCTTTTTCATCAGTTTATTTCTCTTTCATTAAGCTGTGGCAAGTACAAGGTAGGAAGGATTGTGATCTTGGCTCTTATATGGTTATATTGTCAAAAGACTGATTTTTGACAGAGTTCTGCTCTCTATTCCTCCTTAGAAACAAAACATCTATCTTTCCCACAAAAAAAAAAGAATTAAAAAAAAAAAGACAAACCAAAAAAAAGAAGACCCCTAACTTGATTAAATGTTTTGGGGGGGAGCTTGGTCAAAACTGTGGTAAAACAAAAGCTATCAGGTTTTTGGATTTTTTTTTTATCATAAGGACTCATGAGTGCGAGCTTTTTTCCCTGGTTAAAATTTATGCATTTTCACCTGCTCCAATTGCTACTGATAATTTTTTTCCTTAGAAACATGGCCGCTGTAGAGGTCAATAGTGACGACACAGTGGTGCCCAGCAAGGCCTCATCCTACTTAACGATGTTGTTAGTAGCAGAGGTGTCTGTTTTGGGAAGGCTTTATCACTCTTGAGAGAAGATGGCTTCGTCCTTTTCATTGCACTGATTTTATGAATGTTTACAGTCGGTAACAGGGAAGGATAGAGTGACCACAGAGTTCTTCTTGTGCCATTTCTGAAGAGCAATTGAAACTCAGCCTAACACAGAATAACCATTACTACAACAGATCTGGCCAAGGAATTTATTATAAGAGCTGGTTAGTATTATGGCTGTTGTTTGCAATGATTGAAGGATTGAAAGCACTCGGGAAAATATGATGAACTACATAAAGAAGTGCTTCCTGTATTTTTGTACTGATGTAACAAAGGCGCTGAGTCCGTGTCTGAGTAACAAGTGGATTAACAGAAAAACAAGGCATGCAGAACAAAGGCATATGACTGACTTTCTTCCAGCTTTTAAGGTTCCTGAGATAAGTGCACGCAATTGGACTAGCAGGGATGCCTTTTTAACAGTTTCTATCTGTGCTCTGTCACACTGACATTGTCACTAGAGCTTTCTCAGAATCCTTAGATAAGCGTTGTGCTTTTCTAGGACATAATGGTGTCTGTGGCTTACTGTACTTTTAAAGCTATCTTCCAAAAACTGTCTGCAATAATGAAGAAATTAATAATTTAGGACAGTTATACAGTATCATTGCACTGTAATTTAACTTTCTAGGTCTTGATTATGCAGGTTTTCTTCTGGTACAAAAAATTGCCATAAGAAAGTCTCCCATTATCCTCATGTATATTTAAGGTATTTTTAACATGCTGTGTGGTCACTGTGAAATCTGTATTTCAGTTTCTGGAAGACTCTGATACCTCCCTTCTGCTTAGTTTGAATCATCCTCAGCCTGCTGTGCGGGTCCTGGCTCTTCAGCATTTGAAAGATGTAATTGAAACTTCAAAGGTTTGTGTCTGAATCTCTCACTTACTGAATGACTTGACATAGAATGTTTTCAAAAAGCTGTTTGCCGGACTTGGCAGCTGAAGATGAGTGGTATGTGAAACGGTGCCTACGTCATCCTTACTGCTTTTCATGGTGTTTCAGTAGGGTTCCGTTACCATTTCCCCATATTCTGGAGTCTGGCTATAGTTCTTATGGATTAAACTGCTTGCATTCTCATAAAATCCAAGTTAATTAATATTTCTAGGAATCTGGGGTTTTTTGTTATTGAAAATTAGTCTGCCTGTGAGATTTAATTTAGATGATATTACCACTTCTCTTACACTAGAATTTAAATATTTCATTAAAAGCCTGTAAAGTGTTCTGCAGAAAAACGATTTATTTTCCCTTTGACTCTGTTTTCCTTTATTTTTCCAGGAAGGTTTTGATCAGGCTTTCATAGAAGAAGCAATTTTTGGACGGCTCAAGGATGACAACAGAGATGTTGTGATGTCTGCTCTCAGTTCTTTGGAGGTAAGTGTGTGTCTTTTGGCATGCTAGATTTTACCTGGTTTCGAACGTGTGTGTGTCTGGAATTGTGTCTGTGTCTTTCTTGTCCTTGTGTTCTTACTGCATGACTTTTGTCCTTTAACAGGATAAAGCAGCATAAATTTAGGAGGCATATGTTATTTGCCATCTCACAAACTCCCACCAAATCTCTGCTGTCTGATCCTTCCCAGCGTGTTGGCAGTTAAAGTGAATTTATCAATTCGGTTTTCCTTTTATTTTTAATGTAGCTACTGAAGCATACTTAAATCTTTGATCATTATTTGAGCCATGCTTCCTGCTTATTCTGTATGTTTTTCTATAAAAAGGCAAGCCACACAATCTGTCATTTGGATGGAAGGTGGTGCAGTCACAAGACATTACTCTAGTGAGAGGTGCTCAGTTGAGTTTTTCCATATGCGAGTCATTTGGTCAGTTGATAGTGGCAAAGTCCTGAGCTCCAGCTCAGGTTTACTGGATAGGACTCTGGTATGCATTGTACTGATTGTTTCCAGCTAGAGTAACAGTCTGTCTTTATGGCTTCTGCTAGTAGTAGTGGACAATGTTATTAGCACTAGTGGACTTGGTCTTGTGTGTTCATTCATTCTTCATCACCAGTAAATAGGAATAGAAGCACCTGAGTGCTCCTTTAAACTTTATTATCTTTTGTTAATGTGCCTCATGTCTCTGTAATCCAGATGCAATGTAAAGTACAAGCAATTCTTACTTAATTATAACATAGTTTACATATCATTTATCAATTTTACCAATACTTCCACATTCAATAAATTCTCCATACTTCAGCATATCAACAGGGCATCCCGGGCAGCCTTATTACTTCTTTTCACCTGATTGTATTTTCATTACATGAACTTCAGCAGGAATGCAGTTAGTCATGTTTGATCTTGGTTTCCACTTGGTATAGCAGATGCATTTTCCATTATGATGTAGTAAACTGTTTTGTATATTGTTGCATTTTCATTCATTTTTCTCGATTACGGTTCAGACTTTCAGGGAACAAGTCAATCCAGAAGTAATAGTATCAAGTCTTTTGAACATTTTCCAGAAAGCTGATCTTTCAAAGGATGGAAAGTGGTACGTTCATGCTCTTTTTTTCAGTATACATTCTTTCTGTATAAATTAATTTTTTTAAAGGTAAATATAAAGAATACTTTAAAAACTTTCTCTGTGTTTCTCTGCAAATGCTTTTTGTTATGCTATTTCTATGCTGAGTTACAGGAGAGATGTTCAATTATTTTCATACCATTTCCCATGAATTCCTTATTTATTCTTGCTGCTGTTTAGATACAGAAAATCACCATGGAGAATAGAGAACAAATCAAAGAAATGTTGCTGATGTGATTGAGTAATGTATTTTCAACATGATTTGTTCTCTTCTAGGTACAAGGTGTTGGAGCAAGCAGTAAAAATTTTAGTCGAAGAGGAGATTCTGAAAGAGAAGAAAGAACTGCTAGATGCAGCAGTAATGCAGTTGTTACCTTTTATGATAATCACTAATGCAAATTCAAAATCTTCAGATTGGAAAATGGCTGTTTGTTTGTCAGAGTCTGATCTTTGCTCCTTACATCCTTTACTGAAGGGCTGGCCTGAAGGTAAAGCATTTCTTGTAACTAATTCGGTAAGATAGAAGTTGTGGCAAGTTAGGACCTCGTCCTTACTGAACTTAAACATATATTGAAGGAGGCAGGCTGTCACTATCAGGCTATCATGCTCTAAATGTGAATAGATTTCTTAAAAAAAGCTCTTTTCCAAGAGACAGAAATTGTTCAGTATGTTTCTGACTGATTCTATCAGTCAGAACCAGTATGTTAATACATGAATTTTATACCTAGGTTATTTGATTTTTATATTTTTCCCTTGGAACAGCCCTTGAAGAGGCAATTAAATCTACCAAGTCTGCAGAGTTGGTTGGAGTGGCCAATGAGAAAATTATTCTGCTACTTTCTGGAAACTTGACTTCAGGGGACCCCTCCTCACTATTGCAAACGGTATGTGTGCCATGTCAGCCTAACCATAAAGAAGTTGTACTTTTTAGGTGGTGACTGTAATCAAACCAGTGTGATATAGAACTTTGCATGGCTGCTCTAGGCACTAGTATGCTATCATCAAACTGCTAGGCAAATATATGTATATGTGTGTGTGTGTGTGTATATATAAATATATGTATTCATTTTTTTATATGTATGTATGTATGTGTTTCAGCACAGTTCACATACATACATATATAAAATAGAAAACCACAATACCATCCATTTAAAATCAATTTCTTCCTTAACATAAAAAAAATAAGTGAATAACTTTTTTGACAAATAATTAGTGTAACTAAATTCGAGGAAATTTCAGTTTCCTGAAAAGCATTTTCTAGAGAGTAAGCAAGTATACCTGTGGGTTGTTCATAGAAACTGATGTTTCTGCATTGCAGGGTTTCAAAGAGTACAATTACAGCAGACAGTAACTTTTTACCTATGATAAAAAGTAAACAGTATTACACCATTTCTCATTTACATGTTCAATTTAGTCATAGTGAAGTCCCACTGTCATACTGATTTTTGTTGTCCTCCACTCATTTTTCTAAGGTTGATGACCTGATACTTGTTGCTGAAGCAGAATCTGACAGTGTGAGACAGAAAGTAACTACTCATATAATTGGTTCATTGCTTGTTCAGTGCTGCTGCAATACACAGATGAAGGAAAATTATTTTCCAGTGGCTATCAGAGTCTTCTGCTTCTTGAATAAAAAAATTAAAGATCTCAGAACTTGTGAACCTGCAGAGGTAAGATGTAAACAGTATGGAGAGGGCATGTTCTGTGTATTGGAAACAGTATTAAGAAGATATTTTTAATTGTTTTTACTGAAAGCCAGGTTCAGAAACTTTGAGAAGGACTGAAAAATCTCACCTTCAATT
Organism: Pseudopodoces humilis; assembly: GCF_049639895.1. Classification (NCBI taxonomy): domain Eukaryota; kingdom Metazoa; phylum Chordata; class Aves; order Passeriformes; family Paridae; genus Pseudopodoces; species Pseudopodoces humilis. The sequence goes on along the minus strand of NC_142202.1, from coordinate 45,257,742 downwards.
TTTCTCATAGCAAGAACACACACTTGGCAATAGTGCCATTAAGAATTACTGTAATATTTTATGTGTGTTTCATTGGAATTTTCTTGACTTACTTGGTTGAGAAACAGCTCTGGGTTTTTTCTGTGTGTAAGAAACCCATGTGAGCAGGGCTGTGCTTCTTTGTGTACATCCTCTCACATATACACACCTAGTGGCACATGGTAATTATTTATTCTGACCTCAGGTTATTCCATTAATGATTTTTGTATATGTAAGTATCTGAAAGATATGGATTATTTTTCAGGAACAGAACTAGATGAAAATGTTAAACTGACTGTCAAAAATGCTGCAATTCCCAATCCCTTTGAAGAGATAGTTTAGAGACTGATATTTTACTCCTCTGTTTCCTCATTATGTACACTGTGATTATAGGAGAAAGAGCTGGCATAGGTTTTAAAACTGCAGATGCAAGTTTAAATGTAAAATCAGAAATGTAATTCACTCCATAATAATACCTCTTTGGAGTTTGGAAATCAAATGTTGCTGAATTTTAATGCTAAATTTCTGTTTTCTGTTGCATGAAATTGTGACAGAATACATTAAAATTTACTTTTATTCACAGGAAACTGCCCTAAATTGGTCTGTTGAAACAGTAGAGGAAACTTTGGTGCCTAAGGACTTGTTAGGTGCATATATAGAAAAGCTCAACAGTGATGAGACTGCTCATGCAGAGGAGTCAGCTATGGTCCTGTTCTTACTGAAAAACTTCATTAATGGCCTAAAACCTCCCCTGTCGTTTTCAAAAGGTAAGTGTTAAGATCTTGCCTGTCCCTTACATCAGTGAAAGAGGAAAGTTAATTTTTTTTTTTCCTTCAGAAGTTGTTGGAATCAAGAAGATACTGCTTCCCTAACCTTCTTTGTTATTGACATCTGTAAAGATTATTTACTTGTGAACATGAAATCAGATGATTGTATTGTCCTCTTTTAGCTAGAGATGTCTGCTTTCTCCTGGTTTCCATGGGTGTTCCTATGCACCTGCTGTGTCATAATTATAACCTGTATTTTTAGAGGAATCTTGGTGGAATCCAGAATCTTTGAATCAAGATAGCCAAGACTACCTGCACCTCCTTTTGGGACTGTTTGACCTGCTTGTCAGTGGAGCTAGTGAGGAAAGCGATGCTCTTCAGTACAGAGCACTGATGAATCTCTTATTCAAGGTATTCTTTTTGAATTTGTGGCTCTGAATTTTGAGTCATCAACTATTATATGGTTGCATTAATTTTAAGGAAAACTAGAGAAAAATAGTCAACAGGTCATGCAACGCTGCTTGTGGCATTCAAGTACTGTGAGGAGATGGAAGTGTATGCTTCAGCTGGGTTCTTTAACCCTAATTAAATGTAATAATGGAAAACTAAAGTTAAAAAAAACCCAAAACAAAACACAAATGTACTAGTTGAAGCAAAGATGGAAACTGATTTGCAGGACAAGATAAAGAGCCTAAAGTTTGAGCAAAAAGTTTTGGTTCTATCTACAAAGGGTTGCTCTGTAAAATTTGGTAGTGTTTAAATACAGAAACTGAAAGGAAAATTTCTAGGAGAAATTTTGCATTTCCTTATTACATCATCTCATGTTTTTTCACATGGATATGTAAATAGCATCTGGATTTGTGTACACAGGCAGCAGTTACTAAATAACTTTTTCTTCCCTAAAGACACAGTTTTTCTGTTTTTCTGAGACGAAGTTCTCTTTCAGTGTAATCCTTTGAAATGGGTGGGGTGGTTTATCAAATGTTTTCAGTAGTAGTTTGCCAAATAAATTAAACAAGTGTTTTTTTCATTTCTTTTTCCTTTTCCATTGTGATGAATTTAAGGTACATCTAAAAGATTCAGAGGTTCTCTTCAAATTCCTTTCCATTTTATGGACTTACAGTTATAACCTTTCAAATCAACTGAACTATGAAGTCAGTGCAATGCTACAGACTCAGGCTCTGTATATTGGCTATGCACTGCTTGAATCACAAACAAACCAGAAAAAGAAACAACTGCTATCACCATCATCTCCAGGTAAAGTAAAACTGTCTATATATCTGCCTGTCTGTCTGTCTGTCTCTCATCTTAGAACTCAATCACAGTACTTCTTAATTTTGTGCAATTTTACTATATTTTACACCATGAAGGGTATCTCTGTTATTTATGTTTAGCTGCACTGGGCTGAGACAGTTCTCTTGCTGATTCTCTGGTGCAGTTGTAAGTCCAAGCTTGAAGTGAATCCACGTTTTTTTTTTAACTTTAAAGTGTTAAGGGAGCACAGTGCTGTGCTGAAGGAGTCAGTTACAGGGCATTACTGTCTGTGCACTGTCAGGGTGTGACAGTAGCAATTTATGAACTCTGAGCTTAAACATGAATATAAGGACTGTGGTGAAGTTTAGTGTCATGAATCTGTCAGACTCGAGTTGATTTTGTGTACCCCAGAGGTTTACAGTGGAAAGAGACAACTTCTTAACTCCAAAGTAATGTTGATGTTTCTTCAGGGACGGCTGCAGTAAAATTTTCGCCACTCACTTTACTCTGTTCTTTTCCTCCTTCTTGCAGTGGTGATATCTTTGCTAGTTAACTTGGGTAGTCCTGTGAGCGAAGTTCGAAGGGCTGCTCTCAACTGCCTCTGTTCCTTGAGAGGAATAAAGGAGTCTCTATTTCATCCTGTCCTTCAGCATTTGGACCAGAAGACAGAAGAGATTGTATCTGACCCTACATACATAGCACAGGTATTTTTTTAATTAAGGTGTACATTAATACAAGTTTTGTCTGCTGCTGTGAGCTTCTGACTTACAGAAAAGAAATCAAGTTAACTAGGAAAGTTAATTGTATTTGTACCCTATAGTGGACTGATTTATAATTTCCTTAGGAACTATAAAAATATTCAAGGGATATATTACATGCAGAGCTGAGAACCTAAGAGGCATTAACCATCTTCCAGATGAAGAGCTCTGCTTATATCTAGATTGCAGTGTTACGGAGGCATCAATTAATTGTTCTTTTAAGGTATTTTTATTGCAAGAAAATAACTTAATTTTCACTTTGCTAATGAACTAGGTTATGGGAACTCTTTTTGGGGAGCTTGAGACACAGCCAAAACAGAAATCCCAGAAGAAAAAATTGTTGGAAGCTTTGGAAAACATACTTGATTGTGCACAGAGCCCTATTTTCCCATCTTATATTGCAAGAAACTTAATGAAAATTCTTAATGAAATCCATGGTGAAGTAAGTGCTGCCTTTTGAGATTTTTTATGGGTTCTGCACTTGAGTGAAACGCTGAAATCACATGTCACTTAGTAATAAAGCTGTTAAATAATTCCATAATGTATTAGATTATTAGGTATTAAGTTGACACCTCCAATAATACGCAGTAAAGCTGCGAAGTATGGCTTGATGAAACATAAAACGTTTGCATGCTCCTTCCAGGAATGTCATGGTTGCAGAATTTTGCATTTGAATTTTTAAGGAAACTCCCTTGTTATTACTAAAAAAGACTGTTTCAAAAGACAATGTTACAGAAAAAATTAATTACCTTGGTTAGTGAATATAGAGTTTTCTGTACAGATTTGCAAGGTATTAAGTAGTACTGTGAATTTCTTTTTTATATATTAATCAGCTCTTATCTTGCATATTCAGAATTCCCCAAGTGCTGGAAAATATATGACTTCAAAGTTCAAAAAATGAATTAAATTTAAATTTTTATGTTCTGTTCAGTTGTATGTGTCTTGAAAAGATTGTAAACTGCATAGAGGGGGTGAGTGGTTTTGATTCACGTTTGGGTTTTGTGGAAAACAGCAGTCGTAGATGGCTGGAAAAATTACCTTGTGTCTGTACCTTGAAATTATGAAATACAGCTCTGCAAAGGAGAATAGCTGAGGAGCAGATGAGCAGGTACTTGGGGTAGTCTCATGTTACGTCTTGTATTTTTTCCAGTTGAACAGCTGTTGCCTAAAATACTGTATGCAGTGTGGTCCGAGAAAGGGGATGCTGCAGTAAAGTGAAGCTGTGCTACTGGAAAGTTGTTAAATTGAGAATGGATAAAAAGTTCTATTACACATTTTCTGTTTGCAGATGGTTCTCTCTCAACTGTTGCCTGCACTAGACCGTTTGCTAGAGAAGGTCTTTAACAAACCTGAGACAATGTTAAAAGATGAAGTCATTCTCCTGCATCTAATCCTTGGAAAGTTTAATGAATATTCAGCAACCCTTCTGTGCAAGAATCAGCAGAGTCTGGATTTATTTATCAAAAGCCTGCATGCTGCCAACAAAATGTATGAAGAAATTCCACCATTTCAGATCACAGCACTTGGGCAGGTATGGCTTTATGAAATAGCTTTTATTTCTTTTTATGCTTAAAGCAGCTAGCAGTGTTTGAGATTGGATTTACAAGTGCTCTTCCTGTGTGGAGGAGTCCACAGCTTTTGACCTGTCTTTCTTTTGCTACAAGATTTCAATGTCTCCATACTGTCTTTGAATCATCAAAACAGACTGCAAAACTTGAACTCTTAAAATTATCAGAAGGAGATTTTGCTGTTTGCTCTATTTTTTTTCATTTTGACAAGCACAAAATAGCAATACTGTATTTGCATGCAGACAAATTCCTGTATCGTTACAGATAATAGTGTTCCACAGATTTTAGGTTTTTGTCAGTCAGGCAAGAGCTTTACTTAATGTTTTTCATCTGAGAAAAAATTGTCAACAAAACACAGTAGGTGAGAAATAGTTTCATTTGAAGGAAGCTACAAATTTGGGCCTGTATTGGCCAGGTGTTGGCATGAATTTCCCAAAGGCTGGCAAAAGCAAGTTTGTTTCCCACACCAGTCAAGTTGTGTTAAAAATTGCAGAAATCAGTTTGTCTCTTGGTTATTTCACATGTATGTGATTTACATCTTAAATATTCCTGGATATATACAAATATTTAGTTAATGTGCATATTTTTGCAATACTGTATGATAGGGTGTGTCATACAGAATTCATATATTAATTCCGCACCTTGCAATTTTCTTAAAGTAAATCTCTCTGCATACTTTTCTTTTCCCCTTTTTGTAGATCACTAAGCCATTCTTTGCAGCTGTATCAGATGGGATGGTGCAACAGAAGCTACTAAAAGTATTGTTTGACTTACTCTTAAACTGTAAGAACCCACTTTGTGCCCAGACAGTCAGCAGTGTGTTTAAAGGGGTAAGTGGCAACCTTCAGAGCACAGAAATATGTTCAAACCTGTTACAGTGTGATTTTGTGTCACATTCAGTAACACTTGCTTATCATCATTTATAGGGGGAAAGGAAGGGGAAGTTTTTTGTCAAATAATAGAGTACTGTTAATGTCATGAAAAGTTTGTTAAATGACTGCTTTTAAAAGGTGTTTCTTTAAAAGCCACCTATCAGTCATTTACTACACTAAGTGAATGAATTCAGCAGAAGTCACTTCTTTTCTGCTGCACTGATTTTCATTTTCTGGGATATGACAGGAGTATGTGGATTATATACCCATATCTGCATGAAAGGGATGTGTTTTTAGAAAAAAGGCAGGGCACAGATATGTGATGTGACAAATTGTTCATTGGTGCTTGCATTGTTATTGTTTTGTTTCAGATTATAGTGTGTGCTGAGCAGATTGTCAGAGAACTGGAGCCTCCTGAGAAAACCAAAAGTCTGGCCACTGTTCAACAGACTAGAAGGCAGAAAATGCAGCAACAGAGGTAAAATAAGTAGAAACCCACAAGTATTGTCCACACAGTTTGAAAACACCTCTTGTCTTAATAATTGCATCATTTGTACTGAAAACGCAAGCAACTATTTCTTCTTTTCCTCTCCACAGTAAAATAAACCCAAGCAGCTTTTGGCATGAGAAAAGCAACTCATGTCACTGTTGGACAGCTGATGGAAGTACAGTCAAAATATATTGAAAAATTCAGTATATTTAATGTTGGCAGTTGCTGCTATAGAATCTTGATACAGTTGAAAAAGATTCATTTTTGTTAATAGTAAGGTTAGTTTTAAATATAGACACATGGACAAATTACATACACTTGGCTGAAACCTAACAAATGTTCACCAAAATATTTGTTAGTTGACTGAAAAATGGTATTTTTTTTCAGTAAGATGGTAATATAATCACAAATTTTTAGATCTTTGTCCTGTTTCTTCTCTCCATTTTCATAAAAAACTATTTTGTTCACTTACTTTCTTTAAATATGCTTTCAGCCACATTAGAACAGGATATTGAGTTAATTTTCCTGTTTTGACTTAGAATAGCTTTTCTAATTTTCCTTCACTTGGCCATTTTTTGAATAATCATCAGCTATTAGATTGACCTGTCTGTAAAATGTACCTGTCACAGTTTACAAACACACAGGCTCACACACCCCCTCCACTGCCTGCATAATCAGTGTCTTAACCACCAGTAGTTCCAGAGAAGCAAGCTTCCTGGACTGCAAGCAGATTGTCATTTGGACAGTTACCCAGTAACAGATGTTTTTTTTTCCCCCGCCACTTCCAAAAGTGTTTCCAAGAAACACTTGGTTTTTCAGGTTAGGTCTGGATTTTTTTTTTGTTGTTTGTTTAAAATGTGTTGCTGCTTCAGTCAAAAGCCCACACATTGCCTCCTCTCCAAGGAGCAGCAGTAAAAACAAACATTACTTCATGAAAAAAAAATTGTCTTTTTTTTCCTTGGGTGGCTGTGTGTGTGTTTCCTGTAGCATTTCTTTTGGAAATCCCTGATAGTTTGTCTTGTCTTTTTAGAAAGACTCAAGATGCAGAATTGGCACCAGAAACAAGCCACTTCAGCTGGCAGAGGGTGATGCTTATTCTGGAGTTGCTGCAGCATAAGAAGAAGCTTCGACGTCCGCAGGCCTTGGTACCCGCGCTTTTCAACCTTCTGAGCAGGTAATGGTGTTCCCACAAGAGAGCCCTGGAGCCTTCTCTTCTGCAGCACACTCTGAAGCATGGAAATCTGGGCTGCTGTGTCTCTGCTGTTGTCGTGTCTTGTAGCTTAGCTTGCCTTTTTCAACTGAACCTCTTTTAGGCAAATCAGAGGAGGGGAGTGGGAAGTTATTACTATTTTTTCCCTTTGAAACAATGAGATTTTTACCTGATGCATAGTTTTTCTTGTGTGAAAACTTCATTGGGTAGAGGGCTTGGGATTGCCAAGAAGGATGACACCTGTCCTAAAACTGGGATCATTGGCAGGACTCGTGTCTTCAGCAGAGCTATTATAATTCTCTAAGCTTAGAAATTCCTCCCAGCACATGGTGGAACAGCCTTAGCCCAGTGCAACCTAAGGAAACTATTGTTTTTCCTGCCAGCCCTATATCCAGGCACTTAGAAAAGTATATATATATATATATATATATATATAGGGTGTTTGTCTTCCTTTCCTTAAGACTTCCTAGTACATAGACTGGCAATTATAGTCCAGGTTATACTTATGTTTTTGGCAGTGCTTTGATAAATGTCTTTTATTAGACCAGTTGATGCATTTGAAAACAAAAAAAGAAACTTTTGGCAAAGAAACTTTGCAAAAACTTTTGGCAAAGACTTTTGGAAATCTGAGTTTGGAACTTAGGAGGAATTAAAATTTCAGTTTCTTATTTGTATCTTAATACGCAGTTTGGACACTTAATTTTCTGTCTCATTTTTTGTCATGAATGTATAGGTGTCTGGAACCCATGGCGTCAGAAGAAGAAAATATGGAATATACAAAGCAGCTGATCCTCAGCTGCCTGCTGAACATCTGTCAGAAATTGTCATCAGATGGTAGCAAGGTCCCAGCAGGTAAAAATCACCAGACTCATCTCTTGGTAGTTCTCTCACCAGGTCAGCATTAAAACAATGGTCTCTAACTTGTTTCTTTTCCTCAGTCTACACTGTTTTGTTGAGGAGAGAGGGATTCCTCTATAAGGGTATACAAGTTTGCCTTCCTAATAAATCTTTGTAGATGCATTAGGTATGGTTTGCAAACTGAAAGCAGTGCTGGAGTGTACTGTTTATTCCTACGTGGCCGACCATTAATGTGTTAATCAGTGAATATTTTTACCTGCAGATATCTTGGACAAAGAAAAATTCAACGTGGAACTGATAGTTCAGTGCATCAGGATTTCTAAAATGCCCCAGACACACCACCATGCTCTGCTACTCCTTGGTGCTGTGGCTGGAATGTTTCCTGTAAGTAACACCTGGAACTTACGTGTCGGCTCTTCTCTTTGGTTTCCAAATATTGAGTAGAGCAAAGAATGTACAGATATGTTCTGTGGGGAAAAACTTCCTGAAAATAATCTAGAGGCAAAATGGATAGGTTCCCTGCTCTTTTAGGGCTTTCTGTTCCATTTTAGTTTAAAACAAACATCTGTTCTGATGCTTGGGTCACCAGTCATTTATGGCTCTCAGTGGAGTGCAGTAGAAATGGAAGAAGCTTTCTGACACCAGCTCTGCCTCACCCTCCCACTGTGATCACAGTTCTCATGCCTTGTTTCTCCTTTCTCCTGCTTTTTTATATAGAAAGGCAAACACCTGACCCGATAGCACGTGCATTCTTGCAAGTTCCTATCTTGTGCAACACTGAAAAATGTAATTGTAGTTGATAATAAAACTGGGTTGTTCTGATTTTAATTGACCAAGAAACAGGCCTTTTCATGTCTGAACTGAAATTTGACTGTACAGTGTTCTAAAATTCTTTTGCTTTGAAACTCTAAGCCAGCAAAATGTATCAAGGTGTATCAAACTCCATTTGCATCTTTATATTTACCTCAGTATTTTCTCCACACATTTGGAAAGGTAGCACGTTTTCCAAAAGACAAAACTGATGTTTTTGATAATTTTTGGAGGATTTTGTGGTTTTACTGTTTGGGGTTTTTTGTTTCTATCTTATTGCCATCACCTGCTATAGAACCAGGCATTTATTTTACATTAATATTGGCTCTTACAAAATTTTCAAGGTCAAAATAGAAGGAAACATTTTGTATTCACTTCATCTCACTTCTAAAATCTAAAACACTTCTTCCAGTCACTAAAACTAAATGAAAAATACGTCCATAGTTTATTGCTCTAAGTCCTGGCAAAATCTAGAAAACTTAACTTTTGAGCTAGGTGACACCTCTAATCCAGCCTTGTTAAAACTGGTTATTATTATTATAGTCTAGGCCCCCAAAAAGCCCCCAAAATTGAAATGAGCATAGTTGATTTACCCTGCATGACTTTTTGTGGATATTGCAGATGTTTTACAGATAGAAAAAAAGGCGGGTAGGAAAATCACTGGACTCTGTGCCACAACCACATTTGAGTTTCTGCAGATCTCCTTGTAGCTGGTTTTACTTGTATTTACCTGGCACTGAGTGAAAGGATAAAAGGTGTTTTATCACACTAAGCTCTCAATTTCCACTCTAATTACTTGCTTAGATGTTTTCTAAATAATGTTTAGAACTCTACCAATCACACAGTAAGTAGCATTAAGGGACAATATGCATTTAAAACTCATTTAGGGAGATTTTGAAAGATAATCATGATTCTCTTTTGGTTTTCTGGGGTTTTTTTTTATAGCAATCAAGTGTCATTTGTGGGAATGAGAAACACCTTCAGGTACAATATGCACAGCACATAAACTAATTTCATCTGTTCTTTTCCAGGATAAAGTTCTTCACAACATTATGCCCATTTTTACATTCATGGGAGCAAATGTCTTGCGTCTGGATGATACCTACACTTTCCAAGTAATTAACAAGACAGTACAGATGGTTATTCCTGCTCTTATACAGGTACATTTGTCTAATTAATGGAAAGTTTATTAATTAAGTAAATTATTTAGAATATTGGTGGTAGAATAAGTTGTCGCCTACTCTAGGGTTATTTTGTAGACATTAGATTGTCATATAATGTAATTCAGACTCCTCTGTCTCTGACCAAGTTCATCAGACTGCTGCTTCTTTTCAGTCTTTTGAGTTCCTGCACTTCATAAATGGTTTAGCCAAAATTACCACAACTATATGTGGAGAGGACCTGAAATATACTTTAAGTTCAAGCTTTTCATCATAAAAGTAGCAGGCAAGTTCAGCAGAGGAACCATTGGAAGGAAGGATCTGGTTATTAGTCCTGTAATATGTCATGGTCATAGGATTAGTAGATATGGTCTACTCTTATATCTCCTACTACTATATGGTCACTAAGAAGTGTAAGGGTATAATATTTGCCAAATTCTTTAACTCTTCCAGCTGGTGTTTGTGGGCTTTTTCTTGGCTTTGCCTGGACCCCTTTGATAAATGGCTATAAACCAAAATAAAAATTGATACTCATTTTTCAAATCGACCATTTCTTCTTTCAGATTCCACTTGCATGTAAGAAATCTTAATTCTTGATAATTACCAGATTTAAACATGAAAAATGCTGTGTAAATGTCATGTAAAAATGAAATGGGGAAAAATAATTACTTCTATAATGAGCTAAGGATTTCCCATACTATTTTTAATTATATGTGTACACATTTTTCATCCTCTTGCAGGTCTCTGTTATATAAAAAGAGCGACAACTTGATTTCTTTAATTTTTTTCTTTTAAAACCTCCCCTGGCAGCCCACACAAGTTTCTGTGACAAGTTATTTGTGGCACACGATCATTACATGTGGGACAAGCCTAATATTATTTAATTCACACCATGTAGCCCATGTATTTTATTTTTCCTGGACCCTTGAATCTAAGACCCTAAAAGCAAAGTTTTCTGAAGGATGTGGCTTTGCTGTCTTTTTTCAATTGATGCCAAGTAGAGTTTTTCTCTTTTTTATTTTTCTTTTTTTTTTTCCCCATTTTTAATTTTATTTGAAGCTCTTCCTTTAACACTTGAAAGGAACTGTATGATTAAAAGCTTTATTTGGGAACACTTATGTTTTCCTTGAGGTTATGCATTTGGCAGTGCTGTTGTCTGGCACGTAGTGCTTCATTTTACTTTCTGAAGTTGCAAGACCTTGTACCCATCTGCAGTAACCTGTCTGAGCTGCTGTATTTGTGCACAGGCTGAAGACAGTGACTTGTCAGAGTCCTCAGGAAGCGTGGAGGAGGTGGTGATCAAGATCATTCGTGTGTTTGTGGATGCACTGCCCCACGTGCCGGAGCACCGGCGCCTGCCCATCCTGTCCCAGCTGATCACTACGGTGGGAGGAGACAAATTCCTCTGGGTTCTCCTGGTGCTGCTCTTTGAGCAGTATGTGACCAAAACTGTGACAGCGACATCAAGCACAGACAAGGTTAGCAGGAGGCTGAGGGAGTCAGCTTTTTCCTTGAGAGCCTGGTGTCTTTTGTTCATGGTCTTGCTTTTAAGAAGGTTCTCTGTAAGCCCCAAGTTATGCTGGAAAAGGTTGTGAGCTCTGGATTTGTGCTCCAGCAGAACCTGGTGGTGATGTTGACTGTGAGTTGTACTGTACATTCAGTGGTGTTATGTCCTGGAACCTGAACAATAAATCAGATCATATTGTACAGCAATCCTTGATCTGAAGAGCTGATAATCTAAACATGTAGTGCTTCAATGGTAATGAAGTTGGGTTTTTTTTTCTTCAGTTGTGTTTGTGAAATATGGTACTGGTCTTCCTCCACAGACCAAGATGAAAACCCTATTAAGTTTTTGTGTAGGCAGGCCCTGAGATTAGATGAAAGCGTAGTTTATGGGGAAACAGAAAGAATTATTAAAGGAACATTGGTGAGAAGATAGTCTTTGCTGCAGCAGTTTAATCTCACTCTGCACCCTCTGGAGCTATGTTCTCTCCAAGAGCTTGCTGCTTTTACCATGTTAATCCTGGCAGTGTCCAGCTCAGCAAGCTCACTGAGGAGTTTTTGAGTATTTTTTATTATTATTGATAGAAATATTCTTTCTTAATCCTTGAAATATTTCTTCTTTTTTTCTGAACCATTAACAGGATGCTGTTCTGGAAGCAGACACTGAGTTTTGGATTTCCATCTGCTGCGAATTTAATGTATGTTCGCAGTTCCAGAGCGTGATGAAAATAATCCAGTACCTGACAGAGCTGCCAGAGAACAAAGAAGGTAACCACAGAACTAAGCCAGCAAATGCATGTAAACCTTCCTAATGTAAGAGACAAGGGATAGTGGTTTAAAACTAAAAGAGGATAGATTCAGACTAGATATAAGGAGGAAACTTTTTACTCTGAGAGTGGTAAAGCACTGGAGCAGGTGTCACAGAGAGGTGGTGGATGCCCCATCCCTGGCAGTGTTGAGGGCCAGGCTGGATGGGGCTTTGAACAACTGCAATTACACTTTGTTTCTGTGATCAGAAATGAAATATCTTTTATTCTTGGATGCAAATTTGTTTTGTCAATGTCTTCAACAGATGATCCTGGGACAAAAAAGTTAAGAACATGTAAGACAAAGCCGAAAAATCAGGATGGGCAGCTCTTTAATGTGGAGTCTCACTCCGACAAACAACTTCGGCATTTCAAATTCCTGTCAGTCTCCTTCATGTCACAGCTTCTGTCCTCTCAGAGTTTTGTGAAAAAGGTAAAAATGGCAATTTGCTTCTAAACTGATCACAGTAAGTGATTGTGCCATATTGTAGTAGCTGAGGTGTAATTTACTTTTTAGTATTCAAAGGGGTGGCACTGTCCAGTGTATCTTGCTGACACCTTTATTGACACAGTTTTGAGACCTCTCAGTAATGTTACTTATTTTTTAATGAGGCTTTTCCAGACAGACTCCCACTTATGTGACTGATGCATATGTAACCAAGTGAAATTCTGGTCCCAGTGTATTCCCACTGGCTTTATGGATTTTGGGATTTCACTTACAGCCTGTGTAACTCGAAATTCAGTGTGAGATTCATGCTGTTAATTGAAAAGACAAAATGTTATGAATTTCAGGCTCTGACTCTAGCTGGTAGTTCCAGTTTTTCAGCTGAAAATCATCCACCAGCATGAAATGTATTTGCTAATGTGACTGCATTGCCCAAGATTCTCAGGTTCCTTCTAGAATGATGGCTTAAGTACAAGTGTAGGGACTCATAATTATCGTGTTAGTGGACATTTGATTAAAAAAACCCCAAATTTGTGTAATATGGTGTTTTAGTTTAATGAAGGGAGGTAAGTTTCATATTTTCATTCTTGCTTTTTAAACCAGATAGTTGAATATGAAGAAAGAGAAGAGCTGCAGGAGTTGGAACAGAGGTATGCTTTAAATATGCCCTAGTCCTATTTTTACTATTTTTTACTGCAACCCAGGAATATCTTTAAAAGTGTAGTGCCATTAGAATGTCTTTTACTCTAATAATACTTTTTTAATGTCCTCTGCAACAACCAGTATTTATTATGTGTAAGTTACTTGGGTTTTGTTTGGTTTTTTCTTTTAATAGGATGTGGAGCTTTTTATTTCTGAAAGATTGCTCTACCCAGTATTCACTATTTTCTATATTTTTGATGGAGGTTATTTACATGCTTGGCCTTAACTGTCATGCTATTCATGTCTGAATTACTAAAGGAATTCCAGATTTTTAGCACAATATATTGGTTCATTAGTAGAAAAAAAAAGTTAATCATTGTTCACAGGTGCCTCTGTATTGGTGTAAGTACCAGTAATCAATGATCACAGTTGTAGCCATTGTGCTATAAAGCCAGTGATAGGAAATTGAGGGTTCCTTTTGCAGAAGCCTAACTTTTATGTTTGTTAAAAGAGAAAAAGCATGTAAGACTTATTTTAAATGCTGTGTTCCATGAATGCTCGTTTTTAAATTTTTCTGTTTAATTTCCTTTTATTTTTGTTGTCTTGTGAGATTTTATGCTTTCCAGTGATAACAATGGATTTCTTTAGTCTTGTTACTTACTAAAAATTACTTCCTTTCTGTCTAGGCTGTTAGAAGAAGTCCTTCACTATATAAACACTGTGGCATCTTCAGTGGAAGGAAATGTGGACAAGCCAACAGCCAAATTTTGGAGGGTTCTGCTTAGCAAGTGCTATGATATGCTGGATAAAGTATGTCTCACTAGCCCCCATGATAGCACTGGGGCATCGCTGCTCTTGCTTGTTAACATGATTATAAACCTTGTAGGGTTTCTTGTTGAATTAGTACTATATTTCACTGGATGATCTGCAGCCTGGTACAGCAATGTTTAAATTCGGCTAACAACTTGAATAACTACAGCTAACAGCTTCTTAGAACAAGCAGAACAAAAATCAGGAATGCTTGTTTCCTTTAGTTTAATATTCTGCTGGCTGCTGGTGGAGATAAATGGCTCTTGGAAGCATTTCTCACTGTTAACTCATAAAATGACTTAACTAATGATGTTGCATATTTCTACATGAAATTAAATCCTTACACTTTTCATCTTACTATTTTTTCTGATTAGAAATATATTTGAATAGGTTTTAGAAATATATTTTAATGTATTTATATTTGAATTCATGAGAAATTGAGTGGCTATCTTGTTGCATAAGTCAGAACATACATCTTTTTATGGCTTGTAATTGTTTTTTGTTTACCTGTAAAGCATATTCCAGTTTTTACAATGTACACGCAGAGGGCATTGGCAGAATTATTTTGGGTAAAGAGGGATAGCCCACGAGAGCAGATAAATGGACTTGTTCAGGAAATCTCAGAGCTAGTGGATAATGGCTGCTTAGCAGCCAGTGAACACAGACTAGGTAGAACCTGCTCTATTGTTTTGTGTGCCTCAGATACAGCATTGCTGGCTTTTCCCCTCTTCTTTGATCCTGAAACCTTTGGGGGAAGTTGAAGAGAGTCTTATCGGGAGGCTGCCATGTCACAGTGCATGCAGAAACACTTATGGTACTGTTTTGTTTGTTTTCTTGTAGGTCAATGCATTACTGCCAACAGAAACCTTCATCCCTGTCATTGGGGGACTGATGATGAATCAGCTGCCGTCGGTGAGACGTAAGGCCATGGACCTCCTGAACAACAAGGTGCAGCAGCGCACCAAGTGGCAGAAGAGCCAGGTGAGGCCAAGGGGTGAAACCCAGTTCCTTTAGCAAAAGTACGCAGAGAGAGATAGATGTGCAAGTGCTTGATGCTGTGTAAAGAAGCCAAGTACCAGTGGCAAGCCTGGCAAGGGCTCTTGAGCAGTGACACCAAGGCCACCTGCCCACAGCTACCTTGAAGGTCCCGAGTTTCTAACTGTATGTCTGATGTGTGTGTTCTGTCCTCTCAGATCCTGCAGCTCTTAGAGCTGGTTCCTGAGCTCATTGCCATCATCAAGTGTAGAAGAAAGGAGGAAGAGGAGGAGCAAGCCATCAACAGGCAGACTGCTTTGTTCAGCCTCAAGCTGCTCTGCAAAGGTTTTGGCACAGAAAATCCAGCGCCATTTGTGCCTGTTCTGAAAACTGCCATTGATCTCATTTCTTCAGAGAAAGAGGAAAAAAATGTGATGGGAAGTGCTTTGCTCTGTATAGCTGAGGTCACCTGTACACTGAAAGCACAAGCAATACCTCAGCTTCCAAGGTACTGTTGGGTTCTTCTTAACAGAACCAACTGCAGCAGGAATTAGTTATACCAAAATGCATGACTGAAGGAATGCTGATGAAGGCCAGATGGCAGTCTGTCCCATGTGTGTTTTGTGTAGACAAGATTAAAAGTATTTCTAGTGCTTGAAGGTGCTTTGTGGTCATAAAACTAGGAACTAGTGGGGAAAATTGTAAGACTTTTATAATGCACAGTAGAGTTCCTTATGGAGTCTGCTGCTGTCACTAGAGAAGCAACCTTTATGGCTTTAGAAAAATCAGACCATAGTCTGTATTTTTTCCGTAGAATAGATTGCATTTAAAAACATGAGAATGAGTACAGTTGAAAGCCCTTCATGCTACATTATTTTATTCTCCCTATTCAAGAAGAATCCAAGTATCTAATGTGCTCCTTGTAAGACTGTTTCATTTCTTTAGAAATATAAGTCTCTTCTTGTCATTAAATCTTAAAACTAAAGACAGGGTTTTGAGTAACTTGATAGAGTGAAAGGTGTTTATCTAAATGACCTTTAAAGATTTCTTCTGACCAAACCATTATGTGATTCTAAATCTAATATCCTTCATCAGCTTCAACATAAAATATGGCAATGAGCCCAGAATCCTGAGTTTTCTCAAATATGCAAGTAAAAATTCTTGTGAAAATTGTCCTTGCAGGCTTAACAGGTGGATTTTTTTTGACTGGAAACATACCTCCAAATGGTCAGTTACTTCACCTTTCTCTATTTGTTTGGTTATTCACAGGCTGATGCCAGCACTCTTGAAGACTTTAAAAAGTAAGAAGGAGCTGGTCTCCAATGAGATTTACCTGCTGAGTGCCATCACTGCTCTGCTAAAGGTTGCAGAAACACTGCCACACTTCCTTAGTCCTTACCTTTTGGAGTGCTTGTTGCAGGTGAGCTCTGTGGCTCCTACAGGTGTGTAAAGTGGGGACAGGACCTGTGTAGATCCCAGAAGAAGCTGCAGAGATTGCTTTTTTCCTCTGAAACTTAAGTAAGAGTGTGTGGCAACCATGTGAAAGCTTGTAACCTACTACTCTTCTACTCACTTTCTTACACAGGTAACTCAGATACAGAACCTAAGAGCATCTCCTCCCTCAGATAGGTTCATTTTCCCTCTTTGAAGAGGGAGATGAATCACGAAAGATCATTCTGTAATATCCACGGTCTCCTCAAATGTGTATCTGACACTCTTGTTTGAGTAATTCTAACACTCTGCTGCTGACATGGGCATCTTTCAGTGTTTGTCATAAGAAGACAGTGAGGCTTTATACACAGACAGCTTAATGTAAGGTGTTCCAGGTGGTGCAAACAGAAAAATTCCTGTCTGACATTTACAGCAGACCACTACTATAAAATAAGTTCTTAAGTTGCTAAGTAGGCCTAACTTTTGTTGGAATTCCCAATAGGTTGTCCGCTTGGAAAAGATTGTGGCCGAGTTTGGTCCTTCTTCCCAGATCAGTGTCCGCGTAGCAGCACTGAAAACCATCCTAGCGACGAGGCTGGCCCCCCGAATACTCCTGCCTGCAGTTACCAAGTGTTACAGTGAAGTGCTGCATACCCGCAAGGTAAGGGGTTTCTTCATCCTTTGGTACTGTGATCAAGAGGGAGAATTAAAAAACAAACAAGCAGGCCAGATTTTCATTCAGCTGTGTCCCCTCCCCTCCCCAGCTCCTGGGCCACCACCAGCCTGCTCACTGTGTCAGCAGAATGAGAAACAAAGGAAGTCTCACAAGCACTGTTCAGCAATAGCTAAAACACCGCTGTGTGATCAGCATTGTTTTGGCCACAGATCTAAAACACAGCACCATGTGAGCTGCTCTGAAGAAAACTAACTTCATCCCAGCCAAATCTACCACAGTCTTTATATTATAATCTCTGGGGTTTTTTGTACTGCTGCGGTGATTCAGGAAAGGTAGATCTGGAAGAGATCCAGTTTAATGTCCTTTGTGTGTTAGATGATGAATGTTTGGGAGATCATCCCATTCATAAGGGATTTCATTTATGTGTTAGGAACGTGAGTGAGTCAGAATTCTCTCCAGTATGGCAGAGTGTAGACAAAAAGCTTTTCAGGAATCCTACTACCTTAAGCCTCCAAAAGTACAGTGAAAAAGCTTATTTATTTTACCAACCGTATTTCAATGAGTAAATACACAAAGTACATAAATCCAGTTCCCTAGTTACATTTCTCAGTTACTGTCAATATCACAGTTGCCTTTGCATTACTTTGCTTTTGTTTTGGCAGAACTGCCTGGGTCCCCTTATGAACATTTTGAAGGAGCACATTGCTGGTATGGAGAAGGAGCACCTGATCTCCCATCAGCCTGAACTGACAGCGTTTTTCATGAAAGTCTTGGACTTCCGAACAGAGCATGCCGAGGTAGCTTGATTGGGAGGATGAGCAGTAGCTGCACCTCTCTACATGCCAGTTCTATCACTCGTTTAAAAAAAGATTAGTAGATTCCATTGTATATGTGCTCTGAAATTCTGGGTATCAGATACTCTCTTCCAAATTGGTTTTATGGTAGAAAACGTGGTAGTTAAGTATTTAGTCTGAAGTGGACAGAATTAAAATGTACTTTGGAAGCTCAAATTCTTATATTTGAAACTTAGAATCATGTTTTCTGATTTTTCTAGGATGATTTAGAGGAAGTTGGTAAGATAGAGGCTTACATTATTGACTGTCTAATCAGTATGGTTATGAAACTTTCTGAGGCTTCTTTCAGGCCCCTCTTCTTCAAGGTAAGCATTCTAAATGTAACTCATCTGCATCAGCACAGTTGTGTTTTCCAATGCACAGACACAGGAAACAGCTAATCTGCCTTTCACTTTCAGCTCTTTGATTGGTCCAAAACAGAGGCTACCCTAAGAGACAGGCTGCTGACATTCCACCGAATAGCAGACTGCATTGCAGACAAGCTCAAGGGTCTCTTCACCCTCTTTGCTGGTCATTTAGTGAAGCCGTTTGCTGAGACACTGAACCAGGTCAACATTTCTAAAACTGGTAAGCTGTCAGTTACTGGCTACAGAGAGGCTTAGTCTTGAATGCTGAGAGGTTAATTTTAATTGTGGAAATTTTAGTCTTAAAGGATTTATTTCACAGCACACATAATTAATTTCTCTCAATTTTCTTCCTCTGGTAAATGAGGAATCTTTCTCTGATGGAACCAAAGGACATTTTTCATCTATGGGCATGGGGCTGCTATTGCAGGGTTGAGACTACGTGAAAATTTTCAGTGTCAGTCCCAGTGAGTTCCCTGCATATAAAATGGTGTAGAAAGAGAGATACTTGTTTACCTTTTAACTTTATTCCTTTTTTTTTCATTGACTTGTCTTATATGCTACCTGGTGTATTCAGACTCCTCTGCTTTCTTGGGCAAAAATAGCTGCTATTATTTTCTATGGGAATCTATTTGCCCCTCCCAGTTGTAGTGACCTGAAGAAATTCTCCATATCCACAGGTATGGCCAAGCACTTCTCCTGTAGCCTGTGGCTATTCTCTTTTCTTTCCTTCAGTAGCAGACCTGCTGGGGCAGTAGGTTAAAGCCAGATAATGTATCACATCCACTTTCTTGTTCTGAGTGATGAGTACATAAGTGCTATGTAGTACATCCCTTAGCTACGTTGACAGACTAGCAGTATTTCTGTCCTGCAGGGGGAAGTTTTGTGTTTTCATTCTGTTGATGATGGGTTTTATTTTCTTCTCTTTGGCTGGTGTGTAGATGAAGCTTTCTTTGATTCTGACAATAACACAGAAAAGAGCTGTCTACTATTGCAGTTCACCATGGACTGTCTGCACAAGATCTTCCTGTTTGACACCCAGAAGTTTCTGAGTAAAGAAAGAGCAGAAACCTTGATGCAGCCTCTGGTCGATCAGGTATTGACAAATCCATAAAAATAATTCATAGCTGACTTTTTTTTTCCATAGTTAAAAAAAAAAATCAGGTGTCAGTCCTCCCTCTTAACAAAAAGGGGGGATTAGTTCATTGGCTTTGGGCCAAAGACAGTATTGATTTCTTTGCCTAAGGCTCTGAATTACTGATTCTTTTTTTATCCTTTTTTAAAATGTCTTCATTCTATAAGGTTCATGCATGTTGTTGAGCTCTTGCAGACCAGTGCATTCCCACTGATAAGCTTTGACTTAATTTTTAAGTACCTGAAAGCCAAAGCTAGAAGTGTTTTTGGCTGGGTTTATCTGAGGCTGAATCTGTTTTACTTCCACAGCTAGAAAATGTGCTTGGAGGAGATGAGAAGTTCCAGGAAAGAGTGACAGCACACCTGATACCCTGCATAGCTCAGTTTTCAGTGGCAGTGGCAGATGATTCTCTTTGGAAACCACTGAACTACCAGATCCTGCTGAAGACAAGGCACAATTCTCCTAAGGTTGGGAGCTATCAGAATTTGAACTGGTTTTCTTTGTCATGCTAGAAGATGGGAACAGTGTCCCCAAAATCAGAAGTGAATTAACCAAGTCATTGCTGAAATAGTACCCTAAATTAAAATACTGATGCTGTACCACAGTACTCCCGAGTTGTAGAGATGGGTGCAGCAAGCTCTTCTGCTCTCACTCTAAGCAGTCAGTATTCCATGTCTTTCATACTATGGGGTTTGAGCTTTTTGAAGATTTGATATCTGTTGGACCAAGAGATAAATGTTTGTGTACGAAGACAGGGCCACTTTAGAGGGGTAACTGGAAGACAGTTACCAGCTTTCAGACCTGTTTAAATTTAGTTTTATCAAGACTCTTCTATTGACAGCTTATAGATACAAAGGGAGTGTGCTTGGTTTTTCATAGTGCTAAGCCCTGAGAGAGTGAAGTGACATTGTGACAGGAAGTCCATAATATCAAATAACTTCCACCAACATTGTCTGCTTCTTGCAAGTTATTTTTATTTGCCATTATGTTAACCCAGATGTTAGTATTTAAATTAGCTTAAAACTAGTTCCCTTCAATAATGAAACCTTGTAACCTTATAATGAATGGAAAGAAGGCAGGGGTGGGGGAAAACAAGGAACTATACTGTAACATCTGTTTCCTTACATAATTGTTTTGCTATAGGTCCGGTTTGCTGCCCTGCTTGCTTTGCTAGAAGTTGCACAAAAACTGAAGGAGAACTACCTGGTGCTGCTACCAGAATCTATTCCATTCTTAGCTGAGCTTATGGAAGGTAATGTTCTAAACCAGCATTAGTGAAGGGTGACTTATTTCAAAGATTCAGACAGGCTCATTGTTATAATTGCTATAAAACTGCATATGGTAGCTTATACTGTGCAAAATGCAAACTAAAATGGATTATGTCAAACACATTCATGAAATTCAGTTAAATTACAGTGGTTTCTTCAGTGTTGTAGCCTGTGCACATCTCCCCACATGCAAGTTTTAGATCAGCGTTAGTAGAAAGAGTTTGCCTAGTTCAGTGACAAAATATTTCTGAATAATAGTTTCATATATGGTGTTTGATGAGTGATGAAGCCTTCCTTGGGTTAGCCTTGTAATTACTGTTCTACTTAATTCCTGCTTAATTTCTTTTTCTAGATGAATGTGAAGAAGTTGAACAGCAGTGTCAGAAGACAATTCAACAACTGGAAGTAATTTTAGGAGAACCACTCCAAAGCTACTTCTAAGTTTATACCCTTCGTTTTGAAATTTTATCTGAATTGTGTTAGCTTTACACATTAAGGTGTCAAAGGCAAACTGTCATAACAATTTTTATCAGAAACAAGATTTTAACTTTTTATTAAAATATTTTAAGAATCTGGCTTTATCATTTCTGGATGGACTGGGGACTTTTCTTATGACTTATCCTTAACTCGTCTTTTCTTAACAGTGAGAAAGGGGAACAGGCTATAACCAAATCCTGAGTGTCAACATGTGAGACTTACTGAATTCCTCTGTGCTTGGGGTATACAGTTACTGTCCTAGTGGAGGGGCTGTCATGCTCCAAGCATGGTCCTCACTGGACCAGTGTATTGCAATCCTGAGAATCTGGTTTTTTCTGTCATCTGTAGGGAAAGTAAAAAGTATGCCCACTGAAGATACTGAAAAAGTTGCAAGAAGCTATGATTCATGTAGGAACTTAATCTTTTTTACAGTCTTTAAAGACTATTACTGATTAGCTGAAGTTCAAGAATAAATTGCTTGCTATCATAATGAGTTTGCCCAAAAAAATTACTGCTTGTTTTGCACCATGAAGTGCTGGTTCATTACACTGGTACTAAGAAAGGCACTCAGACTCTGTAAAAAAGGTTTTAAAATGCAACAGGGTAGAACTGACACTGTACAGAGGACAATCTTACATCCCACTGGGTTCTGGGAACAAGCCTCTGTCCAGGGTACAGTATGCCATGTAGATCTCACATGTGGAAAGATTACCACATAAAGCTCTTCTAACAGGATTTTCTTAATACTGTTAACTGTGTCTGCTGTCAAACAAAAAGGACGTTCCCATGAGAACAGCTGCTGAACTCTTAGCTTAAGGCAAGGACACACAAGTGGTTACTGCCATGAGGAACTTCCTACCAGCTCCTCTGTTTCATTGAGTTTATCCTACAGCCCAGGAGTACATACAGCACAGCACTGTCCTGAAGGCCACCCCAGTACAGCACTGCCCCAGTGCCTGCTCAGGTTAACTGCTCTGTGGATCACTAATTCCTTGATGTGGAAATGGTTCTCCAGTCAGGCTCACTTTGCCAATTTGGAGATACTGGTAGGACCATGACAAAACAAAAAAAGATTATAGACCAAAAAGGGATCATAGCTACTTAACTACACCTGGAGAAAGCAGAGTTCGCATGTTTTTATTGATGCTTTTTATACATTAAATCTGCTCATTTAAAGTCTTTTAGTGTACATCTTATTCTTGAAATTGTTTCAGTATTAGCAGTCTTAAGATACACAGGGACATCCTTCAGGCACATATTGACAACTGGTAATAACTTATTTTTAAAAGGAATATAAAAAGACTGACATTGGTATGGAAAACTGAATAGGAACCGTTTATTTCACATAGATAATACTTGAATACAAGACTGAAAAAGGATTCATTCTCTAGTCCACTGCTGAGTAGTCAAGTGCCATCTCAGCTGAAACCCTATTTGGACTACCTGGATTCAGACATATTTTAAAAATTAAACCCACAAACATCTATTTAAACCCTAAGGATTTTTAACCCAGTTAGGAGCTACTTCAGATCTTCCAAAAGAAAGATCAAGCTTTCAAAAGTTCATGTAATTGAAACCAGCTAAATCACTTTCCCATTGTTTCACTTTGGAAAACTAGAAGCTAGAAATCTTAGGCCCTTGTAAGCAGAAGGTGACACAACCATAGGTGTCAGAGAAGGTGCTATTGCAGCAGCAGGCTAAGAGGTAAGAGCAAACTTCTTGCTTTTTGCTGAAGTAAGGGGTCAACTGTTTGCTTAATCCAGCCTCACTGTAAAGGTTATAGGTACTAACATAAATTAAGACATAGAAAATTATAATCCATACTTCTATCTTAAATAAATTATAAACATCCCTTTTGAGGTGGGTAACTGTATCTTTGCATCCTATTTCAGTCTCATTTCTACTTCACAATATTGAATGTATGGTGTCTAGGAATGCCAAATGGTAATTATTGTTAAAGTATGATGCAGCATTTTCATATTGCTAGGTTCAGTTATACAGGAGATTTATCTG
This sequence comes from Pseudopodoces humilis, assembly GCF_049639895.1. Lineage (NCBI taxonomy): Eukaryota > Metazoa > Chordata > Aves > Passeriformes > Paridae > Pseudopodoces > Pseudopodoces humilis. The sequence continues at coordinate 45,234,598 of NC_142202.1, read as the reverse complement.
AGCAAACACTAACTTAGCTTGCCAGGAAACTGTAAACTAGAGAAGGATTAAATTTGCAGTTAGCATTTCTGGTACTTGCCTAACTCAGAGAGGCAAATGCAAAAGCCTAGATAGATTAAAGGCAGGCTCAGCATGAGTCAGCACCTGTTTGTACTTGACAAGGAGGCACTGTCATTAGAAGAGGTTAAATTCTTTCAGTAGTGATTGAAAAGAACTACCAGCTCTTCACCTCCAACAAGTGAACATCTCCTATGACTTCCACAATGTTGATCTTCTCAAGTTGTTTAAAACGATGCTTGTACTGCAGAGTGTGAACACCATTAACAGCAACTTTAAACTGGTAGGCATCACAGAAAATAATCAGCTGGAAAGCAAGAAGAGAAACAGTTAAGACTTAAGCTCAGATAAGATGTGGAAAACAATCTGATGACCTAACATAGACTTGGGCAAGACTGTTTCTGATACAGAGAATGTTTCATGCAAAAGCAACATTTAAAAAAAAATGGGGCATCAATAAAATTCACAGAATCATAGAATAACTTAAATTGCAAGAGACCCGTAAGGATCAAGTCCAACTCAATTTAATTTAAATTTGCTCTTAGCACAGGTTGAATTTTTGCAACTACTTAAAAAGAAAACTTACTAAATAAAAACAAATCTCTGCTCTCTAGGGTCCCATTTAATCCTAAGTATTTTCAAGATATGAAATGCAGGAACAGCAATTTTATTTAAATCTGTATTAGTAATAGGACATTTAAGCACCAATGTTAATTTGTTCGGCAGATTTTTCAGTTTTATGGTCTTTCAGTTAATCTTACCTCAAAGTACATCCCTGGAACGAAAGGGAAGTTAGCAACTTCCTTTTCTTCTTCTCCCCAGCTGTCATGAAGGTAGGAGTTTCTTACAAAAACTTTGCTTTTCATTCGGGGATTCAGATGTAAAGCAATGTCCTTTGAGTCACTTGGTCTCAGATTTATTGCAAAGCTGGAAGATATTTTTTTGAAGTTTACTGCACCAAGGGTTTACAGACATGACAGCAGAGTCAATGCCATTTACCAAGTCCTTAACCAATACTCAGGCTGTTTGGGAGCCAGGGCTGTGATTCACCTGAAGAGCCAAGCAGGGCAGCCAGCCAGCAGGCACTGTCTCCTCTGCACAGAAACCGTTGCTGGAGGCAGCAAATGTAGGACATGACCCTGCTAGATCTACTTCATCACTCACAGCTTTCTGTACATGTCGCAGCAAGAAGCTATTGAGCCGAGAGCTGCTCCCCTACTGCACTAGGAAGCAGCATTCTCACAGGAAAATACAGGAGCTGCCTGCTCCCCCACCTCTTTCACTCAGCCAATGGAGATTGGGAGGCTTTGTTTTACCCAAAGACATCAGATCCTTTCTGCCAACAAACTGGTTGGACCCCAAGAAAAAGTTCAAAGATTCTCTCCATACATTTAAGACTGCTGAGAGGCCATGGATACAAAATGTTATTTTGCAGGCAGCAAAGCTCTGCCCAGGCTGAGTGAATACTCTGCCATCTCAGACGTGCCCACCAAACAGGGTTCCTAAAGGGGAACTCTGGAGAAGAGTCATCAGAGGGAACGGTCATTCAAATTCAAATGAATGCTTCAACCTGTGGCAAAGACCTTACTGCATTTGAAGAAAAAAATATTCCCTCCCCACCCAAATTAACTCCAGCTGTCAGACTGTTGCCCTCTTTTGAAAATTATTCAGTCCAGATAGGAAATATTGCAACACTTCCAAGCTGTGAAATCCTCTTTTTCACCAAGAAAAAGAAACATCTACAGCTGTGTGGAGAGCAAAAGACATGAAATAACTTATATACTCTATATAAATATATGTTTAAAAGCATAAACATAAAAAGCAGACAAGCTTCATGCTTTAACAGCCAAAAGCCTCTTCATGCTTATACTCATCTGAGCACATTCAGCACTTGAAAAGTGCTAATAAACTTTTCAAGCTAAAAGAAGGAAAATAAATGCTACTCTCTAAATGTTAATTATCCTATCCAATCTGAAGTCCATCCAAACTTTTTGAATAAGGATTCCAGACCTTGGATTCCAGTATGAACTCTGAATACTGCAGGGAAGAAACATGCCCTGAAGCAGCGGGAGTGCAATACACACACAATGTGAAAACACGCTTCTCATCATTTTCACTTCTCATTAATCACTTCAATTTTAGACATGTTTTGGCAGAGCCAAAACCACCCTTCAAGTAAAAGGCATGCTGAAGCACAGACATTTGCTCAACTCCATTTTGACTGTGTTGTGCTCTCCTACTCCCCAAGCTTTATTTCATGTTTGGAAAATGTGTTCTTTGCAGCCCTTTGTTTCCACCCCTATCAGCTTTCATGGAATCACAGAATGGCCTGGGATGGGAGTGACCTGAAAGCTCATCTCATTCCAACACCCTTGCCATGAGCAGGGACACTTTTTGTCTGGCTGCTCAGGGCCCCATCCAACCTGGCCTTGAACACTGCCACACATGGGGCATCCACAATTCCTCTGTGATCCCTGTTCCATCTCACTACCCTCACAGTAATGAATTTCTTCATCCTATCTAACCTAAACCTACTCTTTCTGTTGGAAGCTATTCCCCCTTGTCTGTCACTACACACTCTTCTAAATAGTCTCTCTCCATGTTTCTTATAGGCTAATTCCTAATACTGGAAAGCCACAATTAGATCTTTTTGAAGCATTTTTTTCCCAGACTGAACATTCCCAATTCTCTCAGCCTTTCCTCTTAGGAGAGGTGCTCCATCCTTCTCAATCACTCAGTTCATCACTTCCATCACTCAGTTATTGTCAGTTAGGCACCTTCATGCTTATACCAAGGAGGTTTGTCAGAGAAATATTATACAGCATTTGAGCACACCAGTAACTTGCCTCACTCATGTTTCACCTACTTCTGCCAGATCCTTACTCTTGGTTCTCTTTAGAATAAAAGCTGTCTCTGTACAGTGCATTTGCGGACACTTCCTGCACAATGGACAACTGTGAACAAACACACAAATTTGAGAATGACACAGATTTCGTAGGTAAGACACTCAGGTTTTACCTTCACTTTTTACACCAGAGCTTCTCTTTTAAGTCCTCTCTAAAGGGGTAATCCTGCTGGTTCCTGAGGAAACTGCACTGTAGTTTCAGATGATTCCAGATGCAAAGTTGCAAGTGAGTAAGGATATACAGAGGCAACGGAAAAACCTACTCATTCTCAAGAGCACCTCAGTTAAGTAACAGAAAAAAAAAAGCAGTAACACATACCTCTTAGGGTTTTTATTCACTTCTCCTTTAATGGCAATTGTGCATCCTGGACGAACTGCAGTATCAAGTTTCCCAAAATAGGGAACATCCTGGAAGTACACGCCCAGTAAAACTTTTGACTGTGACTTACTTCTTTCACTTTTTTTATACAAGCTGAGCTTTACTATGGCAGGAAGAAATTTTGGTCTACAATTGCAAATCTGCACTTAGAGCTAAAGTTATTCCTGCCAGCATATTGCAGGATTCTAATACTACAGTGGAAAATGTACACTGAGATAAATATATCAATGTATTGGGTTTTAATTTAGACTACCACCTTGGGTTCAAAACAAACATTATTTACAACTATTTCTGCCACCACTAATGGTGGAAGGACGGGAAGAAGGGGAAAGAAAAAAAAAAAAAAAAGAAGAAAAAAGTAAGCATGAAACTCCCCGTAATAGTTTAAATTCTTATCACATAATTATTCAGACTTATACTTGACTTCTCATCTCTGGAATTATCAGTTTTGCTTTAAGGAGTAAGACTCATGCTAAGGTGTGTTGTTGTCCCATGGTTACGTAAGTACTAGAAGTACTTAGGGACACTAAGTGTTCTGTTCTCCTGGCAGCAGCTCATAATGATAGACAGTGCAAGTACTTTTGTCTTATTTTTTCATTGTGTTAGAAATTACTTTTAACAGGGAAAAGGGAGTGGAGAAGCACTTCATATTTTTGCTGAAGTCCACCATTTGCAAATTACAATATTATGTGTTATTTGGTTTTGAAAAAAAGGCTCAAGAAGGCAGGCTGCCAAGTGACAAAGCATCTAAAATTATGGCACTCACTGCAACTTCACCTTCTCCACAAACTCTATTTGTTCAACCCCTGGCTTCAACCCCTTTTCAGTGCAGTCCTTGCTCCAGTGTGGATACTGTCCACCAGCACAGGTTTTTGCAAAAAGATGAGCACTCACTCCATCTATACACCATGTAAGCTAGGTTCAAGTTCCACCTCTAAGGTGAAATGCTTGTGCACAGGTATCTGTCAGCAAGAGGAAGATATAGCAGACACGTTCCACACATGTGAACAGAATATGACTGCAGAGTACTTTTGCTTTTCAGGTATTCCCTAAGGCAAAGAAAATAAAGATTATTTTGCCTATTAGAAAAAAATTCAAATGTGATTTAGTCCTTTAAAACTTCAGATACTTCACTTTTCATTTTTTTTGTTTATGGTTGTGGATGCTGTGTTTATCCTTTGGGTTTTCTAAATGATTTAACAATAGTCTCATTTGTACTAGCAGCAGAGAAGAGGATTATCCTCTACAAAACCTCACTGATTATCTTTCTTCAGTCAACTGTCAATTCCTTTCTTCTAGTCTTTTGTGCATGTCTGCTCATAAATAAGTGAAGTATTTTTGATTTTTTTTTATTCTACATTTGCCACAAATCTACAGGAAACACTTACCAATTGTAAACCATTTGGCATCTCCCCCTACAAGAGAAGAAAAGAAAATTATCTAGCTTATCAAACAACAGGGAGATTCACTCAACCTTTTACAAATATACGTACATTTTCTGTGCTTATCTTTGTTACTCCTAGAGATGATGGCTGAGAGCCTTGTAAAGACTGCAGAAAGAGAGATATTTAGGTGTCATTGCTAATGTCATACAACTTTAGCATAAAGTTGGTTTAGAACAATGTAAGGATCATCATGCTTTGAATGGTGAACTGTTAAGATGGAAATCTAAGGCTATGTCAATGAAATGAAATGTAGCCTTTTCTTTAGGCTACAAACTACAAAAAAGTTGAAGATCCACTGCTGAAGCCAAATCAAGGTTTCTGAAGATCACCTCATTACAATTTGAATCTTTATTTAACAGTCAGAGCACTGTCAAGCCCTCAAGATCTCAAGGTACTCACAGAATTCTCCTCACTGGGGTAGAAATACCAGTATGGCAAGTCCACACAGCAGGGTTCTTGGGATTCTAAGCAGCCCTCTATATCCTTGTCCCTTCTCACAGGAAGGACAGACAAGCAACATGGTCATGGCAGAGACAGTTCCAGCTTCGCCATAGAAGATTGTGGCTTCAGGTTGTTTATTTCAATACAAACCTCCAACTTCTTCCTCAGAAGAGTGTATTAGAAGCAAAGACTAAAATAAAAGAATTGCCTTTCTCCATTTCTTTCTTCCAAAAAGCATACAGCATCAGCAGCCACAGATTAAACTAAGTGTATGTTTTGTGCTTGGGTCAGACAATTTACAGCACCTGCTTGCCCTCAAGCTCTTCTTGGAATCAGCCCTCCAAGATCAGGATGCAGACAGCTTTTGCAGGAATATTATTCTGGCAACATGCCCAAGGCCAAGTAATGGGACTCATGAAAATCTGTTTACCAGCTTTGCAAATGATCTTTAAACATAGCAGACCTATGTTTAAAGCTTAGATTTCGTTAGGCTCAGCTTCGCTTCCTACCAAAACAATTATTAGTCTGCCGACCTGAGTTAGACCTCATATTTGGCAGCAAGCATCAAAAGCTTTGCCGACAATGTAGTGAAGACTGCACTGAAGAGACCCAGAGTATTTCACATGAGTAGGTAGGCTACCTTAGTGAGTGGCAGAAAAGGGAAAAGGCATTCACCTTCTGTATCTCCCTGGAATTTATCACCTTCAGTTTCTGTTCTAAAAGCCTAACTCTTCCAGAACAAAAGGATCTCTCCTTCTTCACACAGAAAAACTCTCTGTTAGTTTACAATCAGTAGCAGAGCTGGCAGCTGACAGGAGGCACAGCACAGCCTTCACTTTGAATTCACTGCAGTTTGGTCCACATGCATGGTCAAGATATTCAAAGAGAGTATCTTTCTCATTCCCATAAATGTACACTTCTAACTTCATTCAACAAATCAGTCAGTTAAGCAGGAAAAACAGGGCTATGTGCACAAGAAGCTCCAGCTGTGGCTGACCTTGGCATTTCAAAGCCAAGTAAGAAGTTACAGCCATGGTTAAACTTGTCATTTAGAAGCACTGAATACTCAAGAGCTCTTTCTGGAGCCTCTACAATATTTGAAAAGCCTAATCCACTCTTATACTAAGTATCCAATTAATTCTTATACCATGTGTCCTGTTAACTCTGTAAGCTGTAAACTTTTGTCACTTTCTTGCCCCTAACTGTAAGACTAAAACAGGAAGACAGCAATCCTCATGAGAGTCACATGCTAAAATGTGGGGAAACCAAAATCTCCTTACCAACATTGGACTGTGTAGCTACTTCTCCTTCCTTCTCACTGTAAATCCCACTATGCAGTTTAGCAGGACAGAGGAAGTGAATCAAACAAGTCAGCTATCTATACAACTTACCTTAGAAATAAACTCTATGGTTTTGATCTGCACTTTGCCATATATTCCAAGAGTATCTATTTTTTCAAGGCTAATTCTGTGGTTGTAGAGCAGCAAGTGTTTTTTGTTTACAGTCACCTAAAGAGACAGGGAAATAAACAGAAAAACTGTATTAAACATACATTAAACCAGCCATGTAACAAATTGTATGCACACATCTCTGCTTTATACTGGTTTGGTACAAAACGGAAACAATTTGGTACAAAACACTCCTAGGAGGGTCCTAAAAATATCAGATCACCTAAGTTCAGCTCATCCATGATTCAGTCTTTCCATCACTATAAGGGAGATCCATTTGCCCACACTAAAATTTGCATTTCACACCTTTGTTTCTACCACCTGATCATTTACCCATGTGGCACTATCAATGTAACAGAATCTATTATTACAGTCTAACAGAGCAAGAAAAATACACCTCATATGTCCCCTCCGAAAGGGCTGTCCTACACTAGTCACAGAACAGGTTTATCCCAAGTTAGCCCTCTGCACATACAGAGGGAAGGGTGGAGTAGCCATTAGCTATGGCAGGAAGTTCCTTGCCTACTCATCCAATTTGGAGGGAAGCAATACAAAATTAAAGGTTTGGCTTAATTAGCACCTCTTTTCTGCAGTTAGACTATACCCAGGTAAAAGAGACACCTAGACCTCCAATATTTATTTCAATTATACAGAATACCTCTACTTTATTGGCCTGACAACAGTTGCAGATGAAGAATCAACCCAGACTCACCTGGAATTTGTCCTTTAAAATCATGATGACAATCTCAAATGACTTTCCTTTTTCAAAAGGCATCTCATAAGTGATCTCCTCCCAGCCCCACTTCTCCCTCTCCAATGTGTTGCAAACAATGCAGCCAGACCTTTTGAAGCGGGGGTTGAAGTGGAATGCCACATCAGCTCGAGGCTTTATGCTGCTGCCACACTGTAAATCCACCTGGAACCTACTCATAAAAATAAGACAAACCACATTCAGCTCAGTCTCGCAATAATTCACCTAAAGGCTCGGTACATTTGTGTTTTACCGTGGAGCCTCAAAACAGGCAGACATAATGAATGTCACTGGATAAGAAAAAACCTTTGAACAAACATTTGTCCTCCTCTCTTCCTACATAGCTGTGAAAGGTTCTCCCATGATCTATTGCAGTGAATATAACTGTTTAAATTTATTTAATGGTCATCAGTCATATCGTGTAAACTCCTCACTTACTGTGTTCACCACTTTCCCTCCCATCACCTTCAGCAGAATGTATCAAATGAACCTTCGATAAGGTCAGGGAACAGAATCCCCTTATTGGGCACAAGTACTAGTCCATACCTCCAAATCCCAGTTTAATTCCTATACATGACACATTCAGTTATCAATTTTGTTAGTCTCAGATTACCCTTCATGCCTGCATTCAATCTGATGCTATCACAGGGATTTAGATCAAGCCTTTGTGTGCCATCCAAAGTAGGGCCCATCGAAACATTTCATCCATTATATTCTTGCTCACGTGGTGACACTGCAAAACATGACAACATAGCCTCTACCTATCTGCATCATCAGGAACAGTCCCATGTATCACAATCAGCTCTCCAGGAACAAGGCCACCGTGTATGGTCCCAACATATGGAATGATCTAGAAGAAGGGAGAACAACAAAAAATGAAGAAAAAAAATATTCCAATACCATTTTGTGATGGAGGCAAAAAAACCCAAAATAGTTTCAAAATTAGTATTCTAACTTAATTATATGATGCTCTACAACACTGAAAGAAATACAACTAGCTTTTAATAAAAAGAAACCACAACAGCAAGGGAAAACTTAGCATATTTGTCCCTGTGAAAACCAAGCTTTTCAGATAAAATTAAAAATAAAACTTCCATCCTCCATTCTTAGCTCTCAAATGAAGAGTTGTACTATTTTATTGTATTGCTATTCATAGAGCATTAAGAGGATTCACTTCAAATTAGATTATTCCCAAGGGCTGACAAATATCAGCCCCTTGCTGGTACCAGGAGGCAACTTCCACAACTCCCCTGACCCCAGGAGCTGCCTTTTTCCTTATTCTTGCTCTATTAGGGAAAACAATGATAGGAAGAGACTGTGTCACAGTGTGTCTTCTTAGTAAAACCTACACAAACACAACAAAATACCTCATCCTAATGAGCTAGGAACTGCAAAGTGCACTGAAACAGCCCTGCTCCAGAGTCTTGGATTTTATGGTGTCTACAGTAGGCAGTCTGGCTCAAAGCCTCACTATCTTTTCTTCCTTACCAATAGCTGGAGAGGGTAATGTGTGCCTGCTACACTGCACTGAAATGGCAGCATGGTGAGAGTTGTTAAGCCATAGTGAAGGATATGTCAGAAAGGATAAAAGCCACAAACACCCCGGCACAGCTCACAGGCAAAGACTCAAGACATGCTCACAGAAGCCCCACCCTGATCATCAGCATTTCAGGAAGGGATGGGAAGCACCTTAACATTAAACTGTGGAAGTTCCCAGGGCCTGACCCAAAAGCATAGCAGTAAGTCACACATCTCATCACATGTGTAATGTGCTTCAGATTGAAAAAGGAAGTAAATGGTACAAAATGTTGCTTTTACTCTGGTTAACTAACAGGAAATTTTGCCAAGGTTGGTTTTGGTAGTTTAAAAGATTTTAGGATACCTTTGAAATGAAACATCAATCACAAACAAGAGTTCCAGTAACTTAACAACAAAAATTAAAAACACATTGGAATTACTACTCTTGAATGGAATATTAGACCATAAAACAAATTGAGATTTTTATTTTTAAAATATAGAGATCATTGCATGAAAGAGGCAGATATGAAAAGGGTATGTGTTTGTTGACAAATATTTTTGTTAATCTGTGAAGAAAAAGGAACGACCACAGAAATTGTCTAACTCCAGAGTGCTGATCATTTCTGCCAGTAGATACACATCCTTTTCTGTCCACTCTCCACTTTGCTTCTCAGCTACCCACCCACTGCATAAAACCTAATTCAGTCATCTTGTGCATCAGGGGGAAAAAAAAAAAGAAATCGCTTCTCAAGCACATTGCCAGGTTAAGTCTCATCATTTTCATTGGCTTTAGCAGGTGCAGTAGAAAAGGACCAAAATGTGATATTAAGTGTTAAAAGTGTAAGAAAAGTGTAATCCTTTTGCTTACTGGTAGTCACTTGGTTCCTTAAAATACAAGCTGCACACCAGAAGATAGTTTTTATTCAAATAGCAAGACTAATAATAAAAAACAAAAAGTGTATCTTGACTGTTCTAATTTTTACACTCTGATCCTAAGGGGCAGTGGCTCTATTGCAATAAAGCAGTAAGTTACTGGTTCAGTCTCCAAAGACAAACTGAAGAAGCACACACAGGTCAGGGATACTGGGACTTGACCACTTTAGTGAAGCAAAGTTCTATAGTCCTGGTAAGGAACGTGGCAAAAGCACTTCCTTATATTCAAAAGGATGCATTTATTTAGAAGTAAAGGTGGCACATCAACTCTTCAGAAGCTCAGATGTGGAACCTGCAAGACCATAATAGAGCACTTTCTGGATGCAATACTATAGACTTAATGAGACTTTGCCATCACAGAATGTGCCTGTAATTTCCTCGTGTCTCAAGATGCTCTTCTACTACTTTTTCCTCATTTATTAAGAATAGTGCTTGTCACATGACATGGTCTACCATCATCCTGTCTTTCTTCCAGACCTCCAAAACTTGGCTCTAAAGCCAACTGGTCAATGTCAACTGAGTTTGAGGGGTCTCAAAGATGATGTTCTTCCTAAAAGAAAATGGCAGTTTTCATAAAACAAGATGAGTCTTACAGAGGAAAGGACTGCAATAAAAGCTTTTATCCAGCATGCTGGATATCAGACAGCTGCCCCACCAGATGGGACATGACCTAATTTCTTGTTGGATAGGTGGAGTAAAGGGCACAAAGGAGGAAAGCAGATTTTCTGCATGCTTGAGAACAGTACAGTAATGAAGAAATACATCTCAAAATCAAACCAATAATAAAGCTATGAAGTTTGCTGCTAATGGAACAATGTATTCAAACAATGACATTTTCATAGTCTGCCCTGCTACAGAAGGGCTGAGGTTGGAAGAGACCAGAGAGACCTCTGGTTTCTCTAACGAGATGCCTTGCTCAAAGCAAAGCCAGACAGAGCAGGTTGCTCACTGCCTCATCTGGAGACTGCCCCAAAGTCATCGGCACAATCTTTCCCATCTGTCTCCATATTCCAATCCCAAATACTCATTCTTTTTCCCACAATAGGCTCTTTACCCCTAAGTTCTAGTTGAATTCTCCTGCTAAGTTTTTTCACCCATCATCCTGATCAGTCCCTTTGCAGCCACCCAATTTTGCTGGAGTCTTAGTCTCTCTCTGAAACTACTCATTTGTCCCAAACAACTGTGAATCCTTCTCTTCGCATCTCCTCTCCCACCAAGATCTCCATCTACCAACTTTCATTCTCCCTTTCCTTTTGCACTTCAGCCCTTCCACCTTCTAGTTAATCACACAGCTTTCCTTCCTCTTCCAGATGGGTTCTCATGAAGGGGGCTGAAACTATTCCCCCCTCATCCCTAACTCTATTCACTTTGCAATATTGACCATACACTGGGAATAAACAATCACATTCACTGAGAGCCCAAGAGTGTGACAGTGCAAAGCTGCAATAGATAAGGAAGTCCTGTGCAGGTCTGTGTTACTGTACATTCCCCATAAATACTTCACAAATTTTAATATTTTTAAAGGGGTCTAGCACAGAATAGTAAAAATACTATTTCTGGCAGGTTCAAATGAACCACATTTTTTAAGGCACAACAGAAAACACAGCTTCAGGTACCCCCTTTAGGGAAAGTCAAAGTAAGGCTGCTGTCACAGACCATGAGAATGCTAGAACTTTTCAGATAAAGTTTCCAGACTCAAAGCTAGGTAAACAAAATTCCGTCAAATCCAGTCTTTGCAATTGCTGAATCATGTCAGCTCAAGCTTTCCACAGAAAACAGGATTTATTATTAATTGAGATATGAACTATGAAAACAGATTCCAAGTTTCGTTGTTCAGACTGAAGTTACAGGCACCACAAAACATACATTTTATGAGAACTGCCAGACACCACCCATGTTTACAGAGAATTAGGACTGAAAACACTCCTTATCATACTTTCACTTTCCACCATATTCTGCAAAAATGCCAGACATCTACATAAGCTGTACATGAAGCAGGATTATCCTCCAAGGTTGACAGAACACCTGTCCTCTTTTGGAAGTCCTGTCCATTTACAGCACAATTTCTAAACACCATCAGCTCTTCATGTCACCTGTGACATTCTCCCTCAAATACCTGAGCAATGCAGAGCTCCCAGTAGCATCCCTCACTGTGCAAAACAGTACTATTGGCATAAAACAGCCAAGTCCCATTTCCCAAGAGAGACACTGTTGACATGACAGAGGAGTTACCGGGTTAATGATTGTCTTCTGTGATGTATCCAAGGGCAGTTCATGTATTTCTTTCATTGGTGTATCCAAGGTCAGTTTACCCATTTCCTTCTGTAGCGCACCCAAGGATGTCATCTTCCCTCCTCCAGATAAGTCTGTCAGTCCTGTGTGGCCACTGCCAGAGTGTATGTAAAGAACTCACTGATCAGGCAACACCAAAGGAGGGATCCCTTCAAAAAAAGGCCAGAAATTTTAATTAAAGAGAAACAAAGTGACACAACATGAAGTGAAACCCTCCAAGGTAAAACTACAAATAACACAAGAAATGATGCAAATATCTTTCCAGTAAACCTGCTGGAGTTTTGAAATATGAAATTAAAAGGCTTGCTTAAAGCACTGAGAAGCCACACTGGTAAACAGTGTAAGCAGCAGCGTGCTATCCCCAGATTTCCCATGGCAGACAAGCCTTAGCGGGTGACCTTGCCTTTTCCACCTTTATCTTACATCAAGTTAAGAAATACTACGCAAAGACAAAGAAGAGAAACAGAGGATGTTTTATGTTTCTTCCTCCAACACATACAATCCCTGAACTCCACAAGTAATTACAGGAGTTTGTAAAACTAGAATTAAATGCACAACATTATTAAGAAATAAAGCTTATGAGTATGCTCAGCTACAGTGAAACTTCTTTAGCAAAGTGACCAAAATTCAGGGCCCAATTGTATTATTTCTGGCATATTCTGGAGAAACAGAGTAGCATGTAAGTTGTGTGGTGTTGACAAGCAGGGAAAAAATCAAAAGTGAGGGCTCTAGCCACATTATTGTGTGACAACAGCAAGCAATGTTATGAAGAAGAAAGAAAAAAACAAAAACACACACAACCAGAAAAAACTCCAGAACAACACAAAACCCCAAGGTCTGTGGCCTGTTCCACAGGGGTTAATCTTTTGTAATGATTAAACAATCGAGTGGTCCATTTTGCAACATCTGGCTTATCTTGTTGGAGATTTGGACCAGATGGGTATTAATTCGCCCACTTAAGACCAGTATCTAGAATGCAATTCAGAGAACATAAGATGCCAACACTGCACAATTATTTTGCCCTTTGACCTTCTCAAGGGATACTACCATAAATTCACTTTTGCCTGTGCAGGCAAATTTTATTGATTAAATTTTTAAAAGGAGAAAATAAACATCAAATCGAACAATAATTTAGCCTTTACCGTTGTACAGTCCAACAGCAGACCCCAAGAAAATGAAACCTACAACCCAGCAGCCTGCTATCCTGAGCTTCCTGCAACAGCAACCTAGATCCTGCCAGGAGAGGATCCTGGCACAGGGTCTTGGCAGAGCAGGTGGCACTATGACAAAGCGATGAGTTAAGGGTTTTCTTGTTTGCCTATTAGTACTTTATTGGCAAGGTCGCAATAAAGAAGGAAAGCTGCAATTCAGGCTTTGTCAAAAGCAGGACATGCAATTGCAAAGCTCTTCTGTATCCTTCTGTCAGAGGAAGCACTAGCAAAGTATGTGTTACACCAAATCTGCAACACGGCAAGTTAAGGTTCCCTGACGCTGCTTTGAGAACTGAGATACACAGGCTGCCCTGTTATCTCACACACTCCAAGGGGCTGGAAATATCTTCCACAGACAAACAGGAAACCACAGAGGACAATAAGCAGTTATTAGGCTTCCCACTGTGACACAGAGAAAATGTGTCCTTCATGAGTTACCTTCATGAGGGTAACTCCGGCCAGTCCTTACAATTAAAGCGAGATTTTGCACCAGTGCGAACAAGGCTTCTACAAAGAGAATTTCCGAGACGCTTTCTGGATATCTGCAAGCAATTAAAGTACAAAATACCGGCGGTGTCCCCCGCTATAACTCCCGAACAGTGGAAGGACACAGAACCAAGCAACCTCGGCCGCTTCAGCTTTACAGCGAACCGCAGCAGTCCCGGCTCCCCACAGCCCCGCCAAGAGCAGTCCCTCTTCCCGACACGCACAAGGGCGGGCAGGGGGCGGGTCCCCCGCACTCCGCTCCATCTTTTACCTGCAGGAGGCACCGTGGCGATCAGCAGCACCCGCACACCTGCAGGACGCGCCCGCCCGGCGCTGCCGCCATCGCCGCCGGCTCCGGCCCCGGCCCCGCTCCCGCCCCGGCCCTCACCGCGGTGACGTCACCACAGCGCCGCCCACGCGGGGGCTGTGGCGCGTGCCCAGCACAGGCTGTTGGCCCCGGCGCGCGCAGGCGCCTCCCCCTGCAGCCGGCGGGGCGGGGCTGAGCCCGCCTCTATGGCGGCCTCGGGGATGGGTCCCCCACCCGTGTGAAGTCAATCGCGCTCCTTCTCCTGCGGACCCTCCGCTTCCTGTGTGTGTTGTGCTTCCTCTGAGGGTCCCGTGTTACAGCGCAGCCCCATCCCCTGAGAAGGCGCATCTCACGCAGAGTCACACAACTGTTGGGTCCTTTGCAACCCTCTGGGGATCAAGTCCAACCCCCCTGCGAAGGGCAGGCTCACCTCGAGTAGATGACACAAGAATGAGTCCAGATGGGTTTTGAAGGTCTCCAGACAGTGAGGCTCCACGACCTCCCTGGGCAGCCTGTTCCAGTGCTTTGCCATCCTCTATGTAAAGAAGTTCTCCCTTATGTTCTTGTGTTTTAGTTTATGGCCATTGCTCCTCACCCTGTCATTGGGCCTCACTGACAAGACTTTGGCACCATCCTCTTGAACTCACTTTTGATATACTTCTGTGCATTAATGAGATCCCCTCTCAGCCTTCTCTTCTTCAGACTGAGCAGGTCCAGCTCCCACAGTCTCTCCTCATAAGAGATACCCCAGACCCCAAATCATCTTTGTGGCCTCCGCTGGACCCTCTCCAGGAGCTCCTTGTCTTTCTTGTATTGAGTATCCCAGAACTGGACACAGCACTCCGGATGTGGCCTCTGAGGAGTGCAGTAGAGGGGCAGGATCACCTCCCTCAGCCTGCTGGCCCCACACTTCCCAATGCAGCCCAGGATACCATTGGCCCTCTTGGCTGTGTTATAAATGCAAAGGCAAATTTAGGTTAAATAAAAGAACAGTTTATTATAAAACAATTTTTATAATAAAAATAAACAACGAGGAAAAACCACAATAAAATAAACAGCGCAGCGCTGGGTGGACAGGGGTCTATACCCAAAGGTATAGGTGTTCCCAAATCCACGAAGGAGGGTAGACTGTCCGGGGTTTTTATAGGGATTTTGTGTCCTGAGGCCAAAACTCTGAGCAGTTACTGTTCAACAAAGAGTTTAGATGGCTGGTTGAATGAATTTCCTGGAACCGTGGAACTGAATCAATAGACGACTGGGCAGAGTCCTCTCGTATGTAAAAGTTCTGAGTGCTTCTTGATTGTATCTTCGGTTTGGGCTCTCAGAGTGAAGTATCCAAGTCTGGTGTGGAGTCGACAGATATCTCGGCTGGGCTTCCACTTATTGTCCGGCCTGATTGCATCTTCAGTCGGGGTTTGCAGGAAGGGGTGCCCAGGTGCGGTGTGGAGTCGATAGCCATCTCGGCCTGGCTCCTTTCTTTGTTTGGCTTAACCGTTCGTGTCCTGCTCTTTCTTTCAGGCTGATGAACGTTGCCTAGGGTTGTTACTGCCTGAATGGGTAGTTACTGCTGGGTTTGGGGAAATTCTTCGGCCACACTATATTTTATATACTTTTTACATTGTTACAAATCTAGTTATATACTTATTTATTCTTTCACGAATTTTTATCCAAGGTTACATTTATCACAGTTGCAAGGGCACTGCTGGCTCGTGGTCATCTTTCACCCACCAACACTCCCAGGTCCTTCTCTGCCAAGCTGCTCTTTAGTAGATCAGCCCTCAGCCTGGGCTGGCACTTGGGCTTGTTCCTGCCCGGGTGCAGGATCCTGCACTGGCCACGTTGAACCTCATTAGGTTTCTCCCACTCAATTCTCCAGTGACCCACAATGACTGTGGTTATTTCTGTGGCCAGACCCAAACACAGTTTCCAAGCTCACACTGGGTCATTCACTGACCCAGGATCTTTGTGTTTCTGAAAACTGGAAATCTTATACCCAACCCAATCTTAAAATCACCGCCCCAAGGCTGTGCTTCTTTCCTTCTGTTCCCTTGCAGGCCCCACTGAGAGTGATTTTGGCAGTTTTGGTCTAGTAAGCAGGAAGGCCAATGAAGTCTGTTGCAATTACACAGCTCATGATGTGTAACAACTATCTGCTCAGAGATGCACTACTTCAGGTTCCTCCTGTTAATACACTGGATGGAGAAAAGATGAGCACAAAAATAAAGAGTGCAGTATAAAAGGTTCACAAGCTTAAATCACTATCTCCTATTCAACTGAAAGCATTCAGTATCTGCTTTGCAAAACACAGTGTATGTGGCTGTAGTGAATTTAGAACGGCATTCAGCCACTTGTCACAAAGACCACTATAGCATCTTAGCTAGATGATATCGTCTTCTATTCCACAATTAACCAACACAAAAGCCCCATCTCGAATCATATCTGCTGCTGGAGTTCTGCTGATAGTTGTAGGATTGCTGCTTTAATGCTTTAATTAATCCTGCTCATCTCAGGTCCATATGATTTGAAAGATTAATTCACAGAAAGGTATGCTAACAACTTCTTTTGAGGAGAACTACAGAAATGAGGTACTCAGATAAAAGAGCAGCAAAGCAGGTTGCCTAGGTAAAGGTGTCTTAGAATCATGCATGGCTGTGAGAGAGGAGGACTGACAACTATTGTGTGGTCAGGTGCTAGCAAAAAGGTGCTAGCTATTCAACTGTTCTACATAATTCCACAGCACTACTTAAAAAGAGAACAAATGAAAGGTCCTGAGCCTGAACTTAGCTATTCTTTGAAGCTATTCTTTGAAGCTATTTTTCCAGACACTCCAGTTAAAAGAGTAGAACACTTTAATAAAACCAGACTGACATAAGTACATGAAATATACTCAGTTGTCAGTATTAGACTGCAACCTCAAAGCAGGTTTGAAAGTTCAGGTCAAACAGCAAAGACAGAAAACATGCTGAAAGATTGGAATAAAAAAATATGAGGCTGAAAGCAAGAGCAATAAGTGGAAATGATCCTAGAACCACAGAAAAGAAAGTTTTACTACTTTACTAATTCTTGCTCAGGGCTCTTCTACTTTTGGGAAGAAACAATCCAAAGGAAATATGATTTGAATTATGGACCAGTTCCTTACTGAAGCAGAACAGCTGTTTAATTAACAAAATTTTAGGCTGTGTCATAGGCAGTTTACGAAATTTGCAGGGAAGTCCCTATTTCAGCTCCCAGATCTGATGCAGCATTGACAATGAGTCAGTTGGGTTACAGCTTCAACAGCTTTGTATTACAGTACTGTCACTTTGTTCAAAAACTTTCACTCTCCTGCCAATTTCTTGTGACTGCTATTTTTAGCACCATTTACTAATGGCAGTCCTGTCAGCAAATAACAAAGTCTTCCCTAATTTCCACTGTCCAAGTCCTAATTCAGTTTTTTTCTTTTAAATTTGATGTGCACTCGGCCATTTCTGGGACTATGTGTAATCCTGTCATCAGAGACTTCTCATGTTCCAGCAGAATTCTGCTTGCGGGAAAAATAGAAATGCTTTGTCTAGACCAGATGCAGCCAATTTCAGCTGAAGCAAATATAGAAGCTATTCTTGGCCATAAAGGTAGCATTTCACCAAGGACCCTCTTACCCCTAAGAAATTTTACCTGCCTCTCCTGTCCTTGATGCCAAGCCTGTAACCTGTGCCCTCTCAGGGTAGCAAGCCATGGTCCAAAGTCAAGGTGAAAACATACATAGTCACACTTACTTTCCTGGTATTTTATGCTCAGTTCCAATTATAACATTTCCATCAGCAATGTAATTCCCTGGACTTGACACAAATAAACACTAGTCTCCATTAAGAAACTTGCCCATGAAAGTTACTCTCAATTAATTTTTTCATATTGTTTTACCAGAATAACTGCAATTTTTCCCTAGTTTATACAGTACTACAGGCCACAGGGTAAAGCCTCTAGCGCAAATGTTCAGCAGACATTTTGTGCTTAAGGACTTCATATGATCTCAAAAGACTGACATTGTTGTACCTTCTGTAGTTTTAGTGGAGCTGTCTGTGCATTACAGCATTTTCTGATGAAATTATTCCCCTAGCTTCTTCGAAAGGCTTTAGACTCAAAGAGGACATGAGTCACCACTTCTTGGTACACCAACATTAAAATTTCAGTTGACAGCCCAGCTGGCTCAGCTTTTATTTGGCTACGAGTTAATCAGTGACCTTCCAAAACTTTTCCTTGATATATCACCATTTAGCTTCAGTGATCATTCTGATCTTCCAGTTTTCAGTTTAAAGCTTGCAAATCACAGGAAACAAAACAAAAAGTCATGTTTTTTTAAATGGGCTTACAGATTCAAAAGCTTAAAATGCTACAGCTGCTTCAGGAACAAACAAGTATTCTATTTTTTGTTGCAATTTTTTTGCTTTTTAAAGCAAAATGTTGAAGAGAAGCATAAGAGCAAACAAGATACAGAATAGACATAAGGGCCAAAGGACAAAGAAGATACCAAGAAGTCACAAGACCTTTTGAAAACCAAATATAGGCCTTATAACCCTTAAAACATACTCACCCCTTCTTTCTTAAATCAGTGACATTACACTCTTGAAGTAGTCTGGATCACTCCTTCATTTGCGTTGCAAGAGGTACAGGAGCAAACCTGTGCCTGTGCTTGCCCTTTCTGTACACCCCACCACACCTCCACCCCCAGGCGGTTGTGCCATGATCTGCACATAGTGATTCAGTCCCTGCCTACCTAGGGAGATAAAAAAACAGGAAATATCATGTATCTGTGCAAAGGGAAAGACTGTGTGATATTCTCCAAACTGGGGACTGTGACCAAACCCAAGATCCCTAGAACTCCACACCTTCATCATCCTCGTGGCAGCCCTCAGCTCTCCTGCATTTTCAAGGGAGAAGTGCGAGGGCTGTTGTGTCACCTCTCACCACGAGATGGTAGGTGTTTCCTGACGGTTAGAGAGGATCAGGCTTTTAACAGACCTTTGAGATGGTGAACTTCTCAGCTTCAGAGAAAGCAGAGGCAAAAGTAAATAAGGACAAAAAAAAAAAAATACCCCCAAAAAAACTGTTCATGGGATTATGAATGAAGTACGGGAAGCTCACATAGACTGGGGGCAAAGACAAAAATAAATTCTCAGCTTAAACTCGAGATATTTTTACTATTGTAAGTATTTCGGTGCCCCTTTCTTATCCTGGCTCTTTGTGTTAAGGAATGTTTTAGCTATATAATTTTATTTTTTTTTTTATGTCATCAGCAACATGAAATTTCAGTTATTTTTTGAGACAAAAAACATTTGAAAATTAAATATTGGGTAATCTTTGAAGCAAACTCATAATCAAAAAAGAAGAAGCAATTTCACATGAATGTGTAAAGTTGTATATCCATCCCTTGCTGGACACAGAACACATTTATTATCCAAGTTACTCATGCTGCTCTTTCTCATTTGAGAATCTCGGGCAACTCTCATTACCACAATAACAAATATACATTTCCTCAAATGACCTGTCTTTAAAATCAAGAATCATTGTTTTACAAAGGCAAAATAAAGAGATCAAGCTAGTAAGAATGCTCAGCTGTTAATTGCCCCTCTGCCCCTAACAGAGGGTTCAGCAACCCTTTCCCAAGGCTGTCAACTTCTCTTTGCCATCAGTTTCTTCCAAGATGGAGTCACTCCCAGTCCTTAGGCAAAATACAGGAAAATACTACAGACTGCATCTCTCAAAGTAAGTTCTTTTAGTGCTGCTGATATTCAGCCTATCCACTTAATGCCAACTGACCACAGACATGGAATCAAGACTAGCTGAACTTGGGGACTAACAAAAGCACTTTTCTGTCAAAACAGGCAAGAAGCTCACATCCTCATTTAATGGTGCTCTAACCTACTGTCCAAAACGAAGCCAAAATTTAAAATTTACAAGATATAGTGATAGTAGTTATGAATAACAAATTACTTGCTTTCATGGACAGAAGAACATGATCTGCTGCAAAAATTACACAAGTAGGCTGCTCTTTAATTTATTATAAATGCCATGCACTTTCTTTGACCTCGTTTAAACAATTCTGCTGTCTGACAAATAATTTCCAGCTATGTCTGGCCCCAAGTCAAGAGTGCTACCCTAGCTTAAAGAACCATAAGGCAGAATTTACATTTCTTTCCTCTTGCTAACAGCTTAACTTGGAACTGTGGGAGGCCTTTTGAGACAGTGAAAAATACACAATCTCTTGCTCAAGGCACTGCCCAGGCCAAGCTGCAGCTCTCCATTTTTCAGTACTGGTTCAGGAAGAACCTTTGGTTTACAGTTTCTGTACAAGTTATTTTGAAGCAAGCGCCTGAGACCATGCTGACTACCCCTATCCTTTTTGGTAGGCTCCACAGGACAGTCCCCAACCCATCCTGCATTCCTGTCCACAGATCCAAGGGAAGTGCATGCAACTGGACCCTGTCACCATTTTGCTGAAGATACCCCATAGTTGTCCACACAGGAAAACTAGGCTCTCCTGGAGCACAGCACCTTAACTTTGTCATTGAAGAACAGTTATTAAGCTCATTATATCTTAGATAAGCTTGCAGGAATAGGGTGGTTTGGCCAGCTTCACAGAAGCTAAAATGGGTGGCAAAGGCATTGATCATCCTGCAGGCACAGAGACAGCAGGCAAAAACTAGAAATCCCTGAAGGGAAAATAGGTCTTATACAGGAATAGGGTGTTGAAGAATGGCTTGCTTCTTAAGGCCATAGCTCCTTAGAAGGCCTGCACAACCCTGACTTTGAGCTAGCATGAGTCCTTGGCAAAATATTGTATCAAAGAAATAAAGAAGACTAGTTGTTAATAAGACAATGAAGAATAGATGAGAATTTAGGATGAGAAATCTGCTCAATGTATCTTGTGAATGTATCTTATGAAGTTTGTCAGGATATTAATTCTGAAGAATGTATCCTATATAACTGCTTAATGTATCTTAATAATTTTCACTAAAAAGTATCTTATAGGGCTGGGGTGTTATGAGCTGGACCAATAGAAATGTAGAAGTTAATACGTGAAAAATAGCAATTATCCAATCATAATAGAATATAGATTGCATGTTACCTTTTCAAAATACTATAAAAATGTAGCTAAGATTGTAATAAATTTGGAACAAGCAGCTAACTCATATCGGGTTGTCTCTTGATTCCCGAACCCGTCTCCTACAATAGGAGAATGATATAATGGAACAAAACTGATAGCCTAGTACAGCCTTTTTATTGTCCAGTATCAGATTGGTTATTAATTCAGGAAAAGTTCACCCCATACAGGTTTCATACCTTTATGTCTCACTGTCTTAGTCAGTAACTCAGCTATAGGTTTCTAGATAAATATTCTTGTTCATCATCTTATCAAAATTAACTCATTTTTCATATGGAAAAGACTAAAAAAATGCATCTTCCTTTTTTCAGTAGCAGTATGTGTTGCAAACATAAGTGCTTTAAGGCACCATGAATTTCATATATAAAGTATTTTTGACACAGAATAACTAATTGATAGTTCAGTAATTGAAAGGTGACTGGTGGGAAGGAAAACAGCTATTTTCCTATCTGTAATAAAAACAACACAATAAAGTCAAACATTGACAACTGTATTTCTTCTAAAAATAGCACACATTATAACAGAAGACATAAGAATAAATTGAACACTCAGAACCAATATCTTGTAAACAGATATAAAACTAAAAAGAGTGTGTACATCTCCATTTATGCCATACAAGGAGGAAAAAAAAAGTATTTCAAGTATAGTAATGAGTAATCCAGTGTGTGGTGAAGTTTAAGGCTAACATTTTCGACCTTCAGAGCTGAGTTTATACAGAATCCATGTATGAACTCTCAGAAGCAGCTTTATTTCCATCCGACATGAACTCTTGCATCTGACATTAATTTTTGAAGAGCTTCAAGGGATCAAACTGATCTTCACAAGACAACAGAGTTTCTTCAAAATTTTACAAGTTTAATCCCAGAAACCAGGAAAAGGAGTAGATTTCAGTTGGACACATTGATTCAGGAATGCTACAGCATCATTTCATATTCCCATTCTGATTCTTAGGTGAGTATTCCAGCTCCTAGCTGGTCTGGATCTACCAAAGCACAGCATATTGTAATACCACACAGATATACCTGTGGTATGTTATGGGAGGGAAAAGCTGTGTGCATACATGCCAGTACTCATCACTCAGAAGAACAACTTAACACACAGACATATGATCTTAAATCATGCATGCAGTCAGCCCAAGGTATGGGAATTATGTTGGACAAGCTGGATTATGAGCTATTTGCACATTGGCAGTGGATGCCTCTGTAGGAACTGAAAGCAGCAGTCAGCCCAGGCACAGCAATAGTCCTCAAAGCTGAATCTAGAGCCTCTAACACAAGACAGAAGATTATTGGCAAAAGTTACAAGCTGACAGACATCTGTTGGGAAACACCCATGCTCAGAAGAGAACCATTAAACACTTGAACTGCAGCCCCAACAAGACAGAGCAGTAAAACTTCCTCCCTAAAATACAGCTAGAAAACTAGAGTTCTAAAGAGTAGCAGCTTCTTTTGAGGAATGGTTAAAAAAAAATCATTACAAATTCCAGTCTTTTCTAAAAAACTAAAAATTTAAACCTCAAATTTAGGTCAATTTCTTTACCCTGAAACAAGACTTTCAGCTTCTTGAAGTCAGTAAAATAAAGTCAATTTTGTGTCAGCTCAGAACAAGTGCCTGACATTGAAAATGTTAGTCTTTACTTCTAGCTCCTCTGTAACCATACCACTCAGTATCTATAGTAAAGTATTAATAGAGATCCCTTTTCAATCTCTTACAGTAAGAAATTCAGCATACAGCATTAGACTTCCCTCAGGTTCACTACTAATTCTTATTATTTCTACTTGAGAAAAGTAAACAATGTATCAACCTGCACCCCATTCTAAGTTTTGCCTCACATCTTGACCAGTGCTTTGGTATATACACCTATGTACATACTACATTGTCTGAGATGTCAGAAGAATGGTAGGAAAAAGGCCAATTCTGAAACATTTAAAATGTAAACAGTGTAATTCAGAGTATCAAAATCCTTTAAAAAAACCCAAAAAACAGTCTAAACCACTGTAAGTGCTTTAATAACCACCCACCTGGGCTGTATGTGAATTCAGCTGTTAATTTTCCATTAGAGTGGCTTTAATCAATATATAGTGCTAGTTTCACACAAGACTGCAACTGCTGTGGTGTGGGACAGAAAGTAGGCCAACCCACAGGACTGTAAAGAAAACTACAGCCTGTGAAAAGTGAAGTTATAGTCAATACTAACAATACCCTGTGCTGCCATCATCTTGTACTGCAAAGTGAGAGGGATTTGATACATGCACTCAGAATGTACACTGTCTTTAAACCTTTGGGAAGTAATTTTAAGCATAGAGCCTTTTAATTGGTTCTTTTGGCCTCCACAGGTTATGGGTTGAAAAGTCTCTCTGAATTGCATGATTTCTTCTTAGAGCAAATATATGGCCTATGATGTAGTAGCATGTGAATAATTCTTTTGTTTACCATCTGTTATTGTGTAATGTCTACTCTTGTTCATAAAAGAGACATAATTTGTTCAAATGTGATGTAGAATATTCAGTTAATTGTAACATTCATATCCAAACTGCTGCTGGGAACACTGAGATGTTCCTGTGCCAAAAACAGTGTCACAAAGCTTAAAAAACAACTAAAAAGGAAGAAAAAAATTCCACCTCATCTTGTACTAGGTAGAACACAACGAAACTGTGGAAAGGCTACTAGTAAAGCCAAGAGACTTGCCTTCTAACTGTGGCTTTCCCAATTACAACTGATATGGTTCACAACTGCTGCAGTAAAACAAGTGGTCTGGCCCTTTCATTCCTTTTCTGTTTAGGAAGGCTGTGAACAGCAGCAAAGAAACTGAAGGTATTTGCAGACTCGAGAACACAACCTGGATGATTCCATCCACTTTCGGAAAGTTATCTTTGCAACCCTGAGGGCATAAAGCTTACATTTGTGTATACAGTAGATAAGGCCTACACAGTATACAAATCCTCAGTACAGGCTTTCTCTCTCTTGCAAGGGAAACTTCCAGTGTATTACTGGTAGCTAGCATTTAACATGTACAGACTAACAACCTGCTTTGACCTAGAAGTCATTCTGGTAAGTTCTGTTCCCTCTTTTGGGCCATTCTTCCTCCACCCATTTCAGCAGCACTTTCACAACATCAATTCTCTTATAAAATTTACAGAGATCAATCAGCTGCTCCACAGTCCGGTCACTATTCCGTAGCAAGAATTCCAAGGTGGGGCTTTGGGGCTTTTGTTCAAGGAAACACAATTCATCGTAAGTCATCCCCCACTTGCTTGCTAAATTTCTCCAGTTTTTCACTGTTGGATGGCAGGGATCCAGCTTTAGCCTCACTGTGTACAACAAGTCCTCATCATTGAGCATGTCACTGATGGTCGGTGCACGGAATAAGCACAAGGAGCAGGTGACATTTTCCTTGCAGCTTTTCTTGAGATCTGCAGTGAAAACCATTACATGGGAAGAAATTAGGACCTACTGCTGTGGTATCACCAGGAACAAAAACTTAAAAGCATAAAGAGTTGAGGAGTATTATGTTGGTTTGAATTGCTTCTGAAAAAGTCAGAATAGTGATATGCAACTCCTCTCCTCATGAAGAACTCATGAAATTAACTTTATAAAACTTCTCTCTTCACTAAACTCTAATCAAAAGTGGTTTTAATCAAAAAGACAGTAATTTTTAAAGTAACATATTTTTATTTTTACAGAAAAGACATAGGATTCAATGCAGTGCGTGAGCTAGGAGAGTCCCTTTATTTGTTCTTGGAACGATGTCGCTTCCTTGAATCTGCCGTAACGCCCACTTACATCACCTGGGAGGCACACCAGGATTATGTGTGCATTCCACGCATCTTGTGTACCTATGTTATAGAATGAAGGAAAAGGTTTTGCATTTCTGAGCTGCTGCCTTCATAACTACATGAATTATGTGCACCAGGAGGATCTCTGCTGACAGATCCAAACACAATTAACATCTAGTACTTTAACACAATGAAAAAGTAGATGTGTTCCTTTGCTTTGTAAAGACTCTTGCAATAAAAACTGTGTCTGTTTTACCAACAAAGCCTATTTAAAGGTACATCATGAAAAGGAATAAAGTGCATACTCTTCCATGTTGTTTGTTGAGAAAAACAAAACCACCAAGTTGCTGGAAAAAGGTGGTGATATGTTCTAAAATCTGCATCAAATACTGAAAATTGCCATTTAGAAATCTCCTACACACCATTGTCAGTATCTCCCCCAAAACTGGCAACAATGTGGTGCTATCAGATTATATATGTTAATAACCCTTAAACCATGCAGAAACCAGTTTGAGTCATACCTCTAGTCAAACACTAATACCAAGACCTTAAACACTGCAATGGGGCAGGACATGGTCTGAGCATTTTGGCTGTAGATATGACCTTAACTCTCCCTGCTCCTTTTTGAAAGTAGGGAGAATCTGGTATCTCCAAATAGTAGATAATGGACACAGCCTAGAAGCTCTTCCTAAAGTTTCTTAGCTCCAGCCTCATTGTACAGCTTGAAATAGGGAAGTAGCTAGTCCTACTTCACACTAGGCTCGTTGAAAAAGGGGCTGATATTAATCAAAATATCAATTAAAAACAACAGAAAACAGTGACACACAATTTACAAGTGCTGTGTCAGAGGCCTGAATTGTATCTCTGGCAAAGGAGAAATCTGGTAGTTAGTGCCACCTACTCATAAGGACAACAGCATCTGTTAAGGCTGTTTGTTTGTGGGATTTTGTGGCTCCTTTTTTTAACGTCAATTATTTATTTTCAGTAATTATTGACAGATTGTGTGAAAATTCCAGAATATAATGTTTGCATGCATGCTGTATTTTATTTTTAAAGAAAGAACAGGCTGTTGTTAGTTTTGTAACATTGCTCATCAGATTGCTTTTTTAGCAGGCCAAGGACAACTTCTGAAGTTTTCAACAAGTTAGGGCATGCGGCAACAACACTGCTGCAGACATGTAACTTCATACAAATGCTTAGATTCCTTTCTAAAGGGAAACATGTTCTGGTGACATCTTAGCTCCCAGGTATTCCACAGGCCTTGCAGCTGTTCTCTACAGGAATATGTATGTTAACTCTTCTGTTCTTCTTGTGCACCCTAAACTCTTGCTGAATTGAGACAAAACTTTCTTGCTTCATCCCTACCAACCTTTACTTATACAAACAAGGCAAAATTAATACAATTCAATCAAATTTCTGGCTGAGCTTAGAGGGAAGGAGAGCACCCTATCTGAATTTCATCTTATTTACCCCGGCAGGGTTGCCAGGGTAAGTTTTGTCCTCCAATAGAAACAGGGAAGAAGGGGTAAAGAAAACACCTCTGTAAAAGGGCACAGATATAAGTAAACAAAACTAAACCAACCTGCTTCTTGTGCTATTCCATCTGGAAGACTATCAAAAGCATAATAAAGAATCCTGCTTTTCTAAGGTGCCCCTCTGTTAGTCGCTGACAAGCACTACCCAACTAATTGCATGATCCTAATGCTACCTGATAGAACAAGCTTCTTTACTAATAGGAAACTCTCTGTTTCTTACTGTTAGACTGAGAGAACTGTGTATCATACACACACACACACACACTTCTCCCCAGCAAAACTCACACAATGATGGGATAAGCACTCACAACCTACTGCCAGCTTCTTCTCTCTCCTGACAGCTATTTACACATCACTTCCAAAGGCAGAGGTATTAAATGTATTTGGTAGGCCCAACTTGCATATTTTGTATGGTTGCATTATTGATCACCATCCTCTTGGAACAAAGGGGAAGCTGTAAATGACACTGGTAATGAAATGAGCTCCATGAGCACTAATTATTAAGGCAGTTATTTGTTATGACAAATAGCAGTTTTTAAGACAGCGCTTTCAAATAAAATCTAGGAATAAAATATGGAGAATAATAAAGCTGACATTACCTGAAAGTGATTCGTCAGTATGGTTTTGTGTGTCTTTGTCTTCTGGCTACAAAGCGGAAAACAAATATAAAGTCAAAATAAAACAATGTAATTGAACACCAGAGTAAGTATTTGACTAATTTTCAACTGGCAGAAGATTATTTAAAAGAATCCCAAGCTACTTGTAAAGTCAGACAGGGAATTTACATATAGTTTTGAGGAACTGCTAACAATCTGCAGTCTTTTCAGGCAGCATTTCCATGCTTTGGCTCATAAAACTGCCCTGTTGGTTGTATGCACTCAACAGCAGCATTTTTGTTAATGATATGCTATAGCATTGCATCTTTTGACTAACTCTCTCTTAAACACACAAAAGTTATTTAACAATTCGTATAGTTTGATTAAGATTTTAAATTTTTTTTTTGCAATGTAAAAACCAAGAATTTTTCCTGTAACAAGCAACAGTAAGGGATTGTTTTGTTGATCTAGGCAAAGTGGAGAATTTTTTTTTTACAAACTTCTTTACATACATAGGAAGCTTTTATAAACAACAGGTGGACATGAACATTTTTGTGGCTCACATCTCACCCTCCTCCTATTTCAAGTTAACATTCCTTCAATGGTGTTAGGTCTGCTAATTAAATGTAATGAAATTACTTAGCAGCCTGAGACTGTATCACATGTTGTAACATTGAAATGCTACTACTTAGCAGCCTCTAAAAACTGGAAGGACAGACCCTTGATTGTAGAACTGTGGGGAAACTGCAGCTGCCCTTACTTTAACTATGCAGGTGTAGAGCCAGGTAAAACAGCTTTCTTCTGTTGAGGATTTAAAGATGAAAGTAGAAGGGGATTTTCCCCTTAGCTGCAATGAAGTATTGTTGATCTTTTTGTATTGTGTCATTCTTCTGAAACTATAACAGCAGGCTTCTTAATTTTGCAGGTTGTACATACAAACAAAAGTTAATATATGTGTAACATATATAGTGTAACAAGATACTCTAGTCCTACCTGCTACACCTTCTTTACTAAGAAATCCACTAAAAATAGAATACAGGCAGTTTCAGTTGCTGTGGTGAACTTGCATACATTCACAATCTAATTATAAAGAAGGTGAACTCTCTCCACAATATTTACACTTTGTTAAGAAAGGAAAAATTTGCATACTGTTTTCAGTATTTCTTTACTCCCTGAAAACTGCAAGACCACACATGGAACATCAAAATGTCTGCTCTCTGCTCAAGAGAGATCTAACACTGCACATGCCAATTGCAATGGAATAAGCCCTACCATTATCTTCTAGTCATTTACTTTTCTACCACAACAGCTTTGTCTGGACAGCACTTTTTAAAAACAAACTTGGCCTTCGTGGCAACATGTGAGCACCCAAAGGTAAAAAAAAACAAACTTAGATCTGAAGTTCCTGATTTTAATAATTGTCTCCACTCCCACAAATTCCTTAAGAAGGCAGAATGTTATAACTGAGCCTGAAGGAGCAAATTCCCAGAAGGGTAAGTCATTGGGGAGAAAGAGGAACTTCCCAGGATAGTTCAGCCTCCCCAGAGATCTACTTCAAAAGAAACAAATAAGCAAATTTAAAAAACAAAACAAAACAAACCAACTAAACAACAAAAATTAAAAGAAAAAAAAAAAAAAAAAAAAGAGGAAAAGCAGATACTGATATACTGTTCACTTAACTGCTGTCCTGACCTTCATTTCCCAGACTTTAGCAATTCATTGAAGTTCAAATGTTATTGTGAAAGCCAATGCCTAAGTGTCCTTATGCTATTATACATGCCTTAGGAGGCATAAAAAATACGAGTGGGTAGTACTGCAAAAAGTACAAAGAAAAGCAGCGATACTTACCTGTGCCATACATCTGTTTCAAAATTCATATTTTTACTGATCAGTCATTATCCAATTTATCAAGTCAGATGCACTCAGGTCTATTCAAGATCATTTTCTTGTAATGTAATTGCAATAAGACAATGTAGTGTTACTGCCAGGGAAATGAAGGCATTAAGAAAGAGTATTTTTTTGCCCACAATGAAGATCCAATCATCCTCTCCAGGTCTAATCTAAGCCATAAACTTATGTACAGTCTGAAGTTAAGGAGAAAGATTTCTAGCTCTGTAGAACCATTACCACCCTAATACACTGAATTATCTTTGTAGTGATTCTAAGCTGCCAATAAATGCTCTCTTCTTGATGATGGGAAGGAACAGTTACCTCCATCATCTGTGAAATGCATACCAAACCCATGTTTGTTTCTGATGGAATTCAGCTGGGACTCTGGCATTAGGAACTCCTTTTAATTCTTCATCTTGCTCGAAAATGCTCATTCATTTCTCTTCTCCATGTTTTCTGCTCAACCCAAAGAGAATTTGAATTCAGCAAATAACATTCACTTGAAAGATGATAACCATGGAGCATGGGAATCACTCAGCATTGCCCTTCCTATGGCAATGTAAGATTTCACAAAAAGTGGACAGTGTTTCAACTATGGGAAGAGCAGTGTCCCAAAAATCGAAGCAAAACAGTTTAATGCCTCCCTAAGGGCAAAATCTAGGATTCTTTACTTCTTCACTTCTCCTCTGCCTGGCTTTATTTTCACCAGGAAATACTTTCACCAGAAGAACAGCATGCATGACAAAGCTTTAACTCTTTGCTGGCTCTTCTTCACAACATCTATACATTGGTCAAAACCTATTTAAACTAAAAAGTACATGTTAATGATAAAATAATCTCTTTTTTTGCTCTCCTCCACAAAAGCTCTCTTCATTGAACTCTTGAAAAGAAAGCAAATTTCTGGTCTGTTTTACTGAATAATTTTGTGCTCTCTAGATATAGTCTGAAAATCTTATTATTTGTTAACATACTTAATTAATAGCAGTAACTTAGATCACATTCAAGTGTCATTTTTCTTACCTGTTGGATTAGGCCAGAATCTGATGTAAGGGTCTTGATGTTCACAGATGCAATTTCCAAAGTAACTTGATCTGTTAGGTATTCCTCATCTAAGGCAAAGAGTGTGAAACACTGGTCTTCCACTCACACACAAATTTAAATAGTAAGACTATCAAACATAAATTATAGCATAGGTGTCTAACATACAAAATCTAACTCCATTATCATGATCAAACACTGGGAACAGCTAGATTAAAAGCCCAAAATGTTAAATCAGCAGTGTCTGTAACAATCATGCAGAGCATGACTGTGAGAAGAAATATAATCCTTGCAGAGATTAGAGTAGCAATTGTTTTCTAAACAAACATCACACTATTTTTAAAGCAAGCCATGTTCCTTCAAAAAGCTGACTACAGAATATTAACTGACCCAATACAACCAAGTAGGCTGAGGATGTCATGAATCACCCTAATTTTTGTTTTGCTTTTCTCATCACACTTAAAATGACAGTTAAAATAAGTACTGCATAAATATTTATCTTCTATTCTGCCCCTTTGTGAGCTGGACTAGTCCTACTGATTTCTGCTACACAGGAATTTCCTGAAGCACTGAAATAATCCATTTCAAAGTGTGTTTATCAACAGCTCTGGGAGTCCACTGAAAAGCACAGCATTCCCTAGTACAGCACAAACTCTATTAATCTTTCAAGCATCACTTCAGCCCTCAAAATGGGATACAAAGGATACATAAACCCTTTGTGAACCTTGTGCAAAAGGACAAATTTCACTCTGTAGGATTAGTAAGGTCGTCCTAATCAAACTATTTGCATAATTCCCCTGAGTCAGGTGCTGACCAACCATTAACACAGGCTTAAAAAGAGTTATATTCTACATGTTTTTACACACAAGAACACTCCATGGGGGTGACTGCATTTGTAGCACTGGTATGTTACTATTTGTTGTTTGCTTAGTGGCAAGATCTCATTGAGAAACCTTTGTTATCTTTATGAATCATCACATAACAGAAAAAAGCAATATTTTCTTAACTCAAGAAACTGATCTGAATCAAAGAATTCATCCTTAGACTTGCAAGAAAAAAGAAAATGAAAAATCATTATTCTCATCTTTTTCTGGTTCTGTAAGACTGTTGAAAGATGTTTCATCCCCAGTAATGTCAATGTTTAGTAGAGGATCATCATTATTCTTTATGACTGTAGGTCCAGAGACAACAACAAAAAAACCCAAAACAAAACAAAGTCTGTCTCAAAATGCAGAGTATGAGCATCAAAACTGTGGAAATAATATGTGTGAAATTTGTTCTGTATTTCAGTAGAAATAGAATTATTATCAAATCATGATAAATACTAATGCAACTTCCTCAAGACAAAAAGTTCCCTCAACTCCATTTTATTTCATAACTAGTAAAGGGTGCCAAGAACTAATAGGTTATGGCTCCAAAATGGCCCACTAATTAATTGACCACTAAAAGCAACAGTCATTATCCAATTTATCAAGTCAGCCCCTCTCACCAATGTCTGTTCAAACATTAAATCTGAAACAAACATAACTGTGTGTTACACAGAATCAGACCAGCACATCTGTTACAATTTTTAGTTGACAGACTTATACTTCTAAGTTTGTATTTTTTATGGAGGTAACTATAAAAAGCCATTCTCAGAGAAAAAATTAAATTCACAGAAATTAACAGAATACTAAGAGGTATTTGCATCACATTCAGCTTCAAAGGGGAAATGTCAAGCTGTATTAGTAATTATATCTTCTTACATTTAGTAAGAGGAAGTAAAAATGAAAATTAAATATAAACCAAGTGCACTTCCTTTTTACAGAAAGTGCTGACCTTTCTACTTATGTCTTAGCTTTCCTTTTTAAATTAGGTGCATTTAGAATATGCAATTTTGGATTTCAAACAACCCTGGCAAATTTGAAATTCAAGAATTTATCTAATTAATTTTGAGGAGGATCTAATGTCACAGGTGAAATAAAAAACAGGACATGGAAAAGAATGTTCCAGTGTAATTACTTTGGTGCTAATAAACAATTTTGAAGAACCAAACCACCTGCCTGCAAATAAACAGAAACTAATTTATGACTTCAAGTAGTCTTCATCCCACATGATCCTTCCCCGCTGAGCAGCACTTCTGAAGAGTGCTCATTTCCTCTGTCTGGCTTTCTCAAGCCCCAGAATAACCTCCAACTTTTCTTTATCCCCAGTGGTATACTGTTCCTACTCCTCCATTGTGACAAGCCTGTTTTCCTGTGTCTGTCCCACTGCAGACCTGCTGTGCAACACTGGATGGAGAACACACTACCTGCAGAGTGCTCCTCAACCAAGCCCCTGCCAGTGCATTCCTGGGACAAAAGTCAATGGCAAAGCCTGGGATGTCAACAAAAAACCCACCCCACACATCAAGGAAACATAAGGAGGATAGTCACACTGTGTAATCCATGTATTTTTCTTCAGAACCTGCACTCCCTCACTCAATTTTCAGCAAGGATAGGCAGGAACTTGTGCAGAGAGGACCTAACAGTAGGTTCCCCAGTAGATGGCATTAACACCTGCTCAAAGTAAAAGATGGCACAAAGAGTTGACTGGTTATGAGGCTGGGAATGCTGTCAGAGAAAAAAGACCTGAAAAGGTATTCCTTGATAGTATTTCTAACAACATGAAGACACTGGTAGTCCCTTCAAAGTCACCATCTAGCATTATGATGTCCCTACCATCTCTCATCTGAACCCTGTCTATCAATGGCACCACTGTATTTTCCTTTCAGATTGAGAAACCAGGTCTTCTGATGATAGTTTTAGAGTGACTTTTAGACCAAAATTAAACTTGGGAAGGAAATTTCGCAAGTTAGATATACACATATGAAATTGACCTTAAAAATAAAGAGGGCATTACATTTAAATATAAGTATCTAGCAAAAAGTATGAGTATTTCAATCTGTCGGGTAACACCACTGGTTTTATTACAGATAGCAACAGAGACCAATGATATCTGAATAGAGAGAATTCACAATAGTTACCTTTAGGAACTCCTGTGTCTTGGACAGGATATTTTTCAGTCTGTCACAAAAAGGCAAGAAACACAGATGTTTGTTATTTTGAGTGTAATTGTGCTGGGGAAAGAATATTTATAAACTCTTTATGTGCTTTTGTAAGTGCATAATTATAGTTGTATCTCTCACGTTGCTACTAGTTGATCTGTTCACAATCAGTGATGTGAACACTAATGTGGGAACTGGGATGTTACTAATGATACAGATTAGCACATGAAAAGTAATAGAGATTGCTGCTTTGGTACAGTATTTTTAAAGCAATTTTTAGTGAAAAACTAGAGTTTAGGAAGGAAATTTTGTACTAAAGTAGCAAGATAATCTTGAAAAGCTAACGCATTCCAGGAGGAACAGTCATGACTGCCAATTCTCTTTTAGCAGATTACGCTTTTAATAAAATGTTACTGCATTGAAAGAAAAATAAATATTTTCCCCTTCTGCTCTTAACTTACATAGCTGATTAAGATGCAATAGGAAACTATTATTACTGAATTTATGGAAACAGCTACCGATTCCTGGGCATGATATAACATTATTATTATTATATCTGAAATTTACCTACTTCCCTGTGGCCCTCGCCCTTACGTGGAAGTAGCTGTGGCTTTTATAGGAAACCACGTTTAAAAAAGTTTTCATAGAATTTCGTATTACTTCTACTCCCTCCTCGGCAGGAGCCTGGTACGTTTGAGATCCCAACACAAGCGGTGCCCGTGCGCCAGCGAGCACCAGAGGGCGCGGTTTGGTCCCTCCCCAGGCTCAGCCGGGCCTGCCTAAGGCACCGCTCTTGGATCCTTACCTTTCCATGACTTCAAATCAGCTCCAGGAAGTAATAATAGCTTAGCACTGTTGAAATCTTAAGCCCTAGGTGTTTTTTTTTTATCCATCCAAACTGTTTAGACAGAAGAACGTCAGCACCAATTTTTCTCAGTTGTTGGGGCTTTTCTAAATTAAAGAGAGGGCACTGCCACAATCTTTGGAGGTTATCCCATGGACAGTGCTGCTGATAATACCATCCAGTTCAGCTGATGCACCTGTTGGTATTTTTATTTACACTTTGACTGCACAGGTTGGTACATTGAAGTTTGTTTGTGCAGCCATACAGATAAGCAAAATCTTGCATATACACTCAGTTTGAGTTAGCATCCTTGAATGGTTTTTCTCACTGTGGCATTACATAACCATAGAGAGCAATAATGATTTCAACTGTGCTAGACCAGAAACACATACCATTGTTGAAGAAAGAGTGCTTGGATCCGTATCTTCCACTGGCTCTTTTGCTGCATGATCTGCTAGTAAAAAGAAAACTTTATCACTGCATAATCATCAAAGTATTTCTGCCAATTCATATTTTGCTTCTTTGTCTGACCAAGATAAAACACAACTATGCAGCCATTACATGCATTATGTCATATTTCCACAAGAAAACATGACAAACTAGAAAATGTCAGAACTACTGACACAGAGATGAGAAACTACATGTAATAAGGACACCCAACCCTAACTTAACAAAACATAAACTTCAATTAAAATCCTAAACTATCTTTAGTGAAAAAAAAATCATAAAAGATAGGCAATAAATAATAAAATTCAGTAAATTTTCTAAAAGCTAAATTCTGTTCTCCTATTGCCAGCATTCCATTTTTTCCTCAAAGAAATAATTCAAACAAGAAATGAAGACACCCACTACAACAAAAATTAATATTATAATGAACATCAGATTACAATAGAAAATTGGAAGTACTAATTAAAAATATTTTAGCAAAATATTAATTATTTGTATACAATAGAACAGTAAAATTCAACTATATTAATACCAAGAGAATAAAAAAAAATAAATATTGAAAGTACCTGCAGGTGAATAATGAAATGTTATTTCATTATTGACATATTGGCTAAATTGACAAACACTAGTGGGATACTGACCACAAGTGCACAGAAAAGCTGAAACAAATCTCATACAGAAACTGGGATTCACAAAATTAATCCTGTAATTTAACATCATCCTGCCACATTTTTCAGAAATCTCTTCTGTTGATAAGTATAAATGTTTTCAAAAATTAAAAAACATTTTAAATTATGTGGTAAGATCTTCAGTCTTGTCACTCTTACTCTAAAAGTCACTTACTGCAAGTACACATTAAGTTTTCAGCTGCAACCAGCAAGACATGATTGTAATCAGTATTCGGTGATTACCTTCTTTGGAATATAAAACCCAGCAGATTTAGAACAGCCACAGAAATTAACTACAAAGCACATATTACAAACACTGAGCCCCAAAACAGAAAAGAAGTTGCACATACACTATTCTAACCAGCTCAAATTTAGCATAGTTGTTTATTTGGGGACCCACTCCTACAAATCCATTCAATACAACAGAACAAGCCAAAGCACTAACCAATGCAAGACAGAACAATAAACTGAAAATAAAAAAGGTGGCAGCAGTGGGACAGAGTTGTTCTCCTTCCTGCTTCTATGAGGCAGCCCCACCAGCAGCAGTTCCTGAGTGTCCCTGAGATTTCAGGTAAAGCCTTCCTCGGTGCCAAAGCCCCCAGGAAATCCACAGGTATTGTCCAGCAGGTGGCACATGATCAGAGGGGTGGATGACAAGGGCTGAGCACAGTCTTTCCACACTGAATGTTTCAAAAGGCAGGGCAGGGGCCTATGAAATTGTAATTGAGCATTGTTCACACTGCAAATTAGGAAGCCATATGCAGAAGAAGAAAGCTAATTAACTAACTAAAACCCCCATGTTCTTGTCACGTGCATTTTTTGGTAATTATGAAATCCATGCTCCAGAAACATGGTGTTAACAAAATGTTCTGGATAAAGCCTGTCCTGATAGTAACAGTCAGCACAAACTCTCAGATGCAGAGAGGCTAAGAGTCACTGGGACATGGGAAAACACAATAAGCTGGCATAAGACATTGCTTGAGGGTAGGGCCAAAAATAGAGGCTCCTAGTTGGAACTGCAGTGGAAAGCTGCAGAGGAACTGGGCAAAAAGAAACCCATCCAGTAAAGGAAACAAGGAGACACTGGGAGCCAAAGAAATGCTCTAGGGAAGAAGGCCAGCCCAGGCATCCCTAGTCTCACTGGTTTTCCACTCAAAGCTAGTGGCAAAGCATGCACCTTATTCTTGGTTTATTCTGGAGGCCTTTCAGCTTCTCCTTACAGATTCTTAGATGAATTAAAAAAAAAAAACACAAAAAACCAAAACAACAAAGCAACCAGCCAAACAAGCAAAACAAAACAATCCCCAGAAATTTATTTTTCCCATGTAAGAGGAGCCTTTAGGCAGATGAAGGCAGCCCCCACAGAACATCCATGCCTCGGTGAACCTACCTGGCTACTGTAGCTATGGTAAGGGTTCTGTCCAGTATTCTCTGTTACATCTCCACAACACCATCAAGGTATATTTTGTGGTAAATTACTTTCCACAATAGAGGGAAGCACTGAAAAAATTGGAGAAGCTCAGAGAATACAGGCATTTGAAACAAGGACTTGACAGACCCAAGGGTATCTCTGTAAGAGGTGATAGGGTACAAGGATTGTACCTCTCACTCCTGATTTCTAGGTCTCACACATAAAAAGTCATAGGAATCTGCATCTTTCTTGCTTAGCATCCATCCTGAAAAGTATTTTAAAATTGTATTCCATTTCCCATATCTTAATTGCTTCCCTTTATTCAATAGTTCTTTATGAAAAATAGTGTTTTCCATTCTTTTGTTTAGGTTGCAGAGCACTACCAAGTCCCCCGTTTTTTTATAAGTGGCACATATGTGTATGAATATTTGCACCTAAGATTAAAGATTCCACATATTGGGCTGCAGATGATTCACCAGGGTCTTGCTGACCACTCATAGTAGGCAGATAATCTGAAAACCACAGACCTAGTAGTTTATTGTGAATAAGGCAATTCAAATGTCCTTTCTCTCTTTCCCACATGCATCCGCCCCAGCATTCCACAGCTCATGTCATACAGCTGGATATAGGTGCACAAAGCAGAAGGGAGGAGAGTTCTGTGTTTATCTCAGATGTAAACCATCCACAGTTTTGCATGCTGAAAGGCCAACAGGAACTGAGGCTATCATCTGACTGTCTGATTCCATGGTTACTTTGACAGACAGTTTCGTAACATTACCTGCGATCCTTCACAAAACCACTACCATTGTACTCGCCCCAGCAGGACACAGACACTGGACCACATTTACTTTCCCACACTTCTGCAGGGAGCCACAAGTGAGTTGACTCAGATGGACATAAATCAGCATGTGCACATTGACTCGGACAGACATCAGTCAGGTTCACTGGTTGCTCCTGAGGTTCATTTCTGCCATGCAGCACCTGCAAGCTGCTCAGCAGCTGCCACAGCTCTGCCAGGACCCATCCAGTACAACCAGTCTGCAAGAAGAGCAGCAGACTTGCACCAATGCCCACCTTTTCTCTCTGTTCAATACCGCTGCTATAATGGGGATGCAATGCTCTGCACGTACCAGTGCAAACAGCTTTTCTGCTTTTCACCCTTGCATTGGAAGGAAGTCTGAAAGTGAGTTTTAGAAACCTTAAATTTTGACCTTTAAGCAGGAGGGGGTTCACAAAGCACTAAGCAGCAGATACAGTGTTTCCCTCTGTTACAGTTTTTCTCTGCAACACACTCTTGACACCAGCAGTAGTGAGTGAAGCACCTAAGGTCAGCCACAGTTATAGTTCAACCATGCACATATGACCTTTTTCACACTAAGGCTGGGCATACACATCAATACTTTAACTTAGCACCACTTAAAAGAGTAATCACTCTAATACTAATGATGCACGTAGAGATTAACTCTTTGATTAAACCCAAATAAAAAATGTTGTTTTGACTAGAGGCATATGAATCAGATTTGAATAGATGGAAAAGATACGGCAAATTATACTAGAATATTCAGTACCCTGAAAAGCCCAAGTCCATCAGCACTTGTGCATTTTTGCTTACTATTAACTACTCAAAACTTCGTCCCTGCCTGAGCAGATAGGTATGGAAAAATCTGTCATGCTGGCACACTACAGGTGAGGTGTTTAAAATCCTTTGCACCTTTACCATTACTACGTAAGTTAATGTGTGTGGACTTCGTAGCCACCTGAGCTCTGGGATTCTAAGAAAACCTCTTTTAAAAAGGTATTTTGAGCCTGCTGTTAACTAGCACAAACTAACTCACATGCTAAATACTGGAGCAGGCTTGACAAGACAAGCTACACCAAATCACATCGGCAGAGCACATGATAAATTATTACCATACTTAACTGGCGTGTGCGGAGGGAGAAGGGAGCAAGTTAAAAACTCTTTCCAGCCCCGCCGGGGTTGCCTTCCTTACCTGGTTCCCAGGAGCCGCAGCTCCGGGTCTGCCCGGCCCGGGATGGGCGCCGCGGGCCGCACCCCGCGCATCGCCTGTCCCGGACCCCCGGGGGCCCCGGCAGTGGCCGCCGCCCCCCGGGGCCCCCCTGCCCGCCCACCCGGCTCCCCGCGGCCTCACCTGGGGGCAGCGGGTCCTGCGGAGCGGCCATGGGGCGCGGCGGGTCCCGGGGCGAGGAACGCGACGTGCCCGGAACAGCCGCCCCGCCGCGCCGCCCCCTTCCTGCGCCGCCCCGCCGCAGGTAGGGCGCTCCCGACAGCCACGGAGCCAGACAGGTCGGTCCCACCCATGGCCGTCCCGGGCGCGACGGCCGCTGGGTTAAAAAGCGTGTCCCCCGGGAGCCCGCATTTCCCAGCGGGAAATACCGCGCTCCCGCGGATACGTCGGGGCAAACTCTCTGTGCGGGAGGTGCTGCCGAGTGAAAACGCCGCGCTCCGCTGAGACCACAGACACGGCGTGCACGTACCGCTCGTCAAGTGGCGCTAGCTTGGATCTAAAAGTGAGCTACTTCAACAATATGAAATCAAGTGCTTGCCCTCCTGTTCTTGCGGACAACTTCGCCCGTAAATCACTGCCCTCCGACTGAGAAAGGCGGTCTCCATTTAAGGCTTAAGGTGCATCTGCAGGTGCCTCACCGTGTACGGACGGAGTTTACAAACGCAAGTACTGCAGGGCAACGATCATAAACTGCATTGGTTTCTCAGAGATCTTTAAAATTCGTCTTATGCTACAGGCACATCCGATACCATGACGAAGTCAAATCTTTGGATGTAATTCCTCTGGAACCCCACTATCATCTCTGGCAAATTCTCTCACGGTTTCGATGTAAAGTAATACAGGCTTCTTGTATTATGGGGTCTGTGCATGAAATCATTCTCTAAATAAGAAATACTATGTATTGCTACTTAGTGTACAAGTAAAAGAAGCCAGCACAACTGAATTTGCCAGTACAAAGATCACTTTTGTGAGCCACCTGGCTCATTTATTAAAGAGGTAAATTTACAGACCGATGCTGTTCTGTTACACTGAGAGAGCTTCAATTCAGCCAACTGGCTTACACTGGCATAACAAAAAGTAGTCTTTGGTCCATTAAGTATTAAAATGGAGTGCTTTTCCATGGATTATTTTTCATCTCTTGTGCATGTTACAAATAATATTTTTTTTATAAAGTGATAAAGATTAAATTGCTCTTATTTCCACAATTTAAATTGATGACAGTAGCTGTCATCCTGTTGTCATAAATAAGTATTTCTCACTGTGCAGCCTGGAAAGGGGGAGGAATGCACCAACACACCTGTTATTTGGTTTTTAGCTAACATCAATAATATTGATTTTTTTCCAATTATTTTCATCATACTGAAAATTCATCTTATTTTGTCTGAGATAAATGGAGGCTCCACCATTTGGTTATACACACAAACATACATTTATTTCTATATATCTTAATCTCCAAAGTACAGCCAACAGATCACTAAGACTTCCGCAACTCATGATGTGTAAAAAGCAAAGAATTTTTTTTAGGCCTATCATTGGAGTCCAACTGTTCAAGGAGTCAGTTGCCTCTCATTTCTTCCACATTCATATAAAAACTCATTCTCAAAGAGTAAGGGCTTACTTTAAAAAGGTAACACCAAATCTAATTAGAAATGAAACTGCTGATTCTGTGTGTTTCCCTAGATTTCATTAGTGGCACAAGGGTTTTGGTGATTAAGCTGAGAGCAGAAGAAGTGTATTCTTATCTACACAGATCTGCACAAATGCTATATTAATAATTGGAGTCTCTTTTATAACTGTGAGGAATGACACAACCACAGTAGAGCTAAGAATGTTCTAGACTCAAACCTGTCAAATTTATGCTTCAATCAAATGAATGCCTATGATGTCTATACCGAGGACCTCCATGTATGTATTGCCTCTGTGTGGTGTTCAAAAATGACCGGACTTTACCCCAAAAGTAGACACAAAAGTAACTGCAAAAGCTTTGGGAAAATATATTTACAACCTACATAAAAATGTGCCAATTGATTTCCTTCAAAATATCCCTAGTGTACTATTACACAGATGGCTGTAAACAGAAGGCTAAAAAACACCAGCATTGGGGGCTAAGTCGGGTTTTCCAATCAACATGCCATTTACTCTTCTCAAAACTTACAACCTAAAATCTTCCTACATGAAAATTAAAAAAATATTTCACTAAACAGTAACGAAATATTTTTAGTGGAACACTTCTGCCAACAGCCAAAAGTGGTTAACGTTCAAAATCATGTATTTTAGGAGTATATGTATAAATCAGATTGGCTTTTCAATTTGAAGCAGATTTTTTTTAAAAATAATATATGGAGAACTCTCTGAAATTTAATAATAGAAATGAATAGTTTAGATAATATTACTGCTTTAAAACTTAGGTTAGTAATCGTAATTTAACAATTTTTCTGTACTACTGAAGGAGGAGACTGCAATTACTTACAAGTATCTCTAGAGTACTGATAACAGTACAGATTAATTTGGCTGTTGCATGCCTGTTCTTGTATCATTCTTTAATGAGTGTTGTCAAAATCTTTGTTACTTAGCTAACTGACCAGTGCAGAAATTATTTTGGCAAAACTAGATACAACTGTATCATAAAAGCTAAGTCCAGAATCAGATAACTTTAAGCAATGGCATTCCATAGAATGCTGGATTAATTTTCTCATCAAATTTCTAAACCTAAGTATTATCTGTATCTTATCTTGCTGTAACCCTATAAGCCACTAAATTCAGCATAACTAATCATAATGGGAAGAGTTCTGAATTTTGTAAATTTCCACTCAAATGCAGAATTAGTAATTTCAAATAGTTTTCACAAATCAAGTCTGTGCAGATCTCTTCTCACTCCTTTCCTCTTGGCCTCATCAAAAAACCCAGCCATATTTGATGAGGACAGAGGCTTTTCTCAAAGACCTACAAACTATCTGGTAATATATAGCTGGAGAATTTATTGTTTGAAATAGCAATTAGAACAGTCTCAAGCGGCATCCCATCTTCTGAGCGCAAGACTGCAGACAAAACCATGGACAATATATTCCTCTGCAGAAAACTATCGCTTCTATATCCCCACAACAAAAAGAAAAACAAAACCACACACACACAAAACCACACAAACACCGCCCCCCCCCCCCAAAAAAACCCCTAAAAAACAAAAAAACTAAAAAAAAATTCTTCCAGGTGATCCTCTGTAGCTTTTCCACATGGAAATACAGAGCTTTTGTTCCAGATCACAAATGCTACTACAACACAGGGGATCAGTAATATTCCCCATGCCTCAACACAGGTTGCCAATAGTCATGGTAGCTGTGGGCCTGCCAAATCATGTGGCAACCTTGTTTATTCTTCCTCATCTCTTCGCTTTCTACATTTCAAACATCTTCACATAAGGAAGTTCACATTGAGTAAAATACCTCTATGGCAACATAAACTCTTCACCCCTCCTATATTTCAGGAGATTTAGGAAGAAACCTCCTTGAATTTTCTCTGCTAGTATCCTATAGATGGTTTTTAATTGTCAGCAGCTTCAGACTGCTGCTAGAAAAGTTTGTGAAAACTCTGAGACTGCTTTGGACTAAGAATTATTAACCAGCAGCTAAAAAGTTAAAACTACTTTCTTTGCCAATAATGATACTGGTCTCCTCTTTTACAATTCTTTTACAGGAACGTCACGATTTTGACATTTAATTGACAGAAACAGCACTATATGGAGAAAATGTAAGACATGACACATACCTAGACCATCTTATGTAAGCCTGTGGATAATTTGTTTGCCTGACAGGACTGCATGATATGGAAATGTTCCCACCACTCCAGGAG
Organism: Pseudopodoces humilis; assembly: GCF_049639895.1. Lineage (NCBI taxonomy): Eukaryota > Metazoa > Chordata > Aves > Passeriformes > Paridae > Pseudopodoces > Pseudopodoces humilis. Next base: position 45,192,181 of record NC_142202.1, on the reverse strand, counting down.
CTGTGCTGTGTCCAAGTCAAACAAATGCCACACAAACAGTGAAACCTTGCTTTCTCTAGATTGACATGTTGAAACTGAGCCTAATACGATTGGTTTCAGGCTGCAGCTTATGCCTCTGCAGGGACATTAGCACAGTCTCCCTTGCCTGGCTGCTTGTTTCCATGAATGTACAATTTAGATGAGATCTATACCTCATGGTCAAATTTGCTGACAGATAAGCATGCCCACTGAAAGAGCAAGTGCACAAATCTTAGGTGTTTTTTTTTTTTTGAACAAGATTATGTATTTTCATCACACCCACTATACTCAGAAGTTTGACAGAGCTAGTCGACTCATTCCTATGTTGGCATTCCTTCTTAAAAAAAGAATAGGAACTACAGGAATGACAATAATACTCCATAGATTACTTCTACTCTTCACTCAGATCACTCAGTTATAGACTACACAATGTACTAACATCCAGCTGTAACACACACACATGAAACATGGAAATGAGAATACAGATATACAGCTAAGATTTATAGTTAGTTTTTCATCACCTACAAAAATTTTCTGAAAAATGTACTTCCTCCCTGTAGCTTGCTATTCTTTATTTTTTACTGCATTCTATCTTTCTTGCTTTTTTCCTCACAGTAACTGTGAAAATATTGCTGTATTTTCTTATTAAAAAATTTACCTTTTTTTTCCACTATACTGAATTTGACATATTGTTTTGCCATTCACAGGCCATCATCACTCCCGAGATAACCCTAGACATTCATAGGTACTTTTCAAAAGATATTTGCACCCGTTGCCACAGACTTGATCGTAGCTTGTGGTTTTAAGGTAGACATCAGTAGATGGGGAACAAGATGTCCGTGAGGCATGACTTGCAAGGAAGCATAACTTGTGTCAGGCCTAATGACAGCAGGACAGAGCAGGGGTGAGAGTGTACAAGCTCTTCACGGTAGGAGGCCTGACAAACCACAGAACTCACGTGCCTGGTACTTGGCTGCTTTCTGTACTTACATCAGGTGGTTTACTGAAAGTTCTTATCCACAGCTGTGCCTTGCTGTATCACTTAAATGTGGACTACCACAAGATGTTCCATTGCTCAACAGGCACTGCCCTCCCACTGCTGCTGTTTGCCAGACTTAAACAGAAGTTTGTGACATATTGATTCCTCTGGTTTACTCTCCTAACTTTAGGAAGGACTCATTCAAAAGTTAATTTGGAAAAATAAATAAAGGCAAAAGTTTCAAGGACAAAAAGTTTCAAAATAAAAATCCACATTTCAGATTACTGATATCTAGGTAATGAACTTAACAGCTGGGATTTATCAAATTTCTCCTAACGGGAAATGTGAAGCCACCCTGTTTTACCATGTCTGTTCACTTAAACCAGTCCATAATAATCTCCAAGATCCATATTTACACAGTTGATGCCCATAGATCATTACTTCTGTCTACAACCAGAGTCCATAAACTCAATTCTGGCAAATAAGAGCTGGCTAAAAAGCACCAATGGAAGTAATACAATAAAACTTTCAGGACTAGATCAGTTTCAGGCCAGAGGCAAGTTTGGTAATGCAGATTTGCTGCATCTACTAAACGACTGTCTCTCTCTTATGCACCCAGATCTGTGCCTACGCTAGAGAACATCACAGAGTCATGAGGAAGAGGTGATTCTGATGTGCTTTACTTAATTCTTATTTAAGAATACAGAATACTGTTTTTAGTTCCTGTGTTCAAGGCTTTCTTTGCTCGTACATAGAAAGAAAATATTATTGCTTGTAAATGAAACTGTCAACATGTGTAACAGCAGTGTTTATTATGAAATAATAGATGTTTGTTCCTATGACAACCACACTGAAAAATTAAATATAGAGGCCAGAATCTTCATGACCCCAACAACCTGTAAACTGTGATTATCTCTCTCCCCAATGCGTGCTTGTGCTTGTCCTCCTTGATAAAATTTCATAACATCGTGGCAAAGTTCTTTATAAGAAAGAAGCTTAGTAGACACTCACAGCTTAATAATATGCTGTTGGGTTTTGATTGCAATTGTAAGACTGCTTCTTCTGCAGATCTTCCCTGAAACTGATTTCACACAGAAATCCTATATTAGGATTTTTATGTTTGGGGTTTTTAGACATTTTTATACCACTAGAAAAGTAGCATTCCTAGATTTAAATCAACACTAAAACATAAAATAAGATTGAAAGTACCCTAGAGTTTAGAAAACTGTGTTAAGCTACATTCAGTTCTGCTACTTTAGACAATATTTATGTATAAAAGGAATATTTTTTTATTGCGTCTTAAAATTATCCATTATATATTTTTACAGCCAATTCCTTATCCTTCTAATATGGCAGTAAAAAGCTGAACGTCGACTGACTTCTGATACAAGTATTTCAAAGGTAAAGAAATAAAGTACCCTCTGTAACTAACATAAAGGGTTCTGAGCTGAAAACTGGGTGAACATTATGACTTAAAAATATGATAGTTTACTTCTAACTTCTACAGTCCTTTATGTAGCCCAAGCACATGACAGTGCTTGATTCTTCTGAGGTTTTATGGCTTTTCTAAATACTTGTGATGGAAACTTTTTTCCAGAATCAAAGGTACAAAATGTAAATAAATAAAATGAATTAACTTTAATCTGCTGAACAGAAACAGTTTCTTTGTGAGAAGTACAAGCCACTTGTGATAAAGTATGGAGTACTGATACTGGGAGCAAACTATGGCAATGTAAACATTAACATTAGCTGTTCTGCTGATTTCTTCTCAAATATCTAGCTAACATATTGCTCCACTGATGCTGGAAGTAGGAACAGGTTCTCATTTAGTCATCTGTTCCCAAATTACAGTTGTACTGCCTGTACTTCAGAGAGGAAAGAAAGGAGCATTTCTATCATCTCTCTTGAACCAGACTAACTACTGCCTACTTCATCTTATGGTCTGTGTAATTCCTAGATACCATCCCTTTTGAGACATTTTCAGCAGTGCAAAAATCTGTGACATACTGGCCCCTTAAGGACAAATGTAGTGGAAAGCTAATTTGAATTAATTTGTAAGTAAATAACAAAGGTCAATCTTAAAATTTATAATCTGTCTGACATAGTTACCCTAGACTTAAAGCTTGTCTCCACACTCCAGCAAAGGGGTATTCTCCAAATGAAAGGATGCAAGAAGAACCTGAGTTAGCATCTGAATTGAAAATAAAATCCTAATTTCAGCAACCCTGCATTTTAAATCAGTGCAACACTCAAATTTTTCACAGAAATGTGACTTTTAGTGATTCTGGTAATGAATTACAGATAAACATTTAAGTGTTGGGAGCAAAAGATTGGTTCTGAGCTGCCCCAACAGTGGGGCAAGGTGTCCTGTGGCCCTGCCCAACTCACCAACGTAGAGCTGGGGCAGCACGGCCCCAGCCTGCTGGGTTGTACTGGAGTGCGCTGGGATATAATGGGCCCGTCTGGTTTATACAGGTCTGGACTGGGTTGTATGGATTGCACCAGGTTTAGACTGGGGCTATAGGGAGATACGCTGGAACTTACTTGGTTTGTTCAGTCTAGAGAAGAGTGAGGGGACACCTCACTGTGCTCTTCAACATCTTCACAAAGGGAAGTGGAAAGGTAGATATAAGATTGTAAGATCTCTTCACTCTCACAGCCAGTGACAGGACTCAAGGAAATGGCCTGAAGGTGAGTCAGGGGAGGCTTAGCTTGGATATCAGGACAAGATTCTTCACCCAGAGGGTGGTTGGGCACTAGAAGGGAAGTGGTCACAGCACCAAGCCTGACAGAGATCCAGAAGTGTTTGGACACTCCTGGGCGCAAGGCTTTACTTTTGGGGATGGTGCTGTGCAGCGCTGGGAGCTGGACTTTGATGATCTTTGTGGATCACTTCCAGCTCAGGGTATTTTATGATACTGAGCTAAACTGATTGATACTGGCCTGGCCTGGGTTATACTGGGATGGACTGCGATATACTGGCCTGGACTCAGTTTAGGCTGGGGTAACAGGGAAACACCGGGACCTCCTGGGCCCGACTGGTTCCACAGCCCCGCTCCGCCGCCCCTCACGCGGCCCTCCCGGCGCCGCGCGCACGCGCCCAGCCGCCCGCTCGCGCGCCGCCGCCACTTGTTTTGGAGGCGCGCGTGGTCCTCTCCGATTGGGCGCCGCCGCCCCGCCCCGGCCCCAGGACGGGAACTACATCTCCCGGCGTGCCGCGCGGCGGCGGCCCGGGAGCGGCGGGGGCTGGAGCGGGGCGGCGGCGGTGCCGCAGCTTCGCGAGAGAATTCCAGGCGCGCGGCGGTACCGCGGGCAGGTCGCGGTGAGCGCGGCGCCCCCGCCCGACGGGTCCCGCCGCCCGCAGGAGCGGCCGCGCCTGGAGGAGACGCTGCTGCCGCCGACCCGCGGCGCGTCCCTCTCCTTCCTGTGCCGGCGGGGCGAGGGCTGCCCCCTCCTCCGTCAGTCGCGGCGGCAGCAGCAGCATGAGCGGCGGCGGTGGCGGCCGGAGCGCGGCGGCGAGGACACGGCTGGCAGCGCGGCTGCTGGCGGTGCTCGGCTGCGTCCTGACAGCGGAGGCCCAGGTAGGGACCGGCGGCTGGCAGGACAGCGCGGCGGGGTGGGACGGCAGGGAGCGGGCACGGAGCGCGGCCGGGCAGGGATGCCCGCCAGCTGAGGGTAGGGCTGCGGAGCCCTCCCGGAGGGGTAGTAGGGCAGAGGCGGGAGGTGAGGTCGCTTTGGGGGTCGTGGGGGAGAGGGCAGCTCTGGGACGTGTCATGTGCAGGCTCCCCGCGGAGAAGTCGGAGAATCTCTGGTTGGAGTCTGTAGCCCGCGTCCTTCCCCTTCCACACCCTGCGGCTGGCGCTTGCCGGCGTCCAGCCCGGGGCCGCTGCCGCCCATCTGCGGGGAGAAGTTGGTTGACCTGGGAACCACAGGTAGTATCAGTCAGTGGGATATGTTGAGGAGCTCTGGGTTGGCTCATGCCCCTGGCTTCAGGCGGAAAGTTCGGTGCCCTGATGAAGTCTGTGAGAAGCCATATGTTCCAATGGTGATGCCAGTGCCTGGGCTTGGCTTGTGCTTGGGTCGTTTCTGTATGCCCGCATTACAGGCGAGGATGAGAACGTTCCTGCCTTCTGTAAACTGACTTCACAGCTTTAGGAGGGCAGGTGTCTTGTAGTTAGGAGCTCGGTGTTCATCCACCGTGTGACCGTGACTGAAGTGATAGCTGGTGTTAAGTAGGAGAGGCTTTCAGCTGGGCCAAAGACGCCGGAGTGAGTTTATAGAGGAATACACTGTCCACGTGGAGCAAAGCTTACTCTCTGGATTATTCTTTTTATTATATTTTCTAAATGTCTGTGTTGTACAATGTGCTACACTGTAGGTGGCCACCCAGGGTGGTGATGACAGTAGCATAGGTAACTTTTACTGCAGCATTTTTTTTGTAAGTTGAGATTGTCTCTGATTTACATTATTTTAGTAGCTTTTTTAGCATAACTAAATGCTAATTGAAATGGAGTTCTTAAAGAATCACTTAATAGAGCGGCATGGGATTTTTTGTGATGTTTGGCAGAGAGATTGTTTGTTGCTGTTTCATAAGTTTGTTACCATATTGTGTTCAGAATTTGGCTTGTGCAGGGAAAGATAAGCTAGCCAATAGTTCTTGGAGTCGTGTTACCTAAGGCTGTTCTCTCATTCTGCAGCCATGGCAAAGTAAAACGTCTAAGGATCAAAACAAGGTGTCCCAGGTGGTCTTCTAATTGTTGAAGCAATTAAAGTACACCAACCTGATAACACTAATAAGGTTGTTTTGTATTAATAGATTGCTTATTATTATATGCATTTATTCAGGTTTTTTCTTTAATATTAAAGTGCTGACTGTTTTTCTTTCTAGATTTCATAAGGAGAAATTGATGCAGGTTGGACATTGACCTTTTCTTCTGAAAGGTTGATTTATCTTGGAGAAGATAAGTTAAAAGTTTCACTTCTCCAATATAGCTCTGATACCTGTTTAGGAACTAAACTAGGTTTGACAATACCTGGAAGTACTTTGATAAGCATATTGGAAATGTAGAAAAAATAGCAGCTACGCAATGTCAGATGACTTCTTGAACACAATTTATAATAGGCTAATGCTTTTAGGTTTTATTGTAGAGTTCAAAGTAATTAACAGATGAAAAGAAACCACAATACTTGTCTATTGTAATAAAACTTGTGATAACTTACAGTATAGTTTGACTTTATATTTGTGGACTAAGTTAGCTAATGAAGTTCAATTAAAAGAAGGCAAAATACCAATTGTGTGAACAACAAAGTAAGTCTTGCAATGTGTAGTTTTAACCATGTAGTATACTGTTCTTATTTTGATGTCCCCAGTTTGAAAAAACAAATTTATTGGAAGATCCAGATGTTGATAAAAATGAAACAATTGTCTGCATGTTCTTGGAGTGTTACATCCTAAGTGAGAGCACTGAAGCCTGCACTTAGACTAATTAAAAAAGCCTATGACTGGGGTACTTGAATCCAGTGTTGCTGTTGCATCATTGTGCTGTGAACTGATTCCACTGCTGTGCAGTATTAGTGTTTCATATATGCTGTGAAAGCATATTGTAATTTGTCATTTTGTACAGATACAGCTTAGCTTAATTTTAGAGCATGCTGTCCAAGGAAACATTGATGTTGCTGTTCTATGTATGCAGGGATCTAACTGTTTCAGTTCTGAAAAAGTTGCGAGGAGGAAAAAAAATGGAAAAGTTAGTTTTCTTGCTCTGGTACTCTGAATTAGTTTTTCTCTTCATAATTTCCTAGATCAGTTCGAGTTTTTGAGGAGGAAACTTCATTAATCTAGGTAAACTGTCCTGCATTTTCAATGATGTTCTTAGAATTGAGGTCTTAGTTAAATGAAAAGGCTGCAGTTTCTTATTTTTCCATGAGGATTTGACACTATTGCATTTATCTGGGACATTTTTCCCCTGAAAAAACATTTTCCATTTTGCATAGATGGTAAAATTATTTTTGTAAGCAGTGGATAGCCTTATGAGCTGGTCATCAAAATAGTTTCCTGCTCTTTATCTTCTCAGTCCAAAAAAAACTTTCTTGTATCACTGTATTTATACAGCTCAGTAACATTTGAGCAAAATATTCAGAGTTATCTTTTTGCCTTTTTATATTGTAATGAAATTATGTCCTGTTTGCTTTGTGGTATGGTGTTACCTTTAAGGGCTACACCTTTACAGATTTCTGCCTGTGTGTGATCAATAAGAAAATTTGAAATTTCAAATGAAATTGTTATAGATTAAAGTGCGTGGGGTTTTTATTTCTGCAAGCATAGTTAATAATGAGTTTTTTCTTCTGACTTTGGAGCTGGCAGTCATGTGGGCTGTGAAAAACCTGTAATTACACATTGGCTCTTTGACAGTTGTTTGCCCAGGTTTGAAGTCAGGTAGCATTAACAAGGGAAGCATAACAGCAGGAAAAAAATTTGGTTAAAGTAACTTTCCTTAAATGAGCTTTACTTCATTGCTATATCTGCTCTACAGAATTGTGAAAGCCTATTTAGTGCCTCAGGAAAGGTAGGATCTACATAAGGTGAATTTTCCACTTAAATGCTTTATTGCAATATCTTTACTTCTTTATTCTCATAGAGAGTTGGGGGAACTCCATTTTCCAGGCCTCCTTTATGCTTCATAAAGGAGTAGAAGCCTACAATTTCATTTCTAGTGGCTCTTTTACATCAAGCTTGGTTATATAAGGGTATCTGTTCTGTAAAGTATGGGAGTGATTTATCATGCATAAAACAGATTAGATGATTTCATAATCTCATCTATGTGAAATCTGTGGAGGGAAGAAAAAGCTACAAAATATTTTGTCTCCTTTTCCATGTAACATTTTAATAGCTAGAAGTTCTTCTAATCCCATGAAAAGATATAAGATGTGTGGGCATTTCTATTTCAATTAATTTCTAGGCCATAATGGATGTCAATGAATTTCCTGTCTGGCTGAAGAACAGAAGCAGTAAGCACCAGTGTTTGGTTCCATTCCCTTCAGACATGTCTGTAGTAGTTTAAGAAGCTATGCCTAAGAGCGTTAGTTTAGATTTATTAAAATTTATTATATAACTGTTCATAGAATCACACTTTTAGTATTTCCACCTTTCAATAAAACACTGCCAGGGTCTCAGCAAGAGTGTTGTTGTAGCCTAGTCTGTGATGTTAGTTGGAGCTGTCCTCTCTGCTACATGCACAGTTCTGCCTTCCCTTTCTGTGCTGGCAGTAGAACTTCTGCACTTGTAGTGTGTGCTGCTTTTCACAGAGGTGGTCTTAATCTAGTGCAGCAGCAGTACGGCTGGCTGTCCTGGCACAAGAAGAGGGATGAGTCCTGGAAAAGTCATGATAGATTCACAGCATTGCAATGTAGATCCCTGTTCCTGCCTTTCCTGCTTTTGAATTTATTTGTAAAATTGAAAACTTCTTGGGCACAGAAGAACCTGCATTCCTTTTCCCCATGCCTCTAAGGAAACTAGATGGAGTGTTTTCACACTTTGAGAAGAAATATGAAAATAAGATGACAGTGTGTGATTGTAGGGTTTTTTTAAGCAATTTGACTCGTGAGCATTTGGTAGGAGAACAGTTGATATGCAACTTTGCTAATATACCACATGTTTATAATTTAGAAAGTCTTGTTGCTTATTCTTCAGAAAGTTCTATATGCTGAAAGCATCAACAAATTTCAGGGGTGAATTTGTTAATCTTGCTAACATTGATTTAGCAGTGCGTTTGGAGGTGGACTTAAGCTCAAAGCACTACAGTTTTACTTTGTTACCGAGTATTTTGTGATGAGAAATAGTTGCTATGGAACTGCATTTCACTAGTATTTCTTTCAATTACCACATTTTTCTCTTTAAAGGATTTTTCTGCAGTTAATATTCTATTTCTGTATTAAAAATAAATGTTTATCTACTTCTTCAATAGCTCACAGGAGTCCTGGATGATTGTTTATGTGACATAGAAAGCATTGATGACTTCAATACTTTCAAGATCTTTCCCAAAATACAGAAACTGCAAGAACGTGATTACTTCAGATACTACAAGGTACACTTAGAATGGTATTTCCCTGAATAATTTAAATAAAATGCAGAAAATATAGGAAGGATTGCATATCAAGTCAACTTGACAGTGTTAAGCTGCCTATTAGAAGCCCACAGCTCTTTAATTTGGTTGAAGCAGGTTTTCAGTCCCTGACAGTTATGTTGGTAATAAGTCTTGCTTGCTACATCCTAGAGTCAGTGATAGTAAATCATGACTGCTTTCATTTAATTGATAAGTGGTAGTTTTAAAGATAGTGCCTTTGTACTGCTGCATCTGGAAAAGGGTCATATTTTAGCAATTTTATGACAGCATGCAGTGCTTATCTTCTAAGGAATACATGTAATTTGAAATGGAAATATTGCCATGTTTTATTTTTCTAATAAGTTGCTGTCTTATTTCTGATTTTAGTGTTTGCTATCTAGAGAACTGTTATTCCTTTGAAAAATAGGTAAAACTGTTCCTTTTTCAAGTAGTATGTAGTATCACTTTTTATTACTTGAAGCACTTTTTTCTCTGCATTACTATCTGATGTGCAAATGAAGATTTGAAGCCTGATACTTTTGTTTTCAGATATGCTTAACTTGAAAGTGAAGTTGCATTTTGACTGACCTAATCAAGTGGCTGCCTGCCACTGGAAAAAGGAGTTCACAGTCCTCTAGGGCAGCACCCTGCCCCTTTGCTACTTTTACCTCTAAGTTAAGCCAATGCATCTCTTTAACCTGGTAGATATTTAGTTTGGGTGTTTTGGTTTGTCATTTGGTAGGGGATTTTGTTGATTTTGTTGGTTTTGGGGCTTTTTCTCCTCAGCTTGTAAAAAGTCATCTAACTGATCTGGAATCGATGACAAACATTAAACTCATGCAAGACGGAGTTGAGTGTGCAGAAGGAGAAGAAAGCACTAGGCTCTTCCTTTTCTAGCCTGAGCAAGCAGTAATGTGTAACTGCACTTTGAATCTCCTTCTACATGATATAGTTCTCAATTCGCTTTTCAGGAGAAACAGGATATGTGCAACTTCAGTACTAATACATCATATAGTAGTGGTAATGACATTCTCCAGAGGCAACAGAAGCGTACAAAACAAAGTGTGTGAAGATGAGGAGCAACAGGTTTATGAGACTTAACACAACAGTAATTTAATCTTGCAAATTTAGAGCTAATGTTCATTTCAACAGCAGTTCTGCAGATCATGCTCTAAAGGTGTGTTTCAATCCTGCCTCATCTTTTATACTGGTCTTCCTAATAGATGAGCAGTTCCAAGGGCCTGTGTGCAGTCCACCCAGCACCACTTCATTTAGTACTTCCAGTGGTGGCAGGGAAGAATTTGTGTTGAACAAGCAAACTGAGTAAGTCAGTCAGAACATTCTTCACCCTTTCCTGTTTCAATAAATAGTAGCTTTTTTGATAGCCCTGTGTAGAATGATGGAAGTGCTTTTAAGCACATAAATGGATGTGGAAGTTGTGAAGGTAGGTGTTGTGGTTTAGGAATGGTACTCCCCACCAAACCACACACCAGTCACTCTTGTTCCTGTTTACCACTCCATGGTATGTCAGGATGGAGATGAGAAATGGAGGCAAAAAGGTAAAGATCATGGGTTGAGATAAGAACAGTTTTCTGGAAACAGCAATGAGGTAAGAAAAGGAACAGTAGTGGCAACAGTACTAATAACAGAGGGCATAAAAAAATAAGTGATTCACACAGAGGGGAAAAAAATAATATCAGATCTGACTTCCTCTGCCATTTTTTCTTGACTGGAAAGAACCCCTTCTCCCTGGAAGGAAGTCCTTTTCCCCTGCCTCTGGCAATGATGTGAAGTGGTATAGAAGAACTCAAACCTTAATGTACAATACTGAATAGATGAGGTAGTTTTTATTTAAAGGCCAGAGAAAACTTCATGAAGTCTTGCAGAAGTTGTGCTAGGTGGTTTCTAAATAGTGGAAAACTTCTCAATGGAAGAAATAAAGAAATAAACATTTGTGTCTCTAGTTTTATGCAACAAAACACACAAACTATGGAAACCTCATGATCAAGAATTTGTCTTTTAATTTGTAAAAGGACTGAGTAATACTCTGAGTGATAATAATGAAATCCAGTGCTTCATAGCCTGAAGATCAGATGTTCTATGTAGACAGTACGTGACTGGTTTGATAAAAATACAAGTGCTATGCAACCTCAGTTTGTGTGTGTACTGGTTTTTTGGTGATCTTCAGTCATTCTGGGACAAGTACATCTTGATCTGCATGTGTTCTTTCTGAATTAATCTTCAGTTTAGGCAGCAGTATTCTTTTATTTACAAATTCCTCTGTGTAAGAACAGTGGCTGCCTAGTTACTTACATCTTCCTCAGTGTGTAAGCATTTTTTATTGTGAGAGTTTAGTTTGAAGAGGGTTGTAATTTAACTGTTGGCTGGTCTTTTTTGGTAGAAATTGGTGGGAGGTGAAAGTTTTATATAATAGGGCTTACTGTGAAGGTCATGTAGAATATAACTATCTTGTGCTTTATTTAAAAAGGTATGAGTGAACAAGTACAATAAATAATTTTGCATTATTTTTTTCTAGGAATGGTGTTTGTGCATTGAATAGAGGAAATGGGGGGAAAGCAACCTAAAATCTCTGCTTTTATTGTATCTGTGCTAGCAAGGTTTGAGCTGTAATGAGAAGATATTTGTCATCACTTCTAAGAAGTCACACCATCTGCTAAATGTCTTGTCAGGGTTTTTTTGACTGAGGAATCTCTTTAACATTTTAAAATAATAATCTGTTTTTAGTTTGATTTTGAAATCCAAAATTATCCAAGCACTTATTCGAATTTAGTAGTGGGAGATTTAATTTTGCTTTAATATACTATGTGTTTGTGTTCATTCACTGGAGACCATAATCATTAACAGTTTTACTGCATAAACCTTCATCTTATGTAGTTAGAGAGACTAATTCAAAGAAACCAAATGACGGACCAAACTCCCCCAAAACACCTTAGACTTAAAGTATTTAATATAAAACTTTTTTCCTTGTATCATCTCCTTTAATTTGAAGGATTTCCTGATACTGAGAGCTTTCTTCTACAGTTGCCTTATATAAGTGTGGATTGTAAACTTCTGCTTTTGTATGTTTAGGTCAACTTGAAGAGACCATGCCCATTTTGGGCTGACGATGGCCATTGTTCTATCAAAGATTGTCATGTAGAGCCTTGTCCTGAGGTATGGATCAAATATAATATATAATAGAAAAGGGATTTTTTGCTAAAAATTTGTCAATTTACAGTAACTAGTATTATAATAACAATACTTACTAGTTAGAATTTAAATTTAACTAAAAGCGACAACTTTCTTTTCCATTTGAAAAGTAGAAATACAACCAAAATATTTTAAGATCTTGGGCATTTTATGAGCAAAGCAGATAACTTCAAGAATAAGTCTCTTCTTAGCTCTAGCACCGTTTTGTGTATAACATGTTGAAAAGGTAAAGGAGCAAGTTAATTTTTCAAAAAACAAGTTAGCTTTAACCTCTATAGGAATGATACCTAATTGGTAGATTTTAATAAAACATAACCTTTTCTATGAGCAGTGTAAAAGCTGTGATTTATTTTTTTTTTAGAGCAAAATACCTGTTGGAATTAAGGCTGGGAGCTCTAATAAAGTAAGTACTTCTTTATTTCCGAAGTTCTGGGTTTTTTTTAATCTTAACCTTATAACAGCTATGTGACTTTTTAGTACAAACCTTCAGTGTTCACATACTGATGAAATGGTTAAGATAACTGATCAATTCCTGTTTGTGGCTTTACCTTTTTACCTTTATGTATGGTAGTGTTTCTGACATAGCTGGTACTGTCGTGTTGTTTTGAGTCTGTCATTGCTGGAGAGCTGGTGCAGACTGAGTCAATGAATGACAAGGGACATATCACAAGCAGTGCATGGCCACAGAATGCTTGATGCAAAATTGTTGCTTCATTTCTGAGTACCAGCCACCTTTTAAAAAGCTATAGCCGAAGATGCAGAGGCAGTAGCAGCGCACTCTTTCTTAAGGTTCATAAATAATCACATCTAATATTTAAAGAACCCAAATGATTGGATGGAGTTCTGCTTTGCCTTATTTTCAAGAGGTCATTAGTCCAGACATTATTTGGTCATTAGTCTAAAGACAGTTTAGGCCAGAGTGGCCAGTGCAGACTTAAGTAGTCAGTCTGTGCTGTTGGCTTTTGCTTGCTACTCTCCTAACCAATCTTCCTAGATCACCAAGTGATCTTGGCAAAGCCAAAAATGCCAAGAAGAAATGTCATATATGCCTAGGAAAAGAGCAGAAAAGTCAGATCAGAGACTACCCACACATCCTAAACACAGTCCCCAAGAAGGAGGATTTTAGCAGTTGAGGGCGTAATGGTGCCCAAATGAGAGATCTTCCAATTGAGTGCCTTGACTGTGTTGTAGACACTTACCTCTTGATTAGCTATCGTATCTCCATCCTCCCCAGTGCTTTCTACTTCACTGGGCTGAGTGTAGTTCACAACATCATAAAGGACTTATGAAAAGGACTGTTGGCATTAGGTTTAGGTCTCATGCCAAGAAACATTATCAAAGATAGTTGAGATGAATATTTCATTGGGAATTGATGACTTGTGTGCTGTTGTCTGGAACAGAGCAGACTTTCCAAGCTTTAGCTCAAGAGGAAATCTTATTTATTTTATACATACATTAACTCACTGAAGTAAAGACTGCCTCTTCATTTAAAGGTTCCTGGTAATCAGAGAAGAAAAATCTTTCTCACTGACATGACATAAATGTCAGTTGTTTGCCATTCCAGCACAAGCAGCAATAGTTGTTCTGAAAAGCTGACACTATCTCTGGGAGCGGATCTTGTGTTTTAGTTGAATAACCTGTTGACTTTTCTCTTTTTCATTGACTCTTTTATGTTCCAAACTTGATTGTAGAGAAAATGACTCCTGGAATACCATAATGCATCCTAAAAAGAGGGATTGTAAGACTAAAGACTGTTTCAGAAAGGATTCTTGTAGCAGGCATTTGAGCTTCCTGATTGATTTATTTTGAGAGCCATAAATAAGTTGTTAAATAGTAACCAAAGAGCATGCTGTTCTTTAGATACTTCACACTAGCACATCAAATTTGATTTAGGAAGTGAAAAAATGAAATTCTTTTACTTTCACCACAATGAAGAAAGTGGGATAGATTCTTTGGGAAGCTGTCATTTGCTGTATGTTCACTACAGTGGTTTCCTTTGAGTTGCCTTGCTGGTTGTTGAAACCAGCTACAGAACTGAATGTTAGGCAATTCTGTACCTTTAATCTGCAGTAGAAGGCACTAATATGTGCTGCTTTTCTGTAATAGAAGCAAATATTTCTGGGTGAAAATTGTCATCAGAATGGACATAAATCTTGCCCACGCCATTTTCTTACTTCTTATGGTTTAGTTAAATGATCTTTCGTAGAGCCAATTAAAAATTGTCAGTCTCATTTAATATCCCTTTTAAGGTAATATCAAATTCATCTGAGTATGAATGTTTTGTTTCAAGGACTGTGCAAATACTATGCTATTAGCCTGTGATAATTTCCACTTGGGGAAGTCTTGCACATAATAGCTTATCTGTTAAGTACTGGGTTAAAAAAAGGGGTGGGTTTTTTTTCCCTGAGGACAAACGTGTCCAGTGTCTCTCTTTCATCCTGATAGTGTCAGTCTTGAAAAGCTGTAAATAACCAAACATATCTTTTTAATAATGAGAGTTATAATCTCTTGAATAGATAAACTCATGATAGAATCCTGTGGAGAGGTTTTCTGTGGCTTCTGTCCAGTTTCCTATTGCCTTTCTCTCCTAATTAGAGGAGCTTGTAAAATTCTAGCTTTAGGTTTTTGGGTTTTTTGGGGTTTTTTTTGGGGTTTTTTTTGCTGAACAATAAAGAAAACAGTTCTTTTGAATACTCATCTAGCTGCAAAGACCAAGGTTACACTTGTAGAACTTCCCTATAGGCATGTAGTTAGCAATAGAGGATGTCTTTTGAATCCTTGACACCACCATAAGCCTTTTGAAATAGTGCGGTAGAGGCACACAGTTATTTTCTTTTCCATAGTTCTGTTGCATTTGAGTGATGAATGCATATTTTGTGGCAAGGCATTAAAGCTGTATTAATATTTGAAGCAAGGGACAGGAAACAGCAATGCCAGGTTGCAATATTCAACTTTGTAATTTGCTTCCTGCCCTTTGCTTTTCTGGTTTTTTTTCCAGTAACTGGCCTTAGGAGATTTGGTTGGCAGGAACAGATATTTTGTCCTAATCTTGTCAGGGATCACAAAGCACTGATCTGACAACTGTTGCTATTAAACACTGGAGAATAGGAAAGGCTGGAAATATGTTTTGAGACCTGACTGTTCATTTTGTTAGAAACATTAAATTTAGGATTCTAATATTGGCAATAACCTTTTTTCATTTCAGGGTAGGGATTGTTTTGCAACTCTAGACATGCTAAATGTTTGCTTCAGCATCTCAGTATGTTATTTCATCAGCAGTATCTGTTTCAGTATAGGTTAAGGCTATTCCTTGTTCCCATTTTTCCATTTAACATCCATACTATGCTAAAGAATGAGGTCCCATGCCTGTCAAATCCAAGAAAATTGAGTGAGAAAATCTTTCTAAAGTAAATATTTATGGACAAGACCCCTAACAAGATTTAAGTTATTTGGTATTTCTAATCTCCTTCACTTCTTAGGTCTTCTGCTGTTTTTCCTTGTGTTGATTCAGGCAAATGCATTTTTAAAATGGAAATCATTCTGCTTACTCATCTGAACAGTTTTAGGTAAATACTTTCTTTTTTTGAGTGATACATATTGTGGTGGTACTTCGCCTCTGACACCACAAAGCTGTCCTCAGA
This sequence comes from Pseudopodoces humilis, assembly GCF_049639895.1. Taxonomy (NCBI): domain Eukaryota; kingdom Metazoa; phylum Chordata; class Aves; order Passeriformes; family Paridae; genus Pseudopodoces; species Pseudopodoces humilis. Next base: position 45,176,231 of record NC_142202.1, on the reverse strand, counting down.
AATTAATTACTCTTTCTTTTAAAATTTATCATTTATTTGTTTTATTAATTGACCTAAGGTTTAGCTTGGGAAAAACATGCATACTACCCCCCCTGCCCCCAAACCAAAAACCCCCAAAAGGAGGAAATTTAGGTTATCTTTTAAGATAGCACCGTTACTACCTTTTATGTTCCAAAACTTAGAAGAACTTTTTGAGCTTTAAGCTGACAGACTTAAATTCCTTGTATACACAACCAATTTATTATAGAATAGTGGAATTTAATCTTTAATTCTTCGAATGTTTTCCTTAGAAGCGTTACAGAAGTAAGTGTTCTAGTGGATTCCTTTTTAAAAAAACTCCAGAATGAAAGTTTAGGTTATATATTTCAATTCTCTCTATAAAATAAGCAAAATTTCAGTTGAAAAAGCTTGTCTTCCAGACCTGTGTGCATCTGAAGTGAGCCGATGAATTGGATTAAAGGGAACATGAGGGGGAAATGGCCAAAACTATTAAATATACCTACTGAAATTAAATGAAACTTGGGGTATGATTATAGTTGATTAAAAAAAAAAGTTTGTTTTAAGGTATGACATTGCTTGTGTTTCAAGGTCCTTTTATGATTCTGTAAATAAGTATCTGAAGCACTCTGTGTAGGGTGGTTCATAACAAAAGAATTTAAACAAAAGGCAAGACAAAATTTTGACATCTTCAGCTGAATTCTTTACAGCAGTTAACTTCACAGAGTGAAATCAGCCTGATGAACTTAAGTAAAAAAAAAAAAAAAATTAAGTAAGAAATGTTCCAGAACCATATACTGCTTCTAGAAGAAGAGGATTTTCCCTAATACTAGTGAACTCACTGCTAAACTTAGAAATACATTTCACAACACCTGTTCTTGAGGATTTCAGTAATTCATTTGCATATTAAACATGACTTTTTTTTTACAGTATTCAAAAGCAGCAAATAATTCCAAAGAATTGGAAGACTGTGAGCAAGCTAACAAGCTGGGAGCAGTTAACAGTACCTTAAGGTATGCTGTGATTTACATCAACAGTACAGAAATAGTAAGAAAGGAACATTTTATTTTCTCTGTCTGAGGTGCTGGTTTATATTCTTCATTCTTCCCATAACCTATTAGAAAGTAACTGGGAAATGATGCAAGAACATCTGAAGGCAAAAATATTAAATGATAAGTAGACATTTTTGTTTAATGTATACTTTAATACTACTTATAAGAGGTATCTTACAGCATCAAGAATGAGAAGAAACTTGCAAATAAAACCACCTTTTCTCTATTCTTTGTTCTCAATGATTGTGCTGGATTAAGGGGTTTGGTCCTGCTTTATCCCACTGTTGCACTGATGTGCCTATTTGTGATCATTCAGTGAAACAGATCAGGGAGTTGAATTACTTCTGTTGTTCTTCTGTAACTAAAAAGTTATTTTTAGCTTGGATCAATTCTCTGATCTTGCCCATTGCATGGCACTGTCAAGGCTGGGTGGGAAGAATTCTGCAGGATGGTGTTGCCCTGGGTACAAAAGTCTGTGGAACAGCATCTAGAAAACATGGTGCTCTACTGGATTCCCCACTTTTGAAAAAGATCAATTCTTTGCTGCTAATGGAGGGGTATGGTGCCTTTGCCCATAAATTTCAGCAGTTCTACCTGGTAAAGGTGATGAAACTTCCTTGTGCCTTGAAAAAATGACTGTTTCTGCCTGGTGTGTGGTGTTTTAGGGAAAATAAGAAACTATTAATTCTGTTCCATTTCTGTAAGGCAAAAGAATGTGAGACTGTAAATGGAGAGCTAGAGAAAATGCCTTTATGAGAGTAGGGTAGATTATTAAAGCTGGGAGAGGGCAGGTAATGGATTCTGCAAGTGGAGGATGAGTTTGTGCTTTGCAGGGAAACTTCCATGTTCTCTGCATAGCAGTGCATTATCCTCTTGGTTTTGTGTTGTTTTCCTGCATAAGTTGTATTTCTTGTGGTTATCAAATCTTGTCTGTTGGTAATTACCAGAGAATTTCCTCACCTAATGCCAAGTGCAATGTGTCCTTTTGTGATTTGGCAGAAGGTTAGAAATCTATCTTGTAGTAGAATTGCCTCTGTTTGTAGAGTTGAACTGGTACTAATTTGATCAAACAGGATAGGTTGTTTTTGTTATTTCAAGGTGCTTCCCTGCACCCTGGAGCAGAGTTCCCCATCTTAACTTTGCTTACACACAGTACTATGGCATCAGTAGTTCTGTGCGGCGCACAGTCACAGAAGAAAGGTTTTGGCACTGTTTGTGTTTTGTAGTATGGGAACTTCAAACTACTTTGTCCCTCTAGTACAGTGCACCTTTGAAAATGCTAGAATAAGTGGAATAACATTAATATTAAAATGGCTTAGGACAAATCATATTCATAGAATACTTTAACTTAGAAGAGCAATTTAGACATCTAGTCTCCCAGTAAAAAGTAAGGCACTAACAATTATGACTTTCATTGAAAGTACAGATTATGAAAGCAGGGTAATTCCTCCCTCCCCCACCCTCAAAGTGACAGCTGCTAAAGCAGTACTTTGAATATGTTAAAAATGTATTCTATGAACATATTTTACCAAGCTATTACTGAAGGAAGAGAAGCCACTGCAGTTTGTTCAAATAATGGTGAAATCTTTGTCTCAAGATGAATATGACTTTTGAAAGTATTGCAGTTGATGCTTGCTTGAATCTCAGCACAATTAACAAGGGATAGCTCCATACAGTCTCAAGTTTCAGGTATACTGACTCAGAGTTCACTTCCAAGCTATACGTGGGTTGTATTTCTTTCAGAAGACGTTGATATTGTTTCTTTAAAAGTTTAAAATCAAATGTATTTTTTTTCCCCTCAGTAACCAAAGTAAGGAGGCTTTCATTGACTGGGCAAGATACGATGATTCACAGGATCATTTTTGTGAACTTGATGGTAAAATGTTTAAGCTTTTTCAGTGTTTGCTTTATTTGCTGTCTCATAAAAATGCAAAAGATCATGGTTTCTGTACAAATAACCATTTTTAAGAAGTTTTAATTTTGTCCCAAGTGACAGAAATGTGACAATTCATATCATACACCATGCAAATTTTTGCAATTTTACAAGGAGTGTTTGGTAGCCTACACAGTGCACATTCACCATTACCTCCTTTTAGCATATTGAACAGGAGATAGTTATGTAAATAAAAAAGGTGGTAAATGGGAGGGGGGGTAACACTTTTTAGAAAAGCTTCTTACAAAAAAATGCATCTATCACAAATATAAATGTCTTGCAGCTGGTTGTTTCTTACTACTGTGTTGTTTTGTTGCTGTTTTACTGTGCTTGAACTAAGTTTGTTCCCTTCCAGCCTTGCTGTTTCCAAATGATCTCTGCAACCTTATTTGTAAGGACTTTCTTATTGTTAAAACATTAGGATACTAGATTGTGTCCTTCCTCTACTCCACATATGTGGGTCTTTTTATTTATTTGTAACATTCAAAGCTCCAAGGAGTGTTTTTCAGATAAGTGTGAGAATTGCCAGCTTCAGGATTGACTACTGAAATCCTTTTTAATAAACACCTTAAGAAAGCCTTCTGTCCTAAGAATATTTAAGACATAATGCTAGATGTTTTCATCTACCTTTAGGCTTATGTTTGGTGTTACCTGAGAAAGTAGCAGCTGCAGTGGACTTAGCAGATGCAGTTCTCTTTCAGCGCTTCTGCTGTATCTGATGTGAATGCTTTCTATATGAGCTGTTTCTGTAACAGCTGATGAGCATTACTGTACATCTGAACTGTTATATGGAATTATTTGCTGTTGTCTCTACTATCTTCAAGTTGTCTACATACATTTTTTTAGTAATATTGAGCTGTGAAAGGTATAGTTGAGGAGCATTTCTTTTAGAAGTAATGCTAACTTAAGTAGTTCCTGATTCTAACTACATCTCTCCTTATATCATGCCCTGCTAAAGGAGGATGTCCCCAGCTGTGTTCTTCCAGTGTGGTTTTTTTCTGCACTGGCTCAGGTGTGCATCTTTCTACATGGTAAGCTGATGAGGCTTACCTAAATAGGGGGAAAGTAAGTTGCCATCTCCCTGCCACCTCCTACACTGTTGTGATGAACTGGCTTATTGGGCAAGTTCATGATCTGGAGCAGGGAGAATGAGAGAGAATAACTACTGGGAGTCATGGGGAGGAAGTAGAAACACTTGATTTCTTCTCCTCTCTTCCTGTTGGGCTTAATCATAAACTAGGTAAGGGAACTGATCTAGCTGAAAAAACTTAGTAACCTGGGTCAGCTTTCCATCTTTTTGTTGTATAGCTCCACAGTGCACATAGACTCAGTCGTGTGTGGATAACAAGAAGAAAAATGGCCCCCAAAGTGATCAGGGAGTGTAGGAACTGCTTAGGTTAGCCACATTGTCAAATAAATAAATAAAGCTGTAATTTGACTTTCTCTTATCTGGCACTCATTGTTGTGTGTCTTGTATCAGTCTCCTTTCTTTGTTTTTGCTGCTGCTGCTGAAGCAATGCTTAACTGCTCATGCGGAATCATCTCTCCTTTTTTTAGAGCAGTTTCACTCTGTTTCTGTGGCTTTTTTTGATATCTGAGGAAGTACTACGTGGCACTTCTTGGGCTATTCCTATGAATAAGTCTCTGGACTTTCAGTTTATATTGTATGTGGGGTTTGTTTAAGCATGAGTTGGTCTTGATCTAGGATTTCAAAGGGGTGAATTCCTCCTGCTTTTTACTGGTTGTAGCTTGAAACTATTTCTGTTTCTACTGTGTTTTTATCAGAGATACTCCCTGTTTCACAATTTTCTTTGGATAAGTTAACTGAAATTTGTAGTGAACTTCCGAGATGAGAGTATAGTTTGTTGAAAGGCTGCTTAAGTAACATGCTTCTTCATGTAACCAAGAGATTGTTCTGCAATATGCTGGAAGTTTTGTTCAGTTAAGCAATGTGATTCAGACTTTTCTGCCAGTATACAAGGGTATTTGGAGGAAAAATGGATTTAGCTAATAAATTTACTGTATGTACCACCTACAAACTTGGTACTACTTTGTACTACTTTGATCTTGTCTTTGTTAAGAGCCTACTGTATGCAGTATACCCATTTCATAAAAGCAACCCCCTTAACCAAATTCTGACAGATAAACCTTAAATTTGGAGGCCATTTAAAACAAAATGCTTTTTATGTCTTAGCCTAGGGTCAGGGTATACAGTACATTTCAAGTGTTTATGGTAGACTTAAAGAAGCCACACAGATGATCATCACACATAGAAATCAGAGACACACATGAGACTTTGGAATAGATTATATGCTTTTGAGCTTTGTATTTAGCATGTATATTGATGCATTCTTACATACATGGCACTTAAAAACCAACTGGAAGACAGAATAGTATTATATGAGATCTCTTGTTTATATTTATATAAATATATATATTTATATTTAGTTCTCTGTGACTGGTTAAGTTAAACATTTTTTCAACTGATCACTTAGCATATGTAACAAAATTTTTCCTATTTAGATGAGAGATCTCCAGATGCACAGTATGTGGATTTGCTGCTGAATCCAGAGCGTTACACTGGATACAAGGGGCCTTCTGCTTGGAGAGTGTGGAACAGCATTTACGAAGAAAACTGCTTCAAGTAATTGGGAGGGAGAGGAAGCCTATTTCTTATACTTGAACCTCGGTTTAGCTAAAAACTGATCTTTGTGTTTTCTAACTTATTTTTTAGGCCTCGATCTGTCTATCGTCCTTTAAATCCACTGGCGCCTAGTAGGGGTGGGTCTTGCCTGTTTTATTTTCCCATGCACTTCTTTTAACATAGTGACTGTTGCAGTACAAGTGATACAGCTAGAAATGTTCAGTCTGTAGGTGTGCTTTCTGCTTTTTTAATTTCCTCTGTAGAAGTAGCTGTACATTTTTAATATTTAGACGAAGGCTTGTGGTGCTTTATTACATACCTAATCTTATCCTTATTAATAGGTTTATTAACATCAGGTAAACTGATATGAAAACTAAATTTTAGGTCTCAGACTGTTTACTAATTATCACATTAGTCTTCCAATTTGAATGCACTCTGGTATTCCTGTTTCTTTTTTCAAAAAGCATTTAGTCACTTCAGTTCATACTTATCCTGGTGTAATGTAGTTGTACATTTCTCATCCATAGTGTGCAAAGTTTGCAGGTGTACAAATAATTGTGTTATTTGAAGGAATGAACACCTAGGAAGAATCAGTTATGTGCGAAAGTGTTTTAAAAAGTATTCTAATAACTTGGGATTTGTTTTCAAATTTAAGTTGAAAGCTAAAACCTGCTGTTTCAAATTAATCAGCTTTCCCCTGTGTGTGTCTTGTTTTCCTTAAAAGTTATCTATTAGCCAATAGATTCAGTTAAAAAAATCACTGTCCACTAGAAAATCAAGGTCTCTCAATATTTATAATTACTGAAAGCTGATATATTGCTGATGCACACAAATAAAAAGAATTTTAAGAATGGTTTAATACAGGGATCAGAATTTCAGGAAGGAGCACTGGGCTGATTGTTGAACAACGCAAACTAAAAACTTTGACTTCCTAACCATCTTTCTGAAGCTGAAATACAGGTTTCAAGAATATGTGAACTAGCTGTTACTAAGATTTCAATTTCTTAGTGACTTTCATTATTACAATTTGTCTTGTGTGGTCTTGAGGAAAAAGAATGGAGGGAAGTAAAATAGCCTATTTTTTATAAATTAAATAAGGTTTCTAGCACTTTTTGAGTGTTTGTAGTAAACTCTGTGTTTTATTACTACTTTTTTGTGGAAATTATATTTTTAATGCTTATGTATTTCTTTTCTTTTTTCCCCCCTCTAAGGAGGAGATGATGGTAAGTCATCCTATTTTTCTTGACCTGCAGAAATGAAGTAAGCATTAGAGTTTTGGAATTTGGATTTATTCACTTTACTGTTATTGAATTAGAAAGCAAGAGAGTTATGTTTTTATGCAGATTATTGATCAGAAAATGTTTTTAATGGGCTCATACTTTGATTTGAAGTAAGAGGAAGGAGTGGAAAAGAGTAAAACACAATTCTGTCTTGGTTCTTATTCTTGTAACAGAATGTGTTGTAATAATGTTACTAGTTCTTCAAGAAATACATTGATACTGATGTCAGATCCCTTAAAGGAAGAGGGACAATTGGGACAATTTCTTGAATGCCCTTGATTTTAGGAAGGTTGGGAGGGAGTGGGGAGAAAGTATTTGATCTGCCTGTAGTGAGGCAGACTTTAAGATTTTTCAGTCAACTGAAAGCTCTCGTGCAAGAGATCTAAATCTAAAGGAAACCTTCAGGCAGGTTAAGGTGAAGGCTGTCAGAATTGCACTCTGCCATCATGTCTTTCAACAGCAGTGCAAATAATCAGACTTGTGCTTCCATACATTGCTGAATGCCCTGCCCAGTAGCTTAGGCATGCTCATTCTTGTATTTCTCCTATTCTGTCCCCAACAGATTTAAACCAACTTACAAGTTAGCTGCTTCAGTGCTTGTTCTTATTTTAATAGATAAATTACTTAACTTTGTGTCTGCTGTATGCATAGTAATATGAAGATTCCTTAATCTTGAAAATGAATACTCTTCATTTAACTATGTACTTTGTATTTACAGGAGAATCTTTCTACACATGGCTAGAAGGTAAAGGCTCTTGGATGAGATAATATAGTGTTACATTCACTAGAAGGAACACTGTAGCACTTTTTTCATCTTCTCAAATATTTTTCATAGTGTAGGCTTTCTAGTAAATTGTGCAGAGCTTCTGAATGTTGTTCAAATACTTCTTACCCCCAGAGTTGTAAAAATCTTCTCATTTACTTAGATGGCGTACTCCTTAAACATTTAAGTGTCTTATCTTTTATAAAAGTGGGAGTTTACTTCATTGCCCATTACTTTGAATTTTCTGGTTATTTTAGGCATCTAAGCAGAGGCATTATTAGTAGTAATGTTGGTAAGCATTATTATTTGGAAACAGCTTTAAAGAACATTAAAGATTTTGGTGGCTCTGTTAAAATTTCTTTTTATTCATGTTGAAATGGAAATTTTTGTAGTAGTAGCAATCAAAATCCCATTTTGTAGGTGTGCAGAAAATTGAGTCAAATGTACTTAATTTTAAAATTAGTTCATTCTGCCTTTCCTAAGTCTTTACTTGTCTGGTGGTATTGTAGGAAAGCATGTAAATTTACATGCCATTAAAGATGAAATGTCTGTAAGTGAGAACACAAGTCAGCCTCACAGGTAGCCTTTACCATCAGCTCTTCCTGCTTCCATTGGTGGAGATTGGAGTGGCAGGAAAGCTGCCCAAATATATTTTTCAGAGGAACAGCCTCTTAAATTTGGTTCTAATTGGAATTATAAGTAATTTCTGCATATAAATTCTATTCTGACATCTCAGTGCCACTGTGTTTCCATTTATGCTATTGATGTCTGTATTCATCAAGTCATATTTTCCAAGGTTTTGTCTTGCTCATTTAAACCTTCAGTGAATTTACAGTACAGCTATGAAGAGGTGTTTTGGCTGTTTTCCAGTGCTGTAAGGTTTTCTGGGCCTTTTGGTGTTTTCCTTTGGGGCCACTCCTCTAATTCAGTGATAGCTCTAACTGTAATTAAGATGGGTCACAGTATATTTCTGATTTCCAGACCATCAAAATTCAATATTGTTTCAAACTTATTGCTCAAATAGTGTAGGCATCTTATTTTTGTGTAGCAATTTCTGTGCCAATTGAACGGATCCTTATTTGACTGTTTTTACTAGGACACCAAAAGAGCAAGCAAGAAATGTCAAATGCCATTCTTAGTATATAAATATAAAAAAATAGGAGGTAATTTTTTCCTATGACGGCTATAAGGGCTTATTAACAATACTCCAGTGTTGTAATTGTAATTCTTGAAAGTCAACAATGCAGAGTTGCATCACTAAAATGTTGGGGTTTATTCATTTTAATAAATTATTTCCAGTGTTTAGTTTGGGGTCTGTTTGTTGTTTTTCCTGGACAGGTCTGTGCCTTGAGAAAAGAGTGTTCTATAAACTCATTTCTGGACTCCACGCTAGCATCAACTTGCATTTGTGTGCAAATTACCTTCTTGAAGGTATGTATTGGTAAAATTACTGAATGGAATTCTGCAATTTCTGTAGTATGTATTTTGATTTTTCTGAAAACTGTTGGGGTATGCTTAGTTGGTTCAATGTTCTAAATGTGTCTTTTACTACCCCTGGCCTTTTTTTTTTCCTCTCTGTAGAAACGTGGGGGAAGCCCCGCTGGGGACCAAACGTGAAAGAGTTCACTCGCCGCTTTGACCCTGCTGAAACGAAAGGAGAAGGACCAAGGAGGCTCAAGAACTTGTATTTCTTATATTTGATAGAGCTGCGTGCTTTGTCAAAGGTCGCGCCATACTTTGAGCGTGCAGTTGTCGACCTTTACACTGGCAATGGCCATGAGGATGCTGAATCTAAAGCTCTCTTACTAGATATCTTCAGGGATACCAAGTAAGGCATAGGGTTTTTTTTTTGTCATTAGTCTGAAACTTTCAGTTATATTTGGAAGTGAGAATAGGTGATTCCTTGATAGGATAGGACAAGGACAGTGGAATGAAGAAATCACGTTTAAGTAATGGGAGAGATCGAGGGGAATTTGTAAGTTAGATAGGAGAGATTAATAGTTTTGAGGTTTGAATATACCAATCTTGAAAAACAAACAAACAAAAAGCACTCAAAACCCCCCAAACAGCTCAACACCCCGGGCTGCTCCCTGTGTGTTGCTTTTTCTGATCCTTCAGTATAAGGTGCACATTATTTCGAAAAGGAAAGTAGTACATACAGTCTTTTAATGGTCTGCTGAGTAATCGAGCCTTTATCACAGACTTAACCTCTGGTGGTTTGGCCATCCCTTATTCCTTTATTCCATAATGTTCTAAAGTTCAGTTTCTTTGCTCTCCTTTTTGCTAGCTTTTTGTGATTGGTAACATGTTGTGTAGTTTCTTTGCTGTCCCTAATGATGATCTTGCTAGGTAATTGAGATGTAGCCAGGCCATGATCAGTTGGAAGGCAAACATTAAGCCAGTTCCAGTATTAATCTGAAAAAAACTGAATAACAGATTTCAAGTTACAGTGACTGAAAAGTAAAACCAATACCACTGAGTAATTTTTTAAGGCAAATCTGCAAAGACTAGGAACTCTGAAAAATATTTTACATTTATGGCATCAGCTGCTCACCAAGCTTAATCGAACATCATAGTTTATGCCAACATTTGTTTTGGTTGTATTTTGTCTTTATTAGGTCCTTCCATATGCACTTTGATGAAAAGTCCATGTTTGCTGGAGATAAAAAAGGAGCCAAGTCACTAAAGGTAAAGCTAGTTTTCTGAATGACATCCAAAATACCATTTTGAAGTTAGGCTGTTTTGTTTTGGAAAGACCTTCTGCCTACCACAAACATACTGCTGAGAGTAAGGTTTTTATCCCTGCCTTTTCTATAGTTGTATCTGAGGCCTTTTAATCAGCTTTATGGTAAGGTGCTGTCCTGATGCAAGCAGACTGAAATCTCTGGCTTTGTGCCTTGAGTGTGGCATCAGGACAGTGGTGGGGCAAATGAGTATTACCAGTAAACACAGTGGTGCTTACTTTTAAGTAGAGTATCTATTTCACATAATTATCTGGATAAAAAGAACCCACCCAGTCATGTTTGCTTTACAAAATGATGAATTATATAATACAATATATAGTATTGTCTCATAATACAGTACTTAACATTAGAAAACACGGTTCCTAGACATGGGAGCCTAATGGGAATGCTCTATCTACCCATCAACTTCCAGTGTTACCATGCCCGTGGTATAAATTGCACTTCCACAGTTGGGAGTGGTGCTTGGTAATGAAGGTCTGTTCTAATATTTATTAACACAACACTTATTTTAGTAGTGGTTTGGAATGTCATCTGCATTACAAAAAATACTATGAGAAAAGTGGCAGTGTTCTATCAGTCCAGCTAATCTTCTTTGGACCTTAAACAATTGAGATCAGCTTAATTGGTTCTGCACTGTGATTGCTCCCGCTCTCTCTGAAGTTGTAACAATCTACCCATAGTTTTGAACAGGAAATACCATGTGTGAATTGCAACCTGTTTATCTAAAAGGGCAGGGACACAGATACATTTATCTTATAGCTCAGAAAATTTGGACAAAGTTCGCAGGAAATCAGTGTACAGAATCTAAGCATTACCATGCATATTCTGTATTTTGGGGGGGGATTGTTTTTAAGAATTAACTGTTAGAAGTGGCTTGGAAACCAGATTCAGGGTTTACATGGATCTTTGTTATGGCCTGACTAAAGCAATGGTTTTGCTCAGTTTTGGTAAGAGAATTGATGTTCTAATGGTACTAGGTTCATAAACATTCTGTTTTTGTAAAACTAAGATGTACATTAGCTTAAGCTTTTTTATTTTGCTTTTAACTGATAGGAAGAATTCAGATTGCATTTCAAGAACATCTCCCGCATAATGGACTGTGTTGGATGTGACAAATGCAGGCTGTGGGGCAAGCTGCAGGTACAATTTATTTTGTGTGGGTGTGTGTGGTCTGGCAGGGGCAGGTCCCAAGATAAGAATCTATTTCACTTTGGCAGAACACCTCTTACCTTAGCATTCAGGCTTTCTGCACATGGTTGGGCCTTGGTATCCTACATATTAAAGATACATATATGTTTATTTTAACATTAAGTATTTTAACATTTTTTCAAAAACATTTATTTTATTTACTCAATAGCTGTTTAGTTTACTAAAAGATAGAGTTTGTGTTCTAAAAGAGGTATTTCTAAAGCAGATGGTTCACAGTGAGATATTACTAACAGTCAATATCTCACCTGTATTCAGTGACCAGATGAGCCTTGTAGAATCACTTATGGGAAACCTTCCTTTAAATACAGCACTTACTTGTTAGGAAAATCCAGTATAATATTTAAATTCATAAATTGAGCTGTAAGAAAAGTAATTCAGATTTTCACAGTTTACGGCAAGGGCAGCAAATGAATGCAAAGGTGCGCAGTAAAGCTGAAACCTGAAAACCAGTTTCATTTTCTTGGCACTTCCTACCTTAATTTTACTGACAACAGTATTTTAAACCTCAAGACTAATATTAAAGTCCGGATTGAGAAAAGTTATTTTGGCATGCCTGCTGTACTATACCACTGTATTGCATTAAACTTATCAGAGTTCAATTTTCAAAGAGTTTGTAGCATCAAAAATTTGCTGAGTTTCTAGAGTTCTGCTTATCTTGTCCTAGTTAATGCTTCTGATCTATTGCTGGTTTTCCTCCTCACTAACAACTAAAAAAGGCCAGATTTCCTCACCTGTGAAAGTTCTCCTGCAGTCAGCTTCAACCACTTTTTGTCAAAATCTAGTGGTTACTTATGTAGCCCCATTAAAAGTGAAAATAAGAAAAGATATAAGAAAAAATACTTCTGTTCTATTCCTGCGTAGAAAATAGGGGTTGAAATTGAAACTGCTTTGTTTGCCATTAGGACTGAAGGTGGAAAAAGCCCATGTGTTGTGATACCTCATAAAAAAACTTAGTTTGACTTTAGAGGGGAAGGGGAGAGTAAAAGGGGAGATGTGCTCCTGCAGGAGTGGGTAAGATAAGGGGCAGGAAGGAGCTGGAAGTGTTGCAATGGACATATTTTCATGTGCATGACCAAGGAGAAAAGAGATGGGAAAAAAAGAGATTAAAAAGACAAGGATGAAGAGCAAGCATGCTTGAGGAAACAAATGTTCTTAAACCACTGAACCTGGTACACAATTGATGTCTTGGATTTGCATTAGTGCCCTGGTTTTTGTACAGGTATTTGGTTGGGAGTCAGTATATAAGAATTGGTACTAAAGTTGGCCTAATTAGTGTGTTTTTATTTTTTATGGTTTTTTTAGTATTTGAAGGGATGATCTTACTGATGTTAAAACACTGGACTTCTCTTATAGACTCAAGGTTTAGGAACTGCTTTGAAGATCTTGTTTTCTGAGAAAGAAATAAAGAGCCTTCCTGAGAATAGCCCATCAAAAGGTTTTCAGCTCACACGGCAAGAAATAGTTGCTCTTGTAAATGCCTTTGGAAGGTAAAATGTTATCATTTTAATAGTAGAAAAAAATAAAAATTCAGTATCAATACTCAGTTTCTGTGAATAAGACAGTATAGTATGTGTAGCTATAGGTTTTAAAGGCTGAATTACTATCAGTGATACTGATAAACTTAATGCCTTCAAACTGAGCATGTGGATTATTAGCCTTAGTCTTCATTCTGTGTTTGGATCTAATTCATCCCACTTAATGTCTCAAGTCTCATAAATCTACCTTCCTCAAGATGAAATTTAAGCATCTTGAATTTGATTAATTTTTTTTAATGTATCCCCTTCAAATGATGAAACATTTTTTTAACAGCTTCAAAAGAAGTGTGCATAGAGCATGCTTTGCTCATCATGTTAGTTCTTCAGATCTTGAATATAACAATCTGTTCTGTTTAAACAATCTATTTAAACAATCTGATAAAAGAATGTAATAAACTTTACTACCTGTGGTTAGGGATTTTTAGATGTTTAATGAAGCTGGGACAATTAAACATGTATTTAAACTTTTAATCCTTGTCATATATTATGTAAATATAAAATGGAGGGTGAGATAGTAGACCTTTTGAGAGAAAGTGTATCTTAAGTGTGTTATTCTTTGGAACAGAATTGTGTTTGAGAATAAATCTAAATGAATGTGGTAGTTTGTACTTCTCTTTTGCTGACTTGGTAACACTTCGGTGTTTTGTTTTGCAGGCTTTCCACAAGTATAAAAGAGTTGCAGAATTTTAAAGTTTTATTACAACAAACTAGGTAATGAAGGTCTTTGCACAACCCGTTAGTGAAGATCATTTACATGACTGCATCGAGCAGAAGGAACTGATCTTTACAGGACTCACATGAACTGATAAAAATTAAAATCAAATCCCAACTTGAATATTTATGTTTAAACTAGGAATGGTTGTTAATTAGAAAATATATTTATGAATGAAATATATGGTTTTTAAATGTGTAAATTATGCTGATCTGTTTATTTTTTAAGTTTTCTGCTCACAGTTTAGTTGTACTGAAACTTCATAAATTTTCTTATTTCCTTGTCTTTCTGAGACAGCTATTTTATATGAAAACATATGTACCTCCACCCTGACTTGGCCTGTCTAGAAAGAGGGGAGTCACTACTTGTGTCTCTCCATTTACTGAGCTGCAGTGTATTCTGAGGATTTGGTATATTAGTTCTAACTGTCAAAAGGAAGCAGGGGGAACAACCTCCAAACAAAGAAAAAATAACAGCAACAAGAAAAACCAAACCACAAAATGGAAATAAGGCTCTTGCTGAGTTTTATCTTCTTACTGTAATAATGAAACTTACTTAAAAATAGCAAATTAACTGAGCAGAAAATTTTTTCATGCTGGGCTTCTTTGCATCATGGTGATACCAACATTTTTTCACCCTTGTCTTGTGCTTTTCAGCACTTTTTTTTTTTTTTTTTTTTTTAATTACTACCTTGTCTCTGCAACAGAGGTACTTTTCTGCAGCCCCTTACCTGCATTTACTTGAGGCAGGGGTCAGGACAGGGGGGAGATGGTTAGTGGAGTGCTGCTAGCTGAAAAACCTCAGTCAATCAAATTTGTGTTTACTCCATCTTATTATCTAGATTGTAATCACAAGTTCAGTTTCCAAAAGTTGTCTTATCAGTGTCTTAAATGTTAAAATAGCACACTTTGGTCTTCAAGCCATGGAAATAAATTTGCTCTTTATGAGTTATGTTTGAGTGCTATGTTAAAAGGTCAGTGTAAAAATAACTTGCTTTTGTAGTCACTTTTAAAAAAGATGCTTTTTAAAATTCATAATCATACTGACATTTAATACCACATACTCTATCTATGCAAACCCTTACTGTATCTTCTTTAGAAGGATATTCAGCATTAAAAAACGGGTATGTTAATAACATTACTTTCGTAAAATAAGAAATTTCTCATGTATCATTGTCCACAAATGTCAGTGATAATTTACCGGCGTCAAAACAGAATTCAGAAACAGCATTATCATTTGTAGCAACCAAATATTGGTTTAAATTTTAAATGAAGTAATAATTTCTTTTAAACTAGCATGTTTAAAAATGAAGTTAGGTGTTATGAATGTACAAAGTGCTGGTGCAGTGTAGATACATCTCATGTTTTTAAAAACAAATCTTCACAAAATTAAGTGCTCTTAAACATTTTTCACCTTATTAGATACTGAGTGACCTATTTATATAGATTGTAACTGTATTGGCTTCCATAATGTGTTTCTTTACCACTGAAATTTTCTGAAGGCTGGAATACACTATGTTCTTTGTTTCCAGACTAGCCTCAAATTTCTACCTGACTGGAAATGAAATAGACTATTCTGCTGACACTTGGCTTTTATAAAAAAATGCTGTTGCTTAAGAAATTTAACCCCTTTGTGTCAAACTGGGATAGTCTAAATAAAATATTGAAAAATAGAAAGGGAAATAAAAGAAAACAAACAAAAAAAACCAAACCAAAAAAAGAAATCCAAACCACCCTTACAAAGTTTTGTTGATAGTTGCACAAATTAGCATTGAACTGGTATCCCAGTGGAAGTTTCTGTTTAACCTTACAGGTAACTGGACATGGCGTTAGGGGAAGCTGATGCCAGTTTGGGGTTTTCTGTTTTTCCCTAGTAGCCTCTCTGGCCTGTGGGCACCTGTGTCTGAGCAAGTCATCACAGGCTTTCTTTTTCTAGTGAAGCAGAAGAGCAGGAAGTTTCTAGGTGGATTAATCTGGCCTCTTCCAAGCTCTGTATTTTCACCCTTAGAGTTTATTTTTCTCTATTAAATTGAAGTGGGATTCCAGGTAAGTAGCTCAAATGTGAACAGCTGTGTTTGGTAGATGCGTTACACATGGAGCATCCAAATTTTCTGAGTAATTGTGTATATTGAAAGTGTAATTTTAAATTGGCTGTTAATTCTTTGCCTTTTGGATAGATCTGCAAGGGCTAGAACTGTAGGCTTACTTGTGTAAGGAGTGCTGTATAACTGGGATTTATCTGTGTTGTTGTGTATTATAGTGCCTAAAGCTTTAGGCAGGATTTTCTAGTTAAAATAAAAAACAAAACTATATGACTGCACTGCCCCAGGAAGGACCCAAGTCTCAGAAACTTTTCTTCCTTTTTCCCCTTGCTGTGTGGGGAAAGTGAATTGCTTCCAGCCTCCTCCTGGGGATGCAACTTGCTATTTTTTTTTTTTTTTCCACCTGTGCCTGGCTAAAATCAACAGACACTGAAGCAGAATCATGCACTTGCTCATGGGACAGGTGACATATTCAGGCATGCAGATCCTGGACACCTGGTCCTTGCAGCCCTCACTGGCACAAGGTTAGTATTGTTGGGTAAGGACATAAAGAGATGGGAAGCTTTTCTTCTCCTTTGTGTCATGGGAACACAGGAATGCAACTGAGCAGCAAATTGTGTGTGTAAGTTCTGTTGCACCTGAAGGGTACATCTCTTGATGATCAAATATGGAAGGCATTTCACTTCACTGTCATTGTAGAGATAGGACATAAGATTTTTCCTGTAACAAGTCTAGCTGAAACAATTTTCCTGTCACCATCTTTTTTACTGTATCTGATGTACATTCTGTGACTATGCTGCCTATGAAGTTTTGCTGTGAGTTGGATGACTTAGTTCTTTATATGTTAAATTTTAAAAATTTACAGCTCTGTTTTTATACTAAAGAATAAGGTTAGTTAAACCGTCCATGTCCTGTAAGCTATTTTAAATTCCAGCTCCCTGTTGGAGATCAGCTTGTCAACACTGTCTGCCATTCATTTCAGAGTAACAGTACATTTTCTTGTACAAATGACACAATGATTGTAATCCCAGAGGTAGTGAGAAGACAAAGACAAAAATGTTTGTTCCCAAGTCATGAAGAAGTTGTGTGAAATGGTGAAAAAAGACTTGGTGCAAACTGCATTGGTAAAAAGTAGGGCACTGTTGCTGAATAACTTGTTCTTTAGTGCCTGAGGAGGTAGGTCAGAATATCAATTTAAAACAATGATATAAAGAGACTCGTGTAAACTGGAATAATAAGTGTTTTCCTAGTTTTCAGCTGATGATCTGTGCTGTCATTGTATGTGCATGAAATACACTGTGCCACATTTTCTTGAGTTGTGTTTGATGGTTGGGTTGCCTTTATCTGACCTTGCTTTGTGCTTTTCTGGGAAATGACCTGTAATATGTTGTAAATAATCTTGATGCTCATGTTTGTAAAGTAGCAATCAGCAATTCATTATTTGACGATTTCTTCATATAGCTATCCTATTAAAAATGTAATATTTATTAAAATCAAAATCAATGTTGGAACTGCTTATTGAGATCTAAACACTTCTGAATCTTTGTTATGTTTGAATCTACAAAATGCAAATTAAAGTATTTTCTGCTACACCTTGTCGTGGATGTGATTTTTGGCGTTTCGTTTGAAAATATATTTTTTGCTTTTCATTTACCTTTCAATGACACTTGGTAGCTATTACATAAATTACTTTTGTGATAGTCACGTAGGATTAAAATGATGAGCAGATTTTCACTCTCACTTACCTTCATCTTCTAAATGAAATTTAACCTGTATGTTTCTTGCTGTTTACATTGCACTGTGGTGTCTCTGCACATCAGGAATCCATTGTAGAACTGCAGTATGCTTCTGTATGAATATGGCCAAATTTAGCCCCTGCTTAAGTCCAATTGTTTTTAGAGACAAAAAGGCTTATTTAGAAATGAAATTTGTTATGTCCCTTTCTCAGAATAGCTTCTAAAGTCAATTTTGTAAATTTTTTTGTTGTTGCTGTTTGTTCATCCAATGGGGCTCTTCGTGTTGAAATTATTTCCCTGAAAGTGTCTCTCTTTTTCCTTACATGTATGTATTTTTAACAAATTATCTTACTGAAAATTTGATAGACATATTTCATCCCCAACTTAGGTGATTAAGTGCCTGTTACACAGGTGATGATAAATTTAAGATCTTACCTCTCACATTGTTGTTCAAGTCTCCTGTGTTTTAGAGTACTTAATTAATTACTATGGTTGGTTACAGTCACTTGCCATCCCAATTTTGCATGCATACTGCAGCATAGGGCTGGTTTGCTCTAAGTGCAGAATTCTCTTAAGTTTCTGCTGTATTGCTGTAAGTACTGGGAACAAAATGAAATTCCTGCAGACCTCTCTTGCACTGGGTCTTCAGGCAGTTTTGTACAAACATGATTGTAGAACTCCAAAGTGTTTAATAAAATTCTTCTCCTAACCCTGTGGCACTTCTTTTAATCTGTCTGATAGTTTAATTGGCTTTTTTTTTATTCAATGAATATATGTAAAGAAAGCAATGTAAGCTCTGGGAGGGCAAATAGATTACTTCTGCTAGAGGCACAAGGCTCATGCTTTGGCTTTACCACAAGGACCCCAAAACCCAAAGATGCTGTGGAAGACAAGAGGTGGGAGTATGGCACTGCTCTGCCTTTGGCTTCCGAGCAGATCTGATCAGATCTACTCCCCATCCCTTCTTTTTTTACCCTGTATATTCTCTGTGAAATGTAGACAAGAATTCTCAACTAATTAAAGCAAGCATGAGGAAAACATGAAGCCCGTCCACCATTTGGGGATACTGTAGTACACCTCAAAATGGAATACTTTTATAGAAGTAAAGATTACTAGAAGTTGTATGTTTTTCTCCTGGGGAAAAGTGAATTGAGTTACAGTATTTGTTTCACATAGATAAGTAGAGAATGATCCTGGGGATGCAGAGTTCTTCACTGCTGAAATCTGGGCATGATAAAAAGACCTGAAGCAGAGTTAGGGTTCCTGTTTGCCTTAGATTAGTAATAATTGCTTCTAGGCTTACTCTCTGCAGTGTCATATCCCTGAATGGTATTTATCCACCATTTCCCCCCACAACTCATTACATTTATATATTTAAAGCACAACTTTTCTGGCTTGCTTGTTATGCAGAAAGGTGCTTTTGAGGTTTTTCTGCTTTATGTACTCCTGGCTCTTGTTCTATTCCCACACTGCAATTCCCAGGTTCTTAATAAATAAATAAACAAGACTCTACTGTTCTATCTATCCCTCTCCCTGGCAAGGTATTTGGCTTACTCTTCTATATAATATAAATATAGATCTGATTGATGGACATGATTTCATAACTTTAATTTTTCAAGCATACAAATTTTCAGCTTGTTTTGCAGTTCACAATGCTCCAGTTGGAGCAGATGCCCATCTCCACTCTTCTGAGATTGTCCCTAAAGCTGCTGAGAAGATACAATTTTCTTATTTTCTTAGAAGAATACAGGGTACAGATAACTTCTAGCCTCCAACTATCACACCAGACTGAGTAAGCAGCGATATCCAAAGAGTGAATTGTGCTCTGAAAACATAGCAATAACTTGAAAAGACAGTATTTAATTGAGTTGATATTTTTTTCTAACAGGCTTTTATGTGCACATAAAAATTGCAACTGTCATGCATTTGAAAAATCTATTTGTGTGTTTACAGTATATTGATCATAATCCTGTATTTCTAACTTTATACACAGTGTAAAAATAAAAATACTTAGAAAATAATTATGCCATTTCACTTCATGAAATTTGCTCTTTTAAAATGAGCATAAAAATGATTAAATTATACCTTCTAACAACTCTATTCAAAGCCAAAATACCATGGCTTAGAACAAGGTATTAATTGGAACAGTCTTAAAAGTTTAAATCATTAGCTTATACTTCTCCTTGAACTATGAAAAGCTCATGGCAAGGTTCTTCATTTATGTGTGCATAGGAAAATTTCTAAAAACCAAAAGGTGAAGAAAAGTTGCTTTGTTTTTCGGAACACTGGTTTTGATATTGGAATGTCCCAGAATGCTGTAGTTGATTGAAGTTAAATAGGGCTTGGCCGGTCTGTGTCCAGTGCTGGATCTTGTTGGAGGGATCCTATGTAAGCCATGAAGCTGTTGTTCTGATGGCTCCAGTCATAGTAGTCTGGAGAGAAACTTAAAAAGAAAATAAAAGAATTAGTGTCTGGCAGATTGGTACTGTAGACACCTGGCTAATGAACATGGGGAAAATGTAATCATGTAGAGGTAGTTCTCATGCTGAAGAGCAAAAATAAAATAAGCCACCAACCAGGGGTCTGGGCAGCTATTTATTTTTCTGATCTGTCAATTATTTTGGCCCAAGTGTTCATTATCAATTTCCTGATTCTCTTGGTTCACTAAAGACCCTCCTCCCCTTTTTGATTTGCTGTTCCAGAAGGTGGTGGGAAATCCCAGAAGTGGTGCTGCTCATCCTTGCCAAGTCCTGGCACTGCAAGGGCCTGTCAGAGCTCTAAACCTCCCGTGCCCATGTCCCAGAGACCAGGACATGGTTTGCAGGTCTGCCACACCATCTTTTCTCCCATGAGCAGCACGATGCAATGCATGTGGCTGGTTTGGTTTCCACTGGGAGCTGTGCATGTGTTACCAGTGTGGCTGGTTCCCTGATGGCTCAGTATGGAAGAGAGGGTGCCTCTGGCTCTAAGATGGGATACCAGGCTGGCTCAAACCCCCTCCAGCATCCTCCGTGGGCTTAGTAACTATGTGAAAAACTAAGTAATGCTGGAATAGGATGACTGATAACTGTAAATAGAGCGTGCAGCTTTACTGAGCCTTGGTCTGGGCTCACGGACAGTGACTACACTGTCTCACCTGAATGAGTGACAAGAACTAGATCTGGGTTATGTTAACTACAATTGGCAATTTAGCCAGCATTTTGAGTGGTTACATTAATCTATTCACGTAATAGCATAGCTACAGGAACAGCAAAGGGATAACATGACTGAGATGCCTTTCAGGGCAGGATAGTACTGTCAATACCTTTCTTTCTCTGAATTGGGTGCTACCATTTTTCATGTGAACTGCTCCTTCCTGGACAGGAATCCTTACCTAAACCTCACAGCTGTTCAGAGAAGACAGAATTTCTCTGCCAGTTCTGGGTTGTGTGGGATTTCAGCAGTTTGGTGGATTTTTCTAAGTTTTCAACTTGTGGGAAAAGATGCTCCCTTCATTTCAGGTCACCCTCAAGTTATTTAGCCATGTTACAAGGCAACCTAAGTTGAGAGGTGTCTCACTATGACTGTCACAAGCTGCTGCCTGTGCTGTCCTGCTTTTCCATGCTCTGCCTGAGCAGGGAGACAGATGTTTTTCTAGGCAGTCTTGCTCTCACACTTGAATGATTAAATGGCACTTCTAAAGCCACTCTTGGAAGAAATAGAGGATGAAACAAAGTTCTGACCTGAGTTTTCCAACAAGCGGCACATTGGTACAATTCTTAAATTACGTAACAATTTTCATTCTTGTGTCCTTATAGTGTCTATGGGGCCCTTGGATCCCCACAGTCACTCAGTGCTGCCTTTCCACTTCAGCTTCCCCTTTTGCTTCCCCTCACCCTGCTGGGATTTATGCAGCAATAGCAGCTAGACGATTTATATCCATCTTCTGTGGTGTCAGAGCTCCTCCTCCTCCAGCTTCTGTTTTGGGAAGCAAGTGGTTCACTCTTGTATCTCACCTGCCCTGTGCCCCCTGTGGTGCAATATTCCAGGCTAGATCATCATCACTGTCATATCTGCGGGGGTTGTCAAAGAAGTAAGATCTGGGACTGAAGCCATGGCTTGGGACCATTCCTGCATTGGCCTGAGGGAAGGGAAACTTCAGTCAGTATTTGCAGCAGGTACCAAATAGCTGTTTATCAATTACTTGTGCCTGACTTTTAGAAGAAGTTGCTGCCAACTTAATTCACAGTTTCCAAAATAAAACACACAATTTTGGATTTGCTGTTCATCTCTACCAGCACAGTGATACTGTTCTGAACAGTTTTTATTTATCCATATTTCTTAGCTAGCACCTGACCTTTTTCTGAAACCACCCTCCAGTCTGCATTCAACTTTTCTGCTGAATTCCTGTCCATCCAGGACACTTCATGATTTTAGCCAGCTGCCTTGAAATGAGCAGTAGGAAGCAGCTGAGCAGCTGAAGGAAAGTTATGAAACATCTAAAAGATTTGATTTTTACCTCCCACATTGCTAACACTCTCTCCTGGTGCCTTATCTCCCTCACCACAGGAACTGGTCATTTTGAAGCTTGGCATCCTGCTTAGGGAAACCCATATCTGTAAAGTCCCTTAGGCCCTCACCAAGCAATTTCAGTATCTACTCCATAGTGCTGTGAGGGTCAAATCCTGAGATGAGGTCCTTTAACAAAACAGGGAAAGGAATGAACTCTTTCATTTACAAAGCAATTTCACTTTATTTTCCTGTGAATCAAAACAGAAAACGTACAAGATGCAAGAAGACAGTCTGACTTCAGAAACAACACAGAGACATTTAAGAATCCACTGAGCCTCAACCACTGATCCACTGCTCCCATCCCCAGGGAAGAGGGGTTCTCTGTGCCTGTGCATAAACCAGGATGACATCTTATCTCTGGCCTTAAAATGGAGAGAAGTTTGATCTCCCCGTTCGTTTTATATGTTAAATAACTTTGACAAAGATGAAATGAAGATTAAGTGCATCTCTGTCATGCACCCATTTCCAGCATTTATCTGGTTAAAGGTATGGCAAGGCAAAGGGCCACATGCTGCTGTAACCCTGTGTCAGCACCAGAGCCAACAGACAGCTCATTCCAGGCTATAATCACTTGTGGGAAGGAGTTTCATATTTGAGCAATGCTGAATGCAGGATGCCTCTACTCAAACTTTTTGTTTCAGAAGTCCCAAATGAACCATGAAACAAAAGAACAATTTATCAGGATTGTTTATTAAAATAAAGAATATTTTTGATTTTTACCTAATCAGACTTGTTGTCATGATTTTTTTTTAACTAAAGGAGGGTTTGCTTTAATTCTAACCCCATGCTTTCTGGCCAAATGGCAGCCTAGTGAATACATCAGCCTAAAATCTTGTGACCCTTGGTCTCCCTCTTGTGGCAACCTCACACTGAAGTGCAGTTTTCTCTTGCTACAGTCTCTTAATTTTTTTGTTCAGTTCTACTTATTTCTGGTCTTCCTCTAAATACTTGTCTTATGTGGGGAAAAAAAAAATCTACATATAACCTTACCCATGTGACAGATAATATTTACCCTGAAAAAGCTATCCATAAAAGAAGTGATATCACTGATTGCCTCTTCTGAACTGTGTCTTTATGGAGATTTAAGGCTTTCTGCAAATCACAATGCAAAAATACGCTATACATGTTACTGCAATGCTCTTGAGGGAGAATACTGCCTGTTTGACTCCATCTGAGCTCTTGTTGGATTAGGATTCCAAGCCTTCATGGCATCAGCTTTTTGAAATGAGTGATCAGACCACTTCCCTTATCTTTGTTCTCTGTGAATCTCTTCCACACTATCCAAACTTGATCTAAGCCCACTTCAAATGAAATGAGATCTCCCTGTGGTCACTTTTTAGAAGAGCAGAACCTCTGGCCTGTACTTAAAAATATTTCTTCTTTATGCAGTTGTCCTGGCTAACTCCTAAGCATGAGTGAGGCTGAGATATTTTTGGTCATGGACACTGGGATCCATGGGATTTCTTAGTGCAATGCCAGGTATTAGTTCCTTGTTCATCTTGGCTTTATCATTGTCTCTGAAATGTGTATATGAGGATAAAACCCATCACCTCGTCTAGAAAATCATTCTATTATTTGCTTCTTTTACTTGTGTATTTACCATTCACATCCCTTTTGAGTAATATTAGCTTTGGTTTCATTTGGCCTACATAAACAGAGACATTACTTCAGTAATCCTTGCGTGCCTGTCGACCAGCTAACCTGGAGACATTACCTACAGCTATAAAAAAATGCTTGTCCATCTGTTAACTACCTAGATATTAAGGACACTTACAAGGAATTATCCTTACAACTCACACCTTAATCTCTGGTCTTCTGAAATAGCCAACAAGTCAGCAAGTGTTTGTTATGGCCACTGGTCTTTGACTTGGAAAAAATTCAATGGGTACAGGGCTGAAAAAATGAAATCTGTTATTTCATAGCTCTGTTGAACAGTTAGCACACAACCATTCTCACTGCTATGTGATGAAAGATGCAAAGTTTGGATAACAAACTCCTTTTCTGCTGATTCCAATAAAATGCTGTATTATCTCAAAGGGAAGTTGTCCTCACCCTTAAGAAAGTTCCTGATTTTAAGATAAATTCCCTAGAAACATCTGGCCTTCCTTCTGGATAAATCTGATTAGTTTCTTTCAAGAGGAGTTAGCATAAAGAAGTGGGAAGTTATGGTTGCTTTTATTCTGCCAAGGACACATTGAAAAAGAGAAGTCAGAATGTAGAGAAGCAAAAGCTCCCTCAGCAGCCGTGCCCTTCAGACCTGCCTGGACATTACATTAACAAATTCCACTTACTAGATCTTTCGTAGGGTTTCGGACACGGAAGAAATACACAACCAAGGAAGTAGGCAAGAGCTCCCAGATGAAAAGGATCACTCCAAACACTATGTAACCTGCATCTCCCAGCTGACATTTCAGATCTGCCTGTTGAAAAGTAAAAGAGTAAAGTGTTTAAAAATAAAAATGGCAGCTCATTTAAAGTGCAGGAGGCAATGCCAGAAATTCCATTGCGCAGAGCCAGATTAACCTGGCTAATGATTAAAAGCATACTAAAAAAATCAATATGCTGTCTTGGGTACGTGATTTCCCTTTCCTCCTCCTGCTATCTTTCCTTCAGAAATATCAGTTTAATGCAGGGGTCTTCCCATCTTAAAAGCCTGGCATGCAATCACTCGATGAAGTGATCAAATTCAGGTAATGAGCACTAGTTTTCCAGTCCTTTTGCTGCTGGGTATAATTGTAAAGGAACAATCAATGGTCAAGGGCATTGCTTTTAAAAATGAAAGGCTTGGGTCTGTTCAAATTGGTTCACATTCTAAGGTTGAATAACCCTGCTGTCACTGCAGCACTAGCTGTGATCTTCTCTCTAGATCTCTACCACTGCCCATAGCTACAGAGGGCAAATCCTGTCCTTTCATGTGTTTTGTACAGAAGAGAAAAGGGTGTTTCTGACCCGTGACCTGAGGCAATACTACGGTACATTTATTGGGCTGTAATTTTAAAAGTGACTTTTGATTCTGATACCTAATTGAGTACCCATTCCTTAATTCCAGGCTCTTTACATATAGTTCAAATAACTTACCCCAAAATCCATGCAATCCTAATGTCACAAGCCAGAATAGATGTTCAAAAAATGTAGTAGTTACTCAAGGGCTAAAAAGCATTCCAGTGAGCTCCCAGTGAACAACCTCTCCCTCCAGAGGGCAAACAGGACCAAGTCTGGCCATACCAGCCCCTGTTTCTCCAGACTGTCAGGATCAGACCAAGAATTGTCCCCTGCAAGGTGTTGGCAGCAGCAACAGCAATTCCTCAGGGCTTAACAGGAGGGAAAATGCTTGATTCAGGAGAACCGTCAGAGCCTAATGCCTTTCTGCCTAAACCTGTGTGCTCTAATTCCACCAGCAACACCTGCAGTCCTCTTCTCTGCACTGCAGCAAGGTTGATTAGAGGTCCCTTGATAGACCCTATTCAACTAACTCATAACAAGGTCCTCAGGGCACTCCTATCCTACTCTTTACCTACTTCTTAATTAGAGTTTTACCTGCTGCTCAACAGAAATTTGTTAATGGCTGCAGGTTTGATTGGCCACCCTGGAAATACAAGGTCCTTGAGTGGCTGAGAGTGCTGCTTTGGGTCTGCAGGTGCTTGCTGTCTGCAGGGGAGACATGGGATTTTGAGGCTGAACAAAAGATACTCACGGTCCAGACCCAGGCCTCCCATTTTGCCTAGCCTTGAAAGAGCTGGAAAAATACTGGGACCTAAATACATTCTCCAAAGCAGAGAAAGGAGTTAGATGCTGAAATTTGTCAAAATTTAACAAAGAATCCCCTGCTATTTCCTTTACTGTTTTTATTACTGTTAGTTTTCAGTGTAAATTGTCACTTGCAATTAAAGGTTGGGAAGAGTTGTAGCCTTAACCTCAAACTACCAAAACTGCCATGCTAATGCCAAAATTAAAGTAAATAACCCCATAGCCCTGGATGGGAGTGGGAGATGTTTCGATGTCTTAGAACTGAGCATTTAAGTGGACTCAAGTACTGTCTTTCTGTTTCTCCAGGTACAATACATTGGACAAAATACCTCTCTGTTTCAATAAAAGGTGCTCTTTCTTTTGACAATATAATCAAGGTAAATAAAAGATTGATTTTTTTTTTTTTTTTTTTAATTATTTGTCTTGTGGTTACTTTTTTCTTTCAGCACAGAACTGGAGCTTTTATCCTTATGCCAAAATTATCAGAAATTTGTGTTCCTGGAGGAAAACAATCTTAATGCATTGAATAAAAGAAAAAAAAAATAAGGTTTGAATATATTTATTCCTTTTGTGATAGCATTTAGGAAGTCAATCATCAGATAGAGAATGTGGTTTTCTCATTAGCCAATATTTTCATACTTGCCTGATCTGACACGTTGTACCAATCATAATCAAATGAGTTGACTTTCTTGGTTTGGGAAAATGATAAGATGAACAAGTTGTAGCAGGCTCGTGAGGTATAAAGTAGTATAACAGTCACTCCTATACTGGTCACCTGACAGACAGATGAGCCCTGGAAGAGAATTAAGCACAGGTTATTATTCATAAGGGAAGTTGAGAACAACTTTGCTTTGCATGGACTGCAAGAGTTGTCATGTTACTCTGTCTCATGCGATTGACTTTTTGTCTTCCTTTCTTTGGCCAATATATCCTATGCTATGTATATTCCTGTATTTTATCAGCATAGTGGTTTCCAGGCAATGGTAGCAGTTCCAGCCCTTAGCAAGATGGGTTGTGACTAATTTTTACATTTTGTTGAACAAGTGCTATTTTAAGAGCAGTGAAAACACGTAAGACCACACTTGGTATGGTGGAGTGCCAGAATTCAGCCTTCAGCTCTGCATTAGCTACAGAGCATCCTGTATCAGATGCTGGCTTGCATGATGCAATCTTGCATCTTTTTACAACTGCTTGCTTTGCACCAGTTTCCTAAGTACAGAGCAGGTCATAACACTCAGCACTTAAACACAGCACAGACAGGAACAGAACATCCTGCATTAGTTAATGTCAACACAGAGGAGACAAAGTGGAAGCACAGCCTGTGGGCAGAGTCTGAGTTGCAGCTTGGGCACAAGGGGAGGAATAGGACTGTGAAATTGCAACAGTTCCTAAGCCCTAGAGAGAAAACTGGACAAAGCAGGGGAAAGAGCCTGATCCAGTGAGAGGAGTAAGTGCCTGACCACTGTGTCAAGTGGGCAGGGTCACTGTCAGGGGCTGAGACACGAGCACAGGAAGGAAGTGGCGGAAGGAAGTGGCAGAAGGAAGTGGAGGAAGGAAGGAAGTGGCGGAAGGAAGGAAGGAAGTGGCGGAAGGAAGGAAGTGGCGGAAGGAAGGAAGTGGCGGAAGGAAGGAAGTGGCGGAAGGAAGGAAGTGGCGGAAGGAAGGAAGTGGCGGAAGGAAGGAGGGAAGGAGGGAAGGAGGGAAGGAAGGAAGGAAGGAAGGAAGGAAGGAAGGAAGGAAGGAAGGAAGGAAGGAAGGAAGGAAGGAAGGAAGGAAGGAAGGAAGGAAGGAAGGAAGGAAGGAAGGAAGGAAGGAAGGGGTGAGTCATGGCTGCAGGGATCTGTGTGAGTCTGATCAGAGAGGCAGGCAGATGTACAAAAATGGGACTAGCTTTGAAAGAAACTCAAAGTGAATTCTTCGCAGTTGGCTCTGGCATAGTACTTTGTACAGCCAAAGGAGGAAAGATGGGTTAAAGTGCTGTGTGCATTTAGAGGTAAGTTGCCTTGCAGTCATTTGCTTCTCTAGCCCTGGCCTCTCCATCTCCTGGCAGAGACCCACACCAGGAGGATGGATTCTTTTCATCTATATGAGAGAGACAGAACAGGACAGAAGTTGCTCCTCCCTGCCACAGGACCTTTTAAACCAGTGCAGGAGACTGGAAAGTCTGCATCCTATTCTCTCTGCTCACACACTCTGCTTCCAGGTTTGCAGCTGAGGGGCAAAAGTTCAAAGCATTGTGGCCAGCAGAGCAGACATAGCAGAAGGGCTAAATAAGTATCAGAGGAAGTCACCAAGCCTCCATGTCCCAAATTCCTGGACTTCAGGAGACTACCAGGGCTCCAGTGCTGCTCACACATGCTGTTTGCTATCAACCCTGCAGCTTTATTGACCCAGCTCCTCAGTCTGCCTTCCCCAATAAGCATAAGTAAGAGGAGCTCAGGGAATATTTAAAAAAAAGCCTGCAGAAAACAGGCTTGCCTCTCTTTCCAGCAAAATTACATTGGCTCAGTTTGGAGCAGTCAGGCTCTGAAAATAGCCAGTGCAGACAATGTCTCTGAATTCCAGCTTATAACAGCCTGGAAACACCACCATTCACCTGGCCATAACCTGCAGCCATGTCAGGAGTGAGCCAAGAGACTGAAGCTACTCAGGAATTGAAGATAGATCCATAGCAGGCAGTGGTGAAAGCTGTGGCAATACCAGCAAGCAGGAAATGCTTTGAAGAGGAAATGTTTGCTAGGCACTTCTCTGTTTTGCTAGGCACTTCTCTGTTCTCCTTCGATACTAACAAGTCAGTGGTGCTGTCATGGAAACCGAGGGAGAGAGAGCAGAGAGAAGCTGCTGACTGGCACATACCATACCCCAGCTCAGTGGCATTTAGAGATTGCAGATAGCAGAAGCAAAGAGCAGAACGGGGTTGGTATTTCCCTGTATAAATTTCCCTACATAGCTGTCATTCTTTAACAGTTAATAGTTAAATGTATACAGATTTAACAAACTTCCATCCCACCAAACACAAAAAAAGGGATAAAAGTGTCCTGGTTCTGTTTCCAGTCAAATACACTTAGTGGATCTGTGAAGGGAGAGGGCAGCAGTGAAAGTAAATCCAGAGGAATCGTTTTTCAGTCACAGGCCCTTGCAGAAAAGAAGGGGAGCCCCAAGCTGGTAGTGTGCCCCACCACATGATGCATTTGGGCAGCACAGAACTGGCCCAAGTCAGCCACTAAGGGCAGGGCTGTGCATCTCCTCAGTGCTGGCACAGCCCTGGCACAGAGCACCACGATGATTCCCCAGGCCAGGTCATGGAAATAAATGTGTTTTCACGTGTGGTCAGAAGATACATGCCAGCAAATGGGAGATACAAATAAAAGGCTGCTAGTACTGATGGCTACCTACATGCACCACAGAGCATGCTTTATCTCCAACACTATTTCTGTCATATCACTGCAGAGAATGGATTTTTCTTCTCTAAACAGTTTTTTGGTTTAACAGTGGCAGATAAAACCAGGATATTTTATTCACTGCTAGTTTCAGTCATCTGTATCCCTAAAGTATGTGCAGCCAAACCCTATTGGAAGTCCTCAGAGGAATTCCCATTTCAGGTCAGCAGAAAGGAGGAGCAAAGCACTCTTTAACTCTCATTTCCACATTCAAACTTTCATCAGCTGAGTGTTCTGTCCTTTCCCATCTGCAGTAATGTTAGAGATTTTTTGGGTTTTGTGAAATAGTTTGGAGTAAAGAAGGTTGGGCTTCCTGCAGGAGAAAACAGAACAAAACCAAAACAAAACAAAAACAGAACCAAAGCCTCCTTTAGGTTAACACTGCTTTGTTACAGAGATTTATGCTCCTGTGATTTGCAGCACAAGAAAAACTTTTCTTACTAAAAAAAATAATCCATTGCCAGTGCCCTTTGGTCAGCAAATGACAGGCTTGAAAAAACAAAACTGAGCTGTGTTTTTAAATCTTGTATTCAGCCCTGAACTTTTAGTTGTTGTGAAGCACAGCCAGATTTGATTAAACAGGAAGTGTACTCATTTCATCTGATTAGGTAAATGTAGAGAGGAATTCTATGATAAGATTTTCTAAATAGCAGCTGAACCTTAGATTTTCAAAGGATTTGTTGTGGTAATGGCAATGTGTTATTAGTTAAACTGATAATTTAAGATTTAACTGTCTTCTGCAATTGCAAGGACTTTTGAAAGCCCTGTCTCATTACTTACAGATACAAAACATCTCCACTGATTTTATAATAAACACTTTGAAGCGCAGGCTTATATGATGCCACCCAGCTCCTAGACCACTGAATGTGTCCAAAGATATAAACCTAACGATATTTCTTTAAAGAACATCCTGTAGAGTAATAGGAGGCACTTTTTAACCCCTTTTCCTAGCTAAGTTATAAATATATTAAGGCTTTTAAAACACATTCTCATTATCTATAGGAATATATATAAGAATATGCAAATGTATAAAGGGAGATTCATATTTCTCTGTCTGGCTTATCTTCAGCATCCTGCTACTTTAAACAGTTAACTTAGTCAATGATTTGCCCAGCTGAAGGATTTTGAAGTACAGGCCAACTTCTATGTTGCTGTACTGAAATGAAATGATCTTCAGACAAGGGACCCAGAGAAAACAGCGTCCACTTGGAAAAAAAGCTGTGAGAAACTTCAGCTAAAAATTTACGTAAAATCTGCCTCAAAAACACATATTTGTGATCACTGGTTTTAACCAAAAGCTCCCCTTGCTACCATTTATTATTTAATTCATGTACTGAACACGAAGGCCAGCCAAGTGCAGGCTGTAAAGTTTAAAGCCTCTGGCTCTCAGGCTTTGTGGCTTTGCCTTGCACTGCCCTCGTATCTCAGAAGGTACTTGAAAAGAACTGAAAATGTACCTTACCTTGGACTCCAAGTAAATGTTGGCTAAAGACATCTTGGAGATCTTATACAGGCAGATGGAGAGTGAAACAGCGCAGAGCACAAACAATGTGTCATTAATTGCCACCCGGACAGAGACAATGATTTTTCTCTCTGAATTCTGTGTCCTCACCAATACTGCACATGTTAAATTCACCAAGAGGAAGAGGAGACTTATGAAAAGAGAAGCCAGGTAGAGGGGCAACCTGGGAGAGTGAGAAGAAAACAGTTTTAGCAACATTGTTCAGCAAGTGTCAATCACGAGATGGAGGTTGCACTCTGAGAAGTGAAATCTGCCTGTGTTGGGCTGCCACAGCTGACAGAGTAACCAGCTGCCTGAGCCAAAATCAAAGTGCTACAGATTGCTGGAGAGATTAATCTAGCTCATTTCAAACCTGTTTTTACAGTTACACAACAAGACGTAAGTAAAGAAGCTAATATCAAGCAGCAAAACATGGAAGATTGCAGCAGAAATACAACAGCACAGATCTGGAAAACTATAAAAATACATGTACCTTCTTAGACCCTTCACTTCATACACAGCACAAACACTCTGCCTACTCACTCCCAGAAGAAACCCCTCCAAAGGCCAAGTTACCTGGAATGGACTGTTTTTGATCCTGGTTTTACTATACCACCACTGCCATATAAAGCATCACTGACTGTTAATGTTTGCCATCAGATATCAAATTAGGGAAGTGTCTAACAGCAGGAAAAATCTCCAAGTTACTGGTTCCCTAGCTTCCATCTCTGTCTTTTTTCCTAAAAATTTGGTCATGCTCAACCTCTTGAAAGGAACATCAAGAAATTAAACAAGAAATGCATATTGATTCTGGGTTGGCATCTTGCCATCTAGGCCAGGGAAAAGGTGTGTTTACACAACCACAGAAGCAGACCTGGAACCGAAATGTGACAGACAGAAGCCCAGGAGCTGGACTGTTTTTATCCATCTACCCAGCACTGATACCTACAATATAAGCACACCATGTAATCAAGGTATTACATGGTATGTAATTTTTTTTTTACTATTACTGCTTCTAATTCTTCCTTATGCCTATACAAACCTGTGGGGCTTTCCATTAAAAAAAAAAACAAACAAAAAAGCCCCCCAAAACCCCCCATAAAACTAAAACAAAAAAGCATGCTTCCATTTCAAGTATGTGCTTAGTTCATTATCATTGCTGACCAAGGAAATTACTGATAAGATTCATAATCTGCAGTCACTGAACCAGAGGTTTTGCCCACAGCTTTTCATGCCTGTTGGGAACTTTGAATTTGGTTGACAACAAACGTACAGCCTGTCCCTGAGGAATCTGGTTCTGATTGTTTAACAATACTTTACCCAAGGGGGATCTTTTCCTTTCACACATTCATATTCTTTTGGGTTAGCATCAATGCAGCTACAAAGCTGAAGCATAGCTGGCTCCTTTTCAGAGGGCAGGAAAGGAGGAGATACACCTTTGAGATATTTTAACTGTGTCACAGGGAGAACTAAAAGCCTGAAAGCTTGTGAATCAATGTCTTTCTTTCCAGCTATATCTGGCAGTGAGCAAGGATGCTGTTTTTCCCTTGCCAGGCACAGAAATTCCCTCTCAGCAGGAAGATTGTGCTCATTCTTAACTTTCCAGGGCAGGGCTCTGTTTTTAGGATAAGCAGCTGGAGGTAGTTCCTTTAAGCCTCATAGTCTAATGCTGTAAGCATTGCACTCCTGAAGCTCCTCTTTCACACTTGTCCCTCTATAATGGTGGTACATTTACAGCTTACATCAGTACCTCAGGAGTCTTTAAATAGTGGTCACATGTCTTCCTCTCCTTCCCCTTCCAAAGCCCCATCTCTAGTCCTCTTGTGGGGGCTCATGAGGAAAGGCACACTCTTACATCTGCCTTGCTTGTGGGACAGTGAGTACATGCCCTCCTCTTGCTCACCTTAGCCAGAAGGACCTTCTGCTGCAGCACAGCCTGCATGCTGGCACACAGCATCAAGCTGGCTTGCAACCAGCAAGGCTGTGAGGCTTCCAGCCCAGGCTTCTCCTTTGCAGACTTTAGCAAAAAAAAAAAAAAAAAAAAAAAAAAAAAGGAAAAAGGGACTGTCACACTCTCATGCCCACACACTCTCATACCAGGGTGAGAGTGCCAGGGTGAGCTGTCATGGCCAGTCAGTTGTCCAGCTCTTCACATAATGAGCTTCCAGCCCCCTTATTACCACGATGTGGCTGAGGAAACGGCTGCCTGATTTACAATGCATAGAAGCATTGTTGCTGAATTTATCAAAAAGCACTGATAGAGATGCAGGCTGTGTCTCTAGGGGAAGGTTTAGGGTCTCAGCAGACTAAAGGCAGAAAGTATCATGACAATTCAACTACAAGGGCACCTACAAGGCATGAAGAAGAATATGGAGTATTACAGAAAACAGAAAAGGGCAAGAGAGGTGCTTATGGATTGCACCAGTGAAAGCACAAGTGAAAGTTCAAAGGCCTATTGTAACTAATCCCCACTTTCGGACTAGTCTTTAAAGGAGCCGTGTGTAATCTGGTTTGGCTGGGGAAGACACATGCCAGGCTCTTCTGTTCTTTCTGTGCCAGGCTGAATGCACCCATAAGTTTTTCTTTGAGCTGAAAA
This sequence comes from Pseudopodoces humilis, assembly GCF_049639895.1. Classification (NCBI taxonomy): domain Eukaryota; kingdom Metazoa; phylum Chordata; class Aves; order Passeriformes; family Paridae; genus Pseudopodoces; species Pseudopodoces humilis. Next base: position 45,142,750 of record NC_142202.1, on the reverse strand, counting down.
TAAAACCTCAGATAAATGCAGTGAGATTTGTTTGTTTAGCAAGAAAATCTGTTTGAAACTACAGTATTTTGTATGTAGTGTCTGAGGCTTGTGTGTAACAAGACATGCACACATAGCAGAGCAAGCCTCATCCAAACCTGGTGACAATAGGAAATTCCCAAGTACAGGGAGACAGTCAGAAGGACTGTTTAAATATGAAATTGGGCTGGAATAGGCTTCATCTTGAGCTCTTTTACTAATATTGTGAAGGCCTATTCTAAATAAAGTTTGCTTAAGATTTTGGATCCCAGGTAAGATTTTTTTTTTTTTTTTGTCTGAAATGATTCTGATTTCTGAGACCTGTGCCAGTTCACAGAAAACAGTCCTACCTCTCAGTTGCCCCATTTATGTTGCCATCATCTGTTGCAAAAATGGCAATACCAGGCAATACAGCCTCACACTTATTAAAGAAAATGGGGGGTAAAAAATCTAAAAGAGGATGTTCAGTAATGAAGAAAAATCAGATTCAGTAAGTGCAGATTCCAGACCTGTCTGTAGGCCTTGCATCTTTCCATCATTCTCCCTCAGGATCTGAGCAACCTAATCTAATGAAAGATGTCCCTGCCCATGGGACATGGGTTGGACTAGATGATCTTTAGAGGTCCTTTCCAACACAAGCCACTACATGAGTCTGTGTTCTTTCACTAGCTTGTTACAATTAATTCATCTGTGGGTGTGCACCTATTACATCACTTCAACTGCCCTGTGTAAGATAGCAAACAAGGTCAGCCTTATTAATATAGCTCTTTCAGACAAACCACTCATGCTGAGATCTAGATGTTAAAACAAAATACAACTGAAAACCCTTACCAACAGAGCTGAACAAGAAAGAAAAGGCTAGGACAAATTCAAGAGTGATTTGTATTAGAAATCCAGTAGGGAAGAGTCAGGGTGGACATGGAGCTGTCGTGAGGCTCCATGAGACATGAGTCTGTGCATGAGTAATTCTAGCCACAGGACATTTGTGTTTAGGAACCCAAATGCTCCAAGAGCTACATGCAGGTTGATAATGTAGTCACTTCATAGGCATTGACTAAATATCACAAGCTCCCTGTGCTTCAAGAAAGACATTTTCAAGCAGTTTTCAGGAATAAAACCTTGCCACAAGCATCAGTAAGAGATGAGGTTCAAAACTTCTAGCTCTCACCTCTAAAGCCATGCAGGAACCTATTCGCAGACAGTCCTCCACCACCCTGACCTGGCTCCATGCAAAGCGATCCTCTTTGTCTCTCCTGTCTGTGTGCCCTGTGAAGGGCAGGCACATCTGCTCTGGGGGGACCTGCCTGGGGTGTACTCTGCTTGTCTGACAGCCCATTCTCCTGGATTTTCTGCCCGCAGGAACCAGAGTGCAAAAGGGGGGTTCAAAGCTGCAGTTCAGCCTGGAGTCCACATTCCTGAGCCAGCCATCACACCCTGCATTTCCCATGCCCTCCCCAGCTCACCTCAAGCCTGCTCTCACTGTACTGCCCTTATACCAAACATGGTTCCCAAAGCACTTGGTACAGATGATTGCCCCACAAGCTGTATGAAAACCCAGTAGGATAACAAATTTCTAGATAATATGCTAGATATTATCTAGTGATAATATTTGCCCTGTTGATACAGTACTATGTTCTCCTAACAGTCAGCGAGTAACAAGTCAGATTGCAGTTTAAAATTATTCTGTTTTCCTATCCTGAATTCATATTGTAAATTCTTTCTTCAGAATGGAGACAACCTCTCTCTCCCCCCTCCTTCTAAACAGCATTGCCCAACTGAGGCTTTTAAGCATTGCCACAACAAACATTAATTTATTGAGCTCTTCCTGAGCTTTCTGGACACTACTGCCCTTTGGGTTTTTTTTTCAAGTACACCCTGACAGTTTTTCTCCACAAAAAATGGCCAAATGAATCTCTCCACCTAAATGCAAATCTGTGGAGTCAGGGTAGGTTATCTATAAGCTCCCAAACATCACGAAATTGAATCCATTCTCCCTAGCTCTTTCCCTTCACAACTTGTCCATCATGTTCTATTACCAGTGACCTCACAGGTTAAAACATACCTACTCCCACACATTCCTGTCAAAAAACCAAAACACCACTCTGCTTCTTCAGCACTGGATCTAAATCTACCTAGTAATACAAATGTTAAGAACCAGGAAACAAATGCCCAGGATGGGTGTTTTCTGCTTGCATTTGAAATATTTGCCTTTGAAATATGTGACTGTCTAAAAATTATTCTTGTGCTGGGAAAGGACACAGTCTCCTAAAGGGCATAGGAAGAAGGTGGCTTCAGAACCATCATCATGAAACAATGGTATATGAATATGAATAACTGAAATACTGGTGCCACAAATTAGAAAAAATGTTTCTCAAACAGCATGGCTGCTCTTCTTTACCACACTGAATGTTTGCATAGTTCTTACCTGTATTTCAGTAGCTCAGGGGAATATTTTGACTTAGCTTTGAAAATCACCTGCAAAACAAAAAAATATTGCATCAAACATAGCATACATGTCAGCTAAGAAAGACACTGTGAGTCACAGCAATTCTGTCTCACAGGCCACAAGATCTGTCATGACAGGTTTCATTACATAAAGGATTTGCATGGATTGCTTACCCACGGCAGGCAAACCCTAAGCAAAGTACTAGAACCACTCAGCAGGCAATCAGATCCACTTCTATACAAATTGTCTACACTATTATTTTCACTTACTCTAGTTTAGGAGTAAGGTCCTTTATACCAGTATTAACAAAAGGATCAATGCCACATATATATATGTTATATATATAATATAATCACAGAGAGAAATTATTATAGGCTCTTCCATGACCTGACAGTATATATCTCCCACATCAACCAGATCACACTAGGGCCATGAAGAGCCCATCACAGTACCCTGGCCTGAAATTAGATATATACTTCTACATTCATGTTACATTGCCAAAAATATGCCACTGAGAGCTAAACTCATTATTTTACTCTGAGGTATGATTTGGCTTCTTCTGACTGTCTCTTCACTGTACAACAATATATGCTTTTACAGAGAGATAGCTCAAGCCCAGAAGTTAGCTTGCTGTACCAGAAAAGATAAAATACTGACAGGTTTTCTTTAATGTAGCTAGGTGCCATCAGTCATAGTTGTTTAACCACCATCAGAAATTATACAAAAATATATTACCATATTTTGTATCTAATTTATTAAAAAATTACTTGAAAGTATCACTGCTTTTTTTATAAGCTAACATGGTTTCCAAACAAACTTTGTTTACAAGTTAATTTAAACCAACAACAGAGCACACTGGTTACTAGTGTTATAAAACTGCATGATGTATGACTTATTCTGGGTTGTTTCCCAATCATTTTCTTCTCAAGTTATGCTATCTTATCCATTTACCTTGGTTTTGCATGCCCTTTGGTAATGTTTGCATAATATTTGCTGTGATTATTATGCTTTCCCAAGGAGACAGGACTTAAATGATCACAATGTGACAGTAGATGTGTCTGCCTGTCAATCTCTTTATCTGGCCTTTACTAATCTTAAAATACTTCAGAAAACTGATGGGAAAATGCTTGAAGTATCAAAGGCATGATCTTTTATCACCCTTCTAAAAATCGATGACTCAAAGGAAAAAAGGAATTCTATACATGTATCTAAAATACGTCCTCTGTGAGGAGAAGCCTACATAATGATTCTACACATCACCCAATAGGGGAGGGTCTGCATAGCAAAACATTGTAAGAAATTCTCCAGTTATGGGAACAACTGAGAGTCAATCATGAGACATAGATCTGGAGAAAATCAGGCTCAGCTTGTTCCAGAGCTCCTGGAACAACTTGTCATTTAACTCCTATTCACCATAAACAGCTGCCTTGACATGGAAATTATTTTTGTGATGCATCAGCCTGCTTAGCACTAGCTGAAGCAGCAGAGAACACTAAGTTTTTCAGCAAACTGAGAATAAAATTGAAAACTTGGGGTAAAAATTATCTAAAAATATTCTGCAACCATTGATACTGTTTTAAAATAGATAATATCTCTGATAGTATCCCTTATTGAAGAGTTTTGTGATTCATTCTCCAAATTCCTGGTTCATGAAATCTCACAGGAATTCAGGAAGGAGTTTTAGGTTGTTTTGTTAAATTGCTTTTGAAAGGAAAGGTATAAGGGGCTTGCAAATGTTCTGCACTTCTGCTGTGCATAGAGAGTAGCTGTCACTTTCAGAGAAGAGATGAAGTTCAAAATACTTCCCAGATACTTTTTGTACAAGATTTCTTGCCTACCCTGCTTATTCTGGAAGGGAGGGAGGAAGAAGATTCCTCACCGCAATGAAACTAAGCAAGTAATCTTTGTCTCTAGGGCCATTCCACAAGCCTCACCTATTGTGAGTAGCATTTATACACACTGTACTCTTAATTTTGACACCTTTCAGGAGTTGAACTGAACAGAAGAGTTCAGAGCCTCTGCAAAGAACCTCACAAGACAAGCAATTTCCAGTGGGCAATGAGTTTTTCTGGTTTCACAAAACCTAGCAAATATCAAGTTCCAAAATACCATCTCCAGTGGTTACCCAAAAATGATCTACTCTTCCCTCTTAAGTCACGAAGTCCTATCACATAAACCAACCCAAGACCACTGCCCATCAAAATCTTCATGCATAACTTAGATAAATCCAAATGCAATGCTCCTGCTGCAGATCTAACAGGATCTCAAGATTCAAGATCACCAAAACAGCTGTTACTGTGATTCTGCATTTGGTGAACCTGTCCCAGGTGATACATGTTCTGAAATTTTCAGAGCAGAATGATTATTAAGAAAGAAAATAAATACTGTATTAAAAAAAAAAAAAAAACAAAAAGGATGCTATATAGAATGAAAGCTACACTTTAAGGCATGGAGAATTCTTACCAATTCACTGCTGGGCAGGAGCACAGGCAGACAGATTCTGCCACCTTTGCTTAAACATTGATGAGGCCTTAGTTCATGAGTAGCCCTGCTGGAAGCAATGGGATTGTCACCGAATAAAGAGTTGTTCAGTGGGAGTAAGGATGTCAGAAGCTGATCTCAATATACCTTACATGCGTGGGTGCAGCTTTTTGCATTTAGCATTTAGCTCAAGAGACTGGTTGCTCAATGGCCCCTCCTCGCAGCAGTATTGAGAAAGCTTCCAGTCAATATCTGAGTCATCTAAGTAAGTCTTCCAGCAAACCAGAGCAAACCAGACTATTCCTAAGAATAGACTAAACAGCAAACAGAGATCAGGCTCTTTTGAAAAGATCCTTCAGAGAGGCCCAAGATGAACAGGGAAAATGCAGTGAAAGTCCTTGCTAATTTTCTTATGTCTAAAGGGTTACTTTTTAGTCCCAAAACTATTTCTCCTTCTGCTTGTTCTTTGAAAGAGAAATATCCTGGTTTGACTCTCTGTTTCTACCAGAGGGCTGGAAACCTCAAATGAAATTCTCACACCCCCTCCTCCACTCCCCTGAGGTATATGTCTGCATATAAAACTGCAGCAGTTCAAAAGGACTCCAAAAATCTCTTCATACAGCCAGGGAAAATTCCCATTGTGGGAACTGATGTAAACAGCTGACCTTAGACACATTCTACCAGGCCCCAGGAGTGGGGATGGCATGGGACCCACCAGCAGCTTGGCTGCAGACAGCTCTGCTGGGCAGCAGAGCAGGCAGACAGGGCCAGGCTGTTTTAGCTGATGAGAGTTCCAGCTTATCAGGAGCCACTTTGGCTCTGTAAGTATCAGTGAAACAGCTGTCAAAGCCAAGACAGATATTCCCAAAGCAAAAGAAAAATAAAATCTCCCTGGAGCAATTTTCGTGTCTATGCTCTGATTTAGCTGAACTAATGTGATGACTGGCACAAACCTCTGCTGTACCTCCAGTGCTAGCTGATCAATTCACTTTTACAGGAGCTATACAGCTCAGCTTACCAAAAAGCCTCAGATATGTGGTAAATGCTTGCCTATGTCTCAAACTGGCCCTCTGCACAGGAATAACGTACAGCTTTATTTACCACATCTCACTTCAAAAACCCCATAACAAACATAGCATGCACTTTTCATTTCCAGTTCCTTTCACCACAGTCCCTCTCTTCCTCTGTCCCACTCCATGCAAACTTCCCTTTGAAACCTGAAAATATGCCACAACCTCATCACCAGCACATTTACCTTTCTTCTGCTGTGTATCTTTCAGTCCCAGGCCCACCTTCCCCTTTCTCTCTTTCTTCCATGTCCATTCTTTTATCTGGATCAGATTTGCCAAAATAGGCAAGTTTTCCCTCTACTCTCTAAATTCTTCATAGTTTGTAAGGCCTACAGACGTGACAACATGACTCACTACCATACTCAGTCGACCATGAATTGGTAAAAATAGACCTAAATGGACAGGGATGATTGTGGGGGCTGACAATCACTGTAAACTTTCAAGAGTAGCTTTCCTATCAAATTATTTTCTAAGTCAAATCACCTCATTCTTCATGTCAGATGCTGACAGCCAGCCAATCTGCACTTTGTCTTCTGTAGATACAATACTAAGGGCAACATTTTTCAGCAAGCATATTTGCTGATTCTTTGTCATATGTAGGTAGCCTGCCATGTAGTTCTATATACATCTAAAGTTTGTTTTAAATTATTAATAAGTTTTATTATGTATGCTTTATTTATTTCTGCTAAAAAAGATCTCCAAAATAAAAAGCCCTCTCTGCTCTCTCACTGGTGAGAACTTTTGAAATGCTATCTTCAGTAATTAGAGAATGAGGAATTTTCTTAATTCTCCTCCCAGAGCTAACATTTACTCTGGTTCCACTGAAATACATGAAAATTTTCTGAAAGCCTTGCGCTGTTTTTACCCCACCCTGCCAGGCATGGCCAGCTCCCCTCTGAACTGTCTTACTCTGTACAACTTCTCTTCATTTGAAAGTCCCTGATTTTATCAGCACTGCCTGGGAGGCAGGGTAAGCTTCTCAAACCAGATGCCAAAGAAGAGGGAAGATGGTTAGGGAGGAGGAAGGAGAGGTAAAATCTGCCTACCAGCCTTCTCCACCCATACTGTCTCACAGCTCTTTAGCTCAGCACTACTTTCCCTTGATGTTGGAGAAGTTCCCAACATGACGACAAAACCTAGAGCCCACCCCACTGTTTTCTGTGCTTGGCCGCAAGGGAGGCCTGGGATTTTCAGTGAAATTTATAGGTCATGGTCTTTGGCCCTGACCTTGTTCTTTGAGTCTGTAACCCTCCATCCCAGCCTCTCTCCTGCTTCATTTGTTTTCTCTTCCCCAGGGAAAGGCAAAGCCTGAGCAAACAGGACAAAGTGAAGCAAGTCCTTCTCTGCCCATCCCTCACATGCACCGAAAAAGGCAACTTATTTTTTTCCCAGAGCCTCTTTACTCTTTTACCCACAGCAGTAACAGTAAAGTCTGAGGACTCATCTCTGTGTCCCCTTGGCAGGGACAGGGAAGATATGAGAAAGCAGGACATAAATAAAAGAGTGCCCAAATCCTGAAATCCTCACTTCGTTATCCTGGGATCCCTCACTGTGGGATCCTCCACTTCTTTCCCTTTAAAGTGGAAAAGATGTTATTAAGCAGAAAATATGCTTGGAAGCTGCATGTGTAAGGCAAAATCTCTATGAGATTTTTGGTCTCTGGAGGTGGAAATGCACTTTGGCTCCCTATCTGGTGGATCAGGATCAGGGAGCTGCTCTGTTTTGGTACAGTGCAGTTATTTGCTGGTGTTGGGCTACTGTTTTACAAAAGTGCCACTGGATCTCATCTTCATTTGAGATTTATTTTAATGATTCCCAAATAGGCAGAGAGCCTACCCTCCTGAGAGGGTAGATCACACTATTACTTTTCTTTAGAAGGGAACGAATACAGACACAGGATTAATAAATTCTAATACATTTACCAGTTCGACTAGGAATCATATTAATTTTCTCCAGTATGGGATCTTTGAGAGCAACTAATATTCTGTAAGCCTCATCTGCAGCACCCTTTCTACTTGCCCTAAATAGGGCATTACAACTGTATCAAAGGATCCTGAACTTGCCTCTTACATCAAAGATCCCATTTTGAGTCAAAACTATTTGATTCTAACTTCACTTTTTTTCATAGTTTCCCTGCTTTAGCAACCTGCCCCAACACACTAGAGCTTCTTCTGCTGCAGCTGCTGATGCTCAAGTCTGGGAACAAATCTCTGCTGTGCTGATGTCATCAGGGCTTATTTGTCTTGCTACACATAAAACACAGCTGAAATTCCCTATGGCTTTGGGATACTTATTAAAAAAGAGAATAGTTGTGGCTAACTTTCTGTCAAGTTCAAAGGTGCTCGTTCTTCAAAAAACACCCTTGTGTGCTTGCCAAATTAATATTTTGTTTGTCCAGGAGGATTTGCAATATTTTTTGAATCACTTTTTTTCTCCTCACATCTATGTTTAAAAGTTTTCCTAGCAGTGCCACATTTAGGAATGGTGGGTGCTGTACAGCAGATAATAAAAACCTGTGAAGTCCAGAGACCCATGGGATCTCTTCCAGTGCTCTATACATATACTATACACAGATCACTTCTTTCCCTCTAGCTAAGTACCAGTGAAACAGTAGGGACTTCATGCAATGAGACACAGCTGCAGACCCCTCTTGCCCATCTTCTACAGAATAAAAGGATGAAAGTTGTTTCTAAACAGGTCTGTGAAGTTTTAAGCTATTACTGAAAACAAAATTTTCCCTCTCCACCCCTTTCACACTAGTTCTTGCTTGCCTACTGTGGAAAGCTAGATGTACATTAAATACAAGATGCTGAATTTCAAGCCAAACCACCTTTTAATGGTTAGAAGTAAAGAAATAATAACAGTGAATTAAAAATATATTAACTTATTCTGTCATATATTCGTAGAATGGCTGTGCTTGTATTTCTTAAACCTTTGTTTCAGCCGGGGAGATATTTGAGATTAAATTTCACTGACAGCAACTAGCTCTAGAGCAAACAACAATGCTAATCTTATGTCTGTCTACAGTGGCACAAGATATTTAAACATTATGACGCACATCACAAACTCTGAAAGTCCCTGGCAAATATGTTTCAAAAACCTCACAGCAGCTCTTCAAGACAGGTAACTATTCCACTCTTTTTCAGAGGGGCTCAGAGGAAGATCATGAGGACTCAGGATGACAAAGCAGGAATTCTGTCTCAAAGGCAGAACCAACAGCCTTACAATTTTTTCTGTTTCCAACCACTGACTTGAACTTCCTGAACGCTATCAGACAACAGTGCTAAAAATAAGTGAAAAGGACATATGTGTGCATTCTGTGTGTTCTTTTCAGATCTTCCTCAGACAAAAGGAATGTTACCTGCAGCACTAAGCCTCCTGAGTGCTGACACTCTACTGCACAGACTGCTGTGCCCCCTCTGTGCTTGCTCCAGCCCAGGCTTCTCTTGGCCAAGAGCCAGGATGCTGCATTCTGCCTCCAGACTTCCACAGCAGCCCTACATGCGTGTCTGAGGGAAGAGTCTGACCTAAGGCTGTGACTTAGTCCCAGCACTGTGATGGGATGCACTGTGTGCTGGTGGACATTTGGCCCTGGGAAGCTGCACAGTTATCAAATGACTCTCACAATAGCTATGGGATAGAGCATAGGTCACCACATGCCTGAGCTGGATTTGAGTAGTATGCAGATGAAAGGTTCCTGTAATCCCTTAATATATCTCAAGTACCAGGGAGTGGAGCAGGGCGAGTTAGCAGGCATTTCAGATGCTGAATCCGTGAAAGCAAACCTAAGGACAAAACTGGGTATGTGGTTCTAAGTATTTATTACCCTCTACAACTCAAGTGATCTTTCAGCTGCCATGCTTACCATTGCTGCTTTTCCAGCCTTGGGACAGCAGCCCTTGCATGCAGTCTGGTGTCTCCAGCCAGGCTGTTCAGAATTGATAAGGCCTGTCATCCCTACACTGCTAAACACCACAGGGACTACAGAAGCACCAGCCCCAGGCACCGAGCTGGTTCCAAGTGGGGCACAGAGCAACATCCTGAAAAAGCATCCTGAGCACTGCCTGGAGTGCTTCAGGGCTGACTGATGCTCTCCTGACCAGCTGCGCCAGCACTGAGAAAGCGGACTTTGATCAGGGCCACATGAGTGCAGGCTTGGCATCCTGCTCCAGGCACTACAGTGGGATTGAGGAGAACTTGCTGTCCTGCAAGTTTCCTGTGAGATCTTAGGCAAGCCCAGCAGCCTTTCTTTGTCTCAGCATGCCAATATCCCATCCTTCAGCCAAGTGGAAGAGCCATGCTCACCATAAATATTTCCAAGCAATTCTAGCTGCAGCAACCAGGAGCCCTGTGCAGCTTAACTCATCTGGCTTCTTAGATGTCCATGGCACAGAAACACTCTAAAGACCTTTTCCTGAAATGGAGACACTATTTCCTTTACTCCACTATACAGCTAATTTACCTTTACATCAGAGAGTCCTTGAAATAGAGGGTGTATCTGTGCACAGCACTTAGCACTTACTGAACGGAGTCAAAGCTGTTACAGATCGTTACAGGAATTTGGGCCCACAGTAGGACTCCATCAACAGTTTCAATTGTTATACACATAATAGAAATCTCACTCAGAAACATCAGCCGACTTATGAAAAAACTGGGACCGGGGGTTTATTGCTGGCAAAATCAGACATTACAATTCTGACTGCACACAGAGATCAAGTCTGGTAAGCCAGGAGGTTTTTAAAGTCTAACAACAATAATAAGGCATAATAATAAAATTACATTTTGGATGTCCAAATTCCAAGGTCTCCTATACATTTTTTCTTCAACCTTCAAATTATTTTTATAGACACTAGACATGTTAATAGATATTCTCACAGTGATCACTTCAGGCTCCGGTTTCATTGTAACACTGATCTCTTGCATATAGACCAGAAGTTAAAATACCCAAATAAACAACTGAAATTTGCTTTTTGCATTGCCAAGGTACATTTGTAAAATTACATTTTTCTCATGATGCTCATATCATAAGGCTTTACCATTCAGCTAGATTTAATCAACTAAATATCTGTTGCTTACCTGCGTGAAGTAAAGATTCATCAGGGTGAGGGTGAAAAACTGGAGGCAGACTGGGAAGCAATAGAGAAGCCAGAAGATGAAGGGGCTGAGAGAATTTGCTGTGACAAAGTCTTTGAAGTAAAATGAAAAGAGCACTGTCCTAAGAGAGGCCCAAAACAGGCACAGAAACAGAAAGACAGTTTGGTAACTGAACCTCTTGTGCCTGTAGTGAAGGACCAGCCAGAGCTGGACGTAGATGAACACAAAAAGCAGTGAATAAAAAACAGTATATACAATGGTCAGGCCCAGCTTCACATACGGAGGGACAGCTGGCGTCAGGGTCGGCGGAAGGGTGTCATTTTTCAGTGGGTCCCACTCAGGGGCCTCCATTTGATATCGGGAATCGTCAGAATTATTTAAGTTTGGCTGCCGCTGTTGCCTCCTCCTCCTTCTCCTTTCATCTTCCTACAGCATAGGAATCAAGAAAATGAAAGAAAACAAGCTGCACTTCCTCTTTGGCAGCTCACTGTGGGCTGGTAGCACATGATCACAATTCAGAATGATTCATTAGGACTGCCTTTGTCAGCAATTGGCAGGGAACAGCTCAGAAAGCTGCTCTTTGCTGATGTCTCTGCACAAATCTTTACCATCCTTAAGAAACAAAGAAATCCACCAGCCCCTGAACGGTTTACTGCTAATTTTTTTCCTAAGGAAAATGATCTGGATTTTAAATTAGTTAAGTAATGTTCTATTTTCTACAAGAAGCAAGTACCTGACACTTACCCAATGGGAACCACATCATATCTTTGTAGGATTTTTTTTCTTGTTTCCTGTTTAACAAGTACTTCATTTAGCTGCATTTTGTTAGAAATCATTTTAAGCACCTTCAAGTACTCCTGAAATTCAAGCTGCTGTATTAAGCTGCTACAGCTCAGCTTGGCATTGCAGAAACCTTTATGTTTATAAAGAATTACACAATTGGCACAGCAAGTCTAATACATTCAGTATCTTCTTTTTCTTATAAAGTGCTTCATTGGAATGGGAGAAAAGATACCTCAGGACTTCCTGATATAAACCTAGCATACACAGGAACAAAATAAAACCTCCTAAAGATCTAAATTCACCAGAGCATACATGCAGCTACAGGTTCTTTCCTTGGTTGATTTTGTGCCATCACTCTGGAAACAGCTGACCGGACATGCCTTCTCACAAGTGTCTGGATGTGCCCTTGGGATGAAATCTATAAATTAATAGGTGCTTTGGCAGGCTGATGGGTCTGACTCACGGGGGTGAGAAGTGAGAACTGAAACTGAGTGGTTTAGACATTTGTAGTGTGGTCGAAATGCTTCGTATATCTCTAGGTCATGTATAGCACCGTGTACCATACAACAACAAGATCTTAAAAGCTACTTTGGTAACGGCTCGAGCACAACCATGTTTTTCTCTATCATTTATAACAAGCTGATTGCAAGAAGTGCTTATTACCTGGAGCAATCCCCAGGGAAGACCCCACATGTCTGGTGAGCAGTAAAAAAAAATTCCTGTGGTGGAAGGGTCCACGTAATGAACTAACACAGTGTACATGGTACACAGAAACTGACAATATCAACCAAAATAATGATTTTCATTATTGTCTTGCACTAAGAGGAGCTCAAAACTACTGTTTTGTTGAAAAACACAACTATCATAATTGTGTTTATTAATATGAATACAATATATAAAAATTTCGGTATCTATTTAAAAAGATCTCAAAGTGAACCCCATTCTGCCCTAGAATACTCACACTGAATCCTTAAATTCTGTTCCAGAAATCCAAGGTTAGGTACCGAAACTTAAGCAGTTTGGTTTTCAAGGTGCTGAGTAAACTCAGGTCCCATTGACTGCAAAAGGATTTGTGGGTTCTTAGTGCTTCTGTAAATTTGGTCACTGATTAAGGTTTCTAGATATGATTTTAAGACTCTTACCAGGAGCAAGCAGCCTTGAAAATCCCAGATAAACAGCTTACAGAAGAAGGGTGATACACAGCACTGGGTGACAGTCGATTTGACTATGTATAGAAATGACTATGTACAGAACACAGAGTGAATATGGGAAAGATGAAAGATGATAAGAAAATTCTAAGCACTAAAGATCATGTACATGTACAGAGATATGTCAGAGCTTGCAGAAAAAGAATTCTATGGCTTCAGCACAAATAAACTCGGACTTAGTTTTGAACTAGCACATGCTCCTAGACCCTGTCTAACTCTTGGAACTAAAAAAAATAAAACTAAAAACTGAAAAAAAAAAAAAGAGTAAAATTTACTTGATACCAGAGTAGGACATGGAAACTGAGCTGCTGAAGCAAGTTTTTCAGAGAAGCTGTCTGTACTCAGGCTGTAAGGTGCATTAGGAAAAGGTGGGGGAGGTAAAGGGCCTGAACAGGAGTTTAGAAAATATGTGTAACAAATAGGATACAATAAATTATATTTCAATAGATGATACAGAAGGCTCCATCTGCCAGGTCAGGAAAACATCTCCCCTATATTGAAACTTCCTCCTAGCAGACAAGGAAAACATCTTCCTAGCCTTCCTCAGTTCCACTAGTAGGCTAGCCTTGTGAATTTGTCAGTCTTTGCAACCCCAGTGCACACATACACTATCTAGAGGCCAGAGTACAGCAATAATAAATACATTGGGTTACATACCTGCTTTCAGCACAAACTTTCTGATTGTCCTTGTGGCTATCATTAACCCACAGTGGCCAAATGCACTCTATTGCTTTTTATCAGTGACCTATAACAGCTCTTCACAGCTTGTGCTGTAAGACTTTAACCTGCTAAATGGGGTAAAGGCTTCCAATGCATTCCTTCAGCAAGAGCCACCAGGATTTCAGCACTGCCACATGTCTGAAGTATTCTATAAAATGTACAGAGGAGCAGGAATCCATTTCCACTCAACAATCTGCTGGTTTAGTGTGCCTTTGTGAATGTGACTGTCAGCTCATGCTTTGGGGGAACATGTTGCAAACAGCTAAAAATGAAGTCAGGTGTTACCAAGGGACAGCAAAAACAGTGGTCACACAGATTGTGCCCCAGGCAAGTGTCCTTGACATAGGTGAGCAAAGGTTGGTTGTGAAACTTTGCATTACAGCATTATAAGAAACTTCTTCATGAACCAAACTTCCTGTGCAGCTCTTCAGTGCTTAGGAAGTTCAGCCACTTCTTGGTCTTCAGCAGACTTGCTGCTGTCCGTAGATATTGGGCAATTCCAAATGATCTGTTTGTGTTACTGTTTTCTTTCTAAGGGTCATTGGTCAAAGAAAGAAACTTCACTGAACCACCAGTGTTCAGAAAGTTGCTTATCTAGGCTGTGCCACTGCTATTTGACTTGAAATGAACAAAAGTAGGTAACATAAAGTGCCTGGATTCTGCAAGTTGACCTGCTGCCCCTGCTCCTGCGCAAAGAGGTCTGACTTCTCATCTTTGATGTCACTCGCAGTTAATGAATTTGCTTGCAAGACTATTAGCACTCTGCAACTATGGACCCTCATTAGTGTGTGGTTCTAAAAATCTTTTAGAAAGGGTTTTGCAGAGAAGTGCACTTCTGAGAAGGGAAGAAAATTAAGTAATTTAAGATTTTGTTAGATACCGAACCATCTTAATATTTGATTTTATACTATGGTAGTCCAGAAAACTTGTCCTCAGTCACATGGGCAGGTTTTTTAGTTCTCTTGAGGCTTCATGATTTCTTGGATTGTGTTTCTTATAACTACCAGGCTCTCCTGGTTTAAACCTGAAGTACTAAATAAAGTACCATAGCTGGACCTTAAAGTCTGTCCTTCTTCAAAAGTTGCTTTCTCTCAAAGTTATCAGCAAATTGTGAGCCCTTCTATTCAGTTCCACCCCAGCTGAGACATACCAGGAGAGGTTGTCAGATAGACAGGCCTCTTGCCAAACCAAACCAAACAAAAATGAACTGGTATTCTGCTTCAACATTTTCTTTTGCTCTGTACCCCATGAGGCCTGTGATTGCAAAACCCAACAACATTTTGAAGTAAATAATTCTTCCTATTTATACTCAAAAAAACAAGTGGGACAGAAGTCTGATGCTAAACAAGGTCTGCCAAGTATCTGGTGGAGAGTGGGAGTATTAATATTCTGAAATAGGCAAAGGGTAGAGATACCATGGAATTCATGATTATTTAATTCTCCCAAGTTTGTCACAACACTTACATCTAATCCTTTTTCATTTTGTGTCCCACAAAAGTAGGAGCTCAATTCCACGCCCTCCACTCATCTCCATTTAAATAATCTTTTGAATAGACAAATTCCTCTGAAGCCTTTTGTACTGTGACTATTAGAATACAGAAATTTAACTGTGTGGTGTAAGCACACACCATCTGCATCTAATACTTAGGCCAATGCAATTTGATGCATTACACAACAAGATATCACATTTCTTGATGAGACATGGTGGCCAGGATGCTAAAAAAAATGGACATTTCCTTTGAATGAGTTCAGCAATCTGATTTAACTACAGAGCAAGCACCTAAACTATTGCCTGCTCAACATGAAGGATGTATTTGCCAATAAATCCTGAACCTATAATTTCTTGTTTATCTTTGGATTCTGAGAACCCTGTTTGAAGCTTTTTGAATGCTACTGTATTGCAGAGCGTATGTACTTAGCCTTAGAAAATACTGCTGATGGGATACTTCTATCCTTCATTCAGAATGGGCTCATCTCCAAGTCATGGTCTACATCACCATCTCTGGGATCCAGCGTCTCTCTGCCATTCAACATTTAGCAACTCTGTTAAAAGCCAAACAGAGGGCTGGGAACCAGTTTTCTCTTGGGAAAAAAAAATGTCCTTTCATTGTTGGGCTTTCTCTGTGCCTGGGCATGTTACATTTCACTATTAATCCTGACACAGACCTCATACTCAAAACATGTCTAAATAAAACCCTCATAATAAATCAGGATTTATTATTCTAATCTCATTTAGGTCATACAGTGGCGTAAAACAGTACAAATGTAGGGCCTTAACCCATAATCCTTAAGGTAGCCAAAGCTTCCATTGGCTTCCCATAAAGTAATGCCTATGCTTTGAGGGCAGGAGCTCACCACACAAACTAATCAGAGTAATGCAAAGACCTTCAAAGAAAGAAAAGTGTGGTTTCATAATTTCAGCCCATACTGAAAGAAGTCTTCTTCTTGACCAGAAGAAAATTTTCTAAAATACGTAACTCAGTGAATAGAAGATTGAAAGAGACAAAGTCTGGAAACAGAAGCATCTGAACATGAGTGCTTCTGTTTAATTTTAGAACTTTGTCTCTATTAGGCTGGTTGAAGGTTGATTTCGGGCTCTCCTGCAGACTTTTCCATTGTGCAATATGCCATAGGAGCATTCTGAAGCTTGGAGTTGTAGTTTGGATTCCAGACTGGTAAGAAAGTCCCGGACACCCTGAAATTTCTGTCTGTGTGGCATGTTCCTTGGTATTTAAAGCTAGACTCAGCAAACTGAGATGTAAGATTAAAAATAATCAAACGTTATTTGTTGTTTTTCACTGTTTAAATCGTTCTTTTTAGCTTTCAATTTTCTGGATGCTTCCATAA
This sequence comes from Pseudopodoces humilis, assembly GCF_049639895.1. Lineage (NCBI taxonomy): Eukaryota > Metazoa > Chordata > Aves > Passeriformes > Paridae > Pseudopodoces > Pseudopodoces humilis. The sequence continues at coordinate 45,126,083 of NC_142202.1, read as the reverse complement.
CCCAGAAAGACACTTTGAACCCTTGCTACCTCAAGCAGAATAAATCCTCTCCTTTGCTAGCCTTCTCTGCTTTCCTTGACTTAAGGTTTACCACCTTCTTTGCACCCATCCCCAGCCCCCACTGGAAAAACCCATCAAAAGGGAACTAAAGCAGTTGGGCATTTCCCTTCAGTGGGGATTCCCTTAGATCTGTCAGCTGTGCATGATCTGACTGGAAAAAAAAAAAAAAGTGGATTAGATGTGTACTGATAACAGAGGAAGTTGGATTTGAGTGCTAAAGGTTACTTGGCCAAGTGTCTGGGCATTTCATATTACCTGTGACACTTCCTAGCAGGGAACATGTCTTCTCTTCACAAGAACCTTGACAGGTAAATAACAAAAGTCCATTTGGAAAAGGATAATTTTAGCCACATCCAGGAAAGTGAGTTAGTTAATTTTCTTCCCCTGGCTTCTGATACTTAGACAGTGTGAAGCCTCTGGCTCACAGCTAACAAAACCTTCCATGTTAGAAATCACCTGATTCAACTCTGATTTTCTGTTCATTCAAGCAGCTGAGAATTCAGTTGTGGAAGCAAAAGTCCAGAATCTTGCTTAAGCCTTCTCTCAGTTAATGTCTCAAGAGGGTTTTTAACTCCAGTGTCCTAAATCTATGCTAGTTAGTGCCAACATCCAGGCTAGCTCAGTGGAAGATGAGGGTTATGCTGGGAAGTGTACTCACAGACAGGGCTGAATAGCTTGGTGTTCCTTCAGTTTCTGAAACTGCGCTGCCACGGCTGTGCTCCGAGTGTGTCCACTGCAGAAACTTGTCAGCTGCAGGACTGTCCTTGGAGTATTGATGAAGACAGTTTTGTTGGCAAGAGACTCCAGTCTAGCCTTTCTGGGATATAAAAATAGTGTGGAGAGAGATAGCCACTGTAGCTGGAAGCAAAGGATCTTGTCTGGGGCTGCAAGATGGTGTAACTGAGCAGAGGAACAGAATTCATGAGATATGTGTCAAATTCACAGCTCAGTGACACATTCCTACAAGATGAGCTTTCCTTGATCATTAGTGAATCTCTACTTAAGCACATCTGGAAAGATCTGAGATACATATATATTTCAAGCAAACAAACCTTTCTAGCAAATTTGCACTCAACTTTTGACAAGTCAGATTGAGCCAACAGTGCCCTTCCTTGCCCTTACACATGGATCCTCTGGATGTCGTATCCCATGTTCACCCTCGTGTGTTTGTGCTGGGACTTTCCCGCAGCCAGGGGACTTGTCCAAGCTGTCAGCCCACATCTGAGGGCAGAGCACTCCGGTAGTACCTCCAGCTTCAGTTAGAAGGACGGTACAGGGCTGGCACCTTATCTGCCAGCAGGTGGCACCTTATCATGCTGCGCCCTCACCCGCTCCGAGGGGCCTCTCGGTCAGAGGAGAGGAGGTGAGCACACTACGGAGGAGTCGCTTGCCCCAGGCCACCGTCTCTCTGTCCCCGTCTGCCAACAGGAAGGGACAGGGAGAGCTGGCTCAGAGCTCTCCACCCTGGGAGCCATCCCCGAAGTGGCGGCACGAGGGCAGCCCCGGCCCCAGGAGCAGCCCAGGGAATACGGGAGCGGCGGGGCCTGCTCCACCCTTCCCTCACGGCCGGCGCGGCCGCGCTCTCCCTCCGGCGCCACCGCGACCCCTCGTGGGAAAGGAGAAACGGGAATGGCTCCGTCAGCTGCTTGTTGATGGGCTTGAGTTCCGGCTTCGTTAGGGCGGGGTTTTTTGGTTTGGGGTTTTGTTTGGCTTGTTTGGGATTTTTTTTTTTTCTTTCCTTTCTTTATTTTCCTTTTGCTTCTTCTGGCCACCTGAGGTGGGCACAGCGATTGCAGCTGTTTGCTTTGCCCTCCAGCTCTGTGTGTGTTGAGGGCGTCTGCTTTCCGCAGTGCCAGCCTGTTTTTCTCCATAAAGCCTCCCTGGAAGAGAAGCAGAGGTTGTCACACAGGTTCATGTGCCCAAGCCAGCTGCATTTCTTGTCCCGACCAGCAGCTTTTCCATATTTACCCCTGCTGCAAAGCAGTAACCAGCATTGTCCTGATCTATTCCGCGGGGTTTCACTTGTTTGTGAACCGTGCCTCAGCGGCAGAAATTGTTGAATTTTATCTCCTCTTCCTCAACGTCATTAAAATACATTTATGTGAAAAATAATAGTAGCTGGCTCAACAAAATATTTGTTTTATTGGGGGAAAAGTGCCAAGGAACTGCATTTGTTTCAAACACAGTAAAATAAAAGATTAACTTTTCATTGATGCAATAATCATGCCCAGCTGTTTATGTTTGTTTTATCGTGCAGAACTTTAAGTGCATTAGACTTCAAATGGCCCAGCTGAAAAAATTGCCTTAGTGGGTGGAGCAGAGCAGAGGGTAAAAGGGAAAAAAAAAAAGAAAATAATGAAAAGAAAGCAAAACAAAACAACAACAACAAAAAACCCACAAAAAAAAAAAGAGAAAAAAGAGAAAGTTTGAAGAAACAGAGCTGCAGATGTTTTTAACAGGAACGACATTAAAGAGAAAATCTGCTTGGAGACAGTAAGTGACATTTTGTAACCTTTGGAGGATTTTTGCAAAATTCTCACAAGCCAGTTGTTTGATGATACCATCATGTGGATAGCAAAAACTCTGTCTTTTTCATTTCTTTTCATAAAACTGTGTCTATGTAAGTGTATTATATTAAATAAGCATCTTAGCCACTACTGTGGCTTAACCCCAGTGAGCAACTAATCAGCATTATACTAAATCCAAAACACAGCACTGTATCAGCTAAGAAGAAAATTTACTCTATCCCAGCCAAAACCAATGTAACTACAATTATAATTTCTTAATAATGATATTTAAAAATAAATTTATAATAAATCATAATTATAAAATAAAACCACATTATATCACTATCTTAATATAATCATTAATATATTGCTAAATATAATTTTAATTATAATTAGGTAATAATTTATAATGTCTAAGCATGAAGTAACAAGATATTAACTATTCGAACATTAGGACATGATGGAATTAAGGTTGTCGCTGCAAGTTTCTTTGGACACCATTGTAAGTGCTTTGTAGTTTACCCTTTAGTGAAAGTTTTTCCTCCTGGATCCTTACTTAGGAGGACAAAATGGTAACACAACAAACGTTTTAGGAGGAATCAAGAGCTGTTAAAAAGTGATATGGTTGGTTGTAAGGTTTAACATATATGTGAGCTGAGGTTTGGTAAAATCGGGTTTGCATTGACTCATATCAGCTCTTTCTAAGTACAGGGAGAGCTGAGAAACTCTGCAGAGAGGAGAGGTTAGAAACTGTCCAGTGGTACATGCTGTGAAAGGAAAAGGAATAGAGAGATTTAACAGTTGGGATGGAGCACAGTGAGTAAGTATTTAGCCTGGACATACTTCTATCACCTCCAGCTGTGCTGACTGTAGTTTATTTTGGAGAAAAATCCAGTATAATAAAATGGCAGGTTTCCAATCCTTTTATAGAATGAACAACATTGCAGTAAAATGACTTCAATCATTTTTGCTATTAAAATGTTTCGAGAGGTGTGTTCCTGTGTGCAGCTGTATTTGCTTCATCTTAACTATGTCATTGCAGAGAATGTTTCATCAGAAACTCCTGGGTTTCGGGCTGGTTTTCACATTTTTTTTCCCCATATTTTTTTAAGAAGTAATGACAATCTCAGCAGGGAAAGGTGGTACAGACACTTTAATGAATAGAAAAAAATATACAGAATTTCAAACTACCTTGATGAAAGAAGCACCTGAATTTGAATCTTATTAATTGGTATGAAATGTTTTCAGATTTGCATAACCTGATTTATAGGTTTACATTCAAGAGATGTACTAAAGAGGCCTCAGCCAACAACATCGATGACAGCTAAAATCAAAAGCGATTTTAAGTAATTGGCAGTTCTTCTTGGGACTGCTTGCCCCAGCATATATCCTGCTACAGGGGTTTTTGAGAACCACAAGTATAAAACTGTAGCCCTATAAGGCACGTGACACTTGGCCATTTATTGCACATTGCTGTGTGTCCAAAGGAAGGAAGGGAGGAAGAAGGGAAAGAAGGAAGGAAGAGAGGAGTTTATTTCCAGGACTGTATCTTCAAAGGTAGGCTGTGCCTCTTTATATCAGCAGGCAGCTTTGATTATAATTTGGTTACAATTTATCAAATCTGTTCTAACAGCCTACTTATTTTATTATTTTTATCAATAATTTTTAGTTAAGGGAAGCAAAATAGTAATGTCAGAGAATGTTTGCATTAAAAAAAGAGTGTGATTTGGTAGTCAGAAGACAGTAGGGAGGATGCATGGTCAGTTTCCCCCATAGAGCTCTATAACTGAGTAACAAAAAAAATCAATCTTCCAAGTAGTCTTTTCAGAAAACAGACCAAATCTAAATTATTTTTATTTGTTTAGTTTACAGAACTTTGTAAAAAGAAAGTGATTTCTATTAAAAAAAAAAAAGAAAAGAAACATGAAGGTAGTTATTTTGCACATGTATTGTCTTTATGAAAGCCTTATAACAGTATATCAAAAATTAATTTAATGTTAGAAGGAATGAGATCTATTTTGAGATATATTTCTGTGCTCTCTCCTGCAAGAGAAAGAGAGAAGAGACCCTGGAAAATTAGCAGCCATTTTAAATTCACCAAAAAACACTGAGATTACTGAGGAGATATAAATGTTTCTATCAAATTTTGAGATAGGTGGCTATATATGTGAAGCAGTTGAAAATCCTGAACACTCAGTAGTAACAAATTCTATTCTTTCAGGGGGATTTCACTCATATAAACTTATCAGACTGTGTTAGCTTCCATTATATATTCTTTGCTTTTAGTGTCAAATAAGTTTTTAACATTTTCTACATTTTACATTTATATTTTTAACATTTTTTACATTAAAGCAGTTTTATAAGGATTTTTTAAAAATTTGCCTTGCTAATACTAAATCAGTGCATTTTGAAACTCCTAGGAACCCACATGCTGCCAAACTGTTAGAAAGAAATTTGAGCATTACCAGAATTGGAGTAAGTAACTTTACTAACAGTGCCACCACTTGTCTTTTTGGGCAGACTCAAAATGTTGATTTTTATCCCCTCTGCTTAGGGACATATTTCTTTCTTGGAAAAGATGACTCTTTGCTGAAGTCACTTTATATACTGATCTCACTCACGTTTCTATGATATACTGGCTGAAGATCTAATCGAATGAGAATTCTTAAACATGGTTAGGGTATCCAGGAATTTGTGCTAAGGATTACTCTAGTCACTGCAGACGTATGCAGTGTCTAGCTACTCACATGAACTTGGAGAGGGTATTTCAAATGCTGTCTATCCATTCAAATTCCATATAAATGTCCAAATCCATGTAGTTACAGTAAGGAAATATTAATTACCTTTCCTAATTTCAGTGTAGGTGGTTTTGGTTACACAATTGGTAAAAGTAATCAGGATCAAAAATCCCAATCAGCCAGCTCTTGGAATCACTGCTACTCTTCATGAATGCACATATGCTAAACAGAAAGAAAAATATCCCTCCCACCCCCCAAATAATTGTGTCCCCAGATTATGAACTGATTTAGGTAGACCATTATTTTCAACATGGAAAATATGGTTTTGTTATCGGACAGCTCAATATAAGTAAAGAGTTTCTGTAACTACACAGAATTGAAGTTTTTAAATCACTAAGGTGATCACTACAGGTGATATTCTAAGAAAAAGAAAACACATTAAAATATGTTGAATATGTCATCAGTCACTACTTCTAAAAGACATTTTTTGCCAAGTACCATGCACACAGATACCAGGGCTTCCTCAGGTGCACTGACTTAGGCTGTGCCTTTTTTTGTTTTATTGAATTTTGCACGTATCCTGTATCCAGAAATCTTGGAAGTAAATACAGGGCAATAATTCATAATAATTTAAATAAAACAAAATTTAATGAGTTTAGCTTTTAATTACAAGCTCCAAAATAAGATTGGTAATTTTACTAAAGTTCCAATTAAGATTAGTCTGGGGAATATATATTTTCATATATTATAACATTGTTTATGAATCTTGTAATTAACACTAAAATTAAGTGCTCTTTCTGTGCATAAGCTTTAAAGACCCTGTCCTTCCTTTTACGTCGCGCGTGTGTGTAGTGACTGGAGGCAGCTGGGGGCCGCTTACAGAGGGCATGACTTATTAATATGTCTGGTAAAAAGATGCGTTTCTCTAGATTCAACTTAACAGGTCTAGCAGCTGTTCCTATCAGCCCCTTCCCTGCGGATGTCTTCATAGCAGGGACCAGCGGAGGGTGCTGATGTTACTGTTCTGCACCCATGGAAAAAAGCACGATGGAAAAAAGCCAAAACAAACCCGAGGGCAACATTGTGCTAGGAGCACTGTGTGCCAGCGTGGGGTCCTGTGGCTCCCCTCCCAGCACGGCCTGTGCGAGCTCCCACCGGCCACAGACTCGAAAATCTGTGAAATGGTTAATAAAGATTGAAAGTGAGCACCATCTCCAACCACAGAAGGCTGGGAGCGTGAGGGGAACAGCTTCCTTTTAGAAGGAGCCTGCAGCAAAGTGCTCCAAAAAGCTGAGTGGTAGGAGTCTGTTGTTTGTCTCACTTTCAAAGTCTAAGTCTTGACACACTGGCAGACACAGCCACTGCACTCAGTCTGTCATGGCAGGGGGTTAAGTTTGCCTGTTTCTATTCTGAAATATCTTAGTGGAGCTGCGCAAAAAAGGTTTAAATCCTTTAGCATAGAGTCATAGAACTTGCTGACTTGAAAGGGACCCATCAGGATCATCAAGTCCAACACCTGGCCCTGCACAGGAAATCCCAATAATCACATTGTGTGCCTGAGAGCTGAGTCCAAATGCTTCTTGGTGCTGTGACCACTTCCCTGGGGAGACTGTTCTGCGCCCAAAACACCCTCTGAGTGAAAAAGTTTTCCCTGATATGTAACCTAAACCCTCCCTGACTCAGCTTCATCCTGTTTCCTTGGGTGCCGTCACTGACCACCAGAGTGAAGAGATTGGTCCCTGCCCCTCCACTTTCCCTCATGAAGATGTTGAAGGCCTCAATGAGATTTCCACTCAGTTTCCTCCAGGCTTTGGCTGCATAGTGCATCCTTTGTGGTGAGTTTTCGCTTCCCCTGTGATATTGTAGATTCTTGGCTGTTCACAAGCAATCCTGATGCCAGCTTTGAAAAGTCACCTTTCAGAGGCTGCAAAGTGTGCAGTAATCAAAGCATCCTGTTCTGTATGCCATTCATGTTGAATAGCATATGCTTGAATCTTTACTGGTTGGCTTCACAGGTAAGAGGCCTCTGCCAGGGAAAAAGCTGCTGGAGCCCCCAACTTCTGCTTTGCTACAGCTGTAGTTTGCCAACTGTCCCAAAGTGAAAGCCTGCAACCCCAAGAAATCTTTAACACTCACTGAATAGAATCTGAAGACAGAAATAAACTACTAGACATAGGAATCAGGAGTCAAGCTTAACAAGAGATAACTTCTAAACAGTGTTTAATCCTCTTAGTATCTCTTGTGTGCTATTCTCTTTTTGGTTGGAACTAACTTCACCCAGTTTTTGCTCCTTGTACCAGTACCAATGCCCTTCTTGTGCTTAGTGAGACAGGCCTACCTATTTGTTTCATTTTTTCAAGCATCCTTTCTTATTACTGAGTGGCAGCATTTGTCTTTTATTTAAAACCAGCAGATGCTCATTTAGAGAATTCACTCAGCTGAGCACTGCTGGAGGTAAGAGAGATCTTTGATCAAAGAGGAGATCCATTTTATCCTCCAGGATGCCAAGACCAGCAGGATCAGTAGACCCTGGCTTTCATTCAGTGTGACTGGGAGTGCACACATGGTTATGCAGCAGTCCACCTCTTGCTTCTTTGCCTGCAGGACTGGATAGCCCAAGGTGTGCTCTTCTTTACCAGCCCCCTTCTTGAAATCATCGGGGCAATTTGCACAAACAAATTGGTCATATTTGTATCCGCTGACTTAAAGGATTCAAATTCTCTTTCGTTTCCCCACCATGCTTCTCTCATCGGACTCCTTTCTGAAATCTAGGTTTTCTTCTCCCTGGTTGCTCCTTCTTAATTGAAAAAAGACACCCTGAAAGTATGGAGTGAGATTACTGAGGCCCGTGGAAGTCCAACAGGCTTCTTCTTAGTCCTGGATCTGGCTCTGCCACATCAGGAGCAGCTGAGAGCAGCTGGTTCAAATACTGGGACAGTAACTGAGTTGTTACTCCACTGAAGCAGCACATGCAACAAATATTTATGTCTGGTACCAAGAGGGGAAAAGCATGTTCAGAGAAGATAGGCTATTCAGAAATGACAAATGTCCTGACCTCAGACAAGGCTGAGCAGTCTGGGGGAGATTTCTGTTTAAGTCAGTCTGAAAACTATAGTACACTGTAGGGAATGTTCAGAGATCTTAGAAACTAGAAAAATTATTACCATTAGTGTCAGGGAAATAATAAGGATAATGTACTTGTAAGTGCTTCTGTACATGTAACATAAATGCTGCTGAATATAAACCCCAAAGTTGCAAATAGTCAGGTAGAAATGTTCACAAGTTTTGGAGAACACTTAGATGCATGAAACATGCAGGGCATGCTGATGAATATCTGGAAAGAAGCATCAGCAAGGAAGAAAACTAAGTTACTCTTGATCATAGCTTGCCATGTAAAATGGACAAGATGCTCTGGAAACTTTAAAGGTAAGGTTTTATTCCCGGCAAGAGTCATACCAAGCAGAATTTCCTCTCTAATTATCCTGCCTTTGTATTTTACTGTCCTTAAATAAGAGGGTTGTTTGAACAATACTGCATTGGCAGGGGTGGTTTTATGCTGTTGTATTAAGTCAATTTGTTTGTTTTACTTTACTCTGAAGCATACATCCTGTTTTCAAAGTAATGGCACAATTTACAGAGAACAGAAACAGCTTGCAGATAATTCCTCCACCACACAGTATGAAAATTGTTGCGTAAGTGTTTGCATCTTTCCCTGCCTACTAAGATGTAATTTGTCAGTCATATCCTCCCCAATGGGACTAAATTTGGCAGCCAGCAACAGAATCCTTTGTTACATATTCACGCTAAAAAACTTTACTCCTAATTTTTCTTTGGGACGTTTTTTTCATTAATTTTTGCCATGTGGTAGCCCACAGAGGATCTCAAGTTGGTGTGCTTCTCCTGAGACTTGTGAGCTTTAGGAATAACTGTACAGCTTCACATTCTGCATACCCATAGAGAGGGTAATTAGCTGAAATTGAATTTTCTTAGGAAGAAACGTGACCTGCTCCACTTCAGAAAGCTGCTTCTGGTTGCTAGGAAATCTTAACTGAGTTTCCTATGTGTCTTCTGATTTGCCAGGTGGACAAACTGTATTTCTTTGGTACCTTTAATTTTTCTCTTTGTGAAGTGGAATAACAATAAATGTTTCTTAAATCATCAGAAAAGGTTTTGAAATTTCAAAGAGTGGAAATCTGACAAATGGAAAGTGACAATGGAAAGTGCTGCTGAAACTATTGCATCATGATTTTTGAGACTATTGTGCAGTGATTGCTCTGTGAAAATTTGCTTTATGTTTTAGCACTTTTGCAGGGAATAAGCCACAAAAAATTTACATTTTGGATAAGATAAAGTCCTGTTATGAGTACTTAAATAACTGAATTTTATTTACTAAATGGAAGAAGCAAAGGACAGCAGAGTTCCCTCAGAAAGAATACAATGCCCTTGTTTGTTCAAATGCTGTGTCTCACTCTTCAGAAGTTAGTCTTCCTCCTCAGATGAAGAAAAGGTTAAGGTTCACAAAAAAAAAAAAAAAAAAATATCAATAATTTTGTTAAAACTTGGGTCCAATGTACGACACTTCCCCCAACCCCTAAATTATTTGTTTTCAACAATTCAATCTCCAATATTTTTGAGACTATACAAGCTGTGACACAGGTTGAGTAAGGGTGTCTAAATGGCATTTTCATATTGTATTAAATGACTCTAAAGATGTGTTGCTGGATAGGATGAGCATTTTAAAGGACAAATACACTAAATACATAAAATCAGTAAATAACAATGATACATTTCAAGGAAAAATAGAGAATTAAGGCCCAGACATAGTTTTGTTTCAAATACCTTTTCTTTCCCAAGTTTTTTCCTGAAGTTTAGAGGCTGCTACTTATAAATACAAATTACCCATGCTGGGAGAACTTTGCAACTGTGTAACTTTGAAAGATCTTTGCTGCTGGAAAACATTCAAATGTTTTTCATGCAGGAAGTTTGAGGAAATCATAAAAGATTTACAATTAAAGGGAAACAGGCATGAGTTTCTCTGAGAAAGAACTCCAGGAATGAGAACTGGTCAATGACCCATAAAGGGGGTCAGCCCTAAGATCCCAAAAGGTTAATAAAAAGACTAGTCTGAAAAAAGATAAAGAAAGAAACTAGGATGCAGATAACAATGCTAAAGGTCCTTATGGGGAAAAGGTAAAGAGGAAGATGTTAACAGTGGGTTCAGAGAGCTCAAGGGACAGAAGACAGGACAAGTGAGGTAATTTACTTAGAGGTCCAGTAGTGATGGCAGAGCAAGAGCCAGTAATTACCTGAAAAGGCTTTGGTAAGCTTTCATTTGCTAGTGTAGCTTTTTAAGCTTAAGACTATTGTCTTGCTGTCTCTCCCCCCGATAAGCTTAGAAACCTGCTTCTGACTGCAGGTACACAGGTGTGTGTGTATTCCTAAGTGAGAGACAGCCAAGGGTCTCCCTCGTGCACTGAATCCCTGAATATCCAAGCTGCCCAAGTGTTAGCTGATCTCCTGCCTACTCCAAAAGGCTCTTTCCATGACAAAACGCAGAGTGGTCTGGCAGCAGCTTGCTCCAAGGACCACGCTCAAAAGACAGATGCAAGCCATGACCAGACTTTGTTCTTGTCCTTTCTCATCTTCCAGAGCTAGCTTAAAGGCTTTGCGACTTCAAATACCTGCACATACCCTCATGTCCCAGGCTTTGGTATGTGACACACCCTTAGTTTTGTGCTTTAACTAAACCACTGCTGGTCTTGGTAATGGTTCATTTTATTTCAGACACACAGAACAGGAGTGGGAAAGAGAGGGAAGAATGAAAAAATATGTGTTTTAGGGCTACAGCAAGAGATTGAGGGCTAAATGCTTTGCAGGGTGGACACTCCAGTGGGCTCTGGGGTTAGTATTTTGGACTCTTGTACTCTCTTGTAGAATAGACATTTCTTGCTCTCACCCTGTCCCTTCTCCAATGAATAAGTTATTGCATCAATCCCAGGGTTTGCAGATCATGCCTCTTTTTTTCCCAGGGGCAATGTAATTGTTTCTGTGCTGAGTCACTTTAGTGCCGATCCCCATGTTTTATTGCTGCTCTGTGACAAAACTGTAGTTTATAGTCTAAAACACTAAACTCTGTTTGGGAATAAGGGAGTGGGCCATTGCTTGTATTGTAGTCTGCAGATTCCAAGTTAAGTGAACAGCAATATAAGTCCTTGGGTCAGAAAGAATAAATAGCTGTAATTCATGGAATTACTCCTGGGTCTTTTTGAATCCGAACTGTTTCAAGGCAGGGTAAAGTTCACAGTTTTTGCACAGTTTAAAAAAAGAGCAAAAAAATCTTCTTTCAGCATTAAAATATTTGGTGTGTTACAGCCAGCTGCATGCATTATGTCCAACATTTTAAACATTATGTCTGAAATCTGACACAATTATCAGTGGGTCAGAGTAATTATTTCTTTAGTCTTGGAGAAGATAGGTAGTAAATTATACCTTTTCCATAGCTGTCTTCCTGTCCCATTCAAATTGGTTTTCCGCATCTCATTCCCATTGTTTAAAAAACAATATTCCTTCATATTATAACTGGTTTTTGTGTGTGTGAGAAAATGATCATACATTTTGTCTTCCTGTCTTCACTGTGTTTTTTAAAAATCTGTATTAATCTTTATTGTCTGTTTGGAGACTTTTATGGCACAAAGCAAAAACTTTTAGATAATAACAAAGCAGTAAGACTTGCAGTAGATGTAGTAGTTAGCGCTGAGCTGAATATTTAAATAGAAGACTAATTATATATCCTCTGGCCTGGTTACAACTCTCTCTTACTACAGAGAAGTTCTAGAATTCTTACTGGATTAGAGGATCTGTTTTTGAAAGAGATCAAACATTAGGATGTAAGAGGGATATTTTGAAAATATATGTATTTTAAAAAAAGTAATATTTTTCATATGGTTACATGTCAGATGGGAAGATTGTAAGACTACTTTTTTTTGTCTAGCCATTTTACAGCGCTGATACTTTTCTGTTCCATTTTCTATCTTATTTTTCCTAAATTTTAAATTGGGATGAAAGAAAGTGTTCATGATTCTGTACAAGTATATCTTCCTCTTTGAGGTTTTTTTCCTGTTCCCTATTAATATTGTTACCAGCTCTAATAATGAGAGATAGAAATTAAGACAACCCCAGAAATACAAAATGTCTCCCAGCACCAGACCTAGGAAGGCTCTAAGAACTTGTTTCTCCCATGCTCATTGCCCTGCTCCAGGGCAGAAATCTGTTGCTGCTTGTGTACCATTATATCACAGCAGCATATCTCTCCTGTATGGACCAGGTGATTGGCCAAGTGTTAACACATCCCCCTTCTTGCCCAGCTGTTCTCCAGAACAGGATATGAGTTTCCAATGAGATTGTCCTGCAATATTGCTGCCTTTTTGTTGCCCTGCAATAGCTCTGTGTGAGAGAAAAAGAAGGGATTCTACAGTCTTCTATACTCTGCCCTAATGCAGAGGCAAAGATAGAATATCGCCATTGATGTGAAACTCTTCTCAAAAGCATCTAAGAGTCCCTCAGAATTACTTTCTTTCAGTAGAGTTCTGCTGCAAAATACACCTTTTTTTGAAGATGCTCCAGAGTTATGTACCCTCCCTGGTGATACTAGCTCATGTAGAGTTACAGAAGGAATCTCATCATGTTCCACTCTAGTGAACAATGAACATTAAGTTCTAAGATGGAGTAATTTAAATTTATGATGTGCACTCCATGATCTTCCTCTGAGCCTTGTCTTTGCTTGTGACTCTCTGATTCCCATGACCTTGTCTCTCTAAAAAATGTTCCTTCTCAGCAGACCTCAGCACTATTCTTTCCTGCCAGTATCCCAGATACTCAGTTTTCTCCAGTTTATTACCACATGGTTACTCTGTCCTTTGATCCATCTGCTAAAATGCTTTGTTGTCACTGGAGAGCAGAACATCATCATGGGAGGCCCAGGGCATTACTTTCCTTACTCCAGTCATGCCAGCAAAGGGAACACTAGCTCTGTTTCCTTTGTTAATGAAACCTGGGGAGGGGATTGAGAACATCAGGCTTCTCTATATCTGCACCCCCTTTTCTTAATCTCCTCACATTTAGGCAGTGAAATCCTCAAATATATGTGTGTGTATATCTGTGAGATATTTTAGCACTGTATGAACATAGAAACTCAAGTCAAATCTGTTGGACTGTCTCAATTCATTGTTAAATGCAGAATTATTTCTTAAAGTCTATTATTTAGTGATCTGATCAACCTAGTGTTGTAGAAATCTTCTCAAATATTTCTGTCATTCTGCTTCCAATTTGCCTTATCTATGATTTATATAAAAGTAGACCCCATGGTAAGAAAGCATTTGCTGATACATGGTTTCTTTAGTTATTTATTTCAGTTATTTCAATGTCCTAGTTACCTGTAATCCTCAAACTCACCCATTTAATTCCTCCATCTGTTTAGGACCACTCTTCAGATATTTGAGTTGAAAGTGCTCCATATCTTTGAAGCATGATCTTAATCAAATCTCCTCATTATCATTTAATCAAGTACACATGTTCAGTTCTTTAACAATTTCTTGTATATAATTTCCTTTTCTCCCCTGATATTGTTTTGTTTTGTTTTGTTTTGTTTCAGTCTGAATCCTCTCCAGTGGTGAATTTTCTGTGACATCTCTGATCTCACAAGGCATCTCTGGAAAAGCAGTGTCATTATATACCTTTAGAAAATTTCTCTTTCTTGCAACAAAATAAACCCAGCTCATTTGTTGTACAGGATCTCAGTGGCTGCTCAGGGAATACTGTTGCTCTGTAAACTGCTGCCATATCTGATTTATTATCCAATGAAAATGTGGAGTTCTTGGTATTTACCAGCTATGGAAGACCTTCTGGAAGGTATTTCTCAATTATGACATTCCAGTTTACACTTAAATACCTTCTTAAATCTTGCTGAAGTCTTTTGCATTTTCCTTTCTGGTTCAAGTTAGCAATTAATATCTCACTATTAATTACAACATAAGTAAACATGCTTTTCCACACCCTTTTTAGGTCCTTATTGAAGATGCTGGAAAGGACAACAGGGAACTTATTTTCTTGTCTTACAACTAACAATCCTTAATACTCCTCATAGCAGGAGCTGTACAGAAGGTAAACTTGTAACTATAACAGAAACAATGCAATCCTCTTAAGGTTAAGCATAGACTAAACAATCTCAATATTCTGACTAATGGACAAAGGGTTTACCCTAACATGGCTATTACCCCATGTTTTAAACATGCAGAGGAAGATATTTAACTCTTTAGCCTTCAAACCTATTTCAAATTTACTACACTAAATTTTTTAGCTTCCCAGTGGTCCTTGTCCTTCAAATTCTGGACGTAATACTAGGAAATCACATGAATCTGACAGGAAAATGTTAGCCCCTCAGAGTTTTCTTCTTGTTTTTCTTATGTCTTCCTTTCTTACTGTAGTAGTAAATGTGACTGGGGAAAACATTAAGCCTAACAGAAGTGATGCTCTTGTGAATGTGTGCATAAGATTCTGGTGTTACCATGGAGGTTAACTTGCTATGGAGTTTTGCACAAGCACAGAACCTTTAGGTTCTGCAAATTTGGAAATGGGCTTTTGCTGGGGGGAGGCAGGTTTGTAATAGGAAGATGATTTTGTGGTGAAGGCAGCTGATGGTATGCCAGTGCACACATTTAATGTGGGTGAGAAGTTACAGTTGGCTTCTGGTTAAGTATTGATTTGCCAAATGAGGAGAAAGGTACCTTGGCTGGAGATGGAATCATCTTTGTGGGCTCAGATATGGTGGTGAACCAGCCAAAAGGCTGCTCTTGCTGCAGTGGTTAGCCACATATTCCTGGATTTATATAAAGCCACAGATTTCTTGCATCCACCAGTTACTGTCTTAGAGGCTCTGAAAATACGGAGGGAAGTTGCAGGTGAAAATACAGTGAGAACTCAAGGAGAGCAGACTCCTCTTCCTCCCAGACCTTCACTCTACTTTGTCTCAGTGACTGTTTTCACTGACATACAGAACCCAATAGTAAATAGCTGGTAGTGATAATGGTGATTAGATGTGTTTCGCCATTCTCGGAATGTCTTGTGCTCTTGCAATTTGCCAAATGATTATCTGCTGTAAACCTTCTGTGGATGTATAACAGCATATACTTTACTGGCCAAGATTTAATCCTTAAACACTGCTGACCTCACTCGGGAGTTTTAGGAAAAATATATGAAATACAGTCATTCTCTCATTCTCCAGTTGCTTCTGAGTGTTCCAGGGGAGCAGGACAATGCTATAAAACAAAAAGTCATAGTCAGAAGCAATATATTTATATATATCATATTTATTTTCTCTGTATGTCATATCATCAGTAATTTTTTGTTTGCAGATTTATTTTATATATATTTTCGTTTTATTTTACAACCAAATGCAATTCTGACATGGATGATGTTCATTTATGAAACGCATTCCAACGTATTTACTAATTTCCCCCGACCATGAGCACCTGGTATCAAAATTATTTCAGACGACAGCATGGGGATTCATATTTTTGTTTCATGTTGATTTTGGTATTTGGTCTCTCTGCGCTGGCTGTTGGGAGGGACTGCAGCTGCTGGAGTCAATTTGAGCACACATTTCCCAAACCAAGGCAGAGACCCCACTGGCCCTGGCGGAGAGCGGTGGTGCTTTGAAAGCATCTGCCGGTCGCCTACGACCCCGCACCGACTTCGCTTCCTGACTTTCGCGCCCCACAAGCGACCCTGATCCCGAAAGCGGCTGAACTTTCCCCTCGAGCTCTCCCGAGGGTCGGTCCCCGCGGGCTGCGCGGTCTCCGCTGCTCTCCCGCGGGCCGGGAGCGACCTCTCGGCTGATCCCGCCCGGGCTGTGGGAGCGGCCGCGGGGGTCCCGGGGCCGCTGTTCCGCCCGCCCCTCGCAGCCATTGGCCGCAGCCCCCCCGCTCCCCACGGCCCCGCTGCCCGCGCTTATAGCGGCGGGACGGCGCTGCCGCTGGCGCCGGGAGCCGCCGGGATGCGCGCCCCGCCGAGCTGTCCGCGCTGGGCGCTGCTGGCCCTGGCGCTGCTGGCCCTGGCGCTGCCCGCAGAGCTGCTGGAGCTGCTGCCGCACGGCGAGGACCGCGGCGATGCCGCGCTGGAGCCCGGGGACGATGTGCATTCGGCGGCTCTGGAGCTGAGCACGGCGCTGCGCTTCTACGGCGCGGCCGTCCGCTCCCTCTATGTGAGTGTGGGCCCCTCTTTGGCTGCCGGCGGGTCGGAACCGCTCCTGGGGACTCCTCGGGGAGTTTTGGGTGGGTGCGCGGTGATGCTTGTGGGTTCAGTGTGGGTTCCGTGAGTGCCGAAGTCAGAGGTCGGTCCGAAGAGCTTAATTGCTCCACTCGTGTTCAGTCAGGTATGGGGGCCGTATTAACTCCCTTCTCACACAGTGCCCGGGGCAGATTCTTCGAGGTGCACAGCCTCCGCTGGAAGACAATGCAATAAATAGTAGGAGGGTAAAGAAAATGCAATTGATTTACCAGAGTGAATGCCATCCCCAGGCGTTTTCTGCACTCATACGGAGTGTGTTCAGCTCAGAAACATCCTCATTGAGGTCTGATTTGTGTGTTTCGGCATGCCAGAGTCACAAAACTGAAAGGAAGTGTCTAATCAGCAGCCTAACATGTCCAAGACTGGCACCTCTAAGCACCCTTAGAAAGCTAAGGGAGCTTTCTGTTCCTTAATGTCTTGGGCACTCTCAGGTGTTCATTGCTTTAAGAGTCTCTTGGGCAGAGCAAGTCCATATCCATAGTAATCACATGCTTTGAGCTGCAAGCACATCTCAGCTTTGTGTGTGTGTCTCACACCTGGATCTGCGTCCCAGAGTGGTGTGTGCATGTTTATAGCTGATGGAGGGTGTTCAGTGTTTGAAGGTGGGATTGAAAACAGATTGTCTGGAGCAGAGCTGCTCAAAAGCAACTTTATCGTTGCCTCTTTTCCTCTGAGGCCCCATCTAGGCTAGCAATTCAACATGCTGAGTAACATATTTAGAAAGGTTTTGGTAGGCAAGGCACAATGTGTTTAGTGTATTAATCTGGTAAACTAAATCTCACCTCCCTGTCCAGATAAAACAGTGTGGTTTAGTATCACGGATCCAAGATGCAACTCAGTTGATTAACCTACATGGAGACACTTGGGACACTAGAGCTCTATGTGATTGCAGTCATTCAAAATTTGATGTAGTTCCCATGCACAAGTCTGTTTCATGAGTATTCACTGAAGCACTGAACTTGCTTGTGCTACATGAGTTATATTAATGCTGGCACTTAAGTTACACTCCTTTTCATTGACCATACTGCCACCACTTAGATAAATCCTAGAATCATATCTGAAATCTAAAACTTAGGGGGATTTGGATTATGCTTGTGTAGAAAATGGATGTTGTTCACTGAAGCTGACTGAGATGAAGTATCAAGTGGAGTTCAGACTTCAGTTTGACCCTTAGTTCATTGTCTTGCCTTCTGTACTCTAATTTGGTCACTGATTAGTCAACCCAAGTAAAAAAATATACGTTTAAAAGCACAAACATATTCTTGAAAGATAGTGGGCTATATATTCAGCCACTGAGAAGCAAAGATAACTAGCAGCATGTCAGGTAAGCGACAGAGACGGGACAGAGTTTTCAAAGAGCAGTAAATTGATTAACCAGTCTAGGTTTCTTTAGTTTATTGATCCTGTTACTTGCCCGACCTCAAACAGGAACAGTTCTAATTAGTTTTTGCCTGAAAGAATACCCATGTAGAGTGTATTTCCAAATCACTTCCAGGGCTCTGCCAGCATTACTCAGTATTAAGAATGGGCAGTTTTAATGAATGGCATTTCAGTATCAGTCTGCAGTCTGCACACTATGCAGAGGCTTTTTCTTGCACTGAATCTGGCACAAGTATTGCAGAACAGAAACACAGTGCAAACTTCATGGGGGTAAGGAGAGAAGTATACCTGTCAAGTAAACGTGCTGAGCAGTTTTAAATGCATTTTCACATTACACATTTTTATTGTATATTTGCGATGAGTACTTATGAAACTCTACTGTCTTGTTTGGCTGGAGTTTCCAAGGTATTGCTAGTTGGTAGTAAATATTTTCAAGCTAATACAATTAACATTTAGTGCACATAACTTTAAGTAGCAATTTTATGTGGGTTCTCTTTCTATATTTTTTGACAGTTGAGAAGCTGAGTTGTTTAAGCTAGCTGTATATGTGAATAGAAAGGCAAGGCATCCTGTGAAGTGATTGTTTAGTACCAACTTGTCATAAAATCCCTGGCAACAAAACCTTTTCTCATAGACAAAAGAGAGCGCTTTTAATTCATATAAGCAGAAACAGACTTTTACATATTGTAATCTTCAATATGGTGCTTCTGTATGTAAGATTTATAGCATTGAACTCTATCACTAACCCAAACTACTCTATTTGTTTTAATAGCATACTTTTATTGAGGTTTTTTCAGTTTACACTAAAACTCACTGGTGTGGAAAAATGGAAGGATTAGGCATTACTTCCTTTTAGGAAAGAACTGAGAATCCTCTAATGCAAGCTTCGTTCAATTTTTTTAATCCTTACTTTTATTGACTTCTTAAATTAATAGTTTGATTTGAAAAGCTTTGCTGCATTAAGTTAACTGTCACTTCATTGTAAAAATAAATTCAAATCTTCTAAACTTTTTTATGCAGAAATATTCAAGCCTGTAAAATGCCTAATTACTGAACAGGGAACAAGTAACTCATTTGTTAGAAACTTTAATTTTTTGTTGTACACACAGAGATACGATTTTTCTTTTAATAGAAGCACTTCCTTACTTTGCATTCCTCTTCTCATTTGGTTTTCAAGGTGGACCTAGAATTGTGTATGTGTGTTATTGCTTCTGCTACAAACCACAAATGTATGTTAACTATGTGTGTAATCCAGAAGTTTAACATGCTAAAAATACATCTGTGTTAGTTCCTGTCAATTTAAATAGTGTTATACCCTAAAAGGAAAGATGTACTGTAAAGCTGGTCTTTAGACAACGCCCACCTGAGGCCTCATTTCCCCCCTTTCCCTTTGGACAGGGAATGATGCTTTGATGAAATCCAGTACTTACTCCAAACTACTTCTCTTTATTTTGGGATTCACACTTAAACTGATGTTTGTGACCTTGAAAGAAGTAGGGTGAAGTTAAAGGAGTATTCACTGTCTTAGACATTATAAATGTATTGTTAAATTTGAAAGCTAAAAACATTTTTTTTCATTATTGGTGAGTTTCTTTTTTTGCCTTAAGATTGAAACAAACAGCTTGTTTATTTATTTTCATATGATGGCTTGCAAATGTTTTTCTGGGTTACAGAAATGTTCCCTGAACATTTAAAACTGAACTGTCCTACTTAAAAACTTCCTTTAAAAAATGGGGTTTGAATCTCTTTAATAAAATTACTTCTTACATTAAAGTTTTTAATAAATAGGAAAGAAATAGCTAGATGCAAGTCACTAAGAGGTGAAAAGAAGAGGGCCATTTATTCTGGCTTCTGCTTTATTCTGCATTATTAACTAGTCCTGATTGTATTTTCTCTTAATGCTATTTTTATCTCTGCCATAAATGGGGCAAAAAAGCTGCAAAATCTATGCACACCAAATCTGATGAAGGGCATGGAATTTGTTTGCAATACTTCAAACACCTGTCATCTCTCACAAAAGGATTTAGTTGAGAGTAGGGTTGTCTGTGTACAAAAATGTAAGAAAGCAGAAAGAAGATGAAAACTTTTAACTTGCACTTAATTTATTAATTTAAAGAGGGAGTGTATCTCTTTGCTAAAAGGTCTTAGCAAACAGACTGTAATGTCCACAATTCTCCATCCTGTCTTCCAGTGGTACAGTATGATTAGGGGGTTTTAATTTTCAGGTCATGTTTTAGCTTTGCTTTGCAGGATTATGAAGCATTTTCTAGTGTATAGATGTTGTAGGAGTTCAGGGAACTTTTCTGGACTAGATTTCTCTTACTTCTCTGACTGCAATTGTAGGGTGTGTACTGAGGTAACCCATGCTGTCTTTTTAGTTCTTTATTCTTCAGATTCATAGTTCACCTTGGGATCTGTGGCCACTGTCAAGTCATGAATGAGTAGTGTAAAAATTATCACAATATTCAGCTTCTTCTCCCTTGTAACATGACCTGCTTTCCCAACATATATGCACAGATTATTTACTGCTTATATACCTTAGATATAGTGTTCATGCATAAAGCCAACTCACCTATTTTTTATATGATAACTTCACATTATTAACTTTCTTAGTATTTTACACTCTAGCTACTAATGAAATTATACATCTGCAGAAAATACAGTCAGCATATGTAATGCCACTTTTAAAATAAATTCTGATATACTGTGGGAACTATTTTCTAAGTTTAGCTAATGGTTTGTGATAGGCATTGTCCAGTTATACACCAAGCTGACTGACTACTGGCCTGTGGCAGGGGACATGCTCTGACCCTCTGGATAGCCAAAGAAGAGTTTAAGTATAGGTGTTTTTTGTGTATGGAGGAGTGATTTGTATCATGAGTTCTCATACTACATTTTTTCTCATTTACTGTATGTAGCAGCGGTGGTGGTCCAGATTTTAAAGATGTTGCCAAGGTGTAGGCAGCATCCTTAATGGGCTTGCACAGACCATAATTTCTCTGTGAAGAATATGTGTGGCCTCACACTGGCCTCCTTGTTTACAAATTTATAGAGTGGAAAAAGGTGAAGAAATATGGGGAGACAATAAGAGTGATCAAAGACAAAGAACAGCTCTTAGACAGGGTAGGCTGGAGGAGAAATTGCATAGTGGGAGAGACTGGGTAGAATTTTTATATGTCCCAATATAAAAATTAGGGTGGTCAAATGAAGTTGGAAGCCAAACTGAAAGCAAACAAAAGTAGGAGAGACCTGAGAATATGGGTCACAAATCTGTGGAGTTCCTTTTTAAGGGATTTTGTGGATGCATAGAGTTTATATGTGTTAAGGGAAGACTCAATAGATATGTGAAAGAGATCCACTGAGGATGAAAAAGTCAAACAGGGAATCCCTTGTGGCGGGTGCAGTTGGAGGCTCACTGGAGAAGTATGTGCATGTCCTCTTGTTTTGCTGAATCTCTAAGTTAGCAGGTACAGCTGGGGACAGGCCACTGGGCTAGGTGGCTTTGCAGTCTGAGTCAGTGGCCATTCTGGCCCATTTCTAGACATTTGCAAAGATTTTATCATGCTGGCAGTATCTTGACTGTGTAAAAAGATCCAGCAACTGTTTATTCTTCTTGGACTCACAAGAATCCCTGTGAGTGAGATAAATCTGTGGGAGATTGCAGTTTTAATTTCATAGCTTATAGTGACAGTTCTGGGACCTCTGTCCCCTTTTGAGTCCCCTGTGTATGTGGCAGCAGCTCTAGAGTGAGTGCCTGGCTGCTTGTAGGTAGTCAGATGTGTCCTGTTATCAGGCGGTCCAAGACTTGGAGGTGGATTTGTATGTGGCTGAGTCAGTGCTAGACACAGCTGGTGGAAGGTCCTGGCACAAAAAGCTGTGTGTGAGCACTTTGGCACTGCCACAAGGCCTGACACCTGTAGTCTTGCTCACTGCTTTTGTGTATGAGAGCCAGCTCTGGTCTGCCAGTGGAGTTTGGCTGTCACACTTGGATGTGCCTAGCACCTACCTGTACGTATATATTTATCTCTGTTTCAGTCAGAGGTCACTGACTGTGACTCTTCATCTCACTGGTGGGTTGAATCTTCCTGAGCCAATATCTATGCATTTGCAGACCAAGAGTTTCAATTATGTATGTAAATTCCTTCCCCACCCCCATCCCCCTGCTTCAAGTATTAGACCCGTTTTCCTATCAGACTGTGTCAGGGCACTCAACTGTAAAGGAATTTATAGGGTGGCCTATATCTGCTGTGGAAATTCTATCTCCTAGACTCCATGACCTCTGGTATAAGAGCTGTGCACTGTGCTCAGTGCTGAGCATGTTAAGAGTGAGCAGCAGCTTGTTGTTGTTAGCCTTGTACAGTAGCAGAGAAGTTCCTAGGAGGGTGGTTGTAGTGAAGTGAAAACTAAAGCAGTCCTGGCCAGGCAAAGAGAAATCTATATGTCTTCCCAAAAGACTTTCACCCAGGCTATTACAATATATAAGCATGAAGCAGTTTTTTTGGGTTGTCTTCTATGTGTGAATTAGCTCTTTGCTCAGAAATTCTATCATCTTCTGAAGCATTGGTGGTTATGTACATCCTTGTGAGAAGAGACAATAGGTGTCTGAAATTCAAATAGCTAAAATCTTTATCTAGGAAAAAAAGGTTGTTCTGTCTGTAAAGCTGACCTCTGATTTTGGGCTACCAAAATTTCAGGACTCCTAACTTGGGATAAAAAACCAAAAGCTTAAAAAAACCACAGTTACTTTTTAAATACAAAACTGACTTTGGATTAAATTTCTTTTTGTAAAATTAAAATATTGTGATCTGGACACACGTGTGGGAAATAGTTGTATGAAGAGTATTTGTGTTATAATTTTCATCTTTTTATTAGGTTACCACTAATGGGATTATTGCAGTGAATGAGCCCTCAAGTGAAGAAAAATACCTTGGTCAATTCCCAGTAAGTTTTGGGGCTATTGCTCCTTTTATGGCCGACCTGGACACAACAGATGGACATGGAAATGTGTATTACAGAGAAGATTCATCCTCAGATGTCTTGCAACTTGCATCAGACTATATCAAAAGAGGTTTTCCTGAGACTGCTTTTGTTCCCAGCAGTGTTGTTATTGTTACCTGGAAGCTTGTGGCTCCTTTCCAGGCACCAGGAGAAGATCACGCTTTGGAAGAAAAGGTGAATGTTAATCAAAGCTTTAAGTCATGTTGGACACATGCTCAGCTATAGTGTAACACTGTAACCTTTTGCTTTTAAGGCTTGAAGTTTTTTGTGTTTAAATGAATTCTGCAGACCTAAGAATGTATATTATTGTTGAAAAGGCTGTAGCAAAATGGGAGTTCCCAGAATTTTTGAAATTTATTTTAATAATGTTTTATTAATTTGAAAGATAATGCTTGAAACTACATAGCTGATTTTGTTGTGTTTCCTAATGACTCTTACTTTGAATGTTAAATGTGTTGTGAGAATAACTGAACTAGAATATCCTGAACTCCCTCTGTGCAATGTAATCTTGCTGGCTTGCATTTTTCAGCAGACTCTTAAGTCATTTTGACATCAAGCTGTAAAATCAGATAACTATATGGACTAGTAGAATCTTAAGCTCATTTTGAACAGATGATACTACATTCAGAAAAAGCTCATGTTTTATAGCTAGTATTAGATTAAGAAACAGAGGTTATTTTTATTATTATTCACAAATAATTTCCCCTTTTTAAACCATTCAGGTACTATCCTGCAAGGATATGTAACTTTGTACAGCATAATTATCAAAGCTGATGAGAACATTACTGTTACTTAGCACATCTTTTTATGTCAACAACTAATTTCTTTTGCTGAGCTTGGCACAAGCATTGTGTGTACAGTAACAATTCAGCACCCTGGTAGCAATGAACACGATGTCTGAGGTGCTGTCCCAGTGGTTCCTACAGTAGGCAGGAGTGTTCCTGTGGGAAAAGACTTGAGCAACATGAAACTTGAACTTTACTTTAAACATTCTGTTTACAGAATTTTTTATTTAGTCTAGCACATCACTGCTGTTATTTTAAGGAAATGAAATAGCATCCTATAGCAGTACAGAATCTAAAATTATTATGCTTTGGGCAGCTTATCTGACTATTTCCTACAGATTTAATGTACTTTTGATAATGTTTTCTTTTTAATGAGAATTCTGATTTTAATTTTGTGTTTAAAATGAAAAAAAAATTACTCTGTCTTTCTTGACTATTTTTACATGAGTAAATGAGTATTATTTTTTTTTTCCACAGAGAAACACATTCCAGGCTGTCTTAGCCTCTTCTGATTCCAGTTCATATGCTATTTTCCTTTATCCAGAAGATAGCTTGCAGTTCTATAGTACATACTCCAAGAATGGTGATGAAAATATTCCTGCTATGGTTGGCTTTAGTCAAGCCTCTACAAACTACTACTTTTGGGAAAAGCCAGGATCCTACAATGTCATTGCTAATGATGAAGACAGTATTAGAAACCTGTACAAGTATGCTTTTTTCTTTGTTTAAACTCTTCAACATAACATCAGAACTCCATGGTTTTCTTAATTGTAGTATTAATTTGTGAGAACTAATATGATCCTGTTAGCCATTGCATGACAAATCACAAGATCTGCCTCTGATAAATATCCATGCCCTTCAGGACTTTGGTGTAATTTGTTAAAAGTCCATATTCTCATTGTCGCTGGTGGGAACTCCTGTATACGTAGTTCTTCTATAAATAGTACCACTTAGACTTCAACTCCTCATAATCTATCCTAGGCAGGTTGTTTTTTTGAAAGAAGGAGTAAACAGGAAAAGGTATTGATTAGAAAGTTTTTGTAAGTGGTAGCAAGATCTTTCTGGCCCTAAAATCTCCTGTTCACACCACTTTGGAGTCAAGAAAGCTGGAAACAGAGCTCTGGGTGAGGAGAAAAAAAATGGTACCCAAACTGTCAGGGGTGTTCTACAGCTGAATATACTGTACCTGTAGGCAAGTATGTAATGTAGATAAGATAATTAGACAGTTTTGTCCTGACACTTTGAAATGAAGGATAACATTGTGTACAGGTTATAAATACCACACAACTTGCTTTATTTGGCATGTGCTTCTCTTTGACAGAAGCAGCAATGCTGGGAAGCAGGGCGTCTGGGTGTTCGAGGTTGGTAGCTCATCTGACAGTATTGTGCCTGCCAAAATCAGCAATATTTTGGAGACCATGGAGCCTAACGAAGAAGACGAGGAGATGACTTCTAAGCCCTTTACATCTGACTATGGTTCCACTGAAATAACACAGCAGTACATCACAAGTAGTACAGACAGCACTGAAGAGGATCAGCACCTTGTCACATACAGTGTTCCTCGGTTAGCTGCGGGAGACTTTCCGACTTCATACCAAGATGTAACAGGAACACCTTCAACTGAGTCTTTTTACAGTCCTCAAAATTTCCCAACAGCAAAAGCTCCACCTCGGCAGTTTCGCATCCAGCAGTTCCCCCCACAGCCACCTCAAGTCATAGATGTGGAAGAATTTGATGAAACTGGAATAGGTCAGGTCTTTTGTACAGTGTAGCTTTTTCTGACAGGGACAGGCTGTAAAAAAGACTTGTGAAAGAAATTTAATTACAAAAGAAACAACGTTTCCTTCTCATTACCTTCATGTCTGAAAAACCTGGATACATGTCATAAGTTTGTGTTAATCATTGAGGTAGTTAATTTGGATATCACCTCAGATGAAGTTCTTGCCAGTCTAGTAAACTAGATCCCTGATCGAGCTCACAGACCTTTCTCAGATGTGTTACTGAATACAGGTGATTTAATAAAGGTTGGAAATGGAAGATGTTGTAAAACTTTTTGGCTAGGATTTCATGGCCTCAAGTCTTAGAAGGCTGGAATTAGCAACTCTAAGTTCTAATAAAACATTTCTAGAAAATTCAGAGTAGTGTGACTGACTGCCTACATGTTAATTGTTTCTTGAAGCAATGAAGAAAGATTCTCAAAGGCATGAGAATTTCTATCTCCATTAAATAATAGGGTAAAATAGTTAGGATTACAGGGGCATCTAGTTGCTGCATGGTCCTCGGTACTGTGCTGATATGTTTTGTTCTAAAGTGGGAAAGTCCCTTTTTTATTTTAATTTAAATAATTAATTAATTTGTTAATGTGTTAATTTGGAAACAAGGACAAATTAAAATAATTGTGTGTTTAGCTTTGACAGGAGTTTTAACTGATTTGTGTTAGTATAGATCGCTGAAGTCGATAGAATGAAACAGTTCTCTAACTAAATAATTAAACAGCTGAAGCCCTGACATTTCCTACAAAATAGTAGAAATTTATTTGCATATTGCAAGGTTAGCCAATATCAATTGCAATAGTTCATTTTCCTTAAAGAGAAAATGAAAGCTGACCAAGTGAGTTCAGAGACACTTTTAAACTAGTCCAGGGTGAATACCGCAGTAATTACAAGAAATATAAATGTCTGGTCTTATTTTCTACAGTGTTTCGGTACCACACAGATGTCCAACAGACCTGTGCTAACAACCGCCACCAGTGCTCCGTTCATGCTATTTGCAAGGATTATCCCAGCGGGTTTTGTTGCAGCTGTATTGCTGGTTACAAAGGAAATGGCAGACAGTGTGTAGCAGAAGGTAATTGGTTTTAAATTTAGATACATAAGTAACAATTACATATGGCATTCTTGAATGAGGTGACCTGTATTCATTTCCAAAAACGACCTGATAAAAACTTTCTGTAAGACTTATCACTGAGATATAGTGAAAGGCATTTGAATCACTGAGCTCTACTTTTTTTGAATTGTTTTTTGAGTGATGTAAATTATTTTGAGTGGTCAATTATATGCTTTATGACTTTCTAGTAAAAATAAACTTCTGTAACTGACATGGTTTAAAAGAAAGCATAACATCCAGTGGTATTTCCTAGAATTAGTCATGAAGTTCCAACGTGTCTGATAACATAATCTGATATGGTCTTCACTCTAGAAATGGACAGTTCAAAGTGATGAACAAATTAACTTTGATCATTGAACCCAAGAACACAGCTCCTCTTTGACTCTTAAGCTGCTTAACTAAAGGGTGATCTGCCAAATTTTTGCTAAATACCCATTTAAACTTTGTTTCTGTGTAAAATCCATAAAGGAATTTCTTATGTATACACTTGTAATCCTCATAGTGATCTGGCTCAGAGTACAGATGCTTTTTAACAACTCAAATAGTTTACTGCAGGACTGTGTTTTATAAACCAGGAAAGCAAAACCTAATACTTAGCTTTCAGTTCATAAAATTGGATTTTCCATATGAAAAAACAAAAAAAGGATCTGATGATAATGAAATTTAAACTTCCATGTAAGAAATTATATACAGGAGAAAATTAGCAATCCAAAACAGCTACTTCTGTACAACACTGACAGTCTTCAAAATGGCAAATGGGTCAGAGCCAAGAAATGTTATAGATTAGAATAATAGGTCAATTATTGACCTAATGGTGTTAGTCTCCTAATAGGGAATGAACAAATTTGCATTCGGTGTGTATTGGTATGAAGTGGGATCTTAAGAAGTTTCTGTCTGCCACTTACTCTCAGATATACTGTAACAGTGTTATGAAGTTATCCTTGCAGACAGAATTTTCAGTGAGGATAAAGGGCACCTGTTCATGAAAATTTGGTCATTTAATCATCCACATAAGACAACACACATGCACAGAAGCAGAGTTCACTACATAAGCAAGTGAACACGTGGCAATTTCTTGTCTGAACTCTGAGTATTTGTTTGCCGTTTATTTCAACACTAAACACTGAACATTGTGAACACTCTGGATGTGTTCCTTGGAGAGTATGAGAGTACTGTTATTTTGCTCTGATGCTTTGTATTGATTTTCCAGGTTCTCCTCAGAGAGTCAACGGCAAGGTCAGAGGAAGAATCTTTGTAGGAAACAACCCCGTTCCAGTTACATTTGAGAACACTGATCTCCACTCCTATGTTGTGATGAACCAAGGGCGTGCCTACACTGCTATCAGCACAATCCCAGAGACTTTGGGGTATTCTTTACTACCTCTTGCCTCTATTGGAGGTATCATAGGATGGATGTTTGCTGTGGAACAGCAAGGATATAAAAATGGATTCAGCATTACTGGTAACTTCTAAATTAAGATAATGTTCAAAATTTCTATGCTTTCCTCTGTTTTGATAGAAAACAAATGTGTATTTAGAAGCATTATAGGGTGAAAACACACATCTATTCAGAGCTGCAGATTATTTTTTTGTAATCAAATTTCTCACCATTTTTCTTGTTTATAATATATAGACAATGGACCTCTTAATTTACTGTCAGTGTACAAGAGCTAAGTGTGTTAGAGAGAAGACTGGCTTGGCCAGTTTCTGTTCAAGAAAGAAATTATTAAAAAGATCTCTTGGGGAAGGGGTTTGTTACTAGAGTGTACATAGTTATTAAAAAAAGCTTCTCCTACATCTTCAAGAGATTTAACATGTTAACTGCCTGATTGTACCAACAGAGCAAAAGAGAAATGATTATCTGACCTCCTGAGAGTCTGAAACACTTTACAGAAACAGCTGCTGCATGATATGCAAATGACTCTGTTAGCTAATTTGAGGGAAACCCTTGCTCATAATTCAAGCTTTTCGTAAGAGATTAAGGCCAAATCTGGTTGGTTGTGCCGCTGTGAATTCAAGCCGTAGATTCAATATGTTCTAGAAGAACATGTGTTTCTTTTTAAAATTTTATTCTTTACAGACATGTAATATGAATTTAGTTGAACACAACTTTTTGGTTTGGGATCTTCTTGGATTTGGTATGTTTGAAGCTTGTTCTGGAATTTACAACATACATTTCACTTGGTTTTGATTTGGAAACAGATGTACAGGATTCTGAATTTTTTTTAACTCTCTGTACTCCTAATAGAATTTTTCTCTACAATGTCCTTTTAAATGGTAGGATAAGGCCTACTGCTATTATATTATATATATGTATTATATTATATTATATATATATATTATATTATATGTATTATATTACTGCTAGTCAGAACTTCTTTTTAAATTTAATAAAACACTGCTGCCTCAGGTTTATTTGTGATTTATCATGTTCAGTGCTTAAAATATTTGCTTGCAGTATCCAAGTATATTATCAGTATACCTCTGAAAGTTATTTCATTAGAAACACAAGACATTAGTAATTGTGCTACATCAAAACTTGCAGACAATAGTAATTTTTATTTTATATACTAGAAGCAATATTTGAAATAGAAGGAATCGGAAACCTCTATTAAGTTTAGTGTTTTACTAATTCTCTTCCTTTAGGCGGTGAGTTTACACGGCAAACAGAAGTAACTTTTCTTCGTAGCAATGAAAAGCTGGTTGTGAAGCAGAAGTTCAGTGGCATTGATGAGCATGGTCACCTTACCATCAGCACAGAAATGGAAGGCAGAATACCCGAGATCCCGCCTGGGGCATCAGTCCATATAGAGCCATACACTGAACTCTACCACACTTCTAGCTCCGGTAAGATTTCATAAGAACGAAGTGATGAGAAGGTGCACAAAGCAGAGACTAAGACAATCCAAAAAACATTGTTTTATTCCCTTCTAACAAGTGTATTTAGAATCCTTTGACTTTTATAGAAAGTTGCTTTTTGTCTCTTAGGAAAAGGTTTCAAAAGAAGATGGATTTTGAGTGGGACAATGCAAATATTTCTAATGTTTTCACTGAAAAAATACAAGTTTATCTTTCTCTGAACCGTTGTTTGCAAAACACTCTGTTTCCCTTTTTGTTGGCCTTTTTTTTTACACTGTTCTTGGCAGTGTACAAGTTGCAAGTTTTCTCTGTAAGTCCACAGCCCTTTAGTAGGAGCTGTACTGGCATATAGCTTTTTATGGTAATGTCATTAAGTGAGCTGTGATCTTTGATGAGACTAAACCCATTATTTACCACTATGTTTCATGTAAACTTAATTTCAATGACTCTGCAAGAATTTATCAGCATTATTTGAGTTGAATTTTAACAACCAACTAGAAAATTACCTCCCTTACCAGAAAATTAATTCCCTTACCAGTTTCCTACATTTTCTCTTCAGTACTCCTCTCTCTGCTCTCTCAATTCCTTTATCACAGATCCTAGGTTTCCCAAGAGAACCATTCTTCATTTGCTATTTACAGGGCAATCTTGTTTTGCTTACTTGTTTTGTTTTCCCCTTCCTGTATAAAATTACAGGCATTTCAATACAGAAAGTAAAGAAGTGAGGTTGGAGTGTTGCTGCTGGCCAGCCAGACCAGCTGTCAAAGAGCAATACAGGCAAAGCAGCCTGTGGTGCACTCGTGTGCACATGAATACTGGAGAGACTTCTCTTTCCTCCAAGGGTGCACTTTTGGTTTCTAGAGACAGAAAATGGTGTGGTTACATTGTCACTGCCTTATAATCACTAATGTCTGGGTTTGGTAGCCAGTGATGAACCCACTTGTGCTTTGCCTGTTGTCTTGGGCTGGGAGGAGGAGGAAGTGGAAGCAGCAGGAAGCTTCTGTTTTGTGCTGAACAGCTTGAGAATTTGGGCAGTGTCTGCTCTACAGAACATTTGCCTACTTGGCAGAAATGTCGTTCCCAGGAAGGTAAAGTCAGAGGCTGGAAGGAGGTGTCCAGAGGCTGGATTTGATTACCAGGACTCAAGCAGCTGCAAGTCTGCTATCCCATGGCGTATCTAATGGACTTAGCAGACATCCAGCTTTAGCCAGCTGTTGCAAGTGGATTGATATAGGTGTGTTCTGGTGTCCAAACAAAGAATAGTGGTGTTCTGAGGACCTTTCTGTTTGCTGGGAGGATCCACAAGACCAGATTTTTTGAAGAGTTTTGTTCACAATTTTTCCTAATATAGAAAACTGTTGTGAAGCATACAGAAGCTCTCAGACATGCAGTTTCTGCGCTCTCTGAAAATCCAAGGCTAATAGCCTGCAATGAACTAAAAGTTGGGTGTACTTTAGGCTGGTGAGATGGCTTGGAGATCCATTATAAAAATCCAATTAAAAGAACCTCTGAGTTTGCTGAGTTTAATTTTCCTTTCATTACTTGGAAATCCACAAGGCAAAGCTAAATTTTTTAAAAAAGTCAAAATAAATCAAATGGCTCATTTCTCAAAGCTGTGATACCTGAGAACAGAGTAAGCATATTAGTGCTTGCTCCTTTGCATGGAAATGCATCCACTTTCACAGTCTCTAGCCTTTGAAATTCCCATTTGCACTACAAGGACTGCATCCCAAGTCTACAGACAGCATTTGACAGTGTGCTTTGATCTCTGCTCTGATCAGTGTGTTTGCTGTCATGTCATAGTGATCACTTCATCGTCCTCGAGGGAGTACACAGTGACAGAGCCAGAAAGGGATGGAGTTGCTTCCACGTACACGGGTGCCTATCAGTGGCGCCAGACCATCTCCTTTGACGAATGCATCCACGATGACTCCCCCCATTCTGCTCCTGCCACTCAGCAGCTCTCGGTGGACAGTGTGTTTGTCCTGTACAACAGAGACGAGCAGATCCTGCGATACGCCATGAGCAATTCCATTGGCCCCATCAGTGGTATGTATCAATTACAAACTTTGCTTTTTCTCTTTGGTGAGCAATTAAGAGCAGTCGTCCATTTTTGTTCAGCTTGCCCTATCTGGGTGTTAATGAATTAAACAAATTAATTTTGTTATTTGGTGGCAGTCCAGATCCACCAGAGAAGGAGAGAAAAGGGACTGTTGAAAATTTGTATTTTTACTAGAGGGAGTCTTCAAGGGATGCTCTGTTCTTGAAATTCACAGGGGTTTATGTCTAATTCTTTGAAGTACTCTCAATACACCACCTAGAATCTATTCCCACTTGGATGAATGGAGTATATTGTTTATCTTTACCTAATTTGTAGTTCCTCTATTAATTTTTAAGGGGAGGGGCACATTATCAGAGAAGAGAGCAAAAGAAGGGAAGGAGATTTACCATGGATGAGTTTCTATAATTTATCTTGAAACCTGGCATTTTATCTTTGAATTGTAGGCTGCTTATGAAAGGTATTTTTTTGGATGAGCTCTCCAAGCTCATCAGAAAGAAAGAGAAGAGACAATTTGAAAATGCACACCAGATGAGCATAAAACCAGGCTATGCTCACTTTTGTTTGTTACAAAATAAAGTTCTGCTAATTTAAATGAATAAACCAAGCTGTTAAGAATAATGTTTTGAGCCTAGTGTCAGTGACTGGAAAATTAATTTTCTTTCTGTCTTGTTTTTGTGGCTCTTTTTAAATTCAGTAGTCCTTTGTACAAGTAACAAGGAATACCAGTGCTATTAAATACGTGTCCAAGATATAACCTTCATATCATCTGCATATCATCCTTTCTTCCTGATGCAAAAAAGTGTGTTTCCTTGTTTAATGTGTGTTATGAGCAGCCTCCTTCCAGTCCTTAACTGGGTACTATTACTTGGACAGAGTCATCAAGGCTAAATATGGTCTCTCTTGCCAGATGGTTCTGCTGATATTAACCGGAATCCTTGCTACACTGGCACTCATAACTGTGACACCAACGCCATGTGCCGTCCAGGAACTGGGAATCGTTTCTTCTGTGAATGTTCAATTGGCTTCCGTGGAGATGGACACGTTTGTTATGGTATCAGAAGACTTCAATTTACTGCAAAATGAAGGCTTATGTAGAATTTATTTTCTTTGGGGTATATTGACCCTCAGGACTAGCCATTCCAGCAAAATAAACTGCCCTAAGAGGCTGGTTTTAAGGTTAGAAGGCTGCTGGGTGATGGATTTATCTCAATAATCAAAGCAAGCAAGTTTGACTGTCTTGAAGAGTATGTTTTCCTATCTTGCAAAGCATCTTTCCCACCCAGTTCATCTTTTTATAAAACATATGGGAACTTGGTTGTGAGAAATTTACTGTAATGGAAGCTCTGGTTAAAATTAGTCAAGTAGGTTAAAAGTTCTCAAGGGAGATGAGAAATAGGAAATGCACGTGTGGACAGAGCACAGATATGTGCCATTCAATGAAATCATATTTTTCATGATCTACTTTGAAAATACATTTCTGTTCAAAAAGTCTCATATTTCCCAGTTTTGCCTAGCTCTGTATTCCTAGTGTATTTGGGTTTTGCCTTGCAATCAAATCACAGCACAAATACTGGTTTTCATTAAGTGAAAGTGTTTGTTAATGTAATGTGTCATTCCTATTACCTTAAAGTGTTTTGGGGGTTTTTAGAACCCAAAGCACAACTCTCCTTCCACTCTAGCCCTATAATCAACTTGCAAATGAAATCAACGGCATCACACTATCCCTTCCAGTCCTCTGATGCTGTGAGTTGGGCAGCAGTGGATTAGAGATGTGTATGGATGATGAAAGGGGAAGCCTTTCCTAGAGTTCATGCTCCCCCAGTAGTTATCATTGCTTCTGATCACCTAAGGCTGAATTTTCTTTGGCTCCTCTTTCCTCTGCAATTTCCTGTACCTTCCCCTTATTACTCCATGATAGAACTCCTGGTTTGTTTTCTTCTTTTTGGTGCAGATTAGCTGAGGACACAGTTAGGTCAAAACTTATTTTCAGGTTATTAATAACTCTTGAGAGGTATGATCTATCCAAGCTGCGGCCTAAGTACAGAAGACTGCTATTAACCTAGTGTTTTTCTGGCATCTCTATTAAATGCATTTTTTGTAATAACCAAGATCCTTTTAATACCCTAGATATTGATGAGTGTTCAGAGCAGCCAGGGCTGTGTGGCAGCAATGCAGACTGCAACAACCAGCCGGGAACCTACCGCTGCGAGTGTTTTGAGGGATACCAGTTTGCAGCAGATGGGCAGACTTGTGTTGGTAAGTTTCATGTTTCTTGAAAGCGTTGCCCACCAGCCTTTGAGCTGTGATCCATCCCACAGGGACAGAAAACAGTGCTTCACAATCTGTGCTGATTTTTAATTTGAGTGGAAATCAGGAGTTTGTACTGCAGCTCATGATTACCAGGTTTTTCTGCATTTTCTAAGTGCCGTGCTTTCAAATTTTTAGGAGTTTGTGTTTTGTTTCTTATCCAGAATTCAAATTAACAGATGAGGTTTCAGTTATAGATTCATCCCTTGGACAAGATAGTGCACAGTTCTAAACCAGTGTGTCTTGGCTATTGCTGACTTATTCTAAAGTGATAATTTATCATGATGAAAAGGAATTGTAGCTGCAGATCACTTCACTGTTAAAATCCTTACAATCTGGCTCTTAGCTCATTTCTAATGAATCATTAAATATAAAATTCAGTAGTTGTCACTGAAATAGTTTATTTTTCTGTAATTTAATTTCTTTTTTCTGGAGGAAGCCTGAGTTAATCTGTATTTGCTAGACTAAGGTTGTCTAGGGATATTTTTTCCTGCTTTGCCCTGTTTTTCACTCAAGTTGTAGAAATTCCTTTTGGAAAAAGGACTCCACAAATGGTAGATGGAAGAGGTATAATGACAAAAAACAAAAGAGGAATAATGACTCTACCTCCAAAGCTGCAACTGTCAGGATAGGATGGAGATTAGGTTTTTTGTTTGTTTTATTTTTTCTTGTTAGAATTTTTATCCGTACCAACAAAACCTCTACACACTCTTCCAGTATGGCTGGAAGCCTTATGCTTCCAGTACAGCTGGGAGTTCCTCTTTGTTTTGGAAAGAAGTGATAACAACTGAGGATATTTTGCTTCTGTTGTGACAGCTTTGTGGTGGAAGTTTAGCTACCCTTTGATCAGTTAATGCATCCAGGTTGCCGCTCATTATAGTCAAGACTGTTCTTCAGCAAAGACTGAGGAGTCTTCACCTTACAGCAGAGAGTTGCATTACTTTCCTTGAGTTTGTGACTTTGCATGCTGTGTATTGCACTCAATCAGAAGCCAAATTTCTCTGCTCCAGTAAGAATTACAATTCATGTCTGTTCCTTAAGTCACAGTGCACCCTAAATCTCTTTGTTGTGGAACAGTCAGAAAAAGCAGCTCCTTCTACCAAGGCCACTGGAAGGGACAGAGTGAGATGTGGAAGAGCAGCTTTTATGTTCCTTCTGTTATGTCCAACACTGCACTTTTGTGACTTGGACCTGAAAGGGAACATTCTTCCCTCCAGCCATGACCTCACCAGCTTCATTTTACCACTTTCCCATGAAGCTGATGTTCCACTTTTAGCAAGTGCCAAGTAATTCCTTGCCCAGCTTGGAGGATTTCAGCTTGATCCCTTCCTTCAGCCAAAACCATATTGCATTTTTAAGGCTGAAGAGAGGAAAGATAAACTCTAAGTTCCCAACAGATTGAAAATAAATGTCATGGTAATCTTTTCACAGTAGAGAGTCTTAAAACCTACAGAGAATTTGAACCCCAGAAGGGCAACAGCAACCCTCCGTGCTTTTATGAGTTGCTCTGGGATACCAGTTCTGACTCAGCTTTTTTGGAACCAGCACTTATTATCATACCAGCTGTGTGATTCACTGGGTAGCTTTATAAGAGTTGTAAATAAATCTTGTTCTCCTATTTGTAGGATGAGAAACAGAAAGGCTTGGGGACTCCCTTTGAGCTCAAACTCTTACCTTACATATTTATAATACTGTACTTAATGAATTTCTTTTTAATCCAAAACTTACCTCATCAAATAAAGATATTAATGATTCTAACAATGATGTCATTTCCTCTAGAGAAACAAACAAACAAAAATGAATGTTTTCAGATATGGCTCTGATAGAAGATTTTTTTGTTATTTCCCTGCTGACACTGTGGTAGTTTCCATCTGTGTGCTGTGATGAAATGAACATTGTAGAGTCTTGTCTTGGCCCCCTGTCAAATTGTTGTCATAATTGTGTAAAGGCAGTCTCAGTGTTACAGCAGCCTCTGCTAGAATAGCTGGAAGTCTGTTCTTAGGTGTATGCATTGGACACCCTATTTTCAGGCCCAAAATCTTTGGAGTATTTTACCTCTTCCTGTTTCAAGTACCATGGTTTCCTTTGCTGTTCTCTGACATAACAGGTTAGGCAGAACTCCAGCAACTTCCTGAAACAATTTATGTACAAAGTAGTGTGGTGCCTTCAGAGGCTCAGTTGTCAACATGAGAGAGTTATGAAAAGCTGCAGGTGTGGTCCCAGATCTCTCCAGTAGTTGACAAATGTGTTTATCTCCCATTGAGTGAGTCACAGCTCCAGTTTTTTGCCAATTGACAGCAGCCCTGGGTCACTTCTAGGTTATTGTAGCAGGTCATCTAAATAATTCCCAGTGCAGTGAACTCGCCACTTAGCTAACATATGAGGTAGCTCTGTGAGATGCCTTACATTTCTTCATTCAGGACTACTTTTCATAAACAAAGCTGATATTGATATTAGGATCTATCACTATGGTAGCCTTTCTGCCCCATTCCATATTAACAGGCCCCTGTGAGGTGCTGAGGACAATCAATTCATTGTAAAACATTAATAAGATTTAACACCCCCAAAAGGGGAGATTTCAGGAGAAAAAAAAGAAAAAATCCTAACTCCCAGGGCAAAAACCCCTCAGTTCCTTGTTTCCTTTCTCTTCTGTAATCTTTCACAGATGTTGTTCTAATGTATGAACTTACTATGAGGCTTAGACTTTATGAAGGAATGTTCAGATTTTCATCTCCTCTCTTACACATTTAACCTGCAGCTGTGGAGTATGTGGTAAACCACTGCCAAAGGGGCACACACAACTGTGACATCCCTCAGCGTGCTCAGTGTGTGTACACCGGAGGGTCCGCCTATGTCTGCACGTGTCTCCCTGGCTTCTCCGGAGATGGGCGTGCCTGTGAGGGTGGGTAGCACCATTTATTGTGGGTAAGATAAAATATTATTTTATACTCTCATTGTGCTACTGGGCTGGTCTTTGCCATGTCCTATATCTACTTGTCATCTCAAGTAGGAAATTTCATAGTCTGAGTCCCTCAGGCAGGAATATTCTTATTACACATTTATTTTTTCCTCTTCTCACTTTTGAATTTACTCTTCAATGTTTGGTCTATAGAAGGTCCAAGATAAGTGCAGAAATTGCAGTAGTTGCACCTGCAGACCTTTGTCTGTTGCAACTGTTTGCACTGTATTGGTTTAAGTCACTAAGGCGGTGAAACAAAATGCTCAGACTATGTAAAAAATTTGCATTCATGTCAGTCTGAGTGCAGTGGGGGACCAGCTTTACCTAATTACATGTTGGGAACATGGCTAGCCAAGTTATACTTCTCTTGCTATGTTAAGTCACTTCTTCGGGAAAAATGGACATATATGTCTAAAATACTGTGTGAGTTAATAATGTCTATTACCCTTTGGAATAGGAGAGCCCTGGGATTTGCTGAGATAGAGAACCTGAAATACCTAAAGAGCTGAACCTTTGCCCCTTTTTTTATCTCTCTTGCATTTCTGTACTAGATATATTTCCAAAGAACTGTCTGTATGTCTAATCAGATACCCTAAAATAGGAGCCTGAAAATGTGGCAGGTTTGTACTTAATTTCATCACTCTGATTTGTCCATCAGAAGGAGAACAGTCACCTGAGACTGATCTTTTCTTTTACAGATGTAGATGAGTGTCAACAGGGTCACTGTCATCCAGATGCTTTCTGCTACAACACTCCTGGGTCCTTCAGCTGCCACTGCAAGGCAGGTTATCGTGGGGATGGTTTCCGATGTGTGTTAGGAGGTAAAATTCTATAGTTCTTGAAAATTGGACCAGAAATATAATTTGGGATTTGGAGGATATATATCTTAATTTAGTTTCCTTCTGAAACACAGTGCCTACTGCCATATTGGTGTCTTTATTCTTCTCAAGTCTTTCAATTTTAGGACTTTACCAAGCTTGTGTCAAAATTGTATCTTGACTGCTATCACTTTTCCATGATATCCTGTTCAGTGCCCAATTTAATGTTTTGTTTATTCTATCCTCAGCAGTTTTCAGCCCCAAGCTGATACTATCTTTTGAAGTTGCCTTGTGTAAAGATTTGACCACAGGGGTGATTTGGTTTGCGTACTCAGTAATCACCATAAAATATCTGGAATTGTTGGCAGTGCAAATGAATTCAATATTTACAGGAGAAAAGTGAAAAATGATACCAAAGTCACGAGGCTCTTGTCTGCAGTGAGATCTAGATGCCTATGCCACATACAGCCTGTTGCCTAGAAAGACTACAGTGTCCAGCTGGCACTTGTTTCTGTGTTTATCCAGCTTATTCTCTATTCAGGGGAAAGTTCTTTAACCTCACACTTCTGTTTCTCCATGGTATTTTGAGGCTTGAGGTTTAAAACTCATCTTGAAGGTATGGTTAAAAAAAAAAAAAAAAAAAAGAGGAAGGAACATTGGAACATAAAGTATTCTTGTTATTTTACTTTAATTCAACATCATGGTAAGCCTATGGGACAGCACACAGGTTTTGTAGATGGTGAATCTTTCATTCAGGAAATAAAGCCTAACTTCTCAGTTTATATTCAAATTCAATTCTTCTTCCTCTGAGATTCTTGCTGTTGGGCATTTCTCAACAGACTGAAACTCAAACTGTACAATCAAGAGTAACAAGAATATCCTAGGGCCAAAAGGAAAGAAACGGTTTGGGGGTTTTGGCTGGGTTGTTTTGTCTGTTTTTTTTAATAGTGGAGGTGATTGCTTCAAAATGCTTGTGTGTGTGGTATGATATTACTACTTGAGCCTTAATATTTTTATTTTGCCTCTATATTCCCTAATTCTGAATTTCTGACTTTTTTTACCCCCACAATTGGATGCTCAGCTTTTGAAACCAAAAGGCAAAGGATTGTACAGAGGAAAGAAAAAAAAAAAATCACAAAGTTGATTCTCGTTTTAGATCATATTTACATGACACTTCACTGTGTGCATTATGTAAAGTAATGCATTATGTAAAATCACCCAGTGCTTGTAGATATTTATATCATATGTAAATTTCAGGAGGTTTTGAAGTGTTTGATTCTGAGGCGTAGCTTTCACCACTTTGTCAGTCTTTTAATATATTTTTAGCTAACATTTCATGCATGATTATCATGTGTATTTTCATTTTAGTGCCAGATGAATGAGGAAATAACTGTTGTTTATGATCTGTGTCAAAATATTTGGCTAACTATCCAGCTGATAAAAACAAAATTATTTCTCCTAGAGGAGGAACTTGATATGAATAACTTGAAACAAATCAAACCTTAAAGCTTCCAGTTCTTCAGGCAGAATTGTAGTGGCAAAGACATTCCTTTCATGTCTGCCACATGCCCTTTGTTGATGAAACAGGTGGTTTGGTAGACTGATATTTGCAATCAACCAATTAACCTTGTTACAAGGACACAATTAATTTCTTCTGAGTATATGTGATGATTTACTTAAGTAGGGGTTTTTTTGTGTTATTCTTAACACCTTTTCTTATGCAGTGGTTAGTATCTACTAAATTGCTAAGCACGTGGTATTATTTTGTAGTAACTTTTGTAGCAACTTCTTCCCCCTTATCCTGTATGCTTCGTGTAACTTTCTGTGCTCAACACAATTGTGTCTTGAATGGGGATTTTTCCACATCACAATTTTTACAGTAGTAACAAAACATTTTTAAAGGTTTTTTATCCACTGTTTCAGTGGGTGGAGATCTGCCAGGTTTTGTTAGTGTCCATATATGCCTCACTGATAATTTTTTTTAAACACGGTTTCATATTACCTGTACAAGACAGGCTTTTAGAAATGTATCAATTACCTCTGCTCATTAAATGTTCTGAGCAGTAAAAAAAAATCTGAGTAGATAAGAAGTCTCACTTTTGCTGAATTGTGAGTGAAGTACAAAGTATCTGTGTTGCTCAGCTAGTCTGCAG
This sequence comes from Pseudopodoces humilis, assembly GCF_049639895.1. Taxonomy (NCBI): domain Eukaryota; kingdom Metazoa; phylum Chordata; class Aves; order Passeriformes; family Paridae; genus Pseudopodoces; species Pseudopodoces humilis. The sequence goes on along the minus strand of NC_142202.1, from coordinate 45,086,228 downwards.
CAATGGCAATGTTTACAACTGAGTGATTGCTCCCTTCTTAGAGTTAATAGAACAATAGCTGCCTTTGGGGTGTCATCTGTTACTAGAAGTTTAGTGCTTCTAGATGGATAGATCCATCAGTTAATCATTGCCAAGGACAGAAACAAACGATGCTTTCTGAAGCCTCACAAAAGTAGTTTAGTTTACTCTAGCACGATTTGTAAAGTTGCTTCAGAATGAAGATTGCAGAGGAAGCTGTATTGTATTCAGCTATAATTAGAGTCCTTTTCTCCCACTTTTTACCCACTAAGGTTTTGATCTAATAAGCCTCAATGTAGTAACTGAAGTTTTTCCTGGTTGTTAATAGCATGGAAAGTTTCATTCATCCAAATACTCAATTCTTTTTGCTGTTCTCTGTTCCAACCCATGTGTACAATTACTTGCTTGTTTGGTGTCTTTATGATTATATGAAACCTACTGTTAAATATCAATGGCAACTCTTGAAACAAGTAGACTAACAAGAAAAATGGATTTGAGTCACACACATGGAAATGTCTGCAGGAGTGAACTGACAGGTTAATGAAAGAGTTAATGATGCTGGAATGTCCTGCTGCTCCCAGCCATTAAGAAAGTCTGTACTTCATTATTTCCTCACGCTTCATTTTTCCATTTCAAAAAAACCAGATGTCTGAGTGTTTCTACCCCTGCAGACCCCAGACACTGTTTACTAAACAGAAACAAGCCTGGATTCTTGGAACTAGGAGCTGTTAAGAGCTATTCTCTGATCATCTGTGTGCAACTGGTTTCACATGAGAAACACACTTACCAGGACAAAACTGTAAGTGAGGAATTACAAAGGAAAATAAAAGGACAAAGGAAAGCTTTTTCATTCGGGCTTTTTAATTTTCTCCAACATCTGAGGACATCAATTAAAAATGCCAGTTTAAGTCTTTGAATAAGAGAAGTCCATACATCTTAGTTTCTCATTCTTTTACTCAGATTCCACCTTTTTTAAGAGAAGTCCATAAATAATTTTTTACATTGCTGCTACAAGAGCAATCCTCTATGACTAAAAAATACTTTGAATATTTGTATATGGCTTTAGTTTGGTTTTTTCCAATCCGTTTCTTTCTTCACACATGTGAGAAGTGTGTATGTGCATGTTTTTATCCTCATCTTTCCATATTCATGCTACTTCCATTTTCATTTTTATAAATTCCATAATCTGTTTCAGTCACTTTTAAAATCCAGATTTATACTGGTAATTCATTAATCAACTGAAAAAAAATGTTTAATACTCATCAAATACAAATTGCTCCTTCTGAAGAAGGATATACATCTAGCTGAAGCTCAGCATGCATCATTCTATGTATCTAGTCTGAATCGTACTGTGTTCCGCAGGACACAAATTCTTCATCGTGCCTTTGTTCTCTGTTCTGCTCTACAGCTTCTATCTTACAAGCATTTTTCTGTACACTCATTCAATTTCTCACTGTTCTTTTGAACTGTGGTTGCCAGAGCTGGATGCAGTATTTCTTGAATCTACTCCCCAGACTCATATTCTTCTCTGTGCCTGTATATTCCCTGTGTATATGCTGAATTCTTTTTAATACCCTCTCACAGTCCCTACAGCACTGAGCTGTGACCTGCTGATAGCTTTTTTGGGTTGTAGTTTCAAAGATTAGTCTATCTTTAGAGGCTTGTCTACACAGTTTATTCCAAGAAGTGTGACTTTACATTTACATCCTGTCCTTCTCATGTGGCCTGTTTCACTTCCACAAGTGATGCAACCTATGGTTGTATTATCTTCTTCCAGAAACCAAATGATGGAATTAAATTTCTTAATAGGGAAATTTAAAGGCAAGACTAATGGGAATAATGTAATATGTAATATGGGAATTTACTAAAGATACCACTACTTCGTGACATTTGACTTCTGACTCAGACTATTTCTTTCAGTTTTTAGTTGTTTGCCAAATTAAGTGCAAATGAAAAATCATTTCAAAATTGATACAGTCCTGTGGGCATAAATAGAGCACCATAGGAAAACACGAAGCTATTAGGTCAGTGTATTATCTTCAGCAGTCAAGCATCAACTGCACCAAAACCCAGTGAGGATGGGGTTTCATTTAATTTTACAGCAAATGCTGATCGTTAATGTTTAAATGCATACACTGAAAAATACTGTAATCTGATCCTGCTGTTAATGAAAAGCTGATGTCACCCCTGCTTTTCTTCACCACCAACAATTACCAAGGTCCTGCTTTTACTAGTTGTTTCATCTCTGGCAGAATGAGCTAATCCTGGTGTATACCATTTTTATCATCATTGACATGATCATTTGTCTTGCCTTTCGATTGTGGGTTTCAAGAATGGCAAGAATCTCCTGAAAATCAGGGCTAGTTATCCCTTGATATGGAGCGTTGAAACAGCCATGGCTTGTTTTCCATTTTCTACAATCAGGTGCAGTAGTAGATGTAACAGCACCATTACACCAGGTAGGTGTTATTTGCTCTTGGCACTACCAGTTGTTTTTAGTGGACTTCTCCTTCGTGCCAGCCATGAGATCAGAGAATTCTCCTAATGCTAATTGCTCTGTATCTTTGAAGAGTCTTGACTGGATGAAATACTACAGTATTTATGTTAAAGGCAGGCTCACTAAAAAAACACATTTAGGCTGCTCTAGTGAAGGAAATTTACTCTCTCTTAGGTTTGTGTCTGGATGCTGGCTTACAAAGTAGCCCTTGTGCTATCTGAAAATGTGCCCTTTCTTGTTACCCACTTTGTCTAGCTTGTGCTGTTAGCTTATCAAGGCAGGAAATGTGCTTTATTTGTTGTGTCTATCTCATCTTTCAAACTCTGTCATAGCTAGACTAATTTCAGAGAGTTAATTAATGCAGTTTTAAACTTGCAAAATCAGAGCATCTTCTCCTAACCCCACTGAGTATAAGGTATGTATAAGCAGTTTAAGCAGACTATTTATTCCAACCCACTGTCATCTGAATCCAAGACTATTGTGCCTTCATTGTTGCACAAGCTACACTGGACTGGCTTTCAACTCATGCTTCTTTAGGTGCTTCCCAACTCTAAGCATAGTAATCCTGGCCATGATTCAGAGATAAGGAATAAAAAACGGAGAATGGATTCTGAGTGCTTAGTTGAACTATCCTTTCAGTTAGTCACTTATAACTGGTTTATAAATTGTAATATTGGTTAAATTCATGTTAGGGAGGCAAAACAAAATGCTGAAAGACAGGTTAAAATTACTGAGTCAGTACAGATGAGCTTGGTAACCCTGGCTATATTTCTTTTCAGAATGTCTGTTTAACATAGATTACTTATTGTACTTGATACTATTAATAAAGTGATTATTAATATAAGGGATTTTCATGAGCAAAGAAGTAGTAAAATACACAATTATTCCTAAAAGTGAGTGACAATAGGGTATTTGCAAATACTTTTATGCAAGTAAAAATTCAGCATTGATGGGTTTTTTAGGAAGAACCAATCATATGCTCTGCCTTCTAGTACTAATTCAGTACTAATTCTGAAATTATTTTTTTTTACAAGTCTCTTGACTTTGGTGTTGTTAAGCGCATACGCAGACCATTTGTGAGACTGGTCTTGAACACTGCAAGATAAGTTCTCTTTAAAAATGCTATCAGAATTCCTGAGTAAAATCTGCAGATATTAATGTGAACATTGTCTTGAAATTTGAACAGATATTGGTGTTTCAAGCCACCAGCAACACGAACATATTTTATGTGCAACCACTGGGTCCTATCTGGGAGTGTATACACCCTCCTTTCCATAATTCATATAGGATATTGATTTAAAAATTGTAACATGTTGGAATATACCCTGTTTTTATGAGTTTCCAATGTGAAGAAGAAAAGGAACATTTTCTATTTTTGTTTTTATATCCTACTGAGGAGGAGTTAATGTTTCTCAAAGCTGATAGGAATGCAACTATGAATTTTTTTCTGCACTGGACAAAACTGTGCGTGGGGGGTAGTTTATCAATACTCTGTGTTCCCCCTGCTTTCTCCCATGAGTAGTGCCTATAATGAGAGTTTAGAATAAAAAACCCGTGTCAAAACCATCTGTTTACTGGAACCAACATTTCTTTTACCTGCATATTGCATAGGACACTGAATACATGAAAACAAAATCTGAGACAGATAATGAGGCTTTCCCACAGGGCCTGGTTTTGTAGGTTGATTCAAGGCTCTCCACCACCTACAATAAAACCAATGCCAAATATTTCAGTTGTTCAGTGAGCTGTTCTCCAGTCATTTATATTTCTCTAATTATGTCCAGGTGCATGAAACTTGTCCAAAGCTTTTGCTTGCATAACTAGTTTAAACATTAATAAAAACCTCGCTTCTTTTTTACAGAACATAGGTTTACACAACAGTCTGTAGATGCATGGGATTAGCTTTTTGCTCAGCTGGGGTCAGTTTAGTCTGAGCCACACAGAACTAATCCTGTCCATCAGGCAGTGTAAAAACAAGGAAAGGAATAAATGGAAATGTAATGTTAAAGACTCTTCAGCAGACAGTTTGCACTAAGTATTTCTAAATGTCTGTAGAAATCATTGACAGGGAAAGGATACTCTCCCTTAATTACATCTTTCTCTCCCAGGAATCCCAAGTGTCTGGAGAAGGAAATATATTATTTTTATTGTATTCTTTTAATTTCATTATGTTGTTTGGCTTCTAGAAGATACATTGATGCAGATGGCTTTCCCTACTGCATGATAAGTAATAAGGTGTAAATTTTAGTTCAGACTATTTTGTAAAATTGAAACTTAAAGAGCCAGATCCCTGAATGTCCTGATCTGACATCTGAAAAGTTTCTTTCCTCTGTAGTCTCTGCAATAATAAAAATATGCATGTTGTGTAGCCAATGCATATGTTTCTCTGTGCTTCACCAAGGAGTGGCCAGCCTGTCTGTCCAATTCCTTTCTTCAATCAAATGAGTGCTCAAACTTCATAACTGAACTTTAAAAACCTAATATATATCATAGCAATGAATTGCTTCACTTCCTAAGATCTGTAGAGAATTTGGCATCTGACTCATGTTGTGGTTTTCTCTTGTGGCTTTGAAGGGAATCTCGACTTTTTGTGTTACAAAAAACTCTTCAGCCACTGTAGGGTCACATTTTGAGGCCCATGGATAACTGCCAATGAGTAGACATCAGGGTCAAAAGTCATACAGAATGTTCTTGCTCATCTGCTTCAAGGAGAACAACCATGATTTCCAGCTTTTGTTTATGACACTTCAATGAAGGAAGATGCAGGGGACCTGTTTGCTCTTGTTTAAACTAGGCAGTAAATGATAAAATAAGTTTAAGGCAAATGTGTCACATTTACAAAGGACAGACTTGTTGAAGCTGTTCTGAAGTCACATGCCTTCAAGGTTTGTAAAAGTGTCATGTTTCACTAGAGGTAAGAATTTTTGTGTATAGGTGGTCAGCATATGTTAACTGTTAATGGACTGTAGTTATTAGCTAAATCAGAAATATTCACTGTGGTTTGTTCTGTTCTGTTGTTTTTTTTCCCCAGAAGTAGAAAAGACCAAATGCCAGCATGAACGCGAAGTAGCCCTTGGCAGTGGAGGTGCTTTCTTCCCAAGGGATGTAAGAGTTGCTCACTTCATTCCCCAGTGTGATGAGCATGGGAATTACATGCCCACTCAGTGCCATGTTGGCAGTGGATATTGTTGGTGTGTGGACAGGGATGGAAATGAGATTGATGGCACCAGAAGCGGTCCAGGAGTTCGACCACCATGTAAGTGGCTGAAGCAGTTGTTTCTTTTGAGTATCTCTCCATCTGAGTGCATTATCTCCCAAATGTGGGGCTTAGTCCTTCCCTAAGATACAGCAGTGACTTGGAGCAATGCAGATTTCTGCTGTCCCAGTGGTGGTATGTCTCATACCCTTCAGTGATCCCAACATAAACTTTTCCTTCAGCTAGGCCATCAGGACAGCTGTGGTAAGCTGGTAAAAAAGATTTTCTAGTTTCTTCCTTGACTTGAAATGGTGAGAGGCCCGGATAGTCTCTGCCCTCTGGGAGCTGTAATAGCTGACTTGCCTCAGGAAATGAAGGATGTTCCTTCCTACATCTTGGTCACTTCAGCTGCAAAATAAGATAGATTTTTCTAAACATTTGAAGCAAAGAGCAATTACAGAGCATGAAACATGAAAAGACCTATTATGTCAATTGCTCCTTCTCTGTCAGCCAAGAGGAAAATTTCAGAAGCTTTCTGCATCTGATTATAGTTATTAATGTCTGCTTATAGGCCTGTTTCCTTCTAAGAAGTCTGACTGTAATTATGTCTCTGCAAGTAATAAGGAGCCTCGTTGTGCTGTACAAGCTAATTTTTTCCCCATATGTTTCCTTCTCTATTAACAAGGTCTGAGCACAGCTGCTCCTCCTGTTGTTATCGGGCCCTCTGTTCGACCAGACACAGTACCTCTGCCGCCGGGAACACACTTGCTTTTTGCCCAAAGCGGTAAAATTGAACATGTTCCACTAGAGGGAAACAGTATGAAGAAAAATGGTGCAAAAGCACTCTTGCATATTCCAGTAAGTAGTTTACTATACTAAGTCCATGTTTTTTAGAAGATTCTTGATCAGAGATGAAAGCTACTATTTGTCGACATACCTCAACAATTTAAGTTGAAAACACAATTTTCACTCTTCATTAGAATTTCAGTATCCCATCAATTTGTTAGTGAAAATTTCTGACCTGATTAGTCAAAAGTCTTTAAACCAAAGATATAGAAAAAATTATTGTTTCCTTTTAAAGAATGGCTCACAATAAATCACAAGACAAAAATCTAATCTCACATGCCTCCAGCAGCTCTTCATATAAACTCCTCTCTATTCACACTTCTATTGACTTTCTGACTCTGGTATAAAAGTTTAGGAGACATCTGGTAGCAGTAGGTGATGAGGCCCTTTTTTCCATCCCTACTCCCTTAAAGTTTTTTCTTAAGTCTTAATCTATTCCTGTTTTTTTCCATCAGTTGTCTCTACTTCTTGGCTGCCCATATATTTTTCTTTCTTCTTTTTTTTGTTTCCTTCCCCATGCGTAAGCCCGGTGGGTGGTAGATCTTTTTCCCATGCTTCTTACTACTATCTCAAGAATATTTTTTTCCTAGAAAATGAATTCCTGATGCTGAGAACCTCTCTTTTCTACCACCTGTGTCACATACCAGGCCTTTTCACTGGCAGTTTCATCACATTCATTTGTTTTGTCCAAGGCCTAGGAATTCTGTTTTCATTCTAGTGTTACTTGATTTCTAACGGATGGCAATATCAAGTAGCACGCTGATCTCTCTTTTTATATATATATGTACATACATATTATACTGAGTAGTTATTAAATCAAATACTGACTAAATTACACAGATTCGCTTCATCAAATAATACCATAAATTTCTGTGATGTAAGGGCAAAATCAAGGTTTTGTCCCTTACATAAAGTTCTTCTGCAATAACATAAACAAAAGTAAAATGCTGTATAAAAAATGGTGTAATGAGGTTGAAGGTGACATGATTCTGAATACTTGTCACCTAGTCTCATTATTTACTTGATCTAACTTAAATTAATCAGTTAGAAGTATCTTGAGGAAAGAACTTCCAAAAGATAAGATGCAATTCTTTCTTGAAACTTTCAATTAAAAGGAAACTTTCAGTCTCTACTAGCATTGTTGACTTTGTGTTGTCTGTGTTGAGCATTTGCAATGGTACCAGATGTGTTTAGATTGTTTTGCAACCCACAGGACGATGAATAAGTGCACCTGTTTTAATTCACAGGTTTGTAACATCTTTCTAAGAAGCTGCGTTGCAAAAGCAGCAACAGTGACAGACTTAGGAATCCATCTGCAACTGCTCCTTTACTGTGACAGTCTCTTTGATTTGTCTGGAGGAGGGAGTTTGAACTCTAAACTCAAACTCTAATCCTATCTTCTTTCTGCCTGAAAACTTGCATATAAATGTTTCTTGTAGCTGAGAATACTCCTTCCACTGCAATGATTTATGTAGTTTAAGCTAACTTTTATTTTAAAACCTTACTTTGCTAGAACTTTTTAGAGTCAAATGGTGCTATATAGGAAGTGCAGCCATAATGCATGACTTGGTCAGTGCAAGTCAGATTTGGTAGAAGTCATTATTCCCCCTTACAGGGAAAGAATGGGAGGAAAAGGTACATGAAGGAGCAACACAGTAAAATGTCAACATGGACTTTCTTTAGATGTCTATGCAGGTGAAACTGTACAAGTCAGACTGTTCAGTACTAGTATCTCCAATGCTTCTTTGAAATAATGGTGAATGATATCTGCTAGTTTAAAGGGACTTTTAACAGGAAGTATTTTCCTAAGATATTTGACAATGACTGTTGCCCAGTGATTTTCTTGGCCTCTCCTCCCCATTTCCCACCTTTCCTCAAGGATTTTTTTTCCACAGGCTTGAGACTTAAAAGTATAATTTAATGCTGCTGATGAGTAACTTTTGTTCAGCCTAAGCTGATCTAAGTTGCCTGTTGTCCAACAGGACAGAGTTGTTATTGGAGTTGCTTATGACTGCGTGGACAAGATGGTTTATTGGACAGACATCAGCGGCCCTTCGATCAGCAGGGCCAGCCTGCATGGTGGGGAGCCAACAGCCATAATCAGAACAGGTAAGAGCCCAAAATTCTTTCTCTTGCTATTCTCTAGGGTTGGTATTAGACTTGAATTTGGTAATATGTACTTCCTAGGTGTTGCCTGAGCTAAGAGTTGTGTTTATACATTAACATGGAATACCATCAGAGGGTGTCTTTGATTTTTGTATCTAGCAAGCCAGATAAGTGCTGGATAGCTGAGATTTTGTTAAATGTAGTGGTTTTTTCTCTCCTGAACTCTGCCTGTCAGCTGAAAGGACTGGTGAGCATGGAGGCTGAAGAGAACTCCTTGGCTTGGGGATCAAACAGATGAAATGCTTCTAGAAACTATTTCAGCTGTGATTTTCCCATATCTGCCACTCAAGTTGGCAGTTGTAACATGGAAACTGAGTACAGCCACCTTGTTTGGTTTTTACCCTTCATAGTTGTTCAAGGATTTGAGAATTAGACTAGAGGGTGTTGTGGAGTTTGTGCTCATCCAGTTTGTATCTTGTTCTTATATTCTTTCCTTTAAGACTGCTGCTCACTGCAGTCCATGTTAATTTTCATTAGAAAGGTTAAGTACAAGCCCATGCATCTTGGATGATAAACCGTTTTATTGAGTGGAAAGGGCTAAGGGGAAGGACAGGTTTAGAGAACAAAGTGAATGGTTGGGGGAGGTGTCATTAAAAAAAAGCAACAGCAAAAGTAGCTGGAGCCACATTTTACATACTAGTGTCCTCAAGATCCTAGAACACCTGTGAAGTCAAGATACTGGAAGAGGTCACCTTTGCTTTGAATCCTTTGCAGTCATTGTTACAAAAACTTAAGAAATTATTTTAGAAAAATGATCAGCCAGTTATAAAACTCTACAGTAAATTTGGTTTTGTTTTCTTTGGATGTGTAGAGAATTGCTGCCTGGATATTATGCTTTGGAACAGTCAGTTTGTAAGACTCCATCCAGGCTCTTAGGGACAGCATATATGTGGGGGTGGCTTGGATCCTACCATTGTCCTAGGAAGGAAAAAGGGAGAGCTTAAGGACATCCCTAACCATTACAGCAGTTATGGAGCTTCATATTTCTATACCACTTAGTGGCTGAGGTATTTTGTAAGACTTCTTTCTCTATCCCAACATATTTAATATAAAAGCGACTCTAACCTGCAGTGCAACCCTGTGCTTGCCTGTGCAGCTTAGAAACTGCAGGGAAAAGATTTTTGCTCTGCACTATTAATGAATTTTTTTCAGAATCTGCACTTCTAAAGATGGAGGAAATTACTATTGCTTTATAATATATATAATTTTATATGGATATAAAATAAAACATATAGAAATATTTTATCTATGCTGTATATAAAAAACTATATATATGTTTAATGAGAGTATGCATAGGCATTTAAATTCTTGCAGTGTATAAAATGTTGGAAAATTATTTGTGAAGGCTTTCAGCTAAATTTGATTGATTATTTAAGGTAATTCAAAATGCTTCAATGCCACATGGAAACTTCACCAGTTTTATCTGCTATATAAAATATTGTATGTATGAAGCTTTCTCACAAATTCTGTTGTTCTGCTGGTTGCACAGGATGTGAATGCTTTTCCTGAAGAGATTGGGAGAGATGTTGCACTTTACTTTTTGTACATTAATGGGCATTTCAATAAGGATTCAGATCAAAATAATATTGAATGTTCAGCATTCAAATTGATATTGCCTATGCAGGCCAAAACTGAAACTTTCAAATTTCATGAAATAGGAAAATGCCTCCCCTTCAGAAGACTCATGAGAATTTTTTGTTTTGTTTTGATCTTTGCCTTCCTCCTCCTGTGAGCTCCAGCTGCTTTCTTCAGTTCATGCATATTTTCGTGGAATGTACTACATTTTTGGTTGGGTTTTTTTTTTTAAGCTCTTGTGATCTGAGTTGTGCTGCTTTGCAGAAACACTATTTAATTGTGGAGCCCCATCCAGATCTCCTTTATCCCTGCAGCTGTATAGGCTGTGGAGGCTTTCTCAGCTCTGCAGCTGGTTAGGAAAGAGAGCTTTCCTCTGCTGTAATTGCTTGAAGTCCCATCAGCTGTGCATGTCTGTAGAAACCTGCTCTCAGGAACAGAGCCTGTGACTGTACCAGGCTTGATGACAATATAGCAGGAACACATTTGTGCCTCTGGAAAGACTGGTGATAAATTAAGCCTTTAAATATTCCCTTACCCCTCCCTCCATGGGGGATAGTTTTTTTCTGGCTCAGCCACACAGAAGGGACATTTACTTTTTAGACTTCTATAAATCTCCTAACATATAACTGACATAAGGAAATTGAAACAAGGAAACTAGTCAGGGAGCAGGAACTCCTGAGGATCAGTGACAGCAAATCTTTTGCCTGCTACTGTCTTCTGTTTCCTAAAAGAGTCTGGGAGCTCCTCCAGAACATTTAGTCAGTAACCTTCTGATCCCAGAGACTGGGGACTGCTGCCACCATCACCTCAAAATGTGGCCACCCTCAGTAGACTCTGCCATTAGCAAGGAAAGAAGTAGGAACATTTGAGGGTCTGAAGTAAATGTGAGGTGGTTTCTTACAGCTGGCGGGTCTAACTCCACAGAAGCATTTAGAGAAATAAAGGAGTAATGTGAAGTCAGTATAACTGAGTCAAAGTGTGCCCAAAAGCACTCAGAAGGAGTAAAGAAATGCCTGACATTTACTTAACATTTACTTTTTTGCCCACCAACCCTTCCCTCTGGCCATGAGCTGTGAGTCAGAAACAATAAGACACATCTTGCTTGTTCCTTTCCACCTCTTCAGCAATTCATATAAATCTAAAATGTCATGTGTGCAGATAAAGTGGTAAGTGTAATCCATATGAGTGGGAGAGCAGAGGATGTCTGAACTATTGTGCAACTGTGATTCACAGCAACATCACAGTAGCAAAGTCCAGAAAGCCCTACCCAAAGTTCTGTGCCGAATGCCTTTTCTCCAGAAAGGTTGCTTGTGTCACATAATGTTTGTTTAATGGCTGTCAGTGAATAAACTTCAGAATTAAGGCTAGCAGGCCACATTCTATTCGATGAGTGGGTCAGCATTTGAAAGGTGCTTTTTTCAACAGCTGGCTGTTGTAAAGGGTCATTTCCCCTCCTTTGAGGAGTAACCATGTACAATTCTTTTCTTTTGGAACTGAAATTGAACCAAAAGAATTTATTTATTTATTACTTGTCTTTGACTTCCTTAAATTCCACATGGCCTGCCTGCTTTTCTTCAATGGAACCTTGAAAAAAACAGAGCAGTTTCTCATAGTGGCTGAATTAAACTTTATAAATTTTTTCTACATCCTGCATCCAAGTTAGAAATTACTAATGCCAGAGCAGTAAGGTCATTATCTGCTATTTCCTGTTGCTTTTGGAACAACTAACTGTCCAAGAAAAGCTGTGTGCATACAGTGCTAAAATGTGTTCAAAAAAGAATATCTCTGCAAAAACAAAGAACTGGATCTAGATTGCATCAGTTAGTTAATGTCATTGTCTCAAGTGTTTAGAGTTTGAATTCACTTAATTGTTGCATCAGGTAAACTTAGCACAAATTCAGTTTTCAGAGCGGTGCCATGTATGCCAGTACTAAAGAAGGAGAAATATTAAGGGTTATAAAATCCATTTGATGGCTTTCTAAGGATGGTAGAATAAGATTTTGACACTACCTGCTGTTCCTTTCTCTGTTATCAACTCCTTCTGTGTTTGCCCCTTCAAGTACAGTTTCTATGTGCAGCGAGTTTGTTTCATATGGAACTTTTCATTTTAGGTCTTTATGAGAGTTCTAAGTATTTAAACTTTGAGGTAAAATGCATGTTCTACTTCCAAGTGGTAAGTAAAAAGCAAAAGTAGCTTTTGCTGGACCACAGCCAGAACACTGAAGAAAACTTATCTCTGTTAAAGGTTATCCTTATGAGGCTGACACAGTGTATTGGGAATAAGTATAATACCTAGTAATGTTTTCCTCTGTTCTCCCACAGACTTGGGAAGCCCTGAAGGGATAGCTGTAGATCATCTAGGTCGCAACATCTTCTGGACTGACTCTCAACTGGATAGAATAGAAGTGGCCAGGCTGGACGGGCGCCAGCGTCGCATCCTTTTTGACACTGGCTTGGTGAACCCCAGAGCAATTGTCGTGGATCCTGTGAGAGGGTATGGATGTGTTGGCAAGAAACCTGTGCAAAGCTTGATTTTATTTATCTGATTATTTAATGGACTGAGGAGACACCTGTGTTCCATGCAGAATCCCACTGATGGAGTAGGGTTCTGGGTTCAGGTCAAGCATCATGGACTTCCTTCTTATAGTAAATTGTGTGTGTGTTAGGGAGCAAGCAACAAAGGTGCCATTGAGGGGCCATGCATATTCTCAGGCACAGAATGTACATCCAAGGAAAAATACCCTACCACTGAAAACTGGCTATTAATAGTAAAATGTCAGAGAGTTAATGGTCCTCTCTGGGGATCTCTGCTGAGGATAAACTACTCTGATTCCATTGTATGTTGCTTATTTGGTACACTGAAAAGAAAAATATTGTTTCAAATGGGTCCCAAATGTATGCCAAATACTCTTGCTTTAGCCTGAGCAGACATGATAGGAAGTGAGACAGAAGAACTCAAAATGTAGATGTACATTTTGAATGGCTCTCAGAAGTGTTGCAGTATGGGTCTTTTTGGCTGGCATTTTGATCATAAACTAAACAATGGGAGGAAAGCATTTCTTCTTATGTCTGTGCTTGCTCCTTTTGTTTTTAATGAAAGCATATTTGCTACATTTTTACTACACTTTTTTGACTTCTATATCGATGTGCAATATGGCCTTTCTTATTTATTTAAATTATTTAGGGGCTCTGTGTTACTTTTGTGTTCTTAGCATTTTCTTAACTACACCAATTTTTGAGATTAGTCCTTGTCTTAACTCTAGCCTTTTTCTTCTTCCTAAGAAACTTGTACTGGACTGACTGGAACAGAGAAGCTCCTAAAATTGAAACTTCATACATGGATGGCACAAACAGAAGAATTCTTGTTAAAGATGATCTTGGGTTACCAAATGGACTGACATTTGATCCTTATTCCTCAATGCTGTGCTGGGTAGATGCAGGTAAAGGGGGGCTAAAATATTTCTTCATAATAGTAGCAGTGTAAACATGTCCAATCCTGGAATTATGCACAGCCATAGCTTTTGGCTTTAATGATTTATTCATTACTATTCACATGGGACTATGCAAGCCGAAGGACTTCAATTCTGATCACAAAACTTTCTAGGAATGCAACAGATCTATGTCTGTGTGTCTTGTATGTGGCTATATTCTTAGGTAGTGCCTAGGGCTTTGTAGAAGTTGTTAATTTAAGACTAGGGGAAAACCACAGATTTATCTAATCTGCCTTACAGAGCACCATCCTGACACTATTGTTTTAAGGCCTGTACCCTGAGGCCAAGTCTGGTTTATATTTGACTGAAGCAAGTCTTGAAAAAGCAATGCACCCAAAAGATCAAGGGATTAAAGTTCTGCCACAAACCCATTGTTAGTTTTGTGACAGTGTCTTAGCAGTGGGTGGAGAAGAAGTGTACTTTTAATTCTCATTTACTTTTTATCTTTTGGCATCTTGCTGTCTTTCACCATGTAGAGTCTTTGCAGGGATGTCTTCCTGTGGAAGTGCTTTCACACTTCAAGTCATCTTTCAAATTTTTTTGACTGGATATTTATTTTACTGAATAAACTAAAATGCTCTCTTTTTCACTGTAAAACACTTTCTCCAACCTTCAAATGTATCTCCTTCTGCTATCTCTAGCTACTTTCTCTCTTTTCCTTTCTTGTTCTCACATTTGCATCTTCTCTTTTTTTTGTCTAATTCTGAAACACATTACTTAGGAAAAACCTACAGGTGTTTCCATTTATTAGCAGTATTCCCAGCCTGCAGTGGCTTTGCAGCTAGACCTTTTTACACCCTATTGGCATCTAGGAGTTAGATGTTCTTCCCACAGTCTCACCTTCACGGCCCAACCCAGCAAACACTTCAGAAACATGCTCACCAAGCAAACTTTGCAAAAATGTCTTCCAGAGGTGGAACCAGTTAACAGGTGAAGTACCCCTCCAGAATAGAGGAGGCCTTCTGTCAGCTTCCACACCACCCCGAGAATTCTGGAATCCATAGCAGGAATCTCAGCTTGTGAGCATTGGCCATGGCTGCTTGGGACATCTGTGTTTCTTTAACTTCAGTGTTGTGCTGAGTAGCATTAACACCAGAGTATTTATCCATTTGATTTTTGGCACATGCACACATGTGACATGGAGGAAGGCTTTGACTAAGCAGCACACTGAAAGATTTCCAGGACCTTCCACCCTGTACATGCTTGCATTTTTGTGCCTGTCTTTCATCCCTGATGAGAGCTCTCTTGTTCTGATTCAGAGGCTTAATTGTTTTACTACATCCAGGTACCAAGAGGCTGGAATGCATGAACCCTAATCAGCTTGGTCGACGAAAGATTGTTGAAGGGATTCAGTATCCTTTTGGTGTCACAAGCTATGGGAAGAATTTGTACTATACAGACTGGAGAAGGTATCTTATCTGCTAAAGAAATTATGGAGTACTTTTATCATTTTTTTCTCCCTGGTAGAAACTGAAGTATATATTGCATTTCTCATGCCTGACCTCTCACACATTCCTGTTTTGTTGCTTTCTTGGCAATAGCTGATGCAGGGTGGAGTGGATATGTAGAGCTGACCTATTGATGCTGCCAGTTAACTGAGTTTTCACTTTTTAGCATAGTGATTTGTCATAGAAGAAAATGCTTTTAACACTGAACATTCTTGGGAAAGGAGTGGGCAGTAACTTGTTTCTCTATAGCAGCTGCATTGTAGAGGGCAGACATTCATCACTCTTGGCTTTCTATGCCCTATATTATATGAAAGTTCAATCAAAAATAATGGAAAAAAAAGTGTTCACTATCTTGATGACACTCTGTTTATTGCAAATACTCCAAAATGTTGCCATATGATCAACACTTAGAGGTTTACTTTAACTTCTGGAGAAAAAAATCCAGTCCCTGCATTTTAAAACAAATATTTATAGTTGATGTAAATGGTTTTATGGACTCTATCAGCAAACTCTTACCTAAATGCCTCTATCAATTACAGCAGCAGTAGCTATTCTTTTGGTTTTGTTTTAGTTTATTGACTGGTTGGTTGCAGCTTTTGTTGGGTTTGGGGGGGGCTTTTTGTTGTGTTGTCTTGTTTTCCTCTATGCTTTCACCTTCATCTCACTTCTGTATATTTCCTTCTGCATATGGCAGGGATGCTGTTGTTGCAGTGGATCGCACAATTTCATTAGAAAATGATAACTTCCAGCCTCACAAGCGCTCACGACTCTACGGAATCACCACAGCCTTTGCTCAGTGCCCAGGAGGTAATCCAGATGATTCCGGAGTTTTTACAGCTGTGTAACACCTTACTATATAAATGAACTTAGTAGCAGCTCCCATTTGTAAGCTGCTAAATGATTTGGGCAGTGAAGATTTGGGTTAGTGTTTAGGTTTCTGTTCAGTAAGAAATTAAAAGCCACATTATTTCTTTTCCATAAAAGCCATTGTTGTAGTTGCCACACGAAACCAGAACTGGAGGGGAAGAAGGGTCCTGTTTTATCCTTTGTGGAAGAACATATATGATTAAGAGGAGTTGTCAAAAATGCCAATGTATTGTCTTCTGAATTGAATGCTATATTCATGGCTAGAGCCTTATTCACTTATTAAGTTTAAACTACAGAAATAGTATGGTCTTCCAGATGTCCTTAATGAGATCCAGTGTTTTTCAAAATGGAATGTTCAGGAAACAGCAGGTGGTAGAGTGGCTGTACTGAGCTGGCCCTTCTGCTCTGTTGAATGTTAAGTTTTTCAGATATGCAATTGAAAATAGGAGAGAAAGCTGATACCCCTGAAATATAATTTGGTTTTTGTGAAGCAATATAATTGTGTAGTTATGTCATTCTTAGCAAATCACAGGAGAAGCATTCACTGTTTTTTATTACAATATGGCTGGAATTATAGGACTTACGCTATTTTTACTTTGGGACTGAAAAACCCCTTAGGATAGTTTCTCTTCAAATTACTCAATATATGCAATGAAAAACAATTTAGTTGAAGTTTTGTCTCACAGCTTAAAAATACATACAAATGTCACAATTAAGAAATCAGTTATATTGTTATTACTAGTTAATTCACGGATCCATTTTGATAGGCAGTGTAAAATTAAACAACACTGTGTGCTCTGAGTATATGCTTATATCTGTAATATTCAGGATCTTGGTGTAATTTCTTTCTAAGTCTTACTCAAGTCTGTTTCAAGTGGTTTTCTTGATGGATGCCTTTCCTCTCTGATCCACTGCTTCTGACACTGAGTTCTCTTTCATTTTACTCTTTAATGTTAACGATTCCCCAGCCACCCAATTTGTTTGTGTTTGTTTGTTTTCATGGATCATTCCTTTGTCTTTATATGGTTGGTATCTGAGGATGATGTTCTGTAGAATTTTGAACTTTGTCCCCACATTGCACTTCTCTATTTACTCCCTTCTCTTCATTCTAATATCTGTGACCATGTGGCCAGTTTATGAAGGGTATTTCAGGAACAGCCCACTTGATTTATTTTGCCTCTTTCACTCCAGTATCTTTATCTTTCTTTCATGTGAATGTCAAGTTGACACAAGGGATACAGTGACTCTTATCTCCCCAAAGCATAGTATTCTTCCACTCCTAATCTCATTACGGCTTGTTTCCCTAGTGTAGCCATCAATCTCAACATCTCTTTTACTTGTCTGTTTGAGCTTTTGTTGTGGGTTTGCATTTGTTTTTCTCTCAAGTTTTGCATCTCTGTTGTTTGTTTTTTTTCCAGGACATAACTACTGTACGGTGAATAATGGTGGTTGCACTCACCTCTGCTTGGCTACCCCAGGAGGCCGTACTTGCCGCTGCCCTGACAACACAGTTGGAGTAGATTGTATAGAAAGAAACTGAGCATTAAAATAAGCTTTAGAGCTGCAGACACCTTTTGGAAATGTGCTGTAAACAATTCACTCCTATCAACACAATCAGGCCCGAAAGATAAGTGCTCCATGCTGCTGACAGCAAACCACAATGCACGTATGCAGACACACACACACACACACACACACACACACAGAGGCAGAGGCTGTTTGTGCAACAGATAAGTAAGACAGGGCTGCCCAGGTTGGGTCCAACTTCACTTTATTCCTTGTAAAATTGTCTCTTTGCTTTTAAAGGTAAATGTGGAGGCCTTAGTTGCATCTGTCCCAGACAAGAAAGATGTGTCTCTTGGTGAAATTGAAGTAACATAACACAGGACAGAGTAAAGAGAGTGGAAATATTCAGATCCTGAGACTGAATTTTACCTTGGAGTGTGCAGCAGTTTTCTGCAGAAGTGGTATGCTTAGCCCATCATATATGTGTTTGGGCTTTACCTCTAGCTGAGAAAAAGTCAGGGGGTCCCAAGGATGAAAAGATAAGGGGGAATACCCAGTTAATAGCACATATTTACTGCCCAACCACATTCCTTCTCACTACCAGTCCTTTCACTTCAAAAACTTGCATCTCAGTTTTTGACTTCCGTACTATGGAAGTACTTTATCCATGTGTTGTAAGGATTATAATTCTCACTCTGGCTTGTGATCCTTTCCTACAGCACATGATTTGTTAAAGCTAATCAGCACTGTTTAGTGGATATATTTGAAGTTTTTGTTAGGTTTTAAGAGATTTATCTTTCTTCTGTTTGAGGTGGATTCCTGAGTAGTTCCCTAAAATCCACTAAACAAAATTCAGATATTTTGAACAATTGCTGGTAGGTCATCAAAGAATGGATGTTGATTCATTGGGAGACAAGTGGTTTTAAAGAGATAGTCACATTTGTTTTCTGAGAGGTTTTAAAATAGTATTTCTACGTTTGATTCTATAAACCTCAAAGTGGACTCAGAATTTTACCTTAGCAATCTTTCTTCTTTAGCAAACCATGCCATGCCTTTTCATACCATAAGAAACCATGGCAGTTAAAATCTGATTTTCAGAAAGCTCACCTCTGGTTTGGTGCTTAAAAGCAAAAAATATAGTCGTGCCCCATTTATGTGCCAGTGAGAGCAAAAACGGTGTTATGAAAATCAAAGTGAAGTTGATGTTTTCATCATCTCCAGTACGTTTGGAGAGGAAAAATCTAAATGCATACTTATATGTCAGATTAGCAGTACAAATCTAGGAGTGGTTTGGTTTCCCCACTGTGTGTTGGGAAAGAAGCTTGCCTACAAACCAATGTGTGGCAGAACAAAAGAGGGTTTGTGAGGCTCCTGCCAGAGCACATTTCACTGTGTCATGATCAGAGCAGTAAGTTAACATCCCCATTTCCTCATTCCCCTTCAGACACAGCAGTCATAGTTTTAAATAGAGCCAATTCTGAGTCTTAACTCTGTGACATCTTCCTCTTTTATTTTATATTTATCATAAAAAAAACCAAAACATATAAACATTTTAAAGATCTTTTTGTATAACTTTTTATAACTTTTAATTCATTCTATTCATACACTTAATCAGGTATGTCTTAATGTAAATATCAAAAATTTGTTGAAATGAAGGTGCTTGATAATTCTTTCTCCAGAAGTATTCACGTATCTGGTGAAATATTAAAGTTTACACTCTGTACAGGTATCTATAGTACAGTCAATAAAAATGGTTGGTTTTTATTTTCTATAAAAAATGTCATGCCTGTAGAAGGAAGTGATATGTGGTGTCTCAAATACATTCTTTTGTTGTGTTCTGGGTTTTAGCTAACTCATATCTAGTGATGGTACCTCTCTTCCAAGATGCAGCGTCATGGGAGAAAAAACTGCTGTTGGGGCTTTGTATTCAGGAAGCAGTAGGATGCATCAAAACAAATACATGAGAGCGCTTGAAGAACATAGGGCATTTTTTGTTTTGGCTCAATCCTTCTGCTGGTTGTAAATTCTTGTTTACCTTTGTCAAGTAAGCATAGTTCAGTTATCCCATACTTCAGACTTCTAACAGTGAAAACATAGAACAAGGACAAGAATAAAAAGGGGTAGAATTCATCCCTATGCTCAAAAATGCCCCAGTACTGGATTTCTGGGTGATAAGGTGCTTAGTAAGGAGAATATTACTGGGATCCAAAGGGTGGCATTTGGAGGTACAGCAGGAGATTGTTGGTAATGTGTTCTGGAGACTGCACGTGGAATTGGACTGTATGCATAGAATTAGGGTTTTTTTTTAATTTGAATTAACACTGTTCCTCTTCAATCATTATAATGATTATTAATGTACTAAACACTAGTCAGCTAATTTTCTGCAAATCAATTAGCAATGACAAAGATGTCAAGGAAAATATACCTCAGCAGAACTTCTAGTGTTGATGTGTGAGTTTCTGAGTAGTCTGTAGCACAAACAGAGAAACAATATTAGTGTGGACTGAGTTTTTAGACTGAAGAACTCAGATATCATCTGGGATTAGGTAGCACAAAACTAGGGGAAGCTTCAGTAGATCCACATCAGTGATGTAGCTGTGACTACAAGTCACAGCTTGTGTTTGTAAAGGTTACAAAACTTCAAACTTTTCACAACTTCAGCATTCCAGTCCCTAGAAATGAGGAATTTTTAAAAACCTTTAGCATGATGTTTTGTTTCTCAGCTAATGCTTGTTCCTGACTTCAACTGCTGTAGCTCAATGCCAAAGTACAGCAAGGGCAAAGCTGTTCCCTCAGGGAAGGAAGCCATGGATTTTCCAGCCATGGACCAGTCCCACTGTACCCCAAGTGAGGCAGACAGTGCCAGTGAGGGTAACTGGATTCAGCCCAGGGACCAGAACACCAAGCAAATCTGCAGTGGGAAGAGCAGGTCTGAAGTCAAGCTGGGAAACTGAGTCAGGACCATTGATCATAATCAGGTTTGGGCATATGACCAGCATCAGTGATTACCAGCCAAGTGTACAGAGGTGGGGCAGGCCCACAGCCACACTGGGAGGTTAGACAAGACCTGAATCAATGGGGTTGCCTGGCTGTGGCACAGCTCAGGCAAGGACCGGGGTGACAGCCCCAGCTTAAAAGCATCCTTTAAGAGCAGAGAAAAGGGGTTGCCTTCGCTGAGAACCACCAACAGAGCTGTTTGAGGATGAGCCTCTGTTGAAGCTCCCTCAAGTTTTCTTCACATCTGGTTTGGCCTTCAACAGCCAGCTAAGCTGCTAGTGCTTGGGTAGTCTCTGTGTGCTGGCTCTCCAGAGTTCTCTATTCCTGTATCTGCTTTCTCATTGAATCTTGCTTAATCTTTGGCCTCTAAAATGATCTGTGGTGTTGAGTTCCTTATTTTAATCTCAGTCTGGCTAGGAATGCCAACTTTTGATGACATACTTAGCATTAGCCACTTGAGGATATTCTTCCTGTGTCTATCATGTTTTCTCGCTTCAACACTCACAAGTATTTTGGATGCTGAAAATGTGAATTTTCAGTTTCCTTCTTCTAACACTAGAGAGTTAATGGTATCTTTCTATAAGAAAGATATTTCACCTACTCTGTCATTTTTCTAACTGTTGCTTGTTCAACCGTTCTAGACTCGCCTCAGGAGCAAGTAAATTTCAGATATATTTTTACATTATGTTTGAGGTTAAAGAGATAATGGAAAATAGGATCTTTTTTTTAATTATTAATTTTTCATTATTATAATAGGTTGGGGCTGGTAGTCATACTAGTCTCTGGTTGAAGAAAAGGTTCCGTGTAACTGCAGTTCAACGGGTTTTTGCTACAAAAATCTATAGTTTCCCAGGTTTTCCAGGAATGAAGAACAATTGCTTCAATGTTTAAACAAAAGACAAAATACTTCCTAGAACTATTCCAGAGGTAAGTTAAGTGTTTTCTTAAATGCCTCCAGTCAGATCTTCCAGCACACTCAAAAATATTTACTAGTAAGATTATTAATGATGGTTACCATTCTTGTAATAAGTAGCAAAAAAGTGAAACTCCTGAAAGTAGGAGTGGCTTCCTCATGGCTTAATTGGATGGTTTGGCTACCTTTCCATCTGAAGGGTGTTCGAAAACCCAACTTTACTCACTTTTTAACTTGCAAATAACCTTCCTCATGGTGAAAATCCAGTGTGGCTTTCTGGAGCTCAGCATCCTGGCCAGTGTGTTGTCCCAAGCTGACAAGCTGTTTATTCTGTAGTTATCCACTTGCACGGTTTTGTCACAACATATTAGATTTTTAACTTGCCAGCATATGATTAAGAATGACAGATGATTACTAGAGGATAATGGCCTCTCCATGGCAGTGTCACAATGCATCAGTTTAACCTATGGTTAAATGCAAACTGGGGGAGTTTATGTAAGATTTCATAACATATTCCTTGGAGAATTTGCTGGGGAGGAAAAAACAAAAACCAAAACAAACAAAAAAAAGCCAACAGGATGTGAAACACCTATGTCTATAGCGAATTGTGAGAAGCCCCCTTCTTGGCCTGTCTGTAAGAATGAAATATTACTTCCAGAGCCTGAGTCACCAGCTGGGTATGTGGCAGGCGATTGTTCATGAACTGATTGAATCACTTTCTTTGTTTAAATTCTAGTCTAGTAGAAGTCTGTGTTTTATCTTATTTATAAGTTTAGGATAGCATGGCAGTAAAATTGGTGAAAGGTCAGCATCCTACAAATGTACGTATTGATGAGTCTGGAGCTTTGCTTGACAGAGGGCTCTGCTGGCAGTGGAATGCAGTGAGTGACCTTCCCTGCTGCTTTGTGGCAAAGCAGATTTGACTGCAGTAACTCAATGGGGTTTTTGACCACAAGGATTCTGGAGCTGATGAATGGGGACAGACTGCCATTCCCACAAAAAGCCAGGATGCTGTGTTTCAGCCTTTGGCTTCTTAGTCTTCAGCATTCACCAGAATCCATTTGGTTCGTGGTGGTGTTGCTCACTCCAAGCAGGCAGTGTGTTCCTACTCGATGGGGTGTCTGGAACACACAGGAAGCACAGAGAGGAGCTGTGTAGTGTGAGGCCTTTGACATGAGGAAAATGGTCAGCTGTACAGATGTCAGTGGACCATGGCAGATGGTGCCTCTGGATCTCACCCAGTAACTAGCATAGCAGCATTGGGGAGATATTCCCAGGAACTTTCCAGGGTTATAGTGAAAGGGAAGATGTTGTTGAAGGCAACTGAAGGTTTTATGGCAGCGGATGCAGAAGTGTATGAAGTTTGGGAGGTGAGGTAAGCAATTAGCAAGATGATGGTTGTACTGTATATTTGAAGTCTTCAGTCAGTTCAGCAGTGTGCTGCTGGGTGGGAGACTAAGATGCAGAGTAACTGTGTTACACTAGATTTCAGAAACCTTTCCAGTCTCTTCCTTTCCCACTAGACCCATACTATCCCAGGCACTTCAGGTGCTGTTGATTTTAGATCCTGTTCTGTTTGAGGGCAAAACCCAAGAGCAGGAGGTTTCGCTTTTCATATCTCTGTTCCCTGCTTTATAAGATAAGACACCTAACCAGATAAGCCAGGAGACAGTAATAGTCCATCCAGCTCCCAGTCAGAGGGAGAGCATGCTGCCTAGTATAACTTCTGTACACACTTTTTGTGACACAGCCACAGATACCCTGGTGAGCCACTTCTGGCATTTCATGGTACAGCTGTTCCCTCAAGTTGGTACTCCCAGCTAATACCCACCTGTGCCACTTTTTCCAGGACTAGATCCTCTAGATATAAGTTTCTGTGGACATTAACTGTGTACAGCAAGTGTGTTACAGGGACCTTCTTTAATACTAAACAGCAGCAAAGTACTAGTGTTCTAAGAAGCTGGTAAACCTATCCAGCAGCTTGAATACAGAGGTCCCTGGTGATGCATTTTATTTGATGAGTTTTATCCCCTTGAGCTGTACTACAGACTGCCTTACTAGTGATTAACATTTGAGAAAATGTATCTCATGTATTTTTAAGTGATTGCACTGTAATTAGTAAGTTATTTTTAGTGATCTGTTTTAATTTCAAGCATATGCATATGGGAGATGGCAAACCACACATTTCATCCTCTTCTAGACAGAGTATCTTTCTAGGATTCTGCTTCTCAAGTGACAATGCAACCATGGCACGGACTTCTTCAAAGCAGTAAAAGGTTAATATGCTGCAATCAATTTCTGTGCTTATGTGGCTTGTTACTAGATTTCTGTGCTGACATGCACACTGGCATTTTTATCTGACCTTCATCTGAAGAACCCATGGGTTTTGCTTTATAGGTGTTTCAGCCTAAATCCTGGCATGTCTGCTAGATTCTGTACTGTTACACCCAACTAGTAGCTCAGAGGATGACGTCTGACCTCTTGTATCTATCAAATAAAGTGTATTTGGTCCAGGGCCAAAAACATATGGCATGACATGTCTTCTCCAGACAGACACTGCTCTGTCATGGCAGGAAAACTTCCAGTAATGACAGATGCCTGTGGTCTTCATGTGCTTTCCCCTAGCTGCCTGTGATACCAGTCTCTCTGCTAGGTTTTACTGATTAATTTTCTAGACCTGGAGCCTGGAATTTGCCAGTAAAAATGCTTTTAATATTACCCATTGATTAAGACAGAAAGGAGGAAATTGCTTCTCTTGTGGGATTTATGTGCTCCCTATGAAAGTTCAGTCCTCATTGGGTGTTCCCTGGAATCCAAACTTTTCAAGGATAGCTTTGTGGTACTCATATTTGACTGTCTGTTTCTTAGTTTGTCTGCTAGATTGAATGGCTGTGAGAGATGACATTAGGGTCTGAAAACCTCTGTAAACTGTACATTTGTTCTGAAATAGTATTCTATTTCTAGTGGAGCAAGAAAATTTAGCTTCATTTTCATTCTCCTGTGCTGTGACAAATTTATCTTCCTGCAGTTATGTAGTTCTTATTTCTTTCATTTTGAGCTTGTTTTTTACTTTAATGAAGAATCATAAAAGGAGAATGGGCATATTCTTACATTAAAAAACCCTCCTTCAGACATTATTTTAATAAGCAACAAATGTACAACAGTTAAGAAACACACAGGAAGAGTTTCTTTCACAGATTTTTATCCAGAATAACTTTTTCTTGTAGAACCACAGATTTTATACACATGACCCTCAATAACCTTGCCTCCAAAAGGCAAATAAAATAACCAACACACATGATACTATTTCTCAAGTTTGTTAACTATATGCATTCTTGGAAAATTCATAGAGAAATCTGGATTGTAAGGAAGCTCTGGAGCATGTCTAGTCTTCAGCTCAAAGTGGGTACAACTTCCATGTAAAAATTGCTTAGGACCTTGTCCAGTCAGCTTCTGAAATCCCCGAAGATGAGGATGCAACAGCCTCTCTAGACAACATCTCAGCCATGAACCACTTCAGTGTTGAATTCCAAGTCAAATGGGAATTTTCTTTAATGACTAGTGGCCATGGCTTCTTGTCATTTCCCCAAAAGGGTTTGGTTCTAGGCCCTCTCTTTAGGTGGCAGAAGACTTACACTAAGCTTGCCTTTAGGGAATATGTGGGTTGCAAGCTGGAATAGTTGATGTATTTTCTTTTCCTGCTCATTCTGAAAGTGTGTTCTTCTTCATGGCACTTGGCATTTCTGTATTGTAGGAGCTCTATTCCAGCACACAAAATAGCTATTTGTGCATTTGCTGGTCCTGGTTTGAATGCTTAGAGCTAATAAATTCTTAGAGCTACAACCCCTCTCTGAAAGCCCTAGGACTAGAGAAGCCCTGGAAAATGAGAGCTGTATTCATACCCCAAGTGAGAGGGGAATTAATCCACCAAACTGCAACTTTGGAAGGACTGACAAAAACACAGGAGTCTTCTCACTGTCAAAGCGCAGCTGAAAGGCTTTTGGATACAGGAAGGAAGGAGTAGTTAGAGGAAGCTTCACTGGAAAGGATGCTGAGACACACAAAATGATGTTTTCTCTGAAGTTCTGCTGGGCCCAAGACAGGGTCAAACTTTTGAGGTGGGTATGCACCAGGTGAGATTTGGACTTTGCAGAGTGTGCAGGAGGGGATATGAGGGTCTCAATGCCACATCTGTGATGAGTAAGACCCTTTCTGGATCTGCTCCTCATTCCTTTTGAGCAATTCACTGAGCAGTGATGTCTAACAGTGTTACTCAGTGTTGAGACATTCTCTGCCAAATTACTGTCTGCTTATACATATTTGATATAAAGCGATATCAGCAGCTTCAAATTCACTAGTGGGATGTGAAAATTTCCAAAATTTAGGTGGTTGAAAGCAAGGCTATTAATATAGGCATCAGGTCAGCAGCTCACCTGTCAGGCTGCAGTCTTGAATCATGAAGCTCAAGAGCACAGCCCTCAGAATTTGCTGCAAAGATACATGTGCCGCAAATGCAGGATGGGGGCTAACTGTTTTCTCAAAAGGTCAGTAGGAAAAGAAGGACCTTCATCCAAATGGTTGATATTATGTTGAAGTGAAGTCAGGATTAATGTTGTCACAGGAGAGGGAGCCTTATGAAATACATTTAAATTAAAGATTCTGTTATTTCAATTACTAACAAGACATAATATGAACAAAATAATGATTTTAATATATACATCTGAAGTATAATAATGGGTTTGGAAAACGAAGAACTACTGCTGTATCACAGAAGGCTGTGCTGGCAATGAGATCTCTTGTATCCTGTATATCTCTATATTTCAGATTCTGCCTTCATTCTGCTCTGGGTTGCCATAGGTCTCATGGAATGTTTAAAATACAGTCAGTCCAGACATGAGATGCTGAAACATTCAGCAGCAAAGTACTTCTGAGTGCAGTATACCTTCAGGCAAGTCAGGCAAGAATTTATTCCTTACTGCCAAAATATACCATCAAGTTGTAAAACACAACTAATGTTTTAAACTTTAAGTACTGTATTAGTGTAATCAGCTAAATAGCCATCTAATTAAAATTTCTCATCCTCAAGTTAGCCGTAATACTGCACATGGCTCAGGTATAATTTTGTTAATGCAAAACTGCCCAGTATCACTTAAATTCCGTAATTTCTGATTCAGCATTTCAGGTGGTTAGGCAAGTTACTAATTCCAAAGGGAGAGCCTTCAAGTACAGTTTTCTGTTTGTTTTCTTGACTTGAGAAGCTTCCCAGAGTTGTGCAAGAGAACAATGTTTTATTCTTTGTATCTTGGATCAGTGTGCTGCCTTGAACTCCCAAGATGCATCCAGCTGCAGCTGCCTCAAATGGAAAATAGATTGGACATCAGAGAAGGTTTAGGGGTTCTTTAAGCTGCTTGTAACTGGATCCCACAGCCCTATTGCTTTGCTGTGAAGTCTCCTTGCAGTGCTCAAATGGCTGTAATTCTAGCATTTTAGAGAAGAAAAAGAAAATAAAATTGAAGCTATTCTGTAGAAAATGTTGCTTTGAATTAATCTTATTGCCAGGCAGCTGTTGAATGGTTTCAAGTGTGCTAAGTTACAAGCTCCAGATGTGTGGGAGAGACTACATGCAACCTGACTGACATCAGTGAAAACAACTTGTGGTGCACTGATTTGTAATACTCTTATAGAATAAGAGTCTGCTTTGTGCTTGTATGTGCAATATCACTGAGGAAAAGCTCAAAGAGGGCTCTCTTAAGTTCTGGCTGAACAGCCCTGAAATAATGAGTTTCATCACTCACTTGACTTCCTTCACACACAGCTTAGGTAGCTCCAAACACCCTCAGCACTTGAGCTGATCAAAGGGTCTCAAACACACTTTTTAAAAATACAATTTTACATCACTTCATCCCCATTTTGATAGTAGTAAGGGGGATTTGTTATTTTTCCACCAAGAAACCATATTTTGAAACTTGCCATGCAAACAGTCAAACTGAACTCGAGACACATTTTCTAGTAGTTTCACTGCAATTTTCTAGGTAGCTGAATTTTAATGCTCCTTTTCTGTTGCTTCTCTCTTGTCTCTCTTGCTTAAATGAAGTCTTTGAAGTGTATTAATTCAGCAAGTAATATGTCGTGATTTTCCTGCTAGTGAATGACTGAGGCCCCCTGGTGCCTCATTTATTAGCAGATCTGGGAACAGAGTGAAGCATTGCAGTTTCCTGTTTGTCCTCGTGTTTTATTATACGGGTAAACCAGATCATGCTCTTTGCCACTGCACACTCAAGCCTGGACCCCACATTTCTTCCATGCTCTCGTATCCTTTCTTCTTCTTGCGGCCTTCCTCTCAACAGCTCTGCAGTATCTCTCAAAGGAGAGGTAAAACACCACAAATACCAAGCTGCACAACACACACAGGAAGGGTTTCATTTTTCTTCTGACTGACTTTTATGGTCCTTTGATGCTTGCTAAGTTGGACAGTGGTGCTGGTTTTTGCCCTCTGGACTTTGCATTACTCTCCTTTTTGTTCTCCCCCTTATTTTTAGAAAATATATTTTGCATTGCTTCAAGCCTAGCTCACATTTTCTTGGTTGCAGTTAAGGTGCTCTGTGGTTCGTTGCTTCTGTTTATGCAAGAACCCTCATCAAAGACTTCATCTTTTCCCATTTAAAAGACCATACAGAGATCAAAAGTAAGACTTGAAAAGCCAAATCTCCCTTGAAAATAGCTTTCCCAAAATATCAGCAAAAGCTGTAAGTGCAAGAATTCAGCAAGTCCAAAGGTTGTTTTTCAATTAATGCAGCTGTGGTTACAGCTCAGGTAACCGGACACCATCTAGTGGCAGAAGATCAAAAATAATCTGATTACAGTCATGTTGATCCCTCCTCTGGGGCTTATTCAAATGTTCATGGTGCTCCGGTTCCTTCTGAAGATCTTTGTGTTCACAGACAAAAAATGTACTTGTTGTACTGACTCAAAAACTCAGGAAATTAAATGTCAGCTTCTTGTCAAATAATCTATTAGTAATTTGCAGCCCTCAAAAGGGTATTTACAGTTTGAAATTATATTCTAATGAATGTGGTCAATCAATATCTTGATTGAGGGTAGTCTGATGTGTGGAATTCGGTAGAGCATTTAAAACCAGTTGGCTCCTAAGTGCGCATGGGATTTTTATTTGGGGGTGAGTTGGGTGTTGGGTTTGGTGTGGGGTTTTGGGTTTTTTCTTTTGTCTGTTCTGATTCAAAAGCATGAATTATTTGAGTGCAGTATTTAGACCAACTTGGCAAGGAAAGTACTGCTTAGTATTTGCAACACATGTTTTGCCTAATATTTGCTTAAAACTTCATGTATTAGCTGTCCTGAGGTTATTGGAGAGTGCAGTGTCTTAAAAAAGCAAGACAATTCACTGTTTATTTTGGATATAGTTTATGCAAACAAACATTTGTCAAGGCTTTAGTGCCATTTGACCATTTTTTGTAAACAAGACAATATTTTTTTTTTTACTTGCTTGTACACTGCAAATAAGATACTGAGTAACTAAATTTCTGTTGGCTAGGACAGCATGATGGATGAGTTGTGGAGATTCTTGACTGATAATGTAGATTCCCTGTCTTGGGTCTCTTTTTAGCATAAAAAGCCCAATTTAAAAATAAAGAACAAATCTCAGCCTTCATTATTCAGAATTGTTATGTAGTGCTAGTAGTTTCTAAAGCTGAGAACGGAACTTGGTACTTGTTTCTCTAGAGGTCTACAAGGTCTCAGGGACAAATATTTGCCAAAATAAGATAAAACTGAAGAACAGTAAAATTGAAACTCATCCCTTTCATCTCTAAAATACATATTTGTTGCAAGCACAGGAAGCTGATACAAAATCTATGCCTTTCTCACTAGATCTGTCTCCCAACACAAATAGATGTCACTTGTTAGCAATGTATTTCCTTTACCTCATCGTATGACAATCCTTTTCTCTTCAAGACCTAAGTGAAAGGCAAGGTCACTGCTTGGAAGCCTTAATGTCTTAAATTGGCATTTAATAGCAGAGCTGCTGAGAACAAAAAAGACCTGTCCTAAAGAACAGATCAGCTAATTTACAGCATCCAAACCAGGAAGTGCAATTTAGGAACTGTGAACTTCAGTCCAAATTCCATGTTTGAAGAGGGGTTGAAATTTGAAACTTCACAGCTGGATCTCATTCTCTTTTATGAAAAGACCCTTATCTTTTACCAGAGCTTTAGGCTATGCACAGAAAACTTGAGACATGAACCTCTGTCTTGAAGCAAATGTGTTAGGCAGATTATGCACATAAAAGCAAAATAAATGAAAGATCTCGCATCAACAATCCTATATGAGAAATTCCAGTAGATGTACTCCTGCTTTATCCAGGGAATCTAATGAACCACATGTAAAGTTGAGATCCATGTAACTAGTAAAGTAAATTTAAAACCTTTTTTTAGTATAGCTCAAGCATAACTTTATTTTAAAACCCCCAAGCCTTAATATATAGCTTCTACATTCCTTTATACAGGAAACACAAATGGCTTAAGCAGTCCCATCAGCACTAGGAACAAAATATCTGCAGCATCAGGTATTAAACATCCCAATGCTGCTGCTCCCTTACTTTTTCCTGAGGCATCTGTGAAAGCCCACCCTCAGCCCGTCCTTGTGAGACCACCCAGGGGCTACATCAGCACTGCACCCAGGCTTGCTGCCAGAACTTTGGATGACCTTTTCTACATTCTTAGGAAGCATCAGTACACATGCAGTCTGACACAGCTGCAGGTCTTCACACACCGAGCCACCACCACCTCCCTCTCCTTCCAGGCCGACATCAGGAAGCTTGCCCTCAACCCATCCTCCCTTTACAATCTTGCTGGCAGCTGCCTGGTTTTGTGCAGCTCTAGCAAGTTGTCTTTGATGCTGCTTTTGGCTGAGAAGCTCAATGAGCAGACTGATTTGATACAGAGATTAAATCACTGGCAATCCTTGTTATTTGAAAGAACTCGGATTTGTGGGAAGCTGTGATTTATTACAGCTAACAGCTCTGAGGAAGCAGTTTTAAGGCACAGGTATGAAAAACAAGTAACATAGTTCAATTATGGATTAAAAGTAGCAGCTCTGAATTTAGGAGAATTAGGGTTAAATCTAGGGTTAATTGCACCTACTGAGCAGAAGTTGTCAGAGAGGAGAAAGGTTTGGTGGCTAATGCCTGTTAGAGTTAGAGGTCAGGGGGTCATAATGTGGGTCAAAGTTTTGTAGCATTTGTTGGGGGCTGGATGAGGATCTGTCTGATTCCTCTGCTTTGCTCTGTGGTCTACTGTGGGTGCATTTTCTGCTTGAATGGTGTGCAGAATTGTAAACTGTGTGTGGTGACACTTTTACAAGCTTGAGAAGACATAATTGGCAGTTTCAGAAATATTATGTGTCTTAGTTCTTATGCAAGTCAAGTGTGGAAGGGAGTGCTGAGCATCCCACATTCAAAGCTTAAACACAAAGCTCTGCATTCATTCTGTTTTCTGTTGATAGTTTTGAGACAGGAGGACAATGTGACTCACTCATTTATTTTGCTCTAAAACTGGGAAAACAATAGCTCCTCACCCCATGGGTTTGGTGCCAGGATCAACTGTAGACCATGAGTACGAGAAGGATTACAGAATTGCCATGTGTCAGAACCAGGGCAGATGCAGCCAATGGTCTAACATGAGGAGGTGCAGGAGGAGAAAGGCTGCATAGATCTGCCCATGATGGCTGCTCCACTGGCAGTGACAGTCATGAGCCACAGCTCTGCTACCTGCTCAGTAAGTCTGTTCCTCACTTAGACACAAGAGACTCCTGAATGAACAAACACAGGTTGTGGGGCTAAGTCCAGACTCATGAAGATGGAAGGACAGAAGATGGGAATTTTTTAGGCCCTTGTGCATTTTAAACAAGTGGAACTCTTCACAGCCCTTCTCTAAACTAATGATTGGGAAAAGGCTTTGTCAGCATACCTTTGTTGCCTAGGAAAAGGTTCTCATACTTAAGGCAATGAGGAGCTTTGTCTGATGTAGTTTGATTTAAATTCTAGCCCATATGTATATGCATGTGAGATAAACACATCAGAAAACTTACCACCATCCATGGAGGGTTACAGGCAAAAACAAGATGTGTGATAGGTAGGTGAGCTCAAACAGCAGTCTGGAACTGGGCCACATGAACAGAAACCAGGTAAAAATTGTGTCCCTGGTCTTCAGTGCTTACCTCTGTTACTGGGTTGGAGTCAGCAGGATGTGTTAGGAAACAGCATTCTTTTAAATTGTACCAGTGGTGGGTTTAGTTACTTGCAAGAGGAAGATTTTTCTGAAGTAACATGGAAAGCAGTGTAAAAGTGCAGGAAGTGAAGTAGAAAATCAGCCTTTTCTAGGATAGAGCTAGCCTGTGAAAGTTTTTGAAGCAAGGACAAGAAATACATAGTAGAGACAGCAGGAACTTTTAGAAACACATTACATAAAAAACTGCTAAACAATAATCATCCCGTACTTCACTATAATCCTGAACTAGTGGGCTGTGATCCTTTGTTGATGAAAAACTGCTATGTTGTAAAATCAGCTGAAACAAAATGTCAAGCGCTTTTGTAAAGAATTGTCTACTTTTCTTCCAAAGGAAGTTAAGGTTAGATAGAGTTCTGCACTATTGCATGTTTTCACCACATATTTAAGCTAGTGGGATAATTAACATTTCTTTTATACCTTCAATTCTAAAATCTGCTAAGTAGCAAACAAAAGGCAAAGAGGGTGAATTTTAGTCAGATGAAATATTTAAGGTTAGTACTCAACATGACTCATCTCAGTATCAAATATGAGTGCAATGGCATATTCACACTGATAAATCAGGGAGTGGAATCAGATGTAATATGTTGTCTTACTGCAACACTTGCTTTTTGTGGGACATCCTTCATCTCTGTATTTTGAGGAGTGCTTTTAAGCACCCTCTGTTGTCTGGTTTCTCAAGGCCAGCATAGCATCAGAGTAAAACATAGCATTCTCAAATCTTCAAAAACGTGTAATGGTAAAAATGTTAGTGTCTTTAGCCTAATATGTTTTCTACACCTTCTAGTGCAGAGCCTGAAAATAAGCGTAGAGGTAGAACAACTTTGATGGTGCTGTGTTAGACAAGGAGGCCTTCTTCAGATGAAGGTGTGCCCTAGTATCTGCTTTTTCCTTCCTTCTGTCCCTTCTCCAGGTTGGGTTGTGTTGGTTTTGTCCTCTCAGGGTCCTGCTCCTGAGGGCAGGCACAGGGTGTCTGCCTAGGAAGCTGATGACCACAGCTGTAGCTTGCCCAAAAGTACCAGAGTGGCTTTGAAATTCGGATCCCTCTTGCAGATCAACAAGGATCTGTCTGTGCAGGAGGGACTGACGGTTTGGGCAGAGCTCTCCGGGGGACGGAGAGCCAATTCGGATAAATAAAGAGCAATAGTGAGATTCGGCGCTGCTGCTCACAGCGGCCTAGGGAAACACCGCCGCCAGCCCGAAGGTGCTGCGGGAGCCGTGCCTGGGCACAGCAGGAGCAAGGCCTTTTCTCCAGACTCCAGCCAGAAGCCGCAAGAGAAAGTCTGGGAGCTGGCAAGCCGTGAGAGTGTGTCCCGGGGCTCTCCGTGCGGGAGCAGCACGTACCGCTAGGTGGTAGCGCAGGGACACAGAATGCCTTTCCCGCAGCCGGGATCTCGGCAAGCCTGAGGCGGGGGCAGCCAGGACGGGCCTGGAGCGGGGAGAAGCTGGCCAGGCTTCGGACCCGCAGCGCCTCTGCTGCCATTCCGTGACTGCACACTTGGAGCGTTCCCTGCAGAACCTGTGGTGATCGTGAATTGGAATGGTAACATCAGGAAGTACACAGGGGTTCAGAAAGTAAAATGTTAGTAGAATATGGAAAAAAAAAAAAAAAAAAAAAGATGAACAGCCGGCTCTGGGAATTAAACCCTTTTCTTCCCATTACCTATTAAAGAGCAGCAGAACAAAGAGACAAGCCATAATCTGGCCGAAGATGCTGATGAGGTACTCTTTGGGATGGCATTGCCCCAAACACAGTTTGTGAGGATTGCAAAAAAGCTGAGGAAGCTGCTATCATTCCATTAATCTGCCTTAGAGCTCTCAGCAGCTATCATGCTACTGAGATGACTCTGCATTTAAGGCATCCAGGCCCTATGCAATCTTTAGTTTTTGGGTCCTTGGACAGTGCTGTGCTTCACAAAAAATCTCCTGAAAAACTGAACTGAAATAGAGTTTAGTTCATTTCTGTCAGTACTATATATATTGCAGCAAGTTTTCTTGAACAAACACATTATGAATGAACACTGGCAATCTGAGAGATTCAAACAGGAAGAGAGGAGCTAAGACCTGTGGGAAAAAAACTCTGTTCTGCTCTGTACCAGCAACTGCCAGCAGTAATTTTGGGACTAGTTAGCAATGCTCTCATTAACTAGCTCCCTGTGGAAACAAAGTTCCAACAAAGCAACCTGTTGTGAAAATTGATTCCAGTAAATGAGCAACAAACCCCCAATGTGTTGTTTTTTCTCCTAGGACACGCTCCTGCCCGTCAGTCAGTCCATCTGCCTGACAGTAAATTGGGACCAGCTGCCATGCCAAGCCATCAGTGTGCTGGGTTACCAATGTATCCCCCAGCCCTGGCAGAGCATGGAGTACCTGCCCACCAGCCAGCCAGACCGCAGTGGAGCCTTTGGAATGGACTGTGGGAGAAGGTTCAGAACTGTGAATCATCTGGAATCACTGAATCTTTGAAAAATATATTTTTCTTGTGTAAATCCCCCTATTGTTTGTTCCAGTCATAAGAGAAGAAAAATCCAAAATCTTCCTTAGGAGAGGAATTGTGGCATCTTTTCAGGACTGACCACTGTGCTTATCAGGAAGCTGTTGTAATGAATGTTGTCTCACCTTTAGAGAGCCTTTGCTTTCTAAGAATCCCAAGATTTTCATCCACCTTCCTTTATCAAGCAGGTATTGTCAGACTGTTGATGTAGCTGAGCCAATTGAATGGCAATGTAGTTCAAAAAACCCAAAAATATTTGAAAACATCTTCTGGAAGGTCATCATTGGTCCTTGAACCAGGGTTTGAATAACTCAGAGGTAGCTGGCCTAGCTGTTTTTCCACTCCAGTGTTTCAGGGAGAAGTTCCAGATTCTGAGTGTGGTGATTTAAAAGATCTTTCTCCCAGCATAGTTCTGGGCATTACAACATGCTTTTTTAATTAATGAACTCATTGACCCCTTTGTGTTCTATATTATAGCCACAAAATAATGAGGGTGGTTACTAGTACCTTGCAAAATATCATGGAAGGTTGAACTACTATAATAGGATCATCTAAGTATTTGGAAATAAGGGATGATACAAATTGAGAAAATCAGAGATAATTCTGTCTCAATGCTATTGTGCCATTCAGTTTCCTTCTCTATGCAAAATAATTTTTGTATATGACACTTTGAAATTGCAATATCTTTTAAGCCAAGAACTGAATTAAGTAGATATTTCTTGGCTTAATATTGCATGGAGTTTAGTAAATTCTATATAGCATTTAGCAATTGTCTGGGATCTTATTACTTGAAAGAATCTTCCAAAACTGAATCCAGCTGTCTGCCATTGTAGGCAGCCTTGTCCTATTATCCTTTTAAAGGAATTATCAAGCTTCATCTTAAAACTGATTAGGCCTTTTCCAGTCACTATTCCTGACTGGATGTCTGTTCCAGAGCATCACTTTATTGATGGGTAGAAATAATCCCCAAACTCCAGCCTAAATTTGTATGTGTCTGGCTCACAGCCATGTGTTCTTGTGCCAACATTATGCCATTTTTAAGCCTTTCTTTCCCCCTCTTTGTGTCTCTTTCCAGTGTTTTAACAGAAAGCAATCGTATGCCCTCACAGACTTTTTAAAATGAAACAAGCTTAGCTGGTTTAGTCCCCTCTTATAAGACAGTTTTGAATCCCCAGCATCTTTCTTTGCATTCCTTCAACATGGGTTAGGTTTTTTCTGAACACAGGGACCCAAGATGCTGTGCTTTGCCTCATCCAGGCAGTGCCTCACAGCGTGGCACTCACGCTCAGGGTTTTCTCTAAGAGTGCTGCACTGCGTACAAGCTTTTGGCAACTGATCTCTTTATCCATCATCACAGGCATGCCCAGCTCAGTTGAGTGTCCTATGTCTTTACATTTCTTCTGCTGAGAAAGCAAACTGCAGGGGAAAAAAAAAATCAAAATAACTGGGACAAAAAGGGAAATTCAGCTTGAGGTGTCTTCCCCTAAACAGGACACATCAGACAATCCTTTGAGCAGTGAGTATAGACCTTGTAATTTCTGAATTGGTCAAGCCATAATAAGAGTGTTGGTTTTTTCCCTGATTAAATCGTTCCATATCCCAGTTCTATAAATACAGGGCTAAAATACTAGGTGCAGCCTGTAGTATATATTTGATAGGATTTGGAATTCTTCCAGTTTGGCCTGATAGTGTCTGATGCCAATGTTTTCCCAGGTAACTTTGAGGCATGTGGATTGGTAAGCAGTAAAAAATATAACGAAGGGTTCCAGATACCTGCTACACAGTGCTGAATGATACTTTTTGTTCAAGAATTTTTTTAACTGAGAACATTTTAGGCCTACTGATGTTATTTAAAGGAGAAAGCCAGATCTGAGTTGTGCCCAAACCTGCTCTAACTTAGCAACCTTCCTGGAACTGGGAAAATGCCTTTCTGTATTTGCTGGATTCTCAGTTTGTGATAAAATGGAAGTAAAGTGTAATTCTCACCCATGAACTGTGTTTGGAAGGACACTGTAGGTTCTTGCGTTAGACATGCCCTAGGGGTACATACAGCTCCTGCTTTTTTTAACTTAATTCTCTGTTTCCCTTTTCCAGTTAATATTGGTTGGTTCCTTTGGAGAAACTTCTCACTTACACTGGTACACAGTCAGACTCCAGGGATATGGAAAGGACTCCAGAGAGCGGCTTCACAAAACAAAAAGCAAACAGTATATTTTGTTCAGTTCCATGTTTTTTCAAGGTAATGTGGCTCAGTCCAAAGCAATTATCAGGAAAATACGGCTTCCAGAGCCATTTTAGTCCTTGAGTCTATTTTCTGTTCTTTCAATGTATCATGTTCCAGATTTGCTGCATTTCTTTCTTGAATTGTTTTGTTACTTTGTAAAAGTCAATGAAGTGTTAAAAAGATAAAAAACTGTCCAGATGCTGAAGCTTATGACAGATAAATAGATCAGCTTGATTATTTTTTAAAATAGCTATTGAGCCAGTCAGTCTGTTCTGCTGCCTTGCTCTGCTGAATAAGGGTTACTTACTTGTGTGAGGCTGCACTGCCTAAAAGGAAGGCTGTACAGGGGACAGACATGTATCTGCATCTTCCTCTGAAAAATTATCAGGAGAGTGTATACAAGGAAGGCCTTAATCAGTCAACTGATCAGCTAAGAGAAACATTGTCAGCCTGAGAGAAATCACATAATCCCTATTCCCTTTCTCATTTTTTGCTAAATATTTATTAACTATTATTTTTATATAACCCTCACTGCCTTGAGATAATAAAGATGAGTGCAAGTTTTTATCAGAACCCTATTTTTCAGTAAGCTGTGCCTAGTAAAAGATGTTATTGCCTCAGTATGTCGCAAACCATATGGAGAAAGCATCGTGTGAAACTGCTTTTCTCACCCACCAAGGAAAGTCCCTCAGGAGAAGGGACTTCTTGAGTATGAGGCATATAAAGACCCACTAATCCAGAAAGATTCTGCTGCAAATCCCAGAGTTTAGTTTCAGGATTAGGTGCTCTGCTTGAGATTTTGCCCTCATTTTCCATCTCTCTGGTTTCTGAAGTCCTTTTCCTTTTTCCTGCCTGCAGCCTCCCATTCTTCCTCCTGGAATGACAATGTAAGAATAAACTTTGTATCTGTTCTATGATCTAAATGTTTGGAGTGGCCATAGAGCCTCTACTGTTGCTGATGCTGGTTCAGACATCTCAACTGCCATACACATAAAGCTCATGATCAGTATTTGATCAATAGAAGGGTTTGATCACTTAAAGATCTTGACTAAATCACAAGCAGACTCATGCTTTAAAAGTTTATAAATATAATATAGGTAAGTTTTGCAAACAGGACAGGTTCTAATCATAAACTGTTAGGCCATAAAATTTAGGCCAATAGACTTCCTAATATGTGGAGAGCAGCACATAAGCATTGTCCTTAATAAAACCTCATTTCTGTTTTGCTGGATCTATACATTCAAATTTTATGTCTCTCACCTCACTGAGTTCTGCTGAACAATTAGCACAGGTATAGTGTTTTGTTTTATGCAAGTCCAAGAGTAAATCAGGGCTTGGAGTGGCCTTTTGATTGTCTCTTTTTCTTGTAAATAAAGTAGATAAGAGGTCCTAACAACAGTGTGTTCCAATGGAGGAATGGAGATAAAATTATCATGCTTTTTAAAGTACACATTTTACCTGAGAGAACCTGAAAACTGAATGTGTTATCAGGACTTGCCCTTCACTGCCTTATTTTCAGAATTTGTGGAAAATACCAAACCATGTCATTTAGACTGACAGTCGTTCTGTTTCCTCAACTGGAGCTAATGAAACTGTGGCAGATGTTTATAAAGCCTCTTCTGCAAGCTCATTATGATATGTGCAATAATTAGCTCTCCTGGGAATGTATTTCTCAGCAGCCTGCACAAATGACTCACACTGACTTCAGTGGAAGCTCCACACAGGGAAGGGGGTGCCTTTATGTAATCTCGAGAAGGAAAAATGCTGTCGTCTCTACTTAGAGAAGACAAGTTAAATCTATAGATACAGCTGGCTATTTTTATGTCATCCTCCCGCTTTACTCACTGCCATTGAATTCTGCCTAGGCTTATTGCTCTCTCAGATTCTTTCCTCCCACCTCTCCTGTGGTCTTTGATTGACTCAGGCACCATGGCCCATGTTTTTCCTTTTAGGCACATCACCCCCACTGATGGCAGCATCAGTCAAGATGCAGAATTGATTCCTCTGGCTCTAAGAGAGTCCTCTTGTCTCCTAAATTCCTCTCAGTAAAAGGCAGCAGTTGAGAGTTTAATCCTCCTCTTGGTACTCCTGCTATACACGGCTGCAGCTGCGATGATTTTAGCAGAGCAAGTCCTGGCATATGTTGGTGTGAGAAAGCTGACTGCTGCTTTGTGTTTTGTTTAGGCTTTGGCTGTCGTGTTTGCACAGTGCACTTTGTGAGCCTGACATTTTGTGCATTGTATAAGCTCCGGATGAGTCACAGGGGCAAAGATCCACGGGAATCTTTCCAGTAACTTCAATAGGCTTTGACTGGGGCCTCTAGCACCCTCGACTGGAACAGATGGTGTGTCTGCAGGAAAGCAGGCAGCCTGATGGACATCGTTTAGGGCTGTATGATGTCACTGACACTGATTTGCATCAGTTGTTAGTGAAACCATAATTCACATAGATGCAAAGCCTCTCCTAAGTGTCGCCATACTGAGTGCAGTCCCATTGCACATTTATTCCATTGTTCCATCCCTGGCAGTGGGGAGCAGCAATAGATAGATGGGGGTAACACATTTCTATTACAGTCTTCTCTCCTAAGCATTAGGAACTGGATCTGGTTTAGCTCCTAAAGCATGGCGAGGCTTTTGATCTTTTCACCTTCTGGCATTTATTTTTTAAAAGTTCATCTTGGAGGGGATGAAACACTTTGGTAGAAATTTGCTATTCGTTATTTCTACACAGAGAAAAACAGAAATGCTAAAATTTACTTCAAAAGTAGTACAGTAAAAATCTGCTTACCCATGACACAACCTTTCTGAAGCCATCCACCGACAGAGGGAAGCAGCTAAAAATGTATGCTTTGCTAAACCTTTAAGAGCTATGGAAGTATCACCAGGTATTTTCTGTCTGTATAGAAACAAAATTACTCCTGTTGCTAAGTTTCCAAGCTAAGACCTGACAGCAGGTAAATCACACAGCGTTCTCTTGTGCTGTGGGAAGGACACCTGTTGTAAAGACTTGTATCTCCAGGCAGGCTGCACATACAGTCGCTGACTGTATGTGTAGGGACTTGCAATGATCACTTCCTTTTTGCTATCTTACTCTAAATGTTTTTTATTTAACAGTAAAAATCTGGAAAGGGTAAAAAAATTCACCACTTCCTAGTCTGGGGAATTCAACATTTTCCTTGTGCTGGCGTTGCCTGTCAGATCTACTGACCCCCAGGCCAATACGATAGCAAACTCTCAGGAAGAACAAAATTCCTATAAGCTGGGAGGGATCAGAAAGCTCTTCTGTTCTGTCTTCTAAACTTTAGTGGTGTTTTAGATAACTTACTGAGCTTGTAATTTTCAGTGAGAATGAAACTAGGGAACTTTCAGTACAAAATAGCCAAGCAGCTATTGATCAAGACGTAGAATGCAAAAGTGAAAATTTAAATCTCTGTCTCAAAAAGTGTTTGGAGGTGTCAAACTGAGCACTAAAAAGCAATTTCTAGATGAAAAAAATGCTGCAATCAACAACTTTCACACGGTGAAAATAATTTCTTCTTAAAACAACCATTTGCATGAGGATCTCTCTCACTGTTCACGCTCCAACAGGCTCATGTTTCAGTTTTCCTCCTGAGGCAAAGGATGGGGGAGAATCCTTCTCATGGAGAGTACAGACTTAATCTTCAAATGAACAAAGGCTCCATGACTCATAAGTTTTCTCTTCAGATCAGGTCAGTCACTGCCAACAGCTTCCTTTGTTTACAGTCTGCTGCACTGCAGCCAGGGGTGTGGATTGTTCATGTTGCTGCTCACTGTCATGCTGCATATGAAAAGAGAGGGGAAACTATGTTTGTCCCTAATAAACTCTGAAAAGTGATGAAAAAAATTCAGGAATGAAGTTGCCACCATCTTTAAAAGAGAAATCTTCAGAGATTTAGACATCCTTCTAATATTTAAAAGAAAACAGACATTTACCTTGTCCTGTCCCATATATTAATAGAACGCTTATTATCATTAGGGGGGAAAAGATTTAATGTTTTTTATTGGCTTTGGATCACTTTTACTAACTAAAATTGTTCATAACTTGAGTTTGTAACAGGTATCACATATTTTAGAGTTCATTTTTTCTTGAAGAAAACTATGATATTGAACAGAAAACCTGGGTTTGAACAATATATATAACATTTCTGTCTGCATAGATGCTGTCAGAGATACAAGTAATAATGATGTACTGAACCACAGGGTTCTTTCCTTCATTTATGTGTGTCATTAAAAATTTGGCTCAATACCTTATGGAAAAGCTTCCTTCCTGAGTAGTATCATGCTTTGCCAGTAGCTGAAGTTTTAGGATTTTTCATACGCTGCCTCAAATCTGGTTTATTACTTCAGATCTAAAAATTTACATTTCCTACGATATTAATCTGAAACCTAATTTAAAAAGCGCATGCAAATCTACTTGCAGATGGTGAGAAGAGTGTCAGTGGTGGTATACACAGGTATGGGGCAAACAAAGAGATGAAGGAAAGAGTTACTATTTGTGAACTCACACGTTTTTCTTTAAAAAGTGGTCTTGGGGGATTTCTTCAGCAACATGCTCCCACATCGAGGCACAAGTTGCCTCTGGTGGGTGGTAGAAATTGGCAATCTATAGGCTCTCCGTTCCTGCTTTAGAGTATTAGACCATTCCTTCTGCTTCCTCTTGTGGCTGAAAATAAGCTGGCTCAGAGATAGTCCAACTCTATGTGCCCATTACTAGAGATAAAATGTATAAAAGGAGGGGACTGTTACTCCATTTTTGCTGTTCAATGACACAAAACAAGTTCATGGTCAGCATGCAGATGTGCACACCACAGACACATCATGGCCAGAAGAAAATTACACAGTAAACTCTACTGAGCTGGAGGGAGTTTGCTGCTCTGTATGAAAAAAACCACAAAAATAGCATTTTTTCTTTGCTGGGAAGGATTTATTCAACATCTAAGTAGTAATTTAGATGCAGTAATTAGATTAAGCAGAACTAGATTACTACTTCTCAGTTCAGACACCCCAAATAAATAATGGCATCTTTAGTCCTTGTGACCTGCCTAGAGCCATCAGACTTCCTCTCCATCGTCACTGCACCTTCTCACAGAAGTCTGGCTAAATATTGCGGATTACATTTACAGGTATAAATTGAGCATTTCAAGGGTTTGTTTATACTTTTTCAGCATTTGAAATTTTTTTCTGTCTACGTTATAATGCACGGCTGAGAGCTTGAAGAAGCTTTTCCGTTTGTGTGAGCCACAGCCTCTGTGTGCTTCCACCAGAGCAGAAGTATGCTGATTTCTAATGGTCTGATATTTGTCTGGTTGGAAAGAGACAGAAGGAAAATCTTAGGATCTGGTGGTGGATTTCATGTATATTAAATCAGTCTATGTCATGATTTCAAGTGCTATTCACAGGAGTCATGCATAGAAGCTATTAATTTTAGATGCAGATCATGTTTTCCTAATGCACGTTAAGTGCCATGGTGCCATGGATCATATATCATGATACTTTCCTCTTTTGCATCAATATATATGATATTTTTGGTTTCAGTATATCTTGTAAAGTGGTTCTCTTATAAAATGGGAGTATAAAGTTGCAGCTGCTCCATGCATTACAGAAATTGACTGATTATCAGAATTTGATCATTATTCTACTTCCTTAAATGTTCTATGTAACCCCATGTGTAGTGATCACTCCATGTCCAGTAGTTTACTAGCATTATCTACCATGTGCATTTAACTTATTTTTTTGTCTGAGACCTTCATAATTTCATTTATCAGTGGTCAGGCTGCTAGGCGTAACACATTTAATAAGACCATCTCTTGTGCAATGTGTAAAACCTGAATAGTTAGTAGTCCACAGCAAATAAAAATGGAGTTCAAAGCTTGTGGATAAAGCAAGTACTTTTCACTGAATATGGGAAGAGAGAGAAGAAATGCCATGCTTTAATAAAACAGGTGTACTCCCCACAATGGACATCATGCTAAAGAATGAAAACCCAGCGAGAGCACTTGCAGTGCTTGCTTCCATCGCAGCATTAATCCGTATAAACTGCTATCCAAGAGAACTCATCTTGAGTTAGCTTGTCAAGTGTGAATGTCAACACAGTAAGACTCCAGAGCTGCACGGATTTGCACTGCAGAGCAGCTGAGTTTGTACCCTCATGTTTCAAACATGTGATGACAAATCTGCCTTAAAATTTTCCTCTCTCCCTCCCTGCTGCAGCTGATTCGAGGAGTTGTGTGACTGGACTCTGAACTGTGGCTGAGAGAACCTGTACTGGTGACAGCATCACCTTCCACAGGAGAGGAAGGGATGACTCTGGGTACAGGAAACCTCTTCAACTGGATCTTTTGGTGATGGAACCACTTCCTGCTAGGTCGGTGAGGACAAGCCTGGGAACTCATAGACAGTTGCAAGATGAGCTGCTGTACTTTCTGCTGTTGGGCTGTTCCTGTACCGGTCAGAAGACCATTCCAAGCACATCTGTATCTCTACTTATGACAGGCCTCTCTGGACTGCACTCCCTCTCTTGCACTGTCTTTTGTGAAACCTCAGAATAAGTCATCTTGTGTTCATCTCTAGGGCTGACCACTTTTTACTAACCACGGCTCTTCAGAAGCTCCAGGAAGTTCAGCAGCTATGAGACTTTTCCTCTGGGGCTGAGAGCAGCAGGCAAACACACTGACTCACATTTCATCAACCCCTGCTCTCTGCAGAGGCTGTCCAAATCAGTCAAATGAAATTAATTGAGTGACTTTCTGCTTAGCTGATGTACAGGAGAGCAGAATTTTCCACATGCTGGGCTTAAAGGCACAATTCGCAGTCAAAGGTCTTCCTATCTCATCAACAATTTTCTAGAAAGCTGATAGACAAAACCTTGTGCTTATTCTTTCCTCCTTGTTTTCTTTTTCCCTTGATTTAGTTAACAACAATCTCAGTGGGAGATTGCACCATGACAGGCTTGCATACCTGAAGTAGGTGTTCATGTTTTGCATCATTCATTGAAAACTGTTCTGTGGTTGTCCTTTTTTCCCCTCCATTGAAATACTATGGGTTGTATTTATCCCTGCATGGGGATATATTAAAATATTCACAGAAGCGAGTGTTTAAGGAAAAGGTCACATTTTGTCTCTCTTACTGACTAGGTTTCCTCTCAGCATCTTCGCAAGGTCTTTGTCTTCAGTTCTGCTTTATTCTTCCTTCTGAGTACCTCAGTTAGGAGTTCACTCCAAGCTGCTGTTGTTGGGTTGGTCTGCATTCAAACTTTAGGAGTTTTGACTTGGATAACAAAATTAAATGCCTGAGCAGCTCCTGTGGTCTCATTGGCTACCATGGACTCAGATGA
Source organism: Pseudopodoces humilis (assembly GCF_049639895.1). NCBI lineage: Eukaryota > Metazoa > Chordata > Aves > Passeriformes > Paridae > Pseudopodoces > Pseudopodoces humilis. The sequence goes on along the minus strand of NC_142202.1, from coordinate 45,042,339 downwards.
CTCAGGCAGGATTTGCATATTATTGATCAGATAAACAGTGAAAGTTCAAATATTAAGGCACACCATGACTTGTCAATGCACCTGCATATGCATGTACACTTAACCCTCCTTAGACACCTTCACTGGCAAGAGGTTACTGGGCACTATCAGGAGCAAACATTCTTGGAAAAGTAATATGTATGTCTAGTCCCTTTTCTTCAAAATCCTGAAGAATTTTATCTCCTCTTGCTGTTGGGTGTTATTCTTTTTTACTTTGAACATCTAAATGTTTTTTTAAAAGATAAAATTTCTCACACCATTTAATGCCTAACATTATTTGTTTTCCTTGAGAGCAAAATGCTATCTTTCTTGCTTTCTTTGCAACTTGCACTTGTAGAGTATCCTATTTCAGGGATTGGGTTGACAACTGGAAGCAAATATATTTGTAAAACAAGTGCTAAAAACTGCTGAATGTGTAACAGAATCATGGTAGCAACAGAAGCTGCTCTATCAGATAATGTGAAAAACCTGTAATAACCTCCAGTTCACAACAGAGTAGCAACAGCTTATTATGCATCTTAGATTAATTTCCTTTTTGAAGAAAAAGTAGGTCTCCTTCCTCTTCATAATATAGAAAAATAATGAGACTAGAGATGAGGCAGTTTTTCTAGACAGTCTCAGAATCAGGATAGGGATCTATAAAGGAGGTGTTTGGTTTTTCTTGCACAGAATAGGTGTATCACACGGTGTTTAGTTCCAAGAAAATTTGAAAATTCAGACTTGAAAACTCAAGAAAATATGAGAGGCAGCAAAATCATAATTAGCTGCTTTCTGTTTTGCAGAAAGCAAACGCTCAGATTTCATACAGAATTGGTAAAGCCACCCATCACCCTCACCTACAGAGCTACCTACAGAAGGTAGAAGAGATCAAAGCTAATTTGCATTATTAGACAGGGATCAGGAAAATAATGTAAAATTGTGCTCATGGGTATTTCTGTTCTCTGTTTAAAAAGAAACCAAATAGTGTATTCATCTCTTATACTTTAAATACCAAAATAATTAGGAACAATTTTATATTAAAAATTACTACTTAAAAATTTTTCAGCCTGTAAGATGATGGGAAATTTAAAACTAAGAGTTCATAAAACCCACTGATTGACAAGCTCTCTAAGCCTCTGATTTTAGTATATAAAAAAATAGGCAATGTCAGCAAACATCAGACTCTTTTACAAGCTTGCTTTTAACACTGGAGTTCATAACTTTGGGGACAAATCATTGGTCCTTTGAACGCTGAAACAATTCTTTCTGTCTACTCGGTGATGAAGGAGGAACAAGTGGACACATTTGCCTTGTGGAAGTTGTCACAGAAGTTAGGTCAGTAGTTAGGGTTGTGGCTTTGGAACTTACTCTATTTTCAAATATGTTGACTGTGTTCTAACCCTGCTCATTAGAGGCCCTTGGAGAAAAAGTGACTCACCAGCTATATGGCCTTGCCTGAAGAGATGAGATTTCAGAGGTTTTCAGTGGTTGATCTTGAGTTAATACTAAGGGATGACAAAAAGGATTTCCTGGAACTCTGATAATCTGCAGGGAGGAAAGGAGAGTCTTGCATTTTATTGTACTGACTCATGTTCCCTCTGGAACAGACATGAAAAAATCTATCCTCATCAATACGTCCTGCACCAGCTAAGACATGAATGCAAGGACTGCATGAGCACACCAGTTTTAAAATTACATTAAAAGCAAGATATGTTATTGACATTGTTTGATTTACACTAGCTGGCTAGTGGTTTTGGGCTGAAATTACCTCTATTCCTCAGTCACAGCGTGCAGAAGAACTGAATGAGTCAGCTTCTGTTAAAAGGAAAATGAAGGTCATTATCCTTCAAAGGACTTTAGATTTGAAGCCTTCTTGGTTCCGAATTTCTCTCAACCTCGGCAGCAGCACAGAGCCTATAAAAACATCTGGTTCTCTGTAGAGGTAGTAGTTGTGTAAGAGTTGGTGTCTTAAGACAAAAAGGGAAATTGCAGTCGGTGTTGTCAGTGCCTGTCTTCACTGGCAGCAGGAAGTCAGGAGTGGATAAAGATGCACTTGCGGATAAAGATTTTCTTGTACATTTAACTTTTAACTAAGTAACTGGAGCCCAAAGTGGCATGTTCTTGCATGTACATAGTTGCCATGGATGGAAAAGCTGCTGACATTTGCATCTCCTTGAAATCAATAATATGGCTCCCATTGCTTTCAGGGGAAACAGAGGCCAAAGCTGCAAATCCTATCGGGTAATTATGAGTCAAACAAAGAGTTGCAGTATACAGTAAAGCTCCACATGGCTGTGATTCAGAAAAGCACTCCATGTTCTTTAGGGAAGCAAATCATGCAGCAGCAGGAGACATTTTCAGCATTCTAAATGCTCCTCAGGAAAACTAAACTCAATTTTGACTTTGCAGCTTTATGTACCTGATGCCTTAATGAAATTTTTCCACCTTTGAGGATTGTTTGGGATTTTTTCCTTCACAAAAACAAAACAAACCAAAACAAAAAACAAACAAGCAAACAAAAAAACACCCCCCCCAAATTTTCTCTTACTTTAATATGTTCCATTTTGCATTTGTTTTCACAGCTGATCACTGAAACCCCAAGGAGGCAGCAGCTGTTGTGTATGAACAATCAGATTGCCCAGCTAATTAATGGTTTTAAATGGACTTGGGTGGTTTTTTGCCACTCCTTCATGTGATTTCAGTGCTGATGAAGCTGTTAATAAATTCTTAATGAGGAAAAATGTTACATAAATGTTGGGTAAACCAGATCTTCTTTTATATTCAAAGCAAAACACGTAATTAAAATGTACCATGTATAGAACCAGAGCTTCATTTAACTCATCTCAATCTACCCACTCTGTGCTGAGATGAATATATCCTGCTTCTCATTTGATGGGTCCTGTTGTGTTAAATGTACCACATTGATCTAAAAATGGCAGATTCTGTGGGTGCCCAGGGCTGTTATCAGAACCAGACGCTGCACGCTTGCAAGACATGCCTCCACAGAGCGCCTCTACTTAGAAGAAAAAGAAATGTGTAAAATGATCTCACTTATCCTTTAAAAAACAGGTTTCTAATCTATTTAATCCATTCCTTGAAAATAATCAACTGAAAACACCATTTCCCCATTAAAATTGACAGTGTATTAAGTTTGGTGGGTTTTTTTGTAGCATTTCCTGGTTTATTCATAGTAAGATCATAATCAAGAAAGAAGAACAGTGTAATCTGTAAGGAATTTTTTGAATTAGTTGGAAATTTGCTTTTAATAATTGTTAAACAGGATGCCTTCTTAACATAATTGTTGAAGCATACGGATTTTTTCTAAGAGCTTTCCCAAAATTGCATTTCCTTGTAAGAGTGTGATTTTTAAAGATACAGTGTTATATTTTAGAATCACTAACCAAAGGTTAAAATCTTCAATGTGGAATTTTTAAGGAATCATATATTCATGGTAAACTCTCATTTTTTATAAAATAGACATGTGCCATCACCTGTCTTTCTGGTATAAAATTCTGCTGTATTGTGTGTGATGCCAATCAGCCTCAGAACACTAAGAATTATTTTACTCATGGGAAGAAGGCTGTGTAAAATTGTGCTTATCATACCAGAGACCCAAAAGCCATGTCAGTCTTCCTATAAAAAAAATAACATTTGCTTTAAAACTCATCATGTTTCTGAAAATTCTGAATATTTATTTATTTTTTAGCTTTCTGTTTTCTGAGACTTTAGCACTTTCATTTTCTGTGTTTCAACATGCAGTTCTGACGATATGAGTAACTTTTTAAGGGGAAGTGGAGTTTCTTCACTGACCACATAAATGCAAGAACTGGGCTTTTATGAAAGATAATTAAATATTATGAAACCAGGGGTGAACCAGTCCAAATTGACATGGCTGAGACAGCAGCCCTAGAGCATGGAAAGTACTGGGTGCTAATGAACAGAGTGAAGGGAAGATAAACAATTCTGAGTCCTGGCATTGCATCCCAACAGCCAAGTACCTGCATCCAGAGATCAACTTAATTTTTCCTTTTCCTTGCAGGCACCAGACAAAGGTTTTCTTACATGCACTTGTCCATATTGTTGGGCAGGGATTTAGCTTTTCTACCTGAAGTGAAACTATTTGATGATTTCTACCCACTTATCACATGTGCCCTCCTCACAACTTTTGTTTGTACACACACTTCTGACCTATATTCAGGGGCCAGAAACGTGGATCAGAAAGGGAACAAGCTTTTCCACTGTTTTGGCAGTGATATCCCAGCTGTTTTCATTGCAAATGTTGGAGCAGTGCCTCTGTGACTCAGTAGGTAAGCTCTGTCAGCCTATTAGCTGAGTTGTTTAGTGTGGACTTTGATTAACTTTGTACAAATTTAACTTTCTCTTGGAAAACCTAGCTGTTTGTTTTTTGTTGTTGCTACAGCTGTGGCTAATATCTCAAGATCTACATTATAAAAAGGAACAGCTAACTTATTGTATTGATACAGATTTTTGTTTGGCATCAGCAAGCTGCATTCATGACTACTGACAGCTGAAGCAGCCAGATGTGTGTGTATGTGCATAGTTCTTCAACCACGTGGGCTTTTGCACAATAAATCCATTAGTGCTGATTGCTTCCCTTTCTCCAAAGGCCCTGCTTTTTCACTTCATTTTGCTATCTCTATCCTTAAATCAGCAAATAGCTTTTAGTAAAATCCTGAAGGGCTGGACATTTGTGCATTATATAATTTAATGCATAAATCACAGAATAGCAGACGGATTTCTTAAGGGTGACTCATGAATTTATTGCCTGCATCTTCTAGAGGTAAAAACGGACCTTTATAACTTGTGTTTTCTTTTCTTGCCTTCGACCTTGTTTATTCTTTTCTGAAAGACAAATGCTTCACCTGTTCCATGGCTAGGAACACACACTGTATGACAAAGTCACCTGCTTTCCCTCTGAGTGGGAGACGTGGTCAGGAAGAATATGTGGTACAGTCTCTTGGTGGCTGAACATCCTCCTCTCTTGAAGGCAGTTTATGAAGGTTTATCATCTCAGACTTGAAACATAGCCTGCAACTTGAACGTTCCTTCACAACAATTGGTATGCTGCTTTGAAGTCTGGCAGCTGAAGGTACCTAGAAAGAGAAGAGATTTCCCTGTGACCCCAACTATTTGTTTCATACTACTGTTTACAAAAGCACACATTTCTCAGCACCTAAAGCCATACATGGCGACAAAGCTGTCACAACACTGCCAGCAGGAGAGAGCTTCCTTCCTCTCCATGTCCCTCCCACTGCCCAGTCTCCTGCTCTCCATTCTGCTGTCTGCTGCTGCTGGGACTGGTCAGGGGGCTGGGCTAGCCCTGAGGGCCAGAAGAGGAAGAAGGAGAAGGCTGGGGCAAGGAAGAAGATTCCATCCCCTTTTGATGGTTCTAAGACCAGCTAGTGCCACAGCCATCAGGCATGTAGATTCTCCCAGACTTTCACTTTTCACCTCCCTGGGTGGTTAGTCCATGAGTCATTGCCACACAATGTAGAAAAACATTTTTTGAAGACTTGGGAAATGCATCTGGGTGATCATGAGCTATGAAAGCCTGTATTAGGTTCTTCCTCAGGGAATTTGTCACAGTTTTTTTCTCAAAACAGTCTCCCAAAATCCACCCTTAAGCAAAACAGAATGCAGCTTCTTCATGAGGTGGGTCCTCAAAACAAGGTCCATGAGTCAAGCTTACTCACTTCCATTGACATGCCAAGGAGTCTTTTTTACCTTCTAGGCAAATAGCGCCATGAGAAACAATTGTAGTGATGCAGCTCTTCCTTCCAAATCAGCCAACATTTGTTAATTCGCTGGACATAGCTGGCAGTGCCCTTTGATTACAGGGCTGAGTCAAAATTCAGATTATGTCTACAGGTGCAGGAGTACCCATGCAACAGACTTTGCTTTTCCCAGAAAATGTCTTGCTGCTTTCTCTCCCTCTAGATGTCTCTTCTTAATAGATCTTTATATACTATGTTATGTTCCTTTAAAATTTGAATTACAGAAATCCCTCCTTAGTTATTGGACCCTCTGTTATCTCCACCATGGTGGTTTTCCCCTTAGGAAAACAGCCTATTCATCTCTTGACAGATCACTTCATACCAGCAGGCCTGCCCTGGCTGCTGTTGGCCCACAGTTTGCTTTCTACAGTGAAAACTAGTGATAAACTGTTTTCTGACCTCTTTCCTGCCCAGCAGTACACAGGAAGCTGGAGAAGCACAAATACAGTTCATAAAAATAATACCCAAAGCCCCTCTTTACCTACTGATAAACCCTACTCAGTAGGGTTACACATTTGTACTATGTAGGGGTACAAAAAGAGTTGCCCCAGGAGTCTGGAAATCTTGCATAAAGCAATGAGTTAAGTATTTCTAGTTCACATGTGCAAATGGAACATTCCAGGAGTCTTCAACTCATCACCCGCATCTTTGAAGACCAGAGCCTGGCATGCTGAAGAGAAGAACATTGCACCCTGTGCTTGCAGACATTTTATGGACTTTGTAAAAACAATTATTTTGTTAATGGTTAGCCAAGTCAGTAACAAAACTGGGAAAACTGTTAATTATATATTTACCCAGAAGTGCAGCTAGAGCAATTTGAAAAATGATTTATGATATCCACATGAATACACAGACATATCCCAGGGGAAAATGGACAAAGTGTCATGGGTGGAGTGCAAGCTTCCTGACTCACAGGGCAAATAATAGAATCAGGGGAGTATCACTTGGAATGATTCCTTTCAAAAAAAAGCAAAATATACAGGTGAAATTCACTCCACTTGTGTTGGACTTAATTTCATTTTTGCCTGCCCACACCTGGGATCAGAGCAATAACTTGTGCCAAAGAGTCTTTGACTGAGGAACATCTGGGTTTCTGCATGTTGCTGTGCTGATTGGACACTTTAGTTAGGCAAACAGTAAATTATGTGGAGCACAGGTAAAAAAGAGAACTGGTTTACTCTGGGATGTGGCCCTATGGCACCCAGTCACTCCCTCCATTTCAGCCCCACCTCTGAAGGAAATGGCTTCTTTGTTTATGGATGCTGCCTAAAGTGCCAGTGGCTGCATATTAAAGCCTACTTTGTTCCCTGCCTTTGCAGGAGATCAGCTCCTCAGGGACAATCCCTCTCCCTGTGCCACATTTGTGTTAGCCTGTACATTACAGCAGAGTTTCTGCTCATCAGCAGGGCATGGTTTGAGAGGCCTCTGCACCACCATGGGCATCCTCCTCTGCAGGCTGGAGAAAGGCAGCCAGTCTCCCGGCTTTCACTGCCTCTCTGGGGGCCTCACTAACAGCAGCAGCTGATAGTCTGTTCAAAGGGAGCTTTCACATCTGTCTGTAACTATGGTGACCAGTGACTTGGGCCCAGTATCCTGGAGTCCCAGGAGCTGGAGATGCAAGTGCATGAGTTATGTTTCTCTTATGTGGCATCTTCTCTTTTTCCTGAAAAAGCAGTTTTCCTGAAAAACTATGGAAAGTACTTTCCCTTTGCGTTTTTAAATACTTTTAGAGGCTGTTTTTTATTTCCAAGGGAGAAACACTTGGCTTCAAAGAATATATTTAAAACAACATAAACTTCTGTGATCATCCTTCATCCACTGGATGTACGTAAGTATCTTTAGTCAGAAAAAATGTACAGAAGACTATTCATACAATGCAAATCTTATTAAAATCTGATTCTATCTCTTTGTTTTGTATGTAACTGTGTGTCTGCTGGATACTTTCTCTTTGCATTAAGAGGCTCAGTATTGCTGCTTGGGTTTGTGACACTTTTCGTTGCTTAACTCCTTTTGATAATTAGCAGCTCTGCTGTTAATTTGGTTTGTATTAGTTGAGTAAGGCATCTCCACTGGGCACTGTTAAATCTCTTTCTCTCTCTCTCTCTCAGCACTCCTCATACTTAGTGACTGGTTTCTCCTTTCTCTGAAACTCCATTTAGTGAGCTCCCAAGCTTCTCGGCCTGAAGTGCTGTGCACAGTCGGTGTCACAGCGCAGCAGTGCAGGGGAGAGGAGTGTCCTGGTCACAGGTTGATCCCCACTGCTCTTGTACAGGAGTCCAGATCCCATGGCAGCTCCTACACGAGTAAATGGCAAGCCTGGACACTCTTTGCACATCCCTGAGGATCTGCAGGGTAAGCCCTAAGCTGAGAGACACTCACATAAACCTCTGAAGAGAAGCAACATAAAAGCACCAACATCCGTGTAACATGTTTGTATAATGATATTAGAAAATTACTGGGTATCAGAGTGACTAAGGGGTCACTCTTATGTGATGTGGGTTCTGCTGAGGGCTGGAGAATTATTTTTGCTCCCTGTTGTGCTCTGTTTGGGCTTTTAAACTGAATTTACTTAGTCTGTCATGTACACATCTGCTATGGAAGCACATATATGTAAATATTCCCTAAGATAAACACACTAGCTTTAATAAATGCATCTCTTCTCAACGAAACCTGTCCATCTGGCATAAAGTAGTACAGATATTAAAAGCAGGGGTATCAAGTAGAAATTTCTCCTTTTGTGTGTCACAGTAGATGTCAACAAACTTGTCTCTATTGCCACAATACTGTTATCTGTACCATAAGTGGTCTCTAGGCTCACACACTGCTTGCACTGTGAAGGTGGAGGAGAGGAGGGTTTTCCTCAGGATAGCTAAACTTAAAAATGGGAATTCAATCCTTAAGCATGACAGAGATGACCTTGGATTTTTTTCAGGAATGCTTCCAGAGTGCCTGGGTCCTCCATTTATCTGGCACAGAAAAACAATGGGCTGAGGGAGTCACTGCCACAGCCGTGTCTTCTGAGTGTGTAGCTGCCACATGGGAAAAGCCCCTACAGCCCAGGGGCTCTGCAGCTCCTCACTGCCCTTGGTCTCTAAGGCTCAATATTACAAAGTGACAGACCCACTCTGCCCATGTTGAAATCTCTCAGCCTCCATGGAAACTACCTGAAGTGGAAAGTTCTAAACACTTTCCAAGAGCTACTTGACACTCTGCAAGCCGAAGCTGTAGCAGTTAGTAATTTATTTATCTTTCATTTGCATGTTGGCCATCTTGCTGAATGGTGCCTGGTGCATGCTTACACTAAAGTAAGGCTTCCCTGGATCACTCCAGCATTAAGGTGTGGTGATGACACTCAGTTTATATGAAGGTACACCTGTGTGGTGAACATATGGGCTACAAAGCCCAAACTGCTCTCTCCCTTTCTCTCTTTTTGCCTCTCTCCCTCCCTTTCTGAAAGGCTGAGGCCAAACTGTCAAATGCTGCTTTTCTGCTGCGCACTGTCAAATAAAGGTGCTTGTGAAGAGACAAGCTAGAATTTACAATAAAATCTGATAAATGGGGGAAGGAGGCGAAAAAGAGCAAGAAAACCTAACTACCTGCATAGTGTCATTCATCACTGGTATTCTTATGTTCCCTTCAGACCGCTGAGCCCTTTTAAAAGAATAGAGGTGCAACTTATGACATCTGATGCTAGCAACAAACTGGAAAGTTTGGAAACTGAATCTCAGGACCTGCGCCTACTGAAGTCTGACTAATGTTTTGTGTCTTTGTTACATTGACTTGATCTCTGGTTCAAATTACAGCTCAGAAACTGAGAACATAAAGAGATAAAAGAGAAGTTTATCTGTATCAGACATAACCTTTGCATCCCTTGTGCCTAGTCTCTCTCTGGCTGAATTGGCATAGCTTGACAGGATGTGAGTGAAAAAGGAAATAAAATATTTCCAGATATTTCACCTATACGAGAACCATCCTTGCTCAACTTACCCTACTTTTGTTTATCTTTTATTTTCTACTAACATTTGAAAAAGATGTTTCTTTTTGTTGACATTTCTGGGAAACTTTTTTTAATAGACCAGTTTTAGATAAACTCACTACATAGCAGAAATAATGCATGTGATTTAACCAATGAGTCACATGCAGCAAATAATGATTTATGGATAGTAGAAGTCAAAAGAGAAGTCACAAGCCTAGTGCAGAATTTAAATCCTGTTTGCAACATCAAATGAATGTGCTTAGATTCAGTTCTTTGCATATTTGCCAACAAACTGGCAACCTTTCTGGTTTCCATGACCCAGAAAGAAATGTCACTGATTTCTCTTTACTCTCCATAGCTCTTGCTTTCCATACCTTGCTTTCCAAACTATTAAAATAAAATAAAAAATTCAATTAAATTAAAAGAAAGGAAAAATAGGAAAACATAAGAAATATAAAATCAATAAATCTCCTTAAGGTGAAACTTTAAAAAGGGAAGCCATTGGCCAATGTGCAGACACCACCACAGCTGTCAGGAATCACCAGCATTGCTGAAACCCAGGCTGAATCAAGAGAGGAAGGAGCAGGTGCCTGTGAGAGGCGAAGTGCTGCAGCTCCTCTGCCCCCATCTCTGTAGCCCCTGTACCTGAATGAGGCACATTAAAGGCCCTGCTTATGCTGGGTTTGTCTTGTGGTTAAAGATACAGTTTTACTTTCCTAAATCCTCGTTTTGGCTTTTCTCACAAGTGTTCTGATCATGCATATTGAATTCATATGTGGGCATGGGTAGAAGAAACACAAAGCACATTTTGGTTACTTGCAGTAGAGTCTGAGGCTTGGAATAAAAGTGTCACTGCAAAATTTGTTATACCCTTGCTTCGTGACCAAGATTGCATCTTTTACGTATCAAGCAGTCAGCCAAAATAGTTGCTTGCTTTTGCACCTTCTGGCACAGACATTGGTATGATCTTGATCTAACACAATCTTTCTCTTCAGGATAGCACAGCTCAACATCTGCTCTGCACATTCCAGCCCATCTCTCTGACCCTACAGGCAGAGCTGGCTGATGCAGGGAGGGCATTTAAAGCAAAAGCAGGGAGGCAAAGCTGGCTGCCGCTGCTCCTGGGCTGTACTGTGTCCCCGATTACCTCCTCTGCAGATTGGCTATCAAGCCAAACCCTTTGCCATCCCTTTTTCCCAGTTCCTTCATTGCCAGACAGTTTCACTGCCTGTTCTTTCTCTTGTCCTTTGTTCATGGTTTACCTCCTTCAGCTTTGATTTCCTCTCCTCATCCAGATAAAATTGTGATGCTCTGTTTCCTCCTCTCTTCTTCTACTTTTGACTAGTGGTCCAAGCTGCAGTGCAAGCCCCTTGCAGCAACGACTGCCTTACTGTGAGTTTGTGCAGTGCCCACCATGCAAATGCAATCCAAGCCCTTTAGGTGTTGCTTAGCTGGCCCATCCACTCTATGAGGAGATCACTGCCTTCTGTCCAGGGGATGTAACAAGATGATTTTGGCCCCTACTGTCTCTGAAGGCCCAGCTGAAATCACGTCTCATATGGGAGCTGCCTGATGATGAGCATCTTCTTCAAGGAGTAATTAATTCTGTGACAAACTTCCCTAAGTCTTCACCTCTCTCCTTTACCCTCTCTTCTGCAGCTCCATGGCTTTTTCACATTACAACTCCAACATCAGTGGAGTCAAGGTTCTGTGTATTTTCTTGTCCATGCCTTTACAGGTTTGGTGGAAGCCTCAGGTGTAATTTCCTCACACTCCTAGGACTGGTGATGCTGAAGTGGCATGGGTGGAGCAGGGAAGAGACGCCCTGTTTCTCACAAGCAAGCAGAGCTGTCCCAGGCTGGTGGCCTCTTTCTGCTCTGGCTTGTGAGGTTGTTGCCTGCTACCTCCTCCCCTGCCTGAGGTGAGGGAGCTGCCTGCCTTCTCCAACAGCCCCAGCAGGCCCAGCTTGCCAGAGCAGCACTGGGAGACAGTGCTGGCAGTGCCTTCCCTGCACCTGCAAGCTGCAGGGCCACCACTGCCTCTCACCACCCAGCACCACGTGCTGGCATGGGCTGCTTCTCATTGTCTGCAGGCTTCTGGGCAAGGCATGGGCTTGAGTGAGTCTTCCCAGGCTTGCTTGGCAGCCCGAGGTCAGCTGGCACCAAAGAGGTTTGGAGGCTGCCCCAGGGCTGAGGACACATCTGGCCACACTGTCGGGACTTGAGCAGGGTCTCTCACTCAAGCTCAGGAAGACAAAGCAGAGCATTTGAAATTCCCATGTGTTCCATGTCCATTAAGTTGACCTAGATAATGTTTTCCTGCTAATACTCTGTTAATGTTTTGGGGTTTGGGGAGGAGTTATGGCAAAGAAGAATGCTGGGAAAGAGTCTGTGAGAAATGGTCCCAGAGAGCTGAAGCTCATGTAGAAAAGGCAGAGGGATATTTCCTTCTCCTTGGCCCTTTACACCTTCTGGTCTTTTGCAGGGACCTTGCTTCAGCTTGCCATCCTACCCCTGCAAGCAGCTGCAGCTGGCTCTTGCAGTAACCCAGGAATTGCTGTCACTTCTCCTCCCTCACTGTGAGGAGACAGGAGTTTTGAAAGGCCTCTGGAACCTCTGTTTGCAAAAGCAGCTCTTCTACCCTCTGCCTCAGTCCAGATAGCAATGAGAGTTTGTCATAGGAAGTAATGTGGGCACTTCTGCCACATGGTTAATCTTAGTGATCCTGTGCCTTTGCGAGGCAGAGTTTCATCCCTGATCTGTCTATGCAACCTGCTCTAAGCCCTGGCTCAGAGCAGTCAGCAGCCCATGAAGGTGCCTGCTAACAGAAGCACCATGGAGAAGTGAGTCTGGCTACTATTTATAAGGACAGACATTATTGTCAGTGAACCATTCTTCATGTGCAGCATTTGCTCTCACTCATGACATGATGTCACTCAGCCTGTGGCCTTATTCTGTAGTGTAAGAAAATGAATACTTTTGGTCAGTACTAGTTAGCTGATCCATTCCGATTTGGAGGCAAATTTCATGCTGGAAAATGAGTGTGTAGTTAGCTGACAGAGAGGAAACAAAGGCAAAACTTTTCTCTACTACACAGAATGTTTTTGTTGTTGAAAATTATGCAATTATAACGAGCTCAATTCATTAGCTCTCTTTCAAAAGTCACACACCTTCAGAGATAACAGTCTACATTTTAATTCCATTTCTAGGTGACTTGGTTTGACCTGTTTTGCTAGAAATAGTAATCCTGCTCATGAATGCCATCTGCCCATTCAGACTGCTCGTGTACCAAATAATATCTTCAAGGCTGGAGCTTACGGCTTTAACTATCACATGATATCCAGTCCCATGCCTCTTAATCAGAGCATCAAGTGATTTATTCAATGTGCTTTTTTATTTCCTGCCACAGCCTGCCCTCTCAGAAGTTTCCAACAGCTTGAGGCAGACAGAATTCATTCTTAGGGCTGTCTACTTTCCGGCCAGCAATGCTGCTTATAAGCAGCAGCCTTTTCTGCTTTATCTTGCTGTATGTGTTTCTCTCCCAGTAAACTTCTTGTAAAGTGAAAGCCCACAGTAGCGGGGGTGGAACATGATGATTAAAGTCCACTCCAACCCAAGCTGTTCTATGATTCTACAATTCCCATACCATCAGATGAGGCACATAATTCTGCAGTGAATGCAGCAAGATCTTCTTTGGCTCCAAAACCTGCTTTAAGAAAGAGGGTCATTTATTTGTACCCCACCTGGCCCAATGGGATCCTGAACCACAGGCACACTTCAGGGAGTTCTGCACTGTAAATGTAACAGGTAGATTGACAAGATTGCATGAGTAACACTACATGATGTTTCCATGTCACATTGCTACAGAAAATCTCAGTCTGTAGTGTATTTGGCAACTGGGTTTTTTGTGTTTATATGGCCATGACCTGAAAACAGCATCTCATAGGTGAGCCATGAGTCAATCAGTACAGCACTGAATGCTTACTCCAAGCTTGCTTTTAAGACAAGCAGCCACACTGATTTAGACACACACAGAGCATTCATTTAGTCAGATTTTCTGCTGGAAATGTAACTAGCCCTAGTAAACCAAAATTTGATCTAAGCATCACACTTTAAATCCAGCATTTTTGGGTTTTATTCTTAAAAGTTCTCACAATCCTGTAAGCTAAGGAAGCACGTCACTCACTCTTTCCTAGGGCAAACAGAGACCAAAACTACTGAGAAAAATTTTGAAAAGCTTAATGTTGATCTCCTGACTTGTAGCCTGTGATTGTAATCACAAGACCATCCTTTCTTCAGTTTAAGTAATAAAAAGCAACAACAAAACCAGTCTGAAATGAGACAAAAATGTCTCTCTTTTGTTGGAAAGTGTTTAAATATTAAAATTAAGGGTGTGTGCTGCTGTTGGTTATTATTTTAGATCACAGTGAAGGAAGGGAGCTTTTTTAGAACCTTCTTTTAAAATGGCTATCTCCCTGAATGTAGGCACATGATTTGATTCTGGCCATTTTATTGCAGTGACAGCCTCCATCTGTGACTGAGTTGCACTGTGTTTCTCTTACAGCTGTGCAAGCAGAATGTAGGAGCTGTTACACTGTACACAGGGTTGGGAATGAGGCTGTGGTGAGAGCACTGGAGCAAAGGCAGTGTTCCCAGCCTTTCTTGACTCTTCAATCACATTCTGCATTTTTGTGTTTTAGGTGGAGCATTACATTGGAGCTGAAGAAGCACAACCCCCTGGGATGAGTAATTTGTATATCCTGTGATTGTGGTTTTGTTTACAATCCTGCCAAGATTAGAATCCTTTGAAGAATGACTAGAAATTGTTGGATGTTGCTGCTAAAAGAGCATCAGCTGTCTACATTAGTATTATCTTCTAATTTTTTTTAATCTTTCTCATTCATCAATTAGAGATTTTGTGTTAACAGAAACAGACATCTAGCTTTCTTAAAGGGCCTAGCATTGCTATGACTGGCTGGGACAGCATTAGTACTACTGAGGTGATGCTTATGGTGACATCCAAAGTATTAGAGCAGGATTTCCTGAGCATGTTCAGTACCAGTAGGATGTGTTAAAGTAGCTGGTATGTAGAGTGCATGCCACAGGGGAGAGCCTCTGGTCTCCAGCATCACCTTGTGAAAAGTATGTATTCAAGAGCTGACCTGGTAAGACATCACCAGTGTAAGAAAAACTGATCTCACGCACTGTAGAGACAGTGTAGAGACAGAGACATT
Organism: Pseudopodoces humilis; assembly: GCF_049639895.1. Classification (NCBI taxonomy): domain Eukaryota; kingdom Metazoa; phylum Chordata; class Aves; order Passeriformes; family Paridae; genus Pseudopodoces; species Pseudopodoces humilis. The sequence continues at coordinate 45,027,317 of NC_142202.1, read as the reverse complement.
ACTCCAGATGCAAGGGTCCTTCTTCTGTCTCCATGGTGTCCATACGAGTTCTGTCTATAGTTACGGTGACTTGGATACTAGTCCCAGGCATCTGAAGCAGTAGTTGCTTCTAAGTTTTCAAATGTTTTTTTCCCTGTTGTAGAGTGGGAGGGGATGGTATATACAGTCTGCTGGACTACTCCACTCAGTCCCCTAGTACCAACACCAGTTTAAAGCTCTTTTCTTAGTAGACAGATGAAGGTGATGATCAGCTTTCATTTCCTACTGGTCATGAATAGCTGAGAGATGTCTGGGTTGATTTCAGAACATGACAGGGCTGTGTAGAAAGAACCAAAGTCTCAAAGACCGCTCCCAAAAGTCATGATGTTGCCATCAGATGCATTCTAGCAGCAGCCTGCTGCGATGGCTCCATGCTGCACCTGGAACAATTCTTTGTGACCACTTTTAGATACAGACTCTGACCAAAAACTCATGTTCTTGGGTCTCAAAGAAGACAACTGTAGAACTGCTGGATGGGGAAACTAATCTATCTGAGTCTTCATCAGGAGTTTGGCAACACTGCACCTCAGCTCTGCCAGTTTGAAAAGGATCACAGTGGTGGCTATCTGGAAACTTCTATTTTATTCTAGACAGTATCACCCAGACAGTGGCTTGTGGCTGGGACATCTGCAGTGGGCATTGCTGCAGTGTTTAGAAGCAGAGGTGAATGGTACAGCAGCACTCCTGGAAATGCTGATAAATGAGGTCCCCAAAAAACCTCAACAGGAACTTAGTCTGATCCTCTTCCCCAACAAGTCCTGAAGAACCATAACCTGACCCAATTTGTGGTTAAGCAGATGTTAAAGAGCTATTGTGGGTAGGGCTGGTGCATGAATATCACATGAAGGACACACTGCATACAATAATGGTCCATAAAACCTTTTTCCACTGAACTACACTGGAGCTATTGTTGCTGTCTTGCTGAGCGTCTGACTGAATGTCTACAGCAAATATTGGTGAGAATTGCTGTTGACCACTTGTGTAACCACATGTAATATTACTCGTGTTTTTGATTAACTCTCTTATCAGGATGAAAGTTAGGAGAAATTGCTGAATAAAATGCTTGAATAAATTACTGTAACCAATAATCAACATCTGATACCAGGTTTTCCTCAGGAAAGAAGATGGAATGCATGAGTGAAGTAAAAGTTATTTAGAGATATAATCACAAATAGTGTAATGTTCCAGTCAAGAAATCAGTACAGAGAAGATCAGGTAATGGTCATTTTATAATGTGGTATTTGCAATGAGTGTCTTTTAAAGGCAAATTTTAACAGACTCTGATTAATTTTATTTTTCAGCCAAACCATGTAGAAATGGTACAGTTTATGAGTGTACTTAATATGCTTGTGGGAAAACCAAGTGTTTTCTGTAACAGAGAGAGCAAACCAAATACCTAGTACAGTAAAAACTGACAAGTTATGTGGTATACCAAAACAATAATGCTGGTAACAGCTTCATTCAAAGTGAATATTATGTACATTTTTCCTCTTCATTGCCAGTATAAAATGCTTCAAAAGAAAATCCCAAATACCCTGGACTGTGAAGTATGCACAGTGCTAAACTGAGCTAACAAGAACATCCTGCAACTAAAAAAAGAAAGAACAGTCTTCTGTGCATCAGGAATAACAAAAGAAGCAAGAACCACAATCATTATATTAAGCTCTGCAGCCAGTTACTAAGTGCTAATCAATAGACACAGATTTAGAAACAAACGTAAGTCCTTTCCAGTAACAGAAGTAAGCAGAGGGTTTGGAAATAGCATAGCAACAAACCTGCTCTGCCTGGAGGAAGCCATTTCCATCACTCAGGCTCCACTGCCGTCAGCAGTGACACACACAGGCCCTGGAAATGGTACTGCTTCAGCACTGAGTGCATGCAGCATTGAGGCTTTTCTGCTCCCAAATTACACATACTTGCCTTTTTGTCTGAGCAGAAATGTCTGTTTAAAATTGTACTCACTGTAAGATTTATGTCCTACCTGGCCTGGAGCCAGCAAGTGACAAATTGATTTTGTACAACATGCATAAGCCTGACGTTCTCACTCTCAGCCAGAAGAGAATTTCCAGACTCTCAAGTGTTGCAGACTTCTGAACCTTCATCAAGTGCTTGTGCTTCTCTTCCAGTATGGTGGGCACAAGCTCAGGGTGAGCAGCATCTAAACTTCACCCTGGCTTTTGGACCTCTGCACTCCTGCTCAGAGTGTTCTTCCTCAACACAGTGTGCCCACAAGAGTCACCCTCCAGAGAAAAGAGACCCCTCTCCCCACACCATACAGGTGCATTGGCCCTGGCCCTGCCTCCCAGCAGCCCAAGTTCCACAGGTTAATGATAGCTCAAGAAGTTAGAATAAAACAGGCTTGCACAAGTTTCTGACAGACCTGAGCCTTGCTTAGACAGCACCTGACACACAGCTCTAGATTACCCTCACAGCTCACTACATCCTCATGAAACTGAGTTTTCTTCGGTTCATATCCATCCCTTGGATGGAAGAGTCCAGAGCAGTTCTTTTCCTTCTTCAGTTTAAGGCCTTGTCTTCTTTTACCTTCAGAGGTGAGGAGGGGAGAGGGGCATTTTCAGGGTTCAGTTCACGCCACATATGCATACCTGCTGAATGGACTGATTTGCCTTCTGGAGGTTACTATCTCTCCCTACTTATCATATAATTACTTTCATTTAGACTTCATTGTAGGGAGATGTTAGGTAAGACAAAAATCAAGATCCATTTAGCTACTGCAAATGTCTGAAATCCAAGCAAAACCCTAAATGCCATCAAAATATTTAGAAATGTCCAGACAGATGTGCAGATTTCCTGGTCACCTGAAGGTACTAGTGCATCAGTGCAGGAATTGCTTTAGGTCTTTGTGTCAGACGGAAAATTTTGCTATAGTATTTCATAATGTCCTGTGCTGCACTTTGTAATTCAGAAGAAGCTTCCTCTTGGTATAAGAAAAGAAAGGACTTTTACATCTGGAAAATTTCCAAAAGCTTAGTAAAGCTGAGAAGTCAAATTAAATAGTGATTACATGTTTTCAACAACATTGCACTGGCAGTGATCTGTGTCTCCTTTCTTCATACCAGCTGCTCCTTGTACAGAGATTGCCTGAGTTACCCCCCAGACAATTATAATTTTGTAGTAAATCCTCTGAAGTTAAGGTGGTGTAGGTCTGGTGACTATAAATGGAGACTCAAGCGTGACAGAGCTGCACTTAGCCAGGATCTGTACTGTTCGACTGTGTGGTGACTTTTGCCTTCATGGTGAGGCTTAAGAGATGTTCATGCAGACTGAAGTCAAAATGGATGGCACTATCCTTCATCTTGCAGGTGCATGTCCCCCTCCTGCCTCGTGTTGACAAAGTATTTGTGACTGTGCCATCAAAGAGATCAGCAAGCTGATCCAGCTGAAAACTTGCCCTAGAAAAATAGCAGATTGTTTTTCAGCTGGGTCAGTGGGCTGATCCAGCTGGCTGCAAGATCAGACAAGGTGCTGTTCCAGCACCTGAGCTTAGTGAAACTGTGCCCTGAGAGGTAGCTGTGACTATACAGAAAGTAAAAAAACAAATATGCCCAGCAAATCCTTGAGACAAATCCCAAGTCTGTATTAACTGACAGGAGAAGACATTAAGGTAACTCAGTGAGTTAAGACTAATGTGGAGATCAGCACAGTCATATGTGTCAGGAAAGCTCAAAGAGGCAGTCTCAACCATCAACTCTTCATAAAAGCCACAAATATTACACTGGCAATTTTGGGGAGGTGCATCAAGATTTAGTGACTTTGTTTGAAACCTTAGCACACTCAGAGTGCTAAGGCAGATCACCATCTTAAAGGGTTTGTGGCTCTGGATCTCATCATGTTTTCTGAAACCTGCTCACCATTATTAGCCTTAAGAGAGTTGGTGCCTATGCAGCTGGTATCACACACATTTAGATCAAGTAATTTGGTATTTTACAACAAATGTAATTTCTTTAGTGTGACTAGAATAAGGGGATCCTGGCCTTGATGTCCTTGCAGTTGGAAATTCAAAAGGAGACGTCTAAAACTGCAGGCTCTGAGAGGCATATGTAGACTTTGAATTGTGTGGTTTGATCACCCTTTTCCTTTTTTTTATTTTTTTGTTCATGTTGTGCTTGGAGAAATGACCAAAAGCATTTTTTGCAGATCAGCTCAGGTTGCTTATTGAGAGTCTTTTTGGCAGAACAGGACAGAGTTTTGAGTTTTTCTCTCAACCATCTCAGCTCATGAATATGGCCTTAAGGCCAAACTGTTCCCTCTTTATACGCCTATATACAATACTCAAGCAAACAAAATGGAATGGCACACTGGAAAGCTTTTAGACTCTTGCACCATTTAGCACAGTCTTTTTAGCTGTCTGCACTGTTTACTCATCCTCCTGCACCACTGACAGTAAAAGCCTGCAGGAATCCTTTTTCTTTCCTATATGCTTTTTTTCTCCAGCTTTGCTGCAGACACAGCAGCATAACCAACTCAAAGAAAAACAAACCAAAGCGACTTTTCAATTCCAAGCCTCTGCAGGACAGGCTGCTTGTGTGAAGCTGAAAAGGAGCCAGAGCATACCAGCAAGGAAGCTGTGATTTCATCCGGCAGTCTGACAGAAAATCCAAGGTTCCACTGCAGCAGTTTGTGCAGATGCAGCAGCCTCCCTCTGGCTGGGTCCATGTCAAAAGCTAACAGAGGAGTGCCCAGGAGGTGGATGCCCCCATGTAATTCTATCCCTTTGCTTTTTAGTAGCAACTCTCTGAGGAAACCAGGTATGCTCTACAGGTTTTTAAACAGTTTTTATTCCTTATGGTTGTGGTAATTTCTAAGGAAAAGGGAAGCTGCCAGCAAAGGGGGAAGATGGTTGAGAGGAAGAAAGCTCCCCAAAGAGGGTCATTCTTCTTGCCATGGAGTGGTGGTAGTGGTGTGTGCAGGAAAATTAACCTGAGTGCAGGTGCCTGGGGAATTTGCCTGGGGTGCAGGTTAGCAGGGAGGTCTCTGGTGAGGTCTGGCATGAGGACTCAGGGATGATTAGCACCTGAGTCACACATGTCTTGGTGTTTGCCTGGGGACTGATATTTGTGGTTTGGTATCTGTGCACCAGCTTGTATGCTAGGTCAGCGGGTAGGGGAGAAACACTGATCAGGTAGGGCAGAAGGTTTAGGATGGTGTGTGCTGGGTTGGGGAAACACTAAAGATTGTATCAAACCCATTTGCACCAGCGTGACTCTGGAATGACTCTGCTGATATCAGTAGAGTAACACTGACAAAACTGTGAACAGCATTTTTCCTTATACTGTGAAAGCAAGAAGATTTGGCAGAGGGCCTGGATGGGTGCTGGGAGGTACTCTCTGAATGTATGTGTCTCTGCAAAAGTGTGTGCCAATTGCTGGATAGATGTCTGAAGCCCTACAAGCATGCATCACCCTTCACAGGAAACAAAGAGGCTGCTGTACTTCAGACAGCCTACCCACTGAATTATTCAATGCAACTAAATAACTACAGAGCTCCAGTGAGTTACATAAAACTGCAAAACTGGCTCACTCCCTTGACTTGAATCAATAGTATTGCCTCTTTCTGATCACTACTTTATAGTAGTAAATCCCTGGCTTGGGCAATGCTTAACACATTTGGAGATAGAACTGAAAACATAGTGAGAGGAGCATGGAGGTGAACAGACAGAACACTGTAAGAAAGGTTCTTGCTGAGCAACAGTCTCTTGCTCCTTGTGAGAAAGTGACAGTGTCTGAAATAGAGCATGTTTTGTGCCCTGTTGTGTCTTCAGAGCTAATGCCTGCCCAAAAATGCTAATCTAGAGACAGAAAAGCAGAAAAACACAATGGTTGAGTGTTGTTACAGAGACTACTTCATGTGCTGGGTTTATTCCAAAACAGGCAATGCAAACCCTGCAAACCATCCGTGGCTGGCTCTCTTGCACCCTTTTGCTTGCCCAGGATCATCATTCCTCTTGTCAGATTCCCCCACTGTGCCAGAGCTGAAGATGTATCATGGTTTTAAGTCCAGCTGGAGACGAAACACCCCACAGCCTCTCTCTTAACACCTAATGGAATGGGGAGAATGCAAGTGTCCTGGTTTAGGGTGAACATTTTATTAACTGAAAATAAATCAAAATACAATACTAATACTAATACTAATATTAATACTAATACTAATACTACCACCAATAATACCAATAATAACAATAATGGAAAAAATCCAAAGTGATGCACAATGTAATTGCTCACCATCTGCTGACCAATGCCAGACCCCCCTTCCCAAACCCAGATCAGCTGTCCTTTCAGGTGACTCCCCCAGTTTATATACTGAGCATGACATTCTGTGGTGTGGAATATCCCTCTGGTCAGTTTGGATCACCTGTCCCAGCTGTGCTCCCTCCCAGTTTCTTTTGCTTATCTTCTCACTGGCAGAGCAAGGCACAAGGAAAAAAAAGTCCTTGACCAGGGATAAATGACTTAGAAAAAACTAAAACATCGGTGTGTTATCAACACCATTCTCATCACAAATCCAAAACACAGCACTGTAATAGCTACTGAGAAGAAATTAACTCTACCTTAACTGAAACCAGGACAATATCCACCCCTTATTCCATACCTTTATATCATGCCAAGTTTCACACTGCCCAATATCCCATCACCTTCCCTATTCATCTGTTCTGATAGATATACATACAAATATTATTCTCTTAGTCTATGGAATGCCTCTGTCAAATGTTCATAAAACATCCACAGAGACACACAAAAAAAAAGTTTGTTGAATTCTTTTACTCCATGATTTTGGCCTCCACCTTTGATAACAGTCCTTCAAGCAGGAAAGATGGTGTGAGGTGTTGGATTGTTGCACGGTGCATATTTGAGTCAGTTCTCATTCTAGCACTGCTGTCCTTGTTCTTTTTCATCCAAGTTCATTCTTCATTGGTGTGAATGTGGCAATCAGAGGGATGCCAGCCTCAGATCCCTAGAATGCTTGTGGCTAAGATTGATGCCATGAGATGCTCATTGAGGTGATGCACATGTAGCCACCATGGAAGTGCTAATATTACCATTGGGTAGTTATAACACAGCGTAATTAATTGTTTATTTTCACCCAAAGTCAAATCCCTTTGAGGCACACTAGACTTTTAAATCCTGCCATATCACCCACCAAGTGCATCCAGGTTTTTTAGCAAAAGCAGTCCCATGGATGGGTTTGCCTTTGCATGAGGCAGGAATAATCCAGATTTTCCCCAGCGTGTTTTTAACATGTACTACAGCAACTTTATCCACTTCTACAGTATGTAAAAGTTTTGATTGGGCAGGGCCATCCTGATTGGCCCTCTGGTGCTGTCTAACAAGGTGGCTTTTGCTGAATGTGTACTCCAATGTTTGGACGTCCCACCACCCATTGCTGTCAGCATAGTCCTTAACAGTCCATTACATTACTGGATCTTTACAGAGACTGGTGCACAACAGGGGATGTGATACAACCACTTAATAGCATGTTCTTTGGCCCAAGTGTCTCTAAGGCTGTCTTGGAAATTAGTTCCATTGTCTGACTCAGCTCTTTCTGGAGTACCAAGTAGCCATAAGATTTGCTTTCCAAGGCCCAGGATAGCGTTTCTGGGTGCTGGCACTCCTGTGGCTGCCTCCACCATCATAAGCACATGGTATTTGCCACCATGGGATTGGCTGAGTGTGATACAGGCAGCCTGCCAGGCCTCCCCATACTTACATTTCAGCCGTTGCCCTTTACACCAAAGAGGCTTTACTTGCTCAGGCTGCTTGACCGCAGCAGGTGTTTGACAGAGAACCTGAAGCTGTTGGTACCAACAGGGAACCAAACATCTCTAAATATCTGGAGCTGCTGGGCTGGGAAGAGCAGTTTGTCCCCATTAAAGCAGCTCAAGGGGAATGTCCTGTTTGCAATGCTGACATAAACACCCACAAACACTGTGACTGCTGGGGAACAGGCACTGAAACCACCCCTCACCTCCCCTGATACCACACCTGTACCTCCATGGGGGAGCCGTGAGCAGTCCCAGCATCAGAGGAGTGTTTGAAAGCACCCTTGTGATTGCTCTGTGTCTGCTTCACCAGCAGCTAAAGAGCACCCTGCATGCTGCCTGGCATTCTGTGCATGTAGGTGGGTTACTCCTTCTGAAGATGGAGATATCCAATGCCCAGGAAAAAAGTGTTTGCAAATATTGAACATTTATCTTTGCTGAATTACCTTTTCTTTTCCAGCAAAGGAAAGTCACTAAGAAATTAATTGCTGGACTGGAAATAGAACTATTAGATTGATAATCAGAAATCACAGGGAGAAATACAGTATCAGTCTTATGCAGAAATCTTTTAAACAGCTTTCTTTGTTTGCTTTATGTAGCATTAATACATTGGTAAAAGTCATAGTCAGTTTGCAAGAAAATTGTAACGTTTGCCTCATAATTTATTCATAGTCTTGTGGTTAATAGTCTGTGTCGTTGACCTGCATTATCTATTTTTCTTTAAAAAACCATCAACAAAAAATAATCAATATAGAGTGACTATATTTATGAAAGACCAAGTTTTGCTGCTGAATCTTTCTAATGTCACACTGACTATACTGAAACTCATGAAATTTAAAGAGGTCAAGCCTTAAAACAAAGGTTGCAGAAATATTGAAAAAATTGGTAGAAAATATCATATATAATGTGATTAGCGGGTATATAAATACATGTGATATTATGAAGAAAATTTTATATAACTTTTATAGAAAAAAAATTTCACAGCTTGATGGAGTTTTTTGGGCAGAGGAAGGAGATGGAAGTCGCTAGTGAAGTCTCAGAAGTCTGCCTCTTGAATTGTGTTGTTTGGCATAGAAGTTATCTGAAACTTCAGTCTGAGGTGAGAGATGGAAAATTCCTCTAGATATCAAAAATGAAAGCCAGGAAAAAAAAGTATTTAATGCTATGAGTTATTTGGTTTAAATGGCAGAAAAAAACAATGTTGTCAAAGGAATCCTAACATTGTGTGCAGATAGAGAAGTGCTGAAGAGAGAAGTCCTGTTACTTGGGCAGAAGAGATCCTTGAGTTATGACAGACAGTTTTATAAAGGGCAAGAAAGCTGAACAAATGGTACACAGTGAATGATTAAATAGCTGGGGACTCTTCAGAGTGGAGCAAAAGAAGCAGATGGGAGATTTGACAAGGAGTCCTAAAAACATAAGCAGTGTAGAGAGAGGAACCAAAGAGTCATTATTCCCTCCTTCACAAGGCAGAACTAGAGGAAACTAAGAGAAATGTGTGGGTACAAGGTCCAAAAAATTTAGAAGAGGTGCTTTTTCACCAGACGTGCAATTCAACTTTAGAACACTGCAGGACCTGGTGGGTGCCAGAGGCTTTTGGGGGCTCACACAGCTACTGGATAAATCAATGGAACAAAAATGAATGAAAGTCTATAAACCATTTGTCCCAGCATGTTCTTGAACTGGAGAATGTAACCTTCTGCAGGCAACTGATGCCGAGCTGAACAGGTCTGCTGTGATCCAGACTGGCCATTTTGAAGACAAATCTATCAGGAAACTGAAACAGTGAAAAAGACACCGAAGTATTTGCATTGAAACAAAGCCAGAAACTGTCCCTGTGTGTCAAACTAAACAGCAATGAAGAAAGTTTAGCCGTCACTAGAATAGTGAGCAGTATCAGATGGTTCTGTGTCCAGGCAAAATAAATAGCGTTTTCTTTCTTGCAAGTAGGAAAAGGGGAGATACACCAGGAGTGTGAGAAACAGGGTGAAAGGATTAAACATGAAAGCTTGGCTAAGCTTTATCCAAACAAATATATACTCCCATTGCCCCTACCATAGAGTTGATGGGGTTTGGACCTGCAGTTCCCAGAGCTAACATTCTGATGATATGCTCCTTTAAAAAACAGATTGTTATCTTGACATATTCTTGGGGATAACCTTTATTAGGATATGAATGGATAAGCAAATTATGTCAGAAATGCACATCTGGAAACAAGGTCACTTTCAGCACTTTTTCAGCATGCTTTTGTGAATTTCCTATTTTTGTATTGTTTGCTCTTTATAAAATATCTACCTATTCTAAACTCACAAATACAATCCTAATTTTTCAAGAAGAGCAGTGCAAAAATTCAGAGATGGTGCATAATAGATGAAAATGAAAATTGCTAGGACTTTTCAAATGAACCACTACCAAAAAGAAGTTCTTATAAAAAAAATTTAGTTTCTATGAATTATGCAATTTCATAGCATTGATTGGGAAAAGATAGTATAAAGCATGTGGGTTGTTAAGAACTTTTTGCAATGAATTAGGAAGATAGTATTTTCCTCTAGGTTATAGATCCAGCTAAAGGCAATTATGGGCTTAATGGGGACATGTGAAAACTGCAGTCTGACATGCTTTTAAGGAGATTTCATCTCAGTTTCATCTCTTGAACTGACTCACTTCAAGAACACATCCTTTGCCTGACTGTTTACTGCAGAAGAGGTGTGAGTTGTTAGACACATGACAATGTGTAACTGTAAGAGACTATGATCTGGTGTAATTTACAAGCCATGAGTAGGTGCAAATTGAAACTCAAAGTCCTGTCTATATATTTTTAAACCATTTGCATTTCTCATTAGGCTTCTCTCTTTCTTTGTAATGGGAATTATTCTAGCCTCAATCATTTCTGCAGAAATCAAGTTTTCTTACATCATCCAAAGTCACTTCACTAAAGGCAATTTAATTCTAGTTCAACATACATTGCAACCAGTGATTTACCTCAGTTGTTTCTGAGTAAACTTTAAATTGGAATAATTCCTTCTAAATGGAGAAGCCAAGGCTGATCAATGTAGACTTTGAATCAGACTCGCTGATTCAAAACTGATAATGCAAGTAATTTTTAATTCTTTCATCTAGATTAGACACTGAACAAATTTAGGGGTCATATAACATGTTTCCACCAGGCTATCTGGCTACCTCCTCTTCTGTTCTAGAAATGGGCCCTAGAACCATCAGCAAAAAACATTCTGATGTCAGAATATGCCGAATGGGAATAAATGCAATGAAAAATCAAGCACCAATGGAAATCAAGTCCTGCTTGCAGTAGGCAAACCTAAAACAAGGATTATAAACAACTAGGGAAGACTTTCCACAACTCCTGTGCTTCAAGCTACTTTTGGAAGCATTTAATTTCACCTTTGCTTTCTACCTACTAGATAATGTTTTTCTTTTGTCTCCGGTCTTTCTATAACATTGAAGCCAAACATGAAGAATGCAAACATGAAGAGTGTTCAGTCTGTATTTCTTTGTCCTTGAATTCATTCAACAACTTACTCCTCCAACTTTGATTTGGAAGTGAGTAGATAATCAAAGACTGTTTCTCCTCATGATATAGATAGACCCATACCTCAACTAGTATGATTTTTTGATTTTTTTTAGACCATTCCTTGATTCCCTAAGTACAAAACTGTTTTTCTAGAAAAAAAAACTTCTTAAAATTTTTTAAAGTAGTATAGGAATAAAGGAATAATGTGCTTCCTTAGAAAAACAGACAGTTATTCATTCCCTGCTGAAAGGCTGCTTATCTCAGCTGACAAAAGGTGCCCTTTCCACAGACCACTTTGATTTAAGATCATGAATTTAAGACAGATCACATATAATATTAATTACTCCACAGTTTTTAATATTATTTTATCATTAAAACACAGGTAAATTTCCCAAGACAGGTACCTACTAATTTAAAAGGAGAGAAAATGAGACAGTAAAAGTGGCTTATAAAATCTAGGCCTTACATTACATTACCTTTGCAAGGCTTTCATCTGAAACCTTTATGATGAGTGTAGATGGAGATGTATTGAAAAATTACTAGTGGGTATTTAAAAAATTCCAGGAATGGACAGTGGCTCACTGAACACTAAAATTTCAGAAACATTAACCTCAATCCAGTCTCTGTGAACATTAATGCCAGACACTGAAGAATTAGAGTACCAGTATGATCTGTGCAGGCCTCAGTGCTGTGGGCTTATTCTGTTATCCAGGAGAACAGTAGGGAAATACCACTTGTATTCTTGCTCCTTGCTTGTTTTCCATCTTATCTTCTCCATCTATGGAGAAGAGAAAGAATTATAGTAGAAACCCAGGAAGAATTATGCTGAATAACTTCAAGTGAGATTCAGGTGCTGTTTGTAGCATAGAGGGAGACATCAGTGAACCAATGATGCTCAGAAGAACCAGGCCTGATTTGAAGTTATTCTAGTATGAACTGGTGTCATTCTGTTCACCTTCATGGACGTGCTGCAAATTTATATTGATGTAAATGAATTCAAAATGCTTAGTACTTTGCTGAAAAACTCTGATTTGAAAATGAAGAGCAGGCATAGTGTTTATCTGTGCAGAATATTTAATTATTGTAATTATAAAAGAAATCTGCATGGCTGAAAGGTTGTTCTTTGAAGCATTCAATTGAGAAAAACATTATCATTCTGATGAAATCTTTAATTGTCCCTACTTGTCTTTCTCAACAATATTTTTAGTCTAAACAGTTTGTAATTTTTTTTAACACACATGATAACTGTTCAGTGCGGTTCTACTTAGGCAATGACATACTTTCCTTCTAAAGATTTTAGTAAATACTTTGTGGAGATTCACTCAGATGTTTATATGTGATGGCGAATTCTCTCCTGAAAACTCTTATTTTCAGAAAAATTTATGTTACAAATCTGAAATGGTCCCATTCTTTGCACTGTAAAATCTAATATTCCAAGGGTGAGTTGATGTGCTGTTGGCCACTGGCTTCACTTTCATTGCTGCTATTACAGTTTTACTGTACAATCACACAAGGCATTGTACAGCCTGCTTAGCTTCACTGGTCTCCTTGAGAAACTGTAGATAATGCGCAAATGTCAAGCACTGCTTTTGCTCTGTCCTACATCTGCTCCTGAGGAAAACTGGGCAGCAGCAGAGGGAACAGCAAAGAGCCTTGGAGCTACTGGCAGCCAGGAGTTTTGTGGGAGAGGCCAATAGAAACCTCTGTCTTCAGGGTGCTGTCAGTAGTGAGAAGGGACAAACACATACATTCATCCTCTGGCAACTGTAAGATCTGGAAGATAAAGTAGTGATATCTCTTCTTTTCAGTAAACAGGAAGTCCTAGTTCCGAGGTAGAAGAAGCTTCTCTTTCTTCTCAGCTGCAGAAAGTGGAGAGGATTTGTGTGAGCATTATTAGGGCAAGGACTTCCTGAGCCTGGGTTTGGGAATCTTGGCTCGCTTTCCCCTCCAGTAGCTGCAGTGCCAGATGGGATGGGCTAGACTGAATCCTACCACAGTCTCCAAGACTTTAAAATAAATTGGCTTAAAAGTAGGATTTAGTCTGCCTGAATTAGCAACTAACTGTCATTTAAACTCCAGGACACTGATTGAACCACTTTTCCCCCAAAGTTCTCTGTGGCCACTGAAGAGGCTTGGGTGCCAAAAGCCACTTATCTCTCTCAGCTTCTCAAGGATGGGCACCTAAGCAGGGACATGTGGTGTCCCCGGGGCTCCCACACCTGCAGCTCTGTGACTGTGCTGTGTAACCTTGCCTAGTAGCAAAGCAGAAGGCCAGGTTCCTTTCCCTTCCTTCCTGTTCTATTGGAATATTGGTGGCACTTGCCTAGGACTGCTTTTCTTCAGGGATTTAAGCAATTTTTGAGTGCAGAAGTGTTGCCTAGGTGCTTAAATCTCAGAGAAAGGCACAGTCTTGGGGTCTGCACAGCTAGTCCTTGCAGGGAAGTTTCACTCTTGGCTTGGAATAGAGGTCTGTTTGGCCCACTACCCATCTGACAGGGATAGCTTGCTCCCTGTCAATAAGGTGAGCACAAACGTGAACAACAGCCAAAAGCAGGTGCCAAGAGAAAAAAATAAGAAAGGTGGGCATAAGTAGATGCCGTGAGAAAAAGCATGAGAAGCAGGGTGTACAGGCAGATTGAAGTTTATATTTGCAATACTTAACTGCTGTTACCTCGTGTGTATCTAAACTTACTTTGGCAGGTGGGTCCTGGGATCCTGCTGTTTGAAGCATTCCCAAGATCTGGCTCTGTCCATCCGTGTAATCCTTGCAGGCAGCCTGGCTTAAGTTTTACAAAGCCAATATGACACCAAGGTAGCCAGCAGGCCCTAGGATGATAAGCAAAATGCAATTACACAGTCCTCATCAGAAAAAGCAGCAAAGGTCAGGGAGTAGGAGGCCAATGCACCAGGGAGAAGCATAAGAATGTGAGAAAGATGCACTTGTGCACCCTCCGTATGTACATTTTTCTGATTTCAAGAATCAGGATGGTGATGCCAAGCCTAGGCATGCATGAATATATGAAGCATATTCCTATTAACATCGCCTGTACCGTATTGCTCTCATTTTCATAAAATTACTGAGTGCCCCGGCCGTGCAAGGTGAACTCCTGAAGCAGGCGGGAGCAGTGACATGCAGTCAAGGCTCACTATTTATGTATTTACCTACGCGAACCTGTTCTGTCAGAGAGTTGTTCGACCAGCACTCAGGGCAGCCGTTTCTTCTGGGCATTCTAGCCGAGTGCCAAAGCCGAGCCCCGCAGCCGTAAACCTGCTCCAGGAATCTACCCTGAGCAAACACCAAAACAGAGCGCAAACCCATCCGTGAGACAATGCAGGGCTGCGGTGACAGCGGCTCGCAGCAGCCCGGCAGCGCCAGGCGCCAGCGGGCGGATGGCCACGGATACGTGACACGCATGTTAAGGGCGTTTTTAATGTTGACATTAAAGCCGGGCAGGGTGGCGGCGGTGGAGTGAACCGCTTTAGGGGGGCATCTCCCGCCAGCTCGGCTCCCCAGCGGGAGCTGCAGGCCGGCCGGCTGCCCGCCTGGCACTTGCCGGGCGCTGTCACGGCCCGAGCACAGGAGCAGGGGGAGCCGGCAATCGCAGCCTGCCCGCGGCACTTCCCGGAGCGCCCTTGCGCCGCCAGCCCGGCGGAGCGGGGCGGGAGCGAGGCGGGGCGGGCGCTGGGTTGCCGGGGAGACGGGGGCGGGCGGCGCGGCGGGGCCGGGCAGGAACCTCCCGCCATGGGCTGCCGGGACGCTGTCAGCGGGATAAGAGCAGAGCGGGCGGCCGGGCGCGTCGGCTCTGGCGGGGAGAGGAGCGGGTAAGGGCGGGACGGGCACTGTCACGGCGGGGGGCTCGCCCGGCGGCACGGGGCCGTGGGAGGGCTCAGCACAGGCCCTGCCTGCGGGTTTCGGCGGGCCGAGGCCGGCAGCCGGGGCGGGCTGTCAGTGGCGCCGCTGTCGCCTGGAGATGCCGCTGGAGGCTCGGGGCAGCCCGGCGGCGGCAGCAGTAGGCGGAAGGGGCCGCCGGAGGTGGCGCGGGGGGGGGCCGGCCCGGCCCGGCCCGGGGCTCCCGGGCAGCGGCGGCGGCGGCGGCGGGAGGGGCCCGAGTGTTGCCGGGGCCCGAGTGTTGCCGGGGCCCGAGTGTTGCCGGGGCGGCGGCGGGCGCTCGGCGGCCCGGAGCGGTCCCTGCTGACGTGAGGCCTCGGCCTTTGCCGAAAGGCGCCGTTTAAGAACCCCGTGTGCGTGTCCAGGCGGTGCGTGCGAGTTCTCCTCCGCCCCCTCCCGTGTTGCCGGGATGCTGTGCGGGTGACCGAGCACTGGAACAGATTGCCCAGAGAGGTTGTGCAGTCTCCCTCGCTGGAGATGTTCAAGAACCGTCAATCCTGGGCCACGTGCTCTAGGATGGCCCTGCTTGAGCAGAGAGCTTGGAGCAGATGCCCCACTGCGGTCCCTTCTAGCCCGGCCCGTTCCCTGTGCGCTGCCTACGGTGGGCAGCGCTGTGTGAGGTGTTGGTGCAAAGCGCGAACACAAAGCCTTTGCTGTCAGCGAGGCGTGTGTTGCAGATAAGGATTGAAGAAAAGCAAATGTGGCTGTTCACGGAAACGCGATAGTGCTGGCGGACGTGGAATATGCAAGAGTCGCAGCATTTCAGCACCTGAAGTGCCCTTTTTGAAAAGCTTGCATCAAAATGAGTGGACAGAGGAGCGATGGGAACTCTTCTATATGTTCTTTGAGTGCGGGGAGACTGTTCAAAGATGCTTCTCCAAGAGAAAAGCAAAAATCTTAAAATTGGATATTGCCTGATATCTCCAGAGGAACTAAAGAGCTAGCTTTTACTAAGATCTGCAGTGAAGGGAGAAGGCAAGAGAAAAGGGTGCATCACTGGAAGTGAAAATAAAACTTCTTATGTAAGAGAAAGCAGAGCAATTGAAGAAATTCAGAAAAAAGATCAGATGACTGAATGTCATCGCCTAGGACTTGGAAAACTATCTAATGTGGTTACAAATGGGACTGGCTAAAGAAGAAAATCTGGATGGCAGACTTTTTTTTTTTTTTTTTTTTTCCTTCTTCTTGTAGTGCCCTGTGAATCAGTAAGACTTCATTATAGGAATCTACAGGGAACTTGGAGCTGGTGACACAAGCTTGTGTACTGTTTGTGTACTGTGATGAGGTGGTGGGACAACTATCTGTTCTATTCATGTGTATTGTAATCTGTGCTAACAGAAAAGAGGTATCTGTAACATTTAATGTTTCCTGAAGGAAGGATCAAATTTTGCTTGCTTGGACAAGAGACCATGTCTGCATAGAGCTTTTATCATAATGGAGCTACAGTGTGGTAAGGACTCAGGAAAATATTCTTGAGTCTCCTTTTCACCTGTATTTTAGGCTCTCAGACCAGTACTGCAAAGAAGAAAGCTTTCTCTCAGGTGCTTTAAAAAAATCCATGGTTTACTGGCTCTGGGAGTTTCTGGTGGATGTTTTGAATAGATTGAATGTAAAATAATGCTGCTTTCATATATTATCTTAGATAAGGAAAAAACCCCATTTTTTCCTAGGGTTTTAATTAAATTGTTCTTCCTTATTGTCCTTTGGACAGGGACTCTTGCAAGCTAAAACCATATAGTTTTCAATTCTTTATTTATAAAATCAAAGCCAGTTGCTAAAGGAAGTCAGTTGTCCTTTGGTTTATAAGACTGTATACAGATTTCTTGGCCTTATTGGATGTCACTCATTTCCTGCCTTCCCTTTCTCCTTGCCCTGTGAGTTTTTTTAGCCATACTCCAAGACAGCTTCCCATCAAAAATGTTTGATTGTAAGAAGTCTTTCTGTAAGATTAATAACCATTTATTAGGATTCTTCTTTGATGCTTCTTTTGCTTCCTCCTTTCTCGTAATCCCTGCTAGGGTTTTTCATGTGTTGCCACATCTGTTGGTAGTGCAGCTTAAAATAGTAGGGAAAGAGTCTGTGAGTACTTTGAACAATAGTATAGAATCTGTTGGAAAGTTAGATACTGGATGTGTAAACACTGGAAAAGAGAAACTGCATTCTTAACACTTATTGAAAGTAAGTTGCTGTTTTCGTATAGTTCTCTTTGCAGTCAAGCTCACAGAGCATAAGCAAACACTGTGATTCTATGAACTAGCACTTCAGGAAGCTCAGCTCTATATTTCTATTGTCAGTGATTTCTGTAACAGACCATGGTGCTTCCTTATTGGTATGAAATTGTACACCTTTGCAGCTGGTCATTTTGTATTTCCTTAATATCTGCAGAATTTTCCCGTTGCCATTGTGGTCTCTTTTCAAATAAGATAATATTGCCCGTGGAGGAAATCTGAAGCAAAACTAGTTTTGATACTTGTCTTTTGAGGGCAGAAAGGAGCAGGGGGAATGTAGGGTGAAATGATTACTTTGTAAGAGGGTTCTGCTGCACCTGGAAGCACTGTCCAGAACAGCTGTCACTGACAAACCAAACTTATACCTGTCTTATTCCTTTTTGAGGGGTTGTCAGGCCCTGTGGGCTTCCATAGCTAAGAACTGTAGTAGCTGTTGCATGAGGTGTCACTACTTAATCTTTTTTGCTATGCTTGTTGAAAAATTGGATTGTATTGTTAGAAAAGGATCGTAATATGCAGTGGAGGGAGGCCTTTATATATTTGCCTGGCATTACTTTGTCTCTTGCTTTGTTTTCCAGTTAGAAATGGTTGTGAGAATATCAGGTACTTTGGCAAATTATTGCTTGTTGAAGCTTCACAGGCCTTTAGATAGTATCAAGTAATTGAGCTGTTGTCATGGCAGTTGTTGGTTCCTGTGACAGCCCTGATCTGAGGATGGTACACCTGGGACAAGTTCAGGTAGAAGAGACTTGAGGTTCCTTCTGTTGTGTGATTTGGACTGGTTTGTCTGAGCTTGCTAAGCTGATTGAGCAGCTTGTTACTGCTGAAGAAGGAAATCTCCCTCCTACAGCCTTCCCTCACTGACAGTGACAAGTGTCAATGAATATGGCGATTTAACAACAACAAATCCAGCTGTGAAAGCTAGTTTTCTGCAAAGCTGTCACAGTGGGCCACGTCAAGAAGTAACTGGATGAGTGCAGTGCTGGAGATGAGAGGAGGAGAAGAGTTGCTGGGGAGGATCAGAAGCACCTTCATGCTAGTCTTGAGTTGTCAGGTGTGCTGAGCTGTCTTGTATAACTCTACCTTAGCTGCATTTTGGGACATGGGGGCTTTTACTGAGGTTCAGCAGGGTTTCTGATCCAGCTGCTATCGTCTGTTGAGAAGAACTAATAAAGCAGTATGGTATGTGCCATATCAGGTTTTCTTTTCCTCTGTTCAGATTCAGGTCTTGCATTTGAACAAGACTTTGAAATTAGTGCAAGGTGAAGTCTTGCTTTCAGATGGAGCGCTCTATACAGAAGTGAAACTGGAATGTGTGATTGGAAAGGAGAAGGCTATGTGTAGTCTTGAAGTTTTTTCTAGCTGTAAGCTATTAGCTCTTTGATTCATGTTTGTAGCCTGGGATCCGATTAAAATCTTTTTCTGGGAGGTCAGGTTTTTTTGTACCAGTTATTTAAGTAGACGTGTGAATCTTCAGTGTGATTTTTAGGTAACTATGTTGTGTGAAGATGCAGATTAAATTTGATGCTGAGTAAGACAGCAAGATGGAAAAAACCCTGTGAAATTCCTTAGCTTATGTATGTTGAGGAAGGGATAGGTGGGTAATACTGTCATACATGTAGTGAAGTCCTGGAATAGCACTGTGTCCGGGTGCCTGCACCTGCTGGAACTTCTGCTGTCTCCTTATTTTGGATATTCTCTAAAGTTCTCCTAGCTTTTTTTTTTAATCACTGCTGCACATTTAATCTTCTTCATGTTCTGTACCTCATGGACTTTGTGATTTTTGTGTGTTACCAGAGAGCCAGTGTTTCTATTCTGCTTCTGTCTTTGTTTCTTGGTCAGCTTCTCCCCCATTAAATAACTCCCTACTGCCTGCTCTTACTGTGGGTGAGATTTTGCAGTGACCATGCAGTGGGAAGCACTGAAAGGGTTGTCTTCTGCTCTTCTGAGCTTGTGTAGCTTCCTGCAGGCATCTGGGGCTTGCTCTGTGACACTTGTTTTTGTATGGGTTTATTGAGCCATGTGGTGCTGAGGCACTGTGGGAATTACTCTCACTTACACGGTGAAACAGCTTTTCTGCTCTTCCTGGATAATTTAGAAGGTGAAAAGTGGAATGGAATTCATGAATGGTGCTTTGCAAAAGATAGTGCAAGAGTAAAAAGATGGTAGAAGACTCCTGCCTGTTAGATTGTGTCTGTCAGATGCTTGCTCAGCCACTCTGACAATCTCAGCTAATTCTCATCTTTATGAATTCTTCTCTTTTTCTTCTCATGCTCTCTTTTCCTATGCCCAGAAAGCTGAGCTCCTTGGCTTCAGTTAGAAGTTATCACCATGCTCCATGGAAAAGTATGGGATCATAAAGTACTAATTGTGCGGTGGGAGGAGGGGGTTTCTGATTTTTTTCAGCTTTTGACAGTAAAGAAAAGCTTTTCTGTTTTCTCAAGAGAAAATTGGGAAGATGAAATATTAGGAATTACTGTCAGGTAATGCCAAATGCAAGGGTTTGCTGGAAGTATTAAAACTGATGTTAACTTCTGTGCAATTTTATTTCAGCAAACACTTGACATCATCTATTTCTCTTTAGTATTGTGGAGGCATTTTCCAAAGATTCATGTTCTTGGGGGAATAAATAACAAAAAGAATGTATGTAGATCTGTTAATTTCATTAAGCTACTGATTTAGACCTTAGTGGATTAACTAAAAGATGGGGAACGAGTAATGGAAACATCAAAGGGATGAATAGCTCTCATTGCCTTAATTCTTGAAAAATGTGAATTAGTAAGGAAAATATTTAAGATTTAGAGCAAGAAATGTTCCTGATAGTTTTTAATTCTCTTGCAGGACCTGATAAAAATCCAGCAACATAATAACTATCAGATTTCAAAAGTTGGCCTCTGTCTGTTTTGATTCACTAGTTCAAACAGACTGAAATAGTCTTAAAATTAACTAAAAAAGTGCTAGTCTTTCTGATGGAAGGAAAGGGAGTCTAACAATGCCAGTTTCCAAGAACTGAGATCAAATGTTCTTATGACTTGCTGTAGAGAAAATAAATGAAAAGCCCTTGAGTATAAAACGGTGTGCTACGTGACTATTACCATTTTTCTTTGTATTACTTGCATCTTTTGATGATATGGGGAGATTTGAGTCACTGAGGAATGTGTAGTTTCATTTTTTATTTGCATGTTTCAATTAAGCAGAGTTCAAAGGAAAGCAGAAAAGTTTCTTTATGTGTCTGACTGTATAGAGGAAACGCTGGGGGGGAAGTGTGGGTGTATTTTCCACTCCAGAAGGTACTCCTAATTACTCCAGAACTATTTTTAGAAGCCTAAATTACATCAGTTGCAAAGCCAATTTGATTATTGGAGTCCCACTACGTCCTTAGCATTTGCAGCAAAAAATTACCATATGATGTTTGCTTACTGAAAATGCTACTTGGCTACAGAGGTACCTTCATCTGGCATATTTCATGCATCTCAGTAGTGTAAAATCTTTTTTTGTGTGTATTCATGAGTGATGCACATTTATAATTGGGGACTATCTAGTTTGGCACTATTCTTTTCTCTGCATTGTGGATGGATTAAAGGTTTTCTCTGGTGATTCAGCATTTTGTTAAATGTTTGTCTATCTCTATAATAGGTACACTGGGAAACGTCATATTTTTGGTCATTATTATGTGTAGTAAAGTGTAATTATTAATCATAATTTTTCTGTTGGAGTCTGTACTCCTTGACTAATTTGGAGTGCTGCTTAAGCTTCAAAAATAAATTACAAATCTGAGCTGTTCCTTATTTACATTCCCGTTGGAGAAAAACTATGTAAAGTGAGATGATGTGAGTCATTTTGCCTGTACTTATCTGGAATGTTGACTGGGTCGTCTGGGTCCAGCTCAGTGCAAGAGGGGCAACTGAAACAAATGCCTCTTTGCTGTAGAGCCCAGAAGAGATACAGGGTATGCTTCCCTAACACCACCAAAGCTGTTTTCACTTTGTAAAGAAGCTGGCATACTGAGCTTAACAGGAATAGCAGTGTGTATAACTCTCAGATATTTAGGTGACTTTTTAAATTGCCACTTTTAGAAGTGTTTACCTGCTGTTTTGTCTGCATCTGATTGCTAATAGAAAATACCAACTTCACTGACCTGTTTTAAAGATTCAGAAGTGGAATTAGTCTATGGCCCTTTTATGACCTTTTTTTAAAAAAAACTCTGATCATTTATCTTCCCCTCTTATTTAATTGTTCTTAGTGGATACTTTAGTCACAATGTCAAAACTTATCTTAAGCACTTTGTACGTACTAATCGTCTAACTACTAAGCTTTCATTTAGTAAAGCTTTTACTCTTTCATATCCCTTCAGCAAAAGTGCCTCAAGCACTCAAGAGTACTCAAATCTTTACTTATTTTCTTTCTCCAGGTATTGGTACAATCAAAGTGTATAAGATCATAAGTTACAAAAAGTTTTGTGCGATCCTCTAGATCACGACTCGAGCAGACATTTGTTGTTCAAAATGCTGGGTGGTCTGCATGCTTGTAGTGTGGCCAAGCTATAGTCCCAGAGACCATACTGTCTCCAGTACTGTGGATTAATGTAAGACCATATCACCAAGTCTTGTGACTTACCTGTCATAGTAGACTGCTGCTTTCCTTTTAATTTGCAGTTTGTGGAGGGTAGTCTGGGTCTTTAGATTTAGTTGTTACTGTGCAGCCATGACTGCTTGCTTGCAGTCTATTCTGCGGTTAAAGTATCAAAGCTAAAATATGGAAGAAGGTATTTGGGAGTATTATTTGTATATATTTTAGTTTAGGGAAGAACTTGTTAGCACTCTGAGTAGTGTTCAGGACAAGGCTCACTTAGGAGCATTGCCTTGCCACTGTCAAATTTTTACAGATGATCTTCATCCTTCATTTTTCTTTTTTAAGAACTTACTGGTCTTTCATAAATTCTGCCTTGTGGTGGAGTATTTGTCAGTTCCTTCCTTTAGTACCATGTATTTGCAGAGGTGCTGGCCTCTGACACTCTAGATAAAGATCTGAAAGAGACCTTCAACTCCACTACCAAAGCTTGTTGCCATAGTTTTCATGGTATTGGTAGCACCATTGTATCCTGTAGTGCTTTTTAGCTGATGCCCATGAAAGCAGGCATATTTGTTTTTGACACAGTTAATGGTGCAATGATTATCTTTGAAGGCTCCCAGCTTTCCCCATGACTCCTGTAAGGAATGCTTATTCTCCATGCCTGTATGCAGTGGTTTGAAATATGAAAATTTGAAGTTAACTGGAATGGATTTAATTTGGCTAACAACTACGTTGTAGTTAATGATTTTGGATAGTATAAGACCACAATCAGCATAAACTTGAGTATAGCATATGTACAGGGCTAATGTATAACTTGAGTGTAGGTGGTTGTTTGAGAGCCTGTCTTTCATTAGTGTTATACTTTTTATCTTGTTAGATGAATCATCTCTTTTTTTTTCTTGGTTTCAGGCTTGACAAGAATGTATTCACAGGTGTTTGATATTGTTTGATGACTAAATAAAATTCCACACGAAGTTGAGAAGCTGTCTCAAAGCACTTGTCTAATATGCAGCTAGACTGTGGCAATCTTTGCCATTGGCTCCGTCTCAGTGCTCAAAAGGAGGAAATTATTGTTAATCTGTTAACTTGTAAAGGAATACTGTTTTTCATAACTCAAGGCAGAACCTGAGAACCTGCCAAATTTTCGCAAGAAAAAAATGTCCCAAGATGATGCTTTGGAAACTGTTGAAAAGAAAAACACGACCCGGGGGGGGGTGGTGTGTGTGTGTAAGAATAATGTGCACATGTTGATCTGAGATACCTGTGAGTAATGGTTCTATCATTTAGAGCCAGTTTCACCAATACTTTTGCTAGGCAAGTGAAATTCTAGAAACAGTCATGTTGGGGAGAGCAGACATAAACACCCAGAGGTCAGAATATATCACAGCAGGCTGATTAAACTCTAGCAAGTACATTATATGTTACATTTAAAAAAAAATACTCTGATCAAGTTTTGGAAGAGTAGTCTGCAACAGTCTTTGTGCCCAAATACATTACACAGGAGTTTGATTTCAAGCTATCAAAAAAACCTGAGACCTGAAAATCCATGGGAAAGTATAAATTTGGATTAAGCAAGGGTTTGGCTTTTTCTTTCTTATTTCACTGTGTGGTACATCACAGGTCTGGGTCTTGATCAGAAGGATGACAGCTCTGAAACTTGTTTCTGAGAAGGTGACCTGCCTGCACCTGCTGTAATGCCTCTGTGTATCTCAAAGTGTCTGTAGCCTTGGGTATGCTTGCTGACTTGTTTTTATAAATACATATATGGCAAGTATTTTGGAAAGCACCAGTTTCTTTTATTTGAACAAACCTGGCTTATCGTTTGTCTGATTTAATTTGGTTTTTTCCCTTGGCATTCCTATTCTGCATGAGGAAGAGCTAGTTTAGCCCTCATGTCTGTTCCCTAACCATACACAATATGAAAATGTGTATTTTATTTCTATAAGAACTATTTTTTTCAGTAAACACAGATAATTCCTTTAATTATTTTTTTTTCAGTATAAGATACAATGCTTGCACATCCAAAAGAGATTGAATATTTCTAATTCTCAGATTGTATAAGCACTGAGCTTCATGGATTAAATTTTTAATACCATGACAGTAGAAAACAAATAAACAACACTTGTAGAGGGCTTAAAATACTTGGAGAAGCAGGACTCTGCAAAACAAATTCAGTTGTTGCAAGACAAACATCCCTCTTAAGTGAGATGGGATTTAATATATGAAGTGTCAATATGAAGATTATACAGCCATAAACACTTGTGTATACTGAAACAACATTACTCTGATGGTCTCACCATACTTTTGAGGTTCATTAAAATAATACTTGTTTACTGTGCTATGCACTTGACATACTTCCCTGGCTTGTTAAAAGGACAGTGCATGTGTTGTTTATCCAAACATACCAAGCATTTTTTTGTTTTCACCTTTTTCTTTGTTCTGGGGGGAGGGACTCTGAATAGCTTGTTCAGAAATAATGGTCTAGTGGATTACATGCAAGGCTAAAAGCTGGATACTGGACTCCTTGATGAAATCAAAGACTTGGTCAGAAATAGTACTTCGTCAAAACAAAATTATATTTATCATAATACCTGTATGTTAAGAGGTTGTTTTTTCATGTGCAATGGCTTAGTTGGAGCAATATGTCTGCTCCATACATGCTGCTTAGTATGGAACAGATTTTATGCTTCTGTAACCACAAATAGTTAATAAATAATTGCAGAGGACAGAGCAGAAAGTGGTTGAAGATATTAAGCAGGAGGTCTTCTGTGGAGCTGGAGTGTTGTCTGGTATGTCTGTTTTGAGAATGAACCAAACTTTAAAGGTCTTGGATTTGCTCTTGTTTGCTCATGTTTTTGGCTGAGTTGTTGGATGGTTAGCAAATGTTCACTGTGTTTTGTAAGCTATTCTTTTGGCTGATTGCCCTGCATCAGCAATGCAAAGCATCAAAGAGTCTCAAGCTTTCTGAGAAGCTCTGCTGAAACGGCAGGTTCCTGTTTTCTTTCTGTGTGTTGCTCCTGCTGTGTATGTAACCTATTTTGGCAATGTCAGCTGGTTATTTCTTTCCAGCTTGTGTGAAGTTTTGAATCATATCAAAAGAAAAGGAAGAATGCTGATCTCAGTGATGCATTACTTTGAGCTTTTACTTGCATTTTCCCACCACATACAGATTTCAAGGCAGCACTGCGCTTCTCTTTTCATTCCAGGCCACACTAGATATCTATTTCTCTATTGCATGTCCTCCTGCACTTTCTTTTCCTCCCCAGTTTGCACAGAGGATTTCATTCTTAGTCTAATTGTTAGTGAATTGTTAGTGAATTCCTTTAACCAGACAATTAAATTGCTGTCTGGCACTTATAAGCTAAACTTAGTTTCTGCAATAAGCCTGACAATCTTTGCTACAATAGCAGAAGCCTCTTGTGGAATGTCTTAGTGTTAATAACGTGCCGATGCTCTTTATTATGTATGTATCCTCTGCTAATAAAAGCTTGTGCTTAAATTGAAAGTTGAACCCCAGACTAAGTCTTATGAAATAATGATAGATAGATTAATGTTAAAATCCTTGAAAAGGTAATGAGCATGCTCTCCAGAGCATAAATGTTAAGTACAAGCAATGAGGCTGGGATAAGTATTTGCTAATTGAAATGAACACTGTATAAACTAAATGTAGTGTTTGTTGGCCAGAGGTGACTTGTATATATACTTCATTCTACAGAATTGTTAAGAAGGCTGCAAGTTTTGAACTGGAGTCCAAAAAAACTTGATTGCCCAATTATAGAAATGAAGGGGTTTTTTTCAAAGCATTAATTTTAATAGGTGCTGAAAAAGCAACTTCATTGTATTCTGTACTTAAAAGGGCTTGTAGCCATGCCATAGCTGTCAATGTTTGTCTTATCTGAAACAGAAAACTAGGGAAGGTAAATAAATGAACAACTTAATGTGGCTATATGTTATCTAGTTCTCTTTTCCTCCTGCTATAGCTGTTGGGCAACAGTTTCTGAAAGTAATAAACTACTATTATGGGCTTTTGACTTAGTACTGTATTTCATTAAGATGCTGCTGTTTACTGGGCATTCCAGGCCTTTCTGGGCAAATTGCTGAAAACATAATTAAGGAAAAGGCCCAGTTCACTCTAATATACACACTGCTAGTTCTGACTCTGTGTCTTTGTTCCATTTTCTTCTTTCCACAAATTCTGTTGTTGTTAGAGATAACAAGTAATCATTAGCACAATGCAAATTTAGTGTATTAATGATTCAGTATTCAAGATAGGTAAATTGGTCTTACTTTTGAGTTCCATTCTTTCAAGGACAATTTTGATATTTTCTTTCGAAGTCCACCAAAGTAGAAGACAGTCTTACACTTGAAGATGCTCAGTTGATTAGCAACTTCATAAAAATGGAAAGAAGTTCAGAAAAAATACAATTTTCAACTGCAAGAAATTAATTTCTACCGCAATAGTAAGTAGGAAGTAACTGCCTTGAGAGGTGGTGCAGAAAGGGGCCAGAGGGCAGACATGATACAGGTTGAATTACGAGTATGATGCAAAGATGGGCATGAAAAGGGCAGAAGAATACCAGAATTATTCACAGTTAAGTGATTTTTTTTTGTGTGTTTCTTCCTTTTATAAATAAATACTATATAGTAGAGGTGATTTTTATGAAATATGATAGTCATATTCATCTAACAGAAAAAATGGCTTTCTTTTTGCTTTTTTTTTTTTTTTTAAGAGCTGGCTATGTGAAACCCTGACACATAGTGTATTTCAGAACTGTGAAATTGTTAATGTCACACTGGGACTGTGTACTGCACTCTAGTAGGTTTCTTTCTGCTCTCATGCAGCTTAGTTAGGTTATAATACCAACTGTTCCCAAAGATATGTTTGTGCTGTCAGTCTGTTTCAAAACTTCATTGCAGAAAAGGAAGTAGGTACAACTCGAAACTAGCTAGCGCTTGTTGAACCAAATCCTAAAACAAGTGACCCACTATCCAGCATGGTATCTCTCTACAGTTTTTTTTTCTGCACTGTAGAGTCAGAGCATCTTAATTCCTTTCCCATTCTATATTAAATTGTTGTATTATGAATATATACCTATTTTTGTGTTAATGGCAACAAAATTGTACTTTGTCTTGCTACTGATATTGGGAATCCACCCTTTTGATAGAATATGGCATTGTATGGTAAATCCATGTAACCAGGTAAGCAGTGCAGGAAACCTGGAGACTGAAGCTTCAGCTGGAAGGACACAAAAACATGATGGACAACTTATCTCTACATCTATTAGTCTGGTGCAACAGCAGAACCACTAGCTACTTAAGCTATTCTATTTCAATAATAGAATTGAAATTGTGACTATTAGCTGAATGGGTAAATTAGATTATTGTGAGGCTGTGGAGGAAACATGTTTCCTAGTGGTCAAGGGGAGGCCAATTGTTAGGTGCTTTCCTGGGTAACCTGTAGTGCTTGTCTCTTTCCTTAAGGAATTCTGTCATGTTCATGCTTACCATAACTTTAAGCTGAAATTTTTATTTGTTTCCCATTGAGAATACTAAACCAATCAATTTAGTGTTTTTCTTTCCTTTTTTTTCTGTCCCCATCTGTTGTGTTTTGGTTTTTTTCTCACAATAAATGTGGATGTTATAAATATCTTTTGAGTGCTCTCCTAGAGACCTTTAGTAGTTTAATGTTTTTGAGGCTTTTCTTGATTAATACCCTTTGTATTCCCAGTGATAAATTTCCAATTGATGAGTTTCCCACTGACAAATTTTCAGTTTTTATTAGCTACATCTTCCCTGGTGCTTAGTGTAACAGAGAGTTGGTATTTTGTCAGAACAGACTAGGACAGATTTAAGATGCGTTTACATCAACACCTGACTGCATAATTTAGTTCTTCTTCTAACCTTCACTTGTACCTGGAGCTGCAAGTTCTTCAAATATTATTATATGCAGGTAGTGATCACTGAAACCTCATACTGTTTCTAGAGGGAATTATTTCAACTTGTGTACCTGGCTCATTTTGGACTTCACAAACTAATGGGTTTTATTATGTTAACTTATGTTTGCCAATTATTTTCTCTGTAATAGGATTTCAGTT
Organism: Pseudopodoces humilis; assembly: GCF_049639895.1. Lineage (NCBI taxonomy): Eukaryota > Metazoa > Chordata > Aves > Passeriformes > Paridae > Pseudopodoces > Pseudopodoces humilis. The sequence goes on along the minus strand of NC_142202.1, from coordinate 44,999,188 downwards.
GTGCACAATCTTAAGCTAAAAGTGAAAACCAGGTCTTTAAAGCTCAAAAAAACCCTCGAGGACTATTCCTAAACTTCAAATACCTGTCATAAAATAACTTTTTAAAAAAAATTAACCATTATATTTTTCTGTTTTTAAAAACAGGTGAACCAAGAGTGATATTTCCCAAATATATTTGCTTGTTCTTCCAGATAAGAGATAAATGTGTTAAGCTGGCAAAGTGATTCTGGTGAGAATTTTTTTGCTACTTCTACACTGATATTGTATGTATAAGTGTTTGCAGTTTTGCTATTAGATGGAGCTTTCTGAACCATTAGTGCAAACAAAGTTGCTTTTACTTCCAAGGTCTTATTTTTTACCTAATAATTACACATTAATCCATCTGTTATATTTAAATGTTACATTGAAAATTATTTTGCTTTTTTTTTTCACATTCCATGCTTGGATATGATGAAAGTGTTTGACTTTTGAAGCTTTTACTTCAGTTGTTTATACAGAAATAGGAGTTAAATGTGCTGTAGCACTCATTAAATTAGGTTTATGTGGATTAAATGGTTATTAAATGGTTAAATGGCTGTTTCCATAGCTGCCATCACTGATTATTGTTTTTGTCTTGCTTTCTTCTGTGATTCTCTTGAGAGTTTTCTACAGCTGAGTCTTGCATTTTATGTCTTGTTTGAGTTAAATGTTTCTCCGTGTACTACTGCTGAGCATCCAAAGCAAAATTAATCACTCTGGGAAGCGGAACCAATATTTTTGGTATTTCCTCCTGAACAATTGCAGCAGAATTGTCTCTTGAATTCAGCACACACTTATAGTGACTGCTACCCACACAGTTGTGCCAGAAGGGAAACACTGTCTGGTTTCATTGTAAATATAAAACATTGTGCTTTTGCAATTCCCAAAATTATCTGAACTCAGTAATTTTTTTCTTTTCCCCCTGAAACAATCTGCATACTGTTGGAATACATAACATGGTGTTGTTCAAATGAACTATTAAAGAGCATGTTTTCTGTATGATGTTGTGTAAGTGCTATGTGTTTTGCCCTTAAGCTTCAGGTCATGTAACTTTTAGTAGCTGACAAATGTTGAAGCTTGCATAGAGGTTACAAAAAAAAGCTGGAACAATGTAATTAACTTTCATTTATGTAGTGGAAGGGAATGCTCTGTTGCAGGCTTCTACTTGTTACATTTATGAAATCAGTGTTTGGGGTCCTGGACTGTTAGCTAAAGTTTCACTGGGATTCTCTAATTTTGTTCTTTTCTTTCCCTTCTACCCTACGTGGGTATATTGATTCCTCAGTTCAACAGACACTGTCTTTTGGAGAGGGTGAGATATAGGGAAGATGTGTTCCCTTCTTTCCCTGTCTTTTGTCTATAAGGAATGTGTTTTTTGATGAAGCTAATTTCTGTCCTTTCCTGTACTTACAGCTCAGACATGAGCAGTGCCAGTAACTCACTGGCACGGGAATTTTTGACTGATGTCAACAGACTGTGCAATGCAGTGGTACAGAGGACAGAAGCCAAGGAAGATGAAGAAGAAGAAACTCATATGGCAGCACTGGGACAATACTTAGTTCAAGGCCGTGGGTTTATTTTGCTTACCACTCTGAACTCAATAATTGATCAGGTAGTAGCTTTTCTTGAGTGGTTACAGTTTTTGTATCGAGCTTTGACTGTGTGGATTTGTCTGGCTTACATTGTTCTTGGTGCTGATTTTCTTTCCCTTTTGTGGAGAGTGCATGAGTTAATTGGGAAGAATAGAAATTCAAAAAGATATGTTGTAGTTGCCTTCTGTCCTTCAGCAGGAGCAGAAAATGGAAAACTAGATAATCACAGACCTGTTTGCCAGCTCATATTTGACTAAGGCATGTGTGAAGCTCAAGTGCAGTAGGTGGGTGGAAGGAGACTTCATTTGCATGACCCAGGACCATGTAAAGTGCCAAAATGCTTGAGTCAGCTTTTTGTGTTCAAAAGTTATTGATCTTTAGGACTGAAACCGTTCTGATAGTGCTGCCAAGTATCCCATAAAAGAATTGTGTTTGAATTCTGTGCTTTCTACTGTTTTTCCCTGCACTGAAGTTCTTAGGATGTAAGTCATAGAATCCCAGTAGGAGTGGAGGTTTTTTAGGGGTCCTTCTGTGGTTTTGATTTTTTTTGCTGTTATATTTTTGGAACAAAGTTTCGAACTTGTCTGGGGCTTCATGTTGACTTTTTAAAATCACTAAGTTTTGTGCTTTTGACTGTTCTGATTTTCTTTCTTGAGTTATTCTTTCTACAAGGGGGTTTAGGAGAGCTTTTTGCAGAGGTGTAATAAATATCTTGGATGCTTTCTGATTGGCTCTAGTTAATGATTGTAGCACTCTTTGTAGTTAGGTCATTTTTTCAGCACTTAAAACAGCAGAATGGCATAGAGAACTAAATGCTGAATTGCTTGGTAAAATAAAGAAGGTTAATCTATTCTTTTAAAGTACGAGATCTTTTGTTTTTATTTTGCTCCTAACATAGGAGCTGACATGTCGAGAAGAACTTCTGACCCTCCTCCTGTCCCTTCTGCCATTGGTTTGGAAAATCCCTGTCCAGGAAGAAAAAGCAATAGGTATGTTTTATTACTTACAGTATTAAGCACTTTAAAAAAGTGATTTGTGTTTTACTACAGAGCCTAAGACTCTGTGCTAAAGAGTAGCTCATTGTAGTACATAACCTCAAACATGGAATGAGGATGTGGATTCTGCAGATCTGCAGAGAATTTAAATTTTAAAAATACCAAAAAATTGTGCAGAGAAGGTAAAGGCTTTTGGTCAGTGTGAAAGGCAGTGCTTTTGTTGATGTGTAAAAACTGAATGAGGAAATGGCAGTGATCTGAGTCAGATTTTTTTTGTTTCATTTTGGGCTCTTACATTTGTCTGATGCATTCTTTTCCGTACTAGAGGATAAAACAAAGAGAATGAAGTAAATGAAATTATGTGTTTGAGAGAGTTTCTAAAGATTCATACCCAAAGCTCTTCCAGGGTTTTTTTTGCTATTTGAAACTCCTCCAAACAGAAGGCCTTTGTAAATGTTTGTAGACTTGGGGTCTTTAAAGGGCCAGTTTCATAGAAGTTTTATATAATAAGCTTTCCTGCTTGCTCAGTTGCATCATTCTTTCATGCTTCTGTAAGCATGATGGAATTAAAGAAATGTTTTTGTTATTCTGTGACAGCTTAGTGGCTTTTCCAGGGTTAGTTTAAAAGGCTGTTGTATAAATAGGTTTTAAGATGTTGTGGTTTATACACTACATAATGCACAGCTTTTACTTCTATTAATTACCCTCTCTTAGTACTGAAAGAATAAGCATGATGTATCAGGTTGTGCACCAAGCAGTTGAGTTTTTTATTGGACTTAAATGAGTTCCCCTATATTAGACAGCTTTTTTCTTTCTGTGCAGGTAATATCCTTTTTTTGATAAAGGACTCCTGATTAATTTCCTGCCTTTAAAGCAGATGATGTTTCTTCCCTGATTATCACAACTATGACTTTTGAAACTGCATGGCACAGTCATGCTTGTACATGGAAACATCTTTTCTTTCATCTTAAATAATGTTTATAGCTATTATGTGGGCTTCTGGGGCTTTGGGTGGGGAGGGTTGTTGTTGTTAACTATGATGTTTTTCTAAATACCGAATTTGCAGGGTGGAGGACACTTGCAGCTGTTTTATGATAATTATTTTACTGCCCAAAGCATCCAGTTACAGTTCTGTCACTACTTAAAAATATCAATGGACTTAATCCAAGGACATTCAGAGTTGTTCCTCTGCTTGCTTTTTTGATAGTTTAATCAGAGCTTACTGATACAAATGAAGCAGTACTACTTCTGTTTTTTTCTTCAGAATGTTCTTGTCCATTGAATCAGATTTAAATTTTATACTGAAAGTGCAAAAAAAAATTATAATTGAACCTGGAGGTTTTTGTCTTGGCTTTTTTAGGAATATTCAGGACCCTAAGCATTATTCCTGTCTCTCTTTTCCCTATTTTAAAATCCCCTGCTTTTTATTTCTGCTGCTTGTTTGGAATAATTAAAGCTGAAGTAAAAAGACTGGGGTCTGTATACTTGAAGATTTGCTTTGATAATGAGTAGAGGAATTTATTTTTTCTATTACCACTAGTACACTGGCAGTGTCCTCATGCATGCTAAGAGGGCTGTGAGCTAACACACCTGGTTCCTATAGCAGCTGAGTTGCAAAAAGTGACACTGGAACATCAAGTTAAAGACCTTTCTTCCTCCCTTTAGTTTGCTTACCAAAAAGTCCTTACACCTACCTTGATGACAGCTTTTTTTGAGAACGGTTTTTTGAGAATAGTTGTGCCAACAAAAAGTTTTAGGAAACCTTTTAGCACAGTTTTGTTTAACCCGAAATAGAAAATGAAATCATCTGTCTAGGATTTAAAAATAGCCAGTATGCCCCTTAAACATGAGTTGTTGCTGCCTGTTTTATACTGAAAATGTCTGACACAGGTGCATGCAAAAACGTGACCTATTAAGATACAAATTTGCTGTGTATTTTAGATCTGGAAGTATTTAACTATAAAATTAGGAAAAATGCTTTACATATCCTGATGTTCCTTTAATATTATTTTGTTATTTTTCTGTTTCAACAGATTTTAATATACCCTTTACAGTAGACATATGCCTGACCAAAGAGAATAATACAAGTTCTGTGAAATCTACTCAGGAAAAACTAAACTTAGATGGAAGCGCTCATTCATCTCTTCAGACTTCTGTAAAGCTCAGTCTTCGATCTCGAAAAAGCGGCCGTCTGCGCAAAACCACGCACCGCTACTCTGTGCGAGATGCGAGGAGGTCCCAGCTGTCCACGTCAGATTCCGAAGGCAATTCTGATGAAAAGACTGCTGTAATAACAAAACACAGACGCTCCCAGTTACTGCAGCCCTTTCTAACCTCTTCTGTTAGGGACAGCTACCCTGGAGGTAGAAGTGACTGCCGACCTCCTGAAGTGGTACCAGGTTCTAATACAGCTGCCCCTAATCTAGAAAGTTCCAGCAATGTTATTCTAGCACATGAGATTTTGAATGAGCCAGCTGCAGGAACTTCTGAGAGCAGCATGGATAACTCTCCTTTTGACTTATGCCATGTCTTACTGTCTCTCCTAGAGAAAGTGTGCAAATTTGATATTACTTTGAATCACAGCTCTGCTCTTTCAGCGAGTGTTGTGCCCACACTGACAGAATTCTTGTCAGGATTTGGAGACTCCTGCAATGTAAGTAGCAACACAGAAAATGAAGTTGTTTCTGCAGGGTGGACAGAAGAACCGGTGGCTCTGATCCAAAGGATGCTTTTTCGAACAGTGCTGCATCTTATGTCTTTAGACATTAGCAATACAGAAACAATGCCTGACAATTTACGAAGAAATTTAACAGACTTACTTAAAGCAGCATTAAAAATCAGAATTTGCTTGGAAAAGCAACCTGGTCCTTTTGCTCCAGGATACAAGAGAACACTACAGGAGCTGGCTCAGGATGATTATATATTTTCAAGATACCGTCACAGAGCCTTGCTTCTACCTGAGGTTATAGAAGGGGTCTTGCAGATTTTGATCTGCTGCCTACAAAGTGCAGCCTCCAATCCATTCTACTTTAGCCAAGCTATAGATCTGGTTCATGAGTTCATACAGCAGCAGGGATTTAAGCTGTTTGAAGTAGCGGTGCTTCAAATGGAATGGCTGTGTATGAAGAATGAGGGAGTACCTGGGGAAGCCTCAGAGCATCTGAAAGCCCTGATTAACAGCATCATGAAAATAATCAGCACTGTCAAAAAAGTGAAATCAGAGCAGCTCCATCAATCAATGTGTACAAGAAAGCGGCACAGACGATGTGAGTACTCTCACTTCATGAATCACCACAGAGATCTCTCTGGACTTTCTGTATCTGCTTTTAAAAACCAAGTTTCCAAAAACCCTTTTGAAACTGCTGATGGAGAAGTTGATTATCCCGAGAGATGCTGTTGCATTGCTGTTTGTGCACACCAGTGTTTGCGCTTGTTGCAGCAAGTTTCTTTGAGCAGTACCTGTGCTGAGATTCTCTCAGGTGTCCATAATGTAGGCATATGTTGTTGTATGGACCCAAAGTCTGTGATTGTCCCATTGCTCCATGCTTCCAAGTTGCCAATATTAAAAAATTTTCAACAGCACATACTGAACATCCTTAACAAATTTATATTGGATCAACTGGGTGGAGCAGAAGTCTCTCAGAAAATTATACAGGCATCATGCAATATATGTACTGTTGACTGTGATCAGCTTGCTCAGGTGGAAGATGCCTTGCAGGGCAGCTCCAGTGATGCCAGTCCCACATCTAGTTCCTCTTGCAGAGTTCAGGGAATACTGCCTAGCACTGGATCTGAAGATATGTTGTTAAGATGGCGTGCACTGGAGGCTTATCAGGACATCATTTTTGAAGAAGACAAACTACGTGGTGCACAGATCGCCAGCCATATTTGCCACTTAATTCAAAAGGGAAATGTAGTGGTCCAATGGAAACTGTATAACTGTATCTATAATCCAGTGCTTCAGAGAGGAGTTGAGCTAGCTAGCCATGCTCAACAGCAACTTGGACTAAGTACAGCTGATAAACTCATGTGCAGTTACCATAGCCAGGATTTGCCTTCTGAAGTGCTTCAGGTTTATTTGCAGATGCTCCCTGTGTTGCTAAAATCCAGGTTAGTTGATTTTCTGTTTGTTATTGGAAAGCATGCTAATTAAGTGCAGAGCTTTGTATGTATGTTACTGGTCAGAATTTAAGTTTTATTTGGACTGTAGGCGATGTTTGGCTGTTGCAGTAGATAATAATAAGATAAATGCTTGAGGAACAGGATACTTAGGAAGCCTAGATTCATAAACTGTAGGAAGTGAGGGCTCTCTACCCATGAGTTATGGTCTTTAACAAGCCAAACTCTGTAGCAATAAATAAAATCTTTGTCCAGTGTGACATTTTCTCTGCCTCTTCATTCCTTGTTCTAAAATTAGTCAGGAATGTTAATCAGATTGATGTGTCATTTTTCTGTGGGAATTAGAATACATAGTTTTCTGATCTGTTTCCTTTTTCCTTTTAGAATGGTCACTATAGAAACCACCTTTCAAAAATAAGTCTCGATGTTCACTTTTCCTGAAATAATTGTTTTCTAACTTAAAAAATCCTGTTCATTTAAGCATAATTTAAGAACAGAAACCAAAACAACCCCAAAACACAAAAAAGGCACAAACATTGTCCCCAGACATAAAATAGATACTTTTTATTTATTGTTAAATTGATTAAATAGTTGTTTAATAAATATATGGAACTTTTTTCAGAATATGAATGTGTCCTTTTGTCCAGGAAAGATTGATTTCATTTCTCTTGGAGTCCTGAAGTAAATTTAATGGGGTTATCCAAGACAAAGAGTAGACTAGTACTCAAGTTTATGTAAAGGGATTATCTAACACAGTTTTAACTTATATCCTAACCTAAACTGTATCAGAAGCTATTAATTAAAAGTTTACTTAGTGGCAAAGAGGCAAGAGAAATAAAGCTTTGATGAAGAAAAAAGTTTAAAATGTCCTATTTTTTTACTGGCTTAAAGGTGGGAATAAGTAAGTAAATGATCCATTTGATTCTAGAGTAACTTGTTTAGATCTGATCTAAACCTGATCCTGTGGGAAGGAGATGGGAGGTAAGTAAGGTGGATATCTACAAGCAAACATAGTGTGCTGAAAACTTAGCCTAAATTTTATATGAACTTAACATAATACTTGGAGAGTAGAAGAAGGGAAGAAATAGACTTGGAAACAAATATATGGACAATTTTTTTGGCATAACAATTGAACAAAAACTTAAGCTTGAAAAGTATTCTTGAATTTATCTGAAATTCATCGTCCATACAATTAGTAGACAGCTATGAATATGTCATCAAATTTATTTGAGAAGGAATCTCTCCTTTCTGGTGAAATCACTGAACAGAGAAATAAAGATCTTTACTAGCTTCAATTGCTAATAAAAATTGGGGCAAGGAAATATCACTAAAGAGCAAATGTCATAAATAAAGTTAATTAACCACCTTCAGTGTTTTGAACATCATATTTTTTTGTGGTCTGCACTTTAGAGGTATTTCCAACATTATAGCTCATAAAAATGTTGAGTTTTCCACTACCAGTTGGATGATGCTGAGTTAGGATCCTAGAGTGCTGCAGAGAACTTCCTCTTCTCTTTAATTTACAGTAATGTATAGCAATTGCTGATTTACACGAGTTTTTAGCTGATTTATAAGGTAACTTTCTTACACTTTCTCTTGCAGAGTAATTAGAGACTTGTTTCTGAGTTGTAATGGAGTGAATCAAATGATTGAGTTAAATTACTTAGATGCATTAAGAAGCCATTCTTTGAAGGTGTTAGAGACTTTGATATTCTGCCTTGATGATCAGCAGGAAGACCAAGCAACACCAGAACTGGAAGGACTGAACAGCGAACAAAAGGAATCTGTGTCTGAGTTGCCCACTTCTCTTTGTAGCCAGCATGCTGTTTCAGAAGTTCCTCAAAGCCTGAGCAAGTTTTATGCTGGTTTGAAAGAGGCTTACCCAAAAAAGAAAAAGTTTGTGAGCCAAGACATTCACGTCAACACAATAAACCTGTTCCTCTGTGTTGCTTTTTTATGTATAAGTAAAGAAGCAGATGGTGATCTGGATTCAGCTAATGAGTGTGAAGATACATCAGGATATGATAGTACAGCTAGTGAGCCATTAGGCCACAGATTACCCTATCTGTCCCTGGAAAGCCTTACTTTGCCCTCTCTGGAACATATTCATAGGGCTGCAGATATTTGGTCCATGTGTCGTTGCATCTATTTGTATAGTTCAGTTTTCCAGAGGCAGTTCCATAGACTTGGAGGCTTTGAAGCATGCCAGAGATTACTAATCCTGATAATTCAGAAACTTGCAAAAAATAAGGAAAAGGAGCAAGAAAAGAGGGAGAGAGTATTGAGTGAAAGCAGCAGAAGTTCACATGGGAGTCCTCGAACTGAGATTCTCAGCAAGGATGACTCTGTTCAGCTGGCTAAAAGCAGAGAGATGATGCAATTGGAGCTTGATAGTTCTGGCAGTCCTGCTGGTGCTGAGCAGCTGGTGCCTGACTCTGTCTCCTGTGACAGTGCTCTGAGTATGGAGCACACTTTGGTTACTCCAGCTGCCAATCTTGAAGGGGTAAGGACTTCTGCAAGAGAAGAGACTGAGTGGGCAATTCAAGGCATCAGACTTCTAGAAGCTCTGCTGACCATCTGTCTACACAGTGCAAGCACCATGCAGCAGAAGACAGAAGTGGAGATGTTTCACCAGGTACTGTGCAACTTCCCTAGCTTCCTTTGCTCATATTTGTTCCATACATTATTTTAACAGTAATTCAGTTAAAAATTCTTCTAGGGAGGTAAAAACTTGATGCAGTTTTTACAGTACCACATTTTGTATAGGACTGAAAGTGTACAACTAAATAAAGAGCTTAGTAGCCCGAGTAGTGGTCTGCTTGAGTAGTACTCTTTTTAGAAAGAGTGATCAGTGGAGAATGTGTGTAAAAGGAATGCTGCTGGAAAGCTGTGTAGGCAAGATGTCATCATTATACCCAATGACTAGCATTGTTTTTTGAGGATGGTTCTGAGAAGAGCATGGTGCTTGTGGAAGGATTACTGAAGGGCATAGGTACTAAAAGGACACCTGAAAAATTACTCCTTGTGCCTTAAAGGTGGAGTAATTCAGTGTTCCACAAGAAGTTGTTCATTCACAGAAGATACCTTTACTTTTCTTTATTGTTTTAATTACTATCTTGAATTTTACTTGGCAATTTGTTGCAAAGCATGAGACATTAAGTACAGGAAAGAACTGGAAACTGGAGTTCTGTCTTGAACATTCACTGTTTTTATGATCTTGGATATGTCATCCTGTCTTGTTAACTACTAGTAATGTTGTGGTGTGGTTTGAATGCACAGCATACCTGAAACTGTTTCAAAGATGTTTATTTTTGAAACAGCACTTTCACCTGCAAATTTTAGATTACAGTATTTTGCCAGTTTTTTCAGTGTGCAGGTTCCAATGACATCTGTCATGACATATAGGGTGAATCTTTCTTCTTTTGAGAGACTGGATGAATTCTGATGGTTTTAGATGAGAAGTCAGATTACTGTAGGTGGAAAGAGACACTCTTAAATGAAAGCACTAGACTATTTCTGTTAGCTAGAAATGGTAACACAAATCAAAATGTTTTTCTCTCCCAAAACACAGAATACCTGTGTGGATGATATCCTACTTGAAATAAGAGAGCAGCTTGCTCAGTCAAAAGTGATAGAAACTGACTTGGCAAAGCCTCTGTTTGATTCACTGCTTCGTGTTGCGTTGGGCACTTTTTCTGCTGATCTGGATCATTCTGAAGAAAAAATTGAAAAGGTATGAAGCACCAGCTAAACAGTCTAATTCTGAGTAATGCAAGATTTTCTCAAATTTTTTCTCTAGGTCTTTTTTAACTTGATAAGAAATGTTTATATGTGTTTGATTATTATGAGAGTTGAAGATGAAATCTCTGCTTCTCATACTCAAGTGGAATGCTGTTTATTGATATGGTCTCCACAATTACTGCTCAGAAATGAGTCATGCCCCAGAAAGTAGCAAGCTCAGTCAACCTGATGTTCTCTTTACTCTTTCGTCTCACAACAGTGTGATGAACTCTTAAAGGAAGAGCTTCAAATGGGAATGTTGAGTGACCTTATTGGCTGTAGATATCTTCACCTCTGTGTGAATGCCAAGGTGCATGCTGATGGTGATAGTGATTTAGAAACACCGTTTTAATGCTGCTTACTAAAACATTGATCAGGTAGTTAGTAAGAAAAATCCCTCTTTGCAGATTCAGTTTTTTACAAAATAATTAAGTATTTTTAACCTATCTCAAGTTTCTTGGAAGTGTATGATTAATTTGTTTCTTTTCCCAATGGGCTTGGAGAAAATAGGCCTGTGGACAGTTCTGAATTATTTGTTTTTCTGATCCAAAAATTTTTTTTCTGACCAATGACAGTCTATTTGGTTGTATTGCACAGATCCACTGCACTGAGAAGGAGCCTGTGTCACAACCTGGAGAAATTTCTGAAGAAACTGAAGAATCACAATGCTGTAGTCTTAAACTTTTTGCTGAAGAGGAAGGATATGAAGCAGATAGTGAAAGTAACCCTGATGATAGTGAAACCAAGAATGAAGGTAAATGGGAACTTTCTGAATATAAAAAGCTGTCTTTATGATATAGCAAAGCTTGTTTGTCTTTTGTGATGTACCAAAACAGTGCAAGCACCTTTAACTGATAGAAATAATTAACTTTATTTACTTCCGGTATGATGGAGTTACAGATGCACAGGTGATAAATATTCTTACAGAGTGTTGCAGAAATTGTTCTGTCTTGGTTGTTTTAGTTTATGTGACTCTTTCTCCAAAGTCATGTTACTCAAATGTGTTATTGTGATCTAGAAACTCCAGAGATACGCATCAGTAGTTTGTTTGAAAATCAGTGCTCAATTTTTTTTTCTTTAAAATTGTAACCATCTGGTGAAAATTAAATAGTCTAATTGTGTTGTAGAATACCAGATTGAAAGGGACCGGAAGGATCATCAGGTCCAACCTTTTTTCAGAAAATTACTATCTAGACAAGATAGCCTGGCACCTTGTCCATCTGAATCTAAAGTGCCCAATGTGCCACTTCCCTGGGGAGATGTACTCCAATGTCTGATTTCTCATTAGGGAAATATTTCTCCTTGTCTACATGGAATTTCCCCAGAAGTAACATGTACCCATTACCCTTTGCTTTGTGTGTGTGACTCCTTGGAAAAAAGGAGTCTACCTGCTTTGTAGACATCTTTTAAATGGTGATAAGATGTCCTCCAAACTGCTTTTTCTCAAGGCTGAGCCAGCCCAGTTCTCTCACCCTTTCATCTCATCTTTTTTGTGTAGTGGGGACAAAAATTGAACACAGTATTCCAGGTGTGGCCTGACAAGCACTGAATAGAGTGGGATAAAGGTTTTTTTATCCCTGTTGATGATGTCCTTGTAGATGAAGCCCTCCTCCATGTAGTTTTCTTTGCCGCAGCAGCACGCTCATACTGAGCTTGCTGTCCACTGGGACCCCAGCTCTCCAGCCAGGCAGATCCCAGCCTGTGCTGCACTCCTGGGTTCTATTTTCCTGTGTGCAGACATTACATTTGTCCTTGCTGAACTTCACAAGGCACTTATAAGCCCCCTCTTACAGCTTATCCAGGTTTTCCTGCAGGATGGCTCTCCCTTCCCAAGTGTGCACTTCCCCACTCAGTTTGGTATTGGCAAACTCCATCAGGGTGGAGTGATCCCATCACACAGATCACTCAGGAAGTATTAAAGAGTGTTGGGCCCAATATCAATCCCTGGGGACCCCGCTGGTGGCAGGATCCAGTTTAAAAAGGATTTACTCCCTCTGTGTGTGTCCAGGCAGTCAGTGCCCAAGCACTGCACAGACCCATTGTCTCCACCCTAATACCTCAGTTTCTCTGGGAGGAGCCTGGGGGAAACTTTGAAAAACCTTGGAGAAATCCAGGTAGATATCCACTGCTCATTCCATGTCAATCCAGCAGGTTTCTTGCTTGTGGAAGGCGATCAGGTTTGTCAAGCACTGTTTGGCTTTTCCCAATCACATGCTTCATTTGACTTGATAGTCCCCTTGTTATACAGCATATCTCTTTATTCTAAAAAATTGATATGCACATGTCTTGCTGTATTCTGTTTGTGTAATTAATTCTAAACATGAATTCACTTTAATTTCTTCCTTTGTGCTGAGCACACCTGGGTGCTTATGTTCTGAGATTAGCATGAGCAGCAACAGCCCTTAATAGAACTGCATCAAACTGCTGCTGTTTACCCGTGTGACTAGGCTTTATCAATAGATTTATTTAAATAATAATTTATTTAAATAATAGATTTAAAAACATTTCTGAATTAAAAAAAATAATCGGAACTACTTCCATGATACATTTGCATGTAACATATGCCTGTACCAAGTAATTTTAAGTAATGTATTTTCAAGTCTCTCCAAAATGTAACTGGGGAGGCTTACATGTTTGCGTTTTCTTTCTTTGATTGTCATGCAGATATTCTGTCATGTGCATTTTCAGAGTTAAATAACAAATTGCTTCCTCCAGCCTTTTAATATGAAATTATTTAAATTTATCTCCTTCCTTGACAGGCTCAAGGTTTCTATAGAAGCTTGGGGCTCTGTTACAATGATTTTACTGTTGTGTTTCATGAACAGCGTATTTTGCCATTACTGTGTGTGTCCAATTCCCAGGGAATGAAGCCAGGTAGTTTAAGACCATGTAATGGGAGAAACAGCATCCTTGCCCTTCTATGTTAGCCGGAAAATAGAAAAATCTGAAGCAGAATATAAAATCATGCTAATTTCTGAAAACTGCTTATAACTTAGTGACTATTTTTGGTTTGTACCTATGAGAAGTTTGGAGCTATGTCCTTGGATGTTCTACTTAAATCATGCAAACTATATTCTGCTGAGTAAGTTTCAGTAAGACACATGTGGTTTCTTTTTAGGAGCAGACACTAAGGCAGAACCAGGATGTACTGGTGCTTCAGGTTATTTTAATGGTCTAGCTGAAAACATCAATCAAGGAGAATTAATGTATCCTGAAATCTGCATGTTAGAATTAAACTTGCTCTCAACTGGTAATGCAAGTTTAGATGTGCTTGCTCATGTATTCCAAAGCTGCCTGAATATCATCAACCAGAAGGAGAGAAATGCTGCTGTCCTTATAGAACAGGTAAAAATGTTATTAACAGAGGCAACAGTTTAGCAGTTATGTATCTTTAATTTCATTGCGCCTATTAGCGTGATCTTGAATACTCCCTTTTTATGTGAGATTGGGACACAGGATTTAATAAGATGTGAAACAATGTAAATGACTGATATTGTCAACTGCCTTGCATTTAAGTTACCAGGCGCTAAGTAATTTTTTGAAAGGTATTTGTCCCACAAAGCTTTTGAATTTTTCAGGGCTTTTTTTTATCAAGGCTGTTCAATCCTGAAACATAGATTTGATGAGTGTCAGGGCCTTAAGAAAAAAGGACAGATATCTGCTTGTATGTATGTAATATGTAAGCATTCTAAACTTTTTATTGAATATGTACTTTTAGAAACTGTGAGCCACGTACCTCAAAAATAGTCCATGCTTTTTTTTCTTCATAAGTTTGTATTAGAAATTAATTGTGCAAATGGTCATGCCCTCATGATCCTTTGGAGTTTCTGATAGTTACCTTTCTTAACAACTGAATTGAGTATCCCCCCTGCAAAAGATGATAATTGTAAATTCAAAATCTCTTCTGCAACTGGACAGTACAGAACACAAAAGATTGTTCATTGGCAAATATAAAAACAGTCTGTAATTTCAAATAATTTAAATTATCATTAAAATCAATAATAGGCAGAAATTGATTAAAAGAATTTATTTCTTAGATCTTTGAGCCGCTGTATATTCTTCAGACATATTTATTCTACCTATTCTTTTCAACAGGGAGCTGTTAAACACCTTTTGGGAGGATTTCTGAACATATTGACACAAACAGAATCTAGTTTTCATGGTAAGTTAAAGAGCCAAGTAACTTAAATATTGGTTTTTAAAATTTGGCGTATACACAGTCAAACAGTGCAAATGCCAAATTGACAAAGGAAATTCATTGGTGTGTGAATTTATGCAGCTGCTTTTTTAACTTGTAAGAAACTTGCCCAACTTTAGTGTAAAATAGGATTACTACACATAGGAGGTAGTAGAAATAAGTTAAAGAAATACTGGCAGATCTGAAAATGATAGCTGAAACCATAAATACTAGTGTGACAGTGTTAAACATTGCTTGGAAAAAAATAGCAGCTGATGAATTCTCATTCCATCACAACACAAGTCCATGTTTCCAATTTCTTTGTAACCCAGATCTTGATGATGCCTTGAGTTTTATTTCTAACTGGAAAGCAGATAGCTAATCCAAGAATGAGGAAGCAGATGAAGTGATTGCACTAAGGTAGCTTCACATCATGAGGGTGCTTCACAACAGGAGGTGATGTAAACCCATCCCAGGACTTGGATCTATGGTGGCTTTGCAGGGAGAGCCTTTACAAGGCAGACACTTGGTTCTCAGGCTTTGACTCCATTTTGCAAACCTGGGACAAAGTTTAGCATAGCCCTGATTGATTCAACAAAATTCTGAACGATAGTGTCAGGAAGTACTGTTGGATCTCTCTAAAATTCATCTTGTAATCATTATTGCTTCCTTAATTTGAAATGTTTTTGAAAAACCCTTTGTATTCCAAATTAATCCTTCCTCATAATAGTACAGAATATGAATTTTTAAAGCTTAAAAAAATCCATTTAAACAATGTTATTGTCTCCTTATTTTTAGCATGTCAGATGGTGCTGGTAGATCTGCTAGCTTCCTTGATGAGTTCACAGACCTGTTCAGAAGAGCTAACTCTTCTTCTGAGGATATTTTTGGAGAAGACACCTTGTACGGTATGTATGGAGCAGCACATAGCAAAATTCAGACATCTAATGAGAAAAATTAAGCAGAAAGAAAATCCTTTTGTGTCCAAGAAATTTTGGGAAATGAGGAGATGAGCAGCAATGTTTGAACTGATCAGAGTAAATAAAATTTGGGTGTAGGAAAAGTTCCTTCTCAAAACTGGAAAAGGAAAGAGGAGATGAGAAGCATTTTGAAGGGTATGTAGGTCTTGGGAACTCTCTTCAGCACAAGAAACCAAGAATCCTCTCAAGGAGACTGACATTGTGATTATGGATGACAGAACAATAATACTGTAACATTTGAAGCATTCCTTTTAAGTTATGAGGCATCTCACTATTTTGAGAATGCTTTAGCAGTAGGAATTACTTTCAAAAGTGTCTTAAGTTGATTGGTGTGATGCTGGAATCTACTGCTTGTGTGGTGTACACTGCTGAAATAATTCTCTTGGTTTCTGTGAGAAAAATATAAGTGGAAGGAAAAAAGTAATAACTGTGCAGTGTGCAAAAAATTAAAGTGCAGTGTGAAAAAATACCAAACCAAAGAGTCACAAATCAATTTTTCAATGGTGGCTTGTAATTATCAGACAAATAACAAGAAACTTTCTGGTTTAAAGGCTCAACTAGTTTTGTTGCTCATTTTGCAATAACAAAGTCATGGCCTGTATGTGCTTTCTTAACCAGCCTCAAAACACAGGGTAAAATATGCAGTCTTTTTATTCACATAACAGAAGTGAGATAAGATTGTGCAGTGACCACCTGTTGCGTTTTAGCTGATTACTAAGCATGGTAAATTGAAGTCTCATCTGCCCAGACTAAATCCCCAAACCTTTTTTGGACCACAGTCTATTGAAGTTGCTACCTGATGCTTTGCCAATGTGTGTAGGTTTGGATAGATGAGCTCACTTCTCTTGGAAAAACATGAATGCAGGTTTAAATGAGGAGTAAGCTTCTATTTAGCTGCATGATACTTGACTACACAGTGTAAACATTTGTGGCTGTTGTGGCTTTTTTTCTCATTTATTTGTTTTATTTCTTCTAGGAGATACTACTCAAGGGTGTGTTGAAGATTGTAGACACTAATATTTATATGAATCCATTACAATACCTTGCCTTTCCTTTGCTGAATGGCACAAATTTGAGTAGCAGTTCCTCACAAAAATGTGCTGGAAGTTCCAGCAATAAAAATGCTGGATTACCAAAAAGAGCAAAATTGTCACAGAGTAAGAAAGAGGCAGATGGTGAAAACTTGAGTCACCAGCTACTTTCTTCTTGGCATGTAGCCCCAATTCACTTGCCTTTAGTTGGGCAAAACTGTTGGCCACACATGTCCGATGGCTTCAGTGTCTCACTGTGGTTTCGTCTGGAGTATGCTCATGAAACAGAAAATTCAGCAGAAAAGGGGAAAAAAGTCAAGAGGAGAAGCAGACTCATAGCTGTAAGAGAGAACAGTTTTGACAGCACAGGTGAGGATATAGTGCTTTGTTTTGATTTAGGTGGCACTGAAGGATTCTGGTTACAAATGTTACTAATCTATGTACTGTATACAAAAGTTTGAAATTTTATACTTGATATTAAACAGCAGTGGTAGTATTTTCTGATTTTTTTTTTATTACTACTATACCACATACTTAGAGATACATTTCCAACCCAATTGAATTAGATTAATGCCTGCTTCCTTAGAAATGTAGTATTTTCATTGAATTTGTAACTTCAGTGACATTTATGCTGCTTCATGTTATGATGAAAATAATGAGTTCTGCAGCTGTGGTTATGGAAAGAACTACACAAGTTTATTTGATTTCATGTATTGATGATCAAGTTTCAGGCTGACTCAATATAAATCCTTTTAACTTTCCTTCTGTGTGCACCATGTAAAGGCCAATAGCTCTACAATAATTTGTTTATAGTGACTCAACTGTTCCCAAACTGTTCTAAGCAGAACTTTTTGGATTATAATTTGTAAAGGGGAAAATTCCTTATTTAAAATGTCTCCTATTCATAATGCATGGAATACCTTTATTCTTTTATCATTCTTTTTGTATTTAAATAGGAGGGAAAACCCAACCCTGAACCTTGGAACTCACTAGAGTTGCTTTTGTTAGGTCTGTGCATTTGCTTGGTAAAGTAAGAATACATGCTTAAAGGGTAGGATGATTTGTGAAGAAAAATCCGAAGACTTCTTGGTGCACACTGATAGTTCAACATAGGAATGTAAAATGATATGTCAAAATCATAGTTTTTGGGGGAGGATATTCAGCTCAGTGCATTTATATATTACAAACAAAAACATGTAAAGTGCTGAGTTAATTTTAAGTTCCTCTACTGTTGTTTGAGATCCAGCTTTGTAAAGAGAATTGAGCTTTTTAGTCAACCCACTTAAAACAAGCAAACCAAACCACCTCATCCAAACAAAAAACAATTCTATGCAGTACCCGAACTGTTTCTTTTCACACTTGATATATGCTGCAAAAGGCATTGTTGTTGTATTATATTGTAATTGCAACATGTTTATATTTCTAGAAGAAACAAAGTCTATAGGAATGGAATATGTAAGCCTGGGAGACAAACTTGTTGAAGACGGCTGTATTCATATAATTTCACTGGGTTCCAAAGCTCTGATGATACAAGTTTGGGCAGACTTGAACACTGGAGCATTCATATTTCGGTATGGTGTATTAGTCCAGCAGCAGTCCTGTGGACATACTGTATTGTTACCTCTAGTAGCAACTTGCAGAGAATGCTGATGGAGAGTAGAGAACTAATTTCTATAGTAGAGACATCTTGCACACTGATGGGGCGGCATCAAGTAAGTGTATTGGATACAGATCTACAGGTTTATCAGCTTCAAATGTTAAGCTCTGGTCTTGCGTGTTTCATGTAATCATTTATAAGTAACTGCCCACAAGGTAGCAATTCAAGTTCTAATTAAATGACGCAATAAATGTGAGAAGGTAGAAAAGATTTTTGCAGCTGTAGGTTTTCACACCTCAGCTGTGAAAATTGCTGCTATGTAATACTTACTGGGACAGTCTTGGTTTTAATCTTCTGAGCACATTTTAGCCCTAATTTAGTTCTCACAAATAATCCTTAAGTATCCTTGAAATGTGTCTAAAACTGCAACTTGAGAACTCTTCACTTCAGTGTTCAAAGCATCTGCATTTTTTTCAATGAATTGAATTCAACTTTTCTCTAAAATAGAGATACCTTTATCTTAAATGTAAGCAGATATATGCAGACAAGTTGAATAACTGAGGTGAAAGTGTTGTGATTATTTCCCTAGCTTATGTTGAGCACTCCTAAAATAGAATTGTGATCAAAAAAGTTACCTGTCATAGTTAAGGAACACAATGTCAAATTAACTGAGGCCAAAATGTGCACATTTGGGGCTTAACATGCAAGTATGAAAACGCACACCCTCATTTTTCCTTTTCTGTTGTTTTTGTAGTATGTGCATGGATCCAAATGACGAGATGAAAGCTGGTTTGCTGGCACAGGCTGAATCTCCAGGGAATGTTTTCCATGTGGGCAGGTGGCAGCATTTGGCATTAAAATACCTACAGAAGCCAGAAGGCAAGAAAAATTTCCATGGAAAGCTGTTGCTGTGGGTTTCTGGTCAGAGGTAAAGAACACATTAGTTGTACCTAGATACTTATCTTCTAAAGAAGATATTTTCGGGTAGAAAAAAATCAGCAATATTTTGGTGCAAACTGCAGTTAATATTGAGTAGTCTTCTAGGAGAATAGGCGAGGGAGTATGTTACACTGTTTGGAATTCCTTAGAATATTCAAGATATCCAGAATATTCATGCATTACTTTGAGAATTGACAGTTTATACCATGGACCAGTGCAGACATCAATGTTTTTCTGCATCACAGATAGATAAGAGGCAAGTACAAGATTTTCAGTAAGATGCAAAATAAGCTATGGCATGAAGTTAGCAGTAGGCATAAAATATCTGGTTGAATCCAAATTAAGGAGGTGTAGGTCAGGTACCGGCAATATTGTTGGAAGTAGGAATTAAGAGGAGTAGGAGAAAAGGCAGTCAGTTTGTTCCACTGAGAAGAATGAACAGGGAAGAAGTTAAAATGTATTTCAGACAAGAACTGATGCTGAGAAGTACTACTTCCACTGCGAAGTTAAGGTCCGTGCTCCTAAATGAGCTACCTGATACCAGGTTGAGTGGACCTGTGCCTGTATGAATTACTTGCTGGTTAGAGAAATAGGAATTTATTGAATATCCCCGTCTTTACCCTTTCTTCCTTCCAAGTCCAGTCTGTGAAGGCTGTGTTAAGTCTGTGCATGCTGGTATTCAATGAAGTCCAAATATGGAGATATAGGGGAAAGCAAAAAATACCACAATGTTCCCCCCATGTGTAGTTGTTGAGGCCTCACTATATATAGATTTAGTTGGTAGTTTGCTCTTAGTTAGGCTCTTTCAGGAAGCTGTGACTGACCTTTACAGTCCAATCAGTCTGTTTATGTAAAGGCACATAAAGTTAATTGGATGCTTTCTGAAAGCATCAGGCTTATTGCCTGTGGCTGTGCAGCACAGCATTTCTGAAAATGTTTTCTCATACAAGCAAATCCTCAACATGGTGTTTTCCAGCATTTGGGAACCACGGTTTTCATGATGTACATTAGCATTCTCAAAGGACTTTGACTTGTTAGGAATAGTAGAAATGATTGAAAAATTGTGTTATTTTAGAAGTTCGTATAGTGTTACATACCATTTCCTTTTTGAGGTCAGAGGGAAGGAAGGAATTTCAGAGCTAGGAAAACTTGATTTCATGGCCACCTTAGATGAGTCTCTATTCGTCTGTCCTGTGCAGTAATGGAATGCATATATCGTTATGTTACTGAGTTTTAAGGTGCCTGGAAGTTGAAGAGAGCCTCAGTAATTTAGTGTTGATTACAGCATGGCTTTGCACCTACTGAATATTAAAACGAATTTTAAACCTAAGCCGAATATCTTGGATAGCAATTTTGATTTGTTCTTTGTATTTAAACTTGTTTGTTTGTATGTATTTTTAGGCAATGTGAGATCAATTTAGATTTTGCACTACCAAGGAAAACAAGTTTATCATCTGACAGTAACAAAACATTTTGCATGATTGGCCATTGCACATCATCCCAAGAAGATCTGCTTCGATTGTCGGGTAGATGGGATCTTGGAAATCTGCTTCTATTTAATGGTACTTTTATATGCTTTTTTTCTTGAATGACTGCTCATTTCCTCTTTCCCCTCCAAGATCAAAGGCTTATTTTAATAACTTGTTTAACATGCCAAGTTTTTACAGTAAAAACAATACATCCTCTAGCAGCATAATATATCAGAGAGAATGTAGGCAAATGTTTAAGTATTGGATACTTACTAATGTGTTCTTCTGCCATATTTTCTTGCTTTCTGTCTAGTGCCATAATTGGCAATATTCTTAGATTTTTTTTAAATAATGCCTTAGGGTAGGGGGTGGAGATAGTGATATTTGCTCTATTTTTTTTTTTTTTCTTAAAGCACTCAGTCTCTTACCTGGAAATTTGATTTCACTTACCTGCTGCTAACCTGCTAGCTTCAAATAACATATTTTTATTGATTAAAAATATTAATAAAGTTAAAAAATATAAAAAGCTTAATATTGAAAAGTTAACAAACTCTGAACCACTGAATGCTCTGAGTTAAGCAGGTTTATTTCTGGAACTTGTGGTGTTACTTTAGAGATTTCTTAGGTGTATAATTCTCCTCCTTCCTTGGGAAGTCTTATCTAGTGCTTCTAGGTGTTTGCTTAATGCTGAAGGCTGAACCCTGCTGCTTTGTCACCTGGCATTTCAGATGCTGTGGCCCAGTCAGGACTACACAAGCGAGATCAGTTTGCCCAGGATGTGTGGTGCATGCAGGTCCTCTGTGCTTAGATGTTTATTTGTGGGCCATAAGCAAGAAACTTGTCATAAATGTAACCTAGAGAATCTACATGTTCTGGCTGCCATGTGCCTGCTGTCTGCATAACTGATGTATCCAGGGAGCCCTGAATTTGCTGCCATAGAGTTGTCATGTACCCACACACCAGACCTGGGTCATTCTGGATGCTTTTTTTGAGTTTGTGTTCTCAGGTCACAGATGACCAAAGATGTGCTGCCCAGAAAGGGGAGGAAGGTCCATTTGATCTTCTACTTCCTATGGGGTTTTTTCCCTTCTGTCAGTTGTAGTGAGCTGTTGTTGCATCCTGCTTAGTTGCTGCCTGAGTCTCCAAGACAATGCAGCATGTTGTTACTATCTGTAATCTTGCTATGCTTTGTAATCTTTGAGGAGGCTTGGATAGATGACTTCTCAATTTTAAAAAGTGAAATTTTTCAGAGATGTTGATCTTCAGTTCATGCAGGTCATTTTCCTGGCTTGGTTTCAGTTGCCTTTATCACTGAATTCATCTGGCCTGTGATGTGTCAGAGGTCACTGATCCACTGTAGCTAATAGCAAGCATTAGGCTGCACTGATTGTTTTGTCATCAGAGCCTACAAAATCCAGCTGGTGATATTTCTTGTAAAGTCTCTGATCCTACTATGTATATATGAATTTTGCTTTATTGTAAAGAGATAATTTCTGGATTATTTTCTGGATTTTAGGTGCAAATATTGGACCAGAGGAAGCATTTTACTTATACACGTGTGGCCCGGACTTCACATCTGTAATGCCTTGTAAATATGGCAAAGCACTGACGGACTGCTCAAAGTACATAAGTAAAGAGATTCTACAATGTGAACAAATTAAGGAGCTCTTCATGACAAAAAAGGAAGTGGATGTTGGGCTTTTAATTGTAAGTTTCTACTTAATCTTTTAGAACTGATGAAGAAAGTTGGAACATGTTTCCTGCTGTCTCCCAAAGTGCTTCATTTAATCAAAGCAGAGAGGGTCAAATAGTCTTCTCATTAAGATAATTTTCTTATCATTTCTTATTTTAATGGGAGCTGAACTCCACACAGGGTTACCATTTCATCTTGCTTTAGGTTGGGTTCTGAAAATTTCTATATGTTCCAGCATCATAGTGGATCAACATGTATCATAGTGGATAAACAGGTACCTTCAAAAGCTCTAGGATGGATATATAGCTCTTCCCTCCATTAGTGTAAAAGTAGCCAAGAACTGCTGAATTAACCTTTTGGGACTAAAACTGAGAAGAGAAATGATGATTTTTCTGGCTTTAAGGAGCAAAAGAGTTAATCCAAATTCCTTGAAGGTTTTGGAGGAACTAAGTTTGCATCACGTTTGGCTGAAAACTAATTTTTCAGCTGGCAGACACTGCTTTTCTCATCTTTCCTGACTGAAACAGCCCTGCCAGATGCAGATGTAAACATACTTATTGCTAGAAGAAGAATAAAATAAAACTTGCTTATCAGTGAAGCCTGCTATATTCTGGGAATTCATACACTAGTAATTCCTGCTGTATGAATTGTTCCCACTAGAGGGATTTCTGATTTCATTTTGTAGCTGTAGGCAAAGGCTCATTCTGTCTGGATGTGATCCTTGTAGACAATGGTACTAAATTTTGGTTTAGAATAGGTTAAGAAGAAATGAATGGGACAAGAGCTTAACAAATCAGTCATGCAATTTATAAGCTTATTTTGCCTTACAGAACACCAGATAGGCAGGGAGAAGAACCATGTGCTTAAGTGATAAATACATCTTTGCACTTTTGCATAGAGTGCAAGCTCCTTAAATTCAATTATTTCTCTAATTTAAATAACCTTCCAAATAAGATCATTTTACATTTCTGTGAAAATAAGTTGCTTTCCATGGGAGCTTTGGTTTTGGTTTAAGTCTCTTCATTAATGAAACTTGTGTTGAGTTTCTCATATGGCAAAGCTGATTAAAGAACAGATTTAAAACAAAAAGCTGGAGAAGATTTTAAAAAACATCAATATTTTGGACTTGCCATTTTAGAAAAGGAAATTCCTTACTCTATATGCTCATTTTATTTTAAATTTGTCAGTAACTTTGTTTTTTATGCAGAACAGTTATATAATTTGTCAGGTGAAGGGGGGTGGATCCTTGGTGAAATTTCTTAGCATTTTCTTAATTTTCTGTGCTTTAGTTATTGCATGAGTTTACAAAGATTTGGGAATCCCGTTGCATTTTATTGTACTTGCATCCACTCACTGCATGTTAATGGTAAAGTAGAAATGAACTGCCAAGGTTTTTACTTTGTTAGGCTGTTAGGTAACTTTTGTGTTTGGCTTTTTGCATGCTTGGTGTGTGTGGGGGTGGGGTTTGTATTAAATTTCTAGAAAAAAATTAAACTCCTTTTTTTGTTTCCAGGAGAGTCTTGCTGTTGTTTATACCACAAGCTGTCCTGGTCAGTACACCATATATGAGCCTGTCATTAGACTGAAAGGTCAAGTGAAAACTGTACCTTCTCAGAGACCTTTCAGTTTGAAAGAAGTTCAGAGCAATGTGTTGGACTCCCATCACCTAAAAGCACTTCAGCCAGTCGAATATAAAACTCTTCAGGGTATACTTCATGAAATTGGAGGCACTGGTGCATTTGTTTTCCTCTTTGCCAGGGTAAGGGGGCTGTAGGGAGAATGGTGTATGCATGTGTTCTCCCATATGAAATTTTCCTTGTATCTTGGGTAGAAAGTCACATTATTCTAGCTGCCTTGCTCTTGTCTGCATGATGCTTTTCTGTTAAAGAAAACTTGTGGAAAATAGCTGTGGCGTAAGACTGCATCATGCAGGTTGTCTTAAATTGTAAATGTAATTATAGTTGTTGCATTATGGTTTTTATAATATTGCCAGTATGTAGGATGGGCTGTTACATTCTCATTTAGAAATGGGGCTTTTAAATATCAAAAGAGATTATTTTTGGGGATGTTTTAGAACCGATTATATTTTTTGTCTCTGATTTTGAGGCACCTACATTCATTGTGTATCTTTAACCACAGAATATTCACAATGCAACTATGAATAAATATGAAACTACATGGTGTGCAAAACTTTATTTTTATTTAGTGAATAGTGAGAGCCTTTTGGTGATAACTGTCCAGCTGTGTTTAAAGGCTTATCCTAAGAAAAATTGCTATTTGAAAAATAGTAAGGCCTTAACTTAGTTACTGCTGAACTGTGACCTGTACATGGAGAGGCTAATACTTGTGCTAACAGTCCCTGAAGTACTACAGTTGAATCAAAATTTTACCCTAGGTCTAAGACTTGTCTGATTTATATGCCTCTGGTATTGCTCTGAAAGATATGGTGAGAGTAGTAACAAATTCACATTAGATTATGGTTATAAAGACACTGCCTGTTGTAATTTCACCACTGATAGTGAAATCTGAGGTGATAATCCTAATCCATGTTATTTTATTATGTAACTTGATGCCAAGTATCTGCTATAGGTCCTGCTGAAGACTGTTTGCATCAGTAAGGCCAGCAAACAGATCAGCTGTGAGACAATACAGGTCTTATAATACAGGTGTATAAATGTGTAAGTGCAGCAGAATTAACAGGTACATGTCAAGAAAACCCATAGGATCTGAAATCCCATTAATGTGAGGTTTCATTCTTGTATATTTTTGGTGAAAATACTAGTTGCTCTTGGGATTAAAGAATTATAGAAAGCAAAGCAAAGAGGGGAAAAGTATTCGTAGTCTTCATCTATAAAATTGCTGGTCTCTTTATGGATAAAATAAAACTTTTGTCACTTACAGTCACTTAGTCTAGAACTTCAGGAACCTTTTTTTGTAGCTTAAATACTTCAGAAAAATATTTTTTCAGGGCAAACAGTTTATTCTTATTAGTGGCTCATGTATTTCACAACCTTGTGACTTTGTAGTATGGCAAGTACCTTCTACTTAAAATTTACTTAGATTTCTTTCTTAGAAAGGGATTCTTGTAATGGGACTTGTATTTCCTTAGCAGCTCATAATTTAGCACAGTAGAAATTATCACTTCAAGTATAATATCTAAATGTACACACAGACAAAATGAAGGTTATCTACATAATCTCTCATAATCTCTTTAGAAGAGATTTAATCCATAAGTAGTTATTTAGGAGTGCAACCAAGCTTTTTTCTACATGTTTCTCACTTAAACTGTCTTGTTAAATTTGCCTTTTCCTCAGGTAGTAGAGATTAGCAGCTGTGAAGACACTCAAGCTTTAGCTCTACAACTTATACTATCTTTAACAAAATACAATCAACAGAGAATACAGGAGATGGACAACTGTAATGGTTATTCTATGATTCGCCGGGTGCTAATCAAACCAAAATGCATTGTTGGATTTTGCATGCTGAAGGTAAAGTCCTCTTTTAAACCTGATATTTTGTTCACTATCTAAAATCTAAATCTAGAAACTTCTCTGAGATTTTAATTGTACATTTGAAACTGTTTTTACAAAGACAGTACAGTGATTTGAAGCATGATTGGTGTTGAGCAGGTAGATATGTCTTCCCTGTCAAGAGTATGCTGTCTCTTTAAAGATTTTAATTTTTTTATAAATTGGATAGAACAACTGTATTGTTTTCTTTTGGTACTCAAAAAAAAAAAAAAATTCCTCCCTCTTTAAGACTCTCCTTGAAGGATGCTGCAGTGATGAGATTCTCTGTATAAATGAAAATGGGCAATTCCAGCTTGACCCTGATTCTACTGCAGTTATTCAGGATGTCCAGTTGCTAGAAAAGCTGCTTCTTGACTGGAAGATATGGTCTAAAGCAAAGGTAAATATTTTAATTTTGGAAATTCTTCAGGTCTTAAAGTCAATATCTAAAAAAAAAAAAAAAAGAAAGTATTACCAAGTCTGGAATTCATTTCTCCAGTTACGTGTTAGTAACTGTAGGAGTAGTAGTTTATTACTACAATTTTCTAAAATTAATGTTCCTTGTTTTTCTTTGAATAGCTGTTTGTAATATCAATCTCATCTGATCAGTGATGGAGGTAGCCTTAGTGTATTAAATTCTGTAAATGTATGCATATGACTTCTTAATTGAATTGATTTTTTTTTTTTGTGGAGAAACTAAGGAGGACCTGTTTTCTTTTGGAGTTGAACTGTTGAAAATAACTATTCAGGGTTAATATAGCTAAGAATGTACAAAGCTAATTTTAGACAAGTAATTTTTTTTGTAGCCTAATCATTCAAATATGTGTAATTTTGTATGAGCATGACTTTTCTGATTAGTTTCTAACCTGTTCTGACCTGACCACTTGCATTCATGTGGTTATCATCTTAAGTGTAAAACTAACTTGACTTTGTTGTGTTTGTTTTTTTTTTCTCAGTACGTAGACTCACAAATATATTTTTGAAGCTACATTCCTGTTTTTTGTTTTTCAGCAAGGTGTTTGGGAAACCCTGTTAGCAGCTCTTGAAATCCTTATCAGAGCTAACCATCACCAACAGATGTTTAACATTAAACAGCTATTGAAAGCTCAAGTGGTCCATCACTTCCTGTTAACTTGTCAGGTTCTGCAGGTACTTCCACTCTGAAATCCTACGTTGTGCTTGGCAAATACTCGTTTTTACTTGGGGAGGATGGGGTAGTAGGGACTAAATTCTGTAGCAAAAGTTGAGTAGACTGTCCTCTGTGCTTCTAGACTACTTCCATCTTCAGCAGGCATTGTTGCTGTAAACTGGTACAGTTCCCTACTGGTGCTCCATTAACTGCTGGACAGAAGGAACAAAAGCTTGTAACCATCTGGTGTGATTTGGAAAGGCTCTAGGTTATTTGCAGAGCCATACAGCAGCAGGAGCTGAAATGAACTGTCTCTTTTATATAGAAAGACCTGAGATGTCTCTTGCTGGTTCTTGTCTTCATTACTGAAAACCAGATACTCTGCAGGTAGTGAAGCTGTGTGTGCTGTATCTCATCAGAGCTAATGGGGCAGCCTGCCTGTAGTGCTCAGTCTGAGCACTCATCCCAAAATTTTGGTACAGTAGTAGCTTCCTCCCTGGCATGGAAATAGCTATGCCAGAAAGGACTTTAGAGAAATGCTTCTGTCCTTTGATAGACATTTCTTAAGAACATAATTTTGAAATGGTTTCCTGCTTATAGTACATGTATCTGTTCGTGAAAATATGTAATCGCTTTTTCCTGTACTCTTATTTTCTATCTTATGTTGCTTTTTATTCTGAGTTTCTCACTTCAGCATATGAAATGTATTTATTTTTTTCCTCTTTCAATGATTTTTTACAAAAATATTTTCCTCATTTTAGTATCTGTATATTTTTAGTTTCTTCATTTTTATGCGGTGTTCCCTACTTTTGGAACTTTTTAGAGATATAGTTACTTCCAAAATTGTAAACTAGTGCAAATGCCTAGATACAGAGTGTTTTGTAATATTTCTGTCATTCTGCATATTGGGAAAAAAATTAATTTATTGATTAAAAAAACTACTCAAATTGGTCAATGATTTGGCAATTTTGTGGGGGCTGATGAAACCAAGGTGAAACTATATAAGCCATTCTCTTTAGAAAAACTTACTTAAATTAACTTCATTTAGTCTTTTCCCACAGCAGTCTCAGTTAAGGTGCTTGGGTATCAAAAAAGGAGGTAAATTCAGAGAAGTTGTAAAGAAGCAAGATAATCACCATATTTGCCTTACAGCGAGGTTCCCCACAAATTTCTTGAAGTTTTGTTCTAAAATACATGTTCTTTTAATACATTTTTTGATGTAGCTGTTGTCAAACTATATAGAATGCTTGATTAAGCTGACATTATAAATATAATTATCAATTAATCTCAAAAGTGTGTTTATAAAAATGGCTATATATATATAAAAATGAAGTAGAAATGCAGAAGACTGTGGTACTGTTCAGGAATTTATTAATATGTTTGAATTACTGGTATTGGCAACTATTAATTTCTCTACAAATAATGTAATCCAATGACAATAAGCTATACTTTCAGTGGTGATTCATGTCCTAAAGTTCCAGCATTGCATGGCAGAGCAATATAGTATGGAGAAGGGGCCCATTTTTCTAAAAATCAACTTGCATAACATGTGCAATGTTTGGTGCATGATGGACTTAGATAATGTTGAGGACATACAGTACCTCCTCTCAAAATTAAAGAATACAGCTTTATTAGCTGAGCTTTTTTTTTCTTGTCTGTTCTTCTGCAGCATGACAATTTAAAAAAAAAAAAAAAGACAGTTTCTCAAATAAAAATTACAAGTACCTTACAGTTGTGCTACTCTTTCTTTCTAGGAACATAAAGAGGGACACCTTGCATCCCTGCCTCGGGAGGTTTGCAGGTCATTTGTGAAAATAATTGAAGAAGTGCTTGGTTCTCCCCCAGACCTGGAATTGCTGACACTGGTTTTCAATTTCCTCTTAGCAGTTCACCCTCCCACCAATACATATGTTTGTCACAACCCTACCAACTTCTACTTTTCCCTGCACATAGGTAAATATACAACATTTAAATAAACAATAAGATAAAAATCTGGTAATAAAATAATACTTTCAGAAAACCTTTTCTGTATTTTAATGACAATATATTAAAAATTATTGAATGGTTGGGACTTAATACTGTAAATTACTTTTACTTTTCTGAAACAGGTTACAGTTAGATTTTGTGTACTTGGAGAGCTTTCTTCATAGATAATTTCTCTCATGGTTATGCCTTGAATTTTCTAAAAGTTTGATGCTGCTAAATGGTATGCTTAATTTAGCTGCCTGTGTGGACATTTGTCTGTGGGCAAATTTAGGGAAAAAAAAAATCTAGCTTACCTGTAAATGGAGCTTCTTCAGAAATGTGTATTTGGTCCTTTCTCCACTTCTACTTTCTTGTTTCCTGTTACTGAATTCCTAGAAAAATAAAGAGCCTGAGGAGCATTTTTAGCAATGGATGATTTGCAAGACGTCATTGTTCATTATTCATCAGTTCATTGCATAGAAGCTCCTGGCAGTGCTTGTGGGCTTTGAGGGGTACAGACCTAGAACAACAGCTGCTTTAATATATCTGTACTGGATGATCATGTTGGCAAAATGACTGATGTGAGCTTTAAAATATATTTCTTGCTGCTCTTAAAAATGTGAAACAATGTATAGTTCATGCTTTAATATTAGCATTGTGCAACCTAAGCTGTAACTTATGTAAACATGGGAAGGCATCATCCAAGTTTGAAATATTTTCTCCTTTGGCAAATGCCCATGTACCTCAAGTTTCAGTGATCAGTTTCAAAGGCAGCACAGTTTTGTTTATCTTTCTGTCCTCTAATACTAACTGCTGTAAAATTCTGAGTAAGGAGAGAATGCATGTTTTCATACTTGAAGCCTTTTTAGGCTGTTTGAGAACACCCACCTGTTTTTGACATGACAAAAAGTCAGTTGTCACTGCTTGTATGCCTGCAAGGACCACCTTTAAATGTAACCACTTTAGTACATCATAATATTTTTATTTTTCTAAAGTAAATTTTGAAGTCATATCACTAAAAGTGCTTTTTCTCAGTTGTTTGGACTTGAGCACTTCTCATTAGCCTATAGGGGTCAGCTCAAAATATAACCACCTGACTACTCTGAGTCTAATTTACCAGCCATACAGACGAAAAGATTTTATGTAACTTTCACCCTTTTCTTTCTAGATGGCAAAATTTTCCAGGAGAAAGTTGAATCACTTAGGTACCTTAGAAATTCCAGCAGTGGTGGGAAGTCACTAGACAATTCTGCATTTGTGATTACATCTCCAACTGGATTTACAGCTTTACCACTGGAAGGTAAAACAATACTGGAAAAACAAGGATGTTAAGACACAATCTTTTGGCAAATGACTGGACTGCCTTAAAGTGTTACTTTCCCACTTATTTCTTAATATATTTCTTATTAAGTTCCCCATCCCTTGGAGCTTGATGCCGGAACAGCAGAGTAAGAAGGATGGAACAGAACATGCTACCTAAACTGCTCTTCATTCTTAAGTTGAAGCAAATTGCCACATTGATGGCTCAGGCAGTGAAGTGGACCAGATAAGCAGAATCATTTCATTTGTTAAACAGACCTGCCAGAGATGTATGAGAGTGCCCTGACCAGGCAGCAGTTGAAGCAGTGAGCCATAAGCAGCTATCTTATCTGGGCAGAAAGCATTAAGCTGATACTTTTCTTTATTTGTGCATAATCCCTAACAATAGTCCCCATATGTCAGATCATGTGTGACTGGCTATATTCTGGGTATCACAATGTAATACCTTTTACAACTGGTATCTTGTTGTTACTTTCTTTAGGAAAAGGAACTTGAGTTTTCAAGTACTACTTCAGTTGAAACAATGTTTATTCAAGTTTTTTTAGTCTTTTTACTGAAGAAGTGGTATGAAGAACATATCGCAGTACCAAATTGTGAATGGAATCAGTCCTTTTCCCATATGGAAAATGTATGAAATCTCATTCTTCTAAATGAGTGCTTTTAGTATTTTTTTTATATCAGTATTACCAAATTACTGTTCATGAATAGAGATTATTCACGTGTACCAGAAGAATGAGGACTACTCAATTTCTTTTTGTGAAAGTGGATGTTTGAGTGTTTGTGATTCTTAATTTGAATTTCCAAATTTATATAAATAAATGTATAATTTATATAATCTTATATTTAATCAGGAACTATAATAGTGATAGGACAAGGAGTAATAGGTACAAATTAAGAGGGGAAATTTAGGCTAGATAGTAGGAAGAATTTTTTTACTGTGAGGGTGGCAAGACACCAGAACAAGTTGCTTAGGGAGGTTGTGGATGTGAACCCTGGCAGTGCCCTAGGCCAGGCTGGATGAAGCTCTGAGCTACCTGGTCTAGTGTCAGGTGTCCTGCCCATGGCAGGAGGTGCTGGGACTAGAAGATTTTAAAGGTCCATTCCAACCCTTTAACACTGTATGATTCTATGAAATGTCTGAACTTGTTTGTATGTTAAGTAGCCTGCTGCGTGCATGTAGGTTTGCAGTTTGTTGTACTGCCTGCTAATGTGTGTAAAAGCTTGACTGTAAGACTGTTTCAGCTGTAGATCTCTCCTGTTGTGTGAGGGCCAGCTTGGTCTGGCTGTGTTGGCACGTGTATGATACTCATATATTTCTCATAAAAATATATATTCCTAATGTATCATCATTGCATTAGTACTAACTGATGCGTAGTTTTCAAAATATTTGTGAATGAAAAAAATTCTTCTTTTCCTAGACTAACAGGGAACTGCTTCTACCTGTCTTGTATACAGACATCTTTCTCTCTTAAAGCTATATTTTGTTCAAGACTTGTAGTATGCTCTGAAAGTTTGACTGTTTCAGGTCAAAATTTGCAATTAAAAGCAAGCACTGTTAATTAAAACACCTAATTATTTGTTCTAAATTTGAAGTATGTGTAAAACCTCAGTGCAAAAGAGTTGCTGAGTAGCAATTTGATGTACACTGAAATGCTGCAGATTGGACCTCTTACACAAAGCTCCAAATAGAGCAAGCTGCTTTATTTGACCCTGCTTTGAGCAAGGATTCTGGTGTAGACACCTCCAGATGTGCTCTCCACCCTCCTTGATTCTATAGGAGTTCATGCTGAGAGTCAGGTGAAAGGATCCTAACTTAAATCTAGAAACTCCAGTATATTGGCAAAAATTACTTTGCGTTTTGTTTCTTTCACATTTGTGACTTGCTAAATATGTGGCCGCATAATAGTTTACTGTCTCTACTTTGATTAACCAGATCTGGGCTATGTTAGGCACTGAATCATTTTTGCACATAAAATTAACTTGGGTCACTACAATTTTAAATAGATGAAGCGTGCAACATTAAGAGAAAAGCTGGGTTTTAGCGTGGAATAAATGCTGAAGATATCCTTATTTCCCTAGGTAGCACTTCCAAAGCTAGTGTACAGCAGAAGATATGCTCTCAGGAACCTAGAAGGCTTTCTAAAAGCTTACCAGCATCACCTACTTCCTCACCCCAAGTTCATCGAAAAAGACTGACTGAAAGAATGGGAAGCAGTGTTGATGACCTGCAGATCCTTGGTGAGCGTGACTACGTGGATCTTCAGGGTCGAATTGGTTTTGTAGAAAGCTCTGAAACTATAAAGAGAGTACAGGAAGAACTCTTCCTTAGCAGCTGTGAGTCTGCAAAAACAGTTTGTGACTCAGAGCTAACATCTGCCGAAACATTTGAGGATATTGCAAAAGAAGTAGAGTTATCTGAAAATGCATTAGAGAGTAAAGAAGCCAATGCAGACCTGAAATGTAATGAAGCTGGTGGTGGTGGTGGTGCAGCTGAGGCATCGCTCCGTCGTCCAGACAATCTGAAAGGACTGCCTTCATTTCAGAAGGGACAGGGTAATTTTGCAGGGCTGGGCTTGGCATTCTCTGTTCTTGGAGCATCATCAGCCATTGCTCGCTGGCCAAGCTTTGCTGACAAGAACGTTCTTCCTGAAGACTGGGACAGTCTTGCTTTTTCTTCAGCTAATGAGAATACCCCAAAACCATCTGAAAGCCCTGATGACAGGTAAACACGTAAAATAATAAATTAACATGAGCTTTAATTTCACAGTTCTTGCTCTTGATTACTATTCCACAAAATTCCAACTCTGAAAACTAAGGGAATGTTTTCAATGGCTGTCATATAGAAATTTATTAAGCTTTTAGTGTATAGAATGTTCTGTTGTTTCAGTTTTTGCTGTATTTGAATAACAAATTTTAAAAATAGGGATTTTTGCTCTGTGCAGTAAAAGTGGGAACTGCTCACAAAAAATGTTACTCTGATCAGATTATCCTTTTTACTCTCTGCCATCATAAAAATAAGTGTTAATGTAGCTTGGTAGTCAAGAGTATTGGAGAAATTATGTTTTCCAAGTTTCTAACCTGAACCTTCTTCCTGTCCCTCAAGAACTGCCATTTCACATTTTTTAATCTTTCCTGCTGTGGTAAAACATATTCCTGTTTTCAGATGTGCAGAAGACTACCTTGTGCTTATCTGTTGTGGATTATATGATCTCTTGCGTGGAGTTCTCCTAATCCTACCAGATATCATGCTAGAAGATGTGATGGACAAACTTATCCAACCTGATTATCTTATAGTTCTGGTGAACCACCCATCTCCTCTCATACAACAAGGAGTCATAAAAGTAGGCCTATATCCAATGTTTTCTCCTAAAAAGTTGTGAACCAGCATAATTAACATTTTGAAAACATGATTAAAATTTTAAAATTTTTGTTTTGCTTTCTTAAGTTTTCTACATTTGTTTCTGAGTTTTGAGACAATTTTTCACTCCATGGATTTTAAAAAAAAAACAAAACAGAGCAAATCACGAAGCAACATTAACACAGACTCTTGAATAGATAAATATAGTTCCTAATGTAAGCCAAAGAGCTTATGACAGCATTGCCGTTGTAAATGGAAGGAACAGTGCAGAAAGTCAGTAATGCAAGACATGATGCAGTGTGTAAAAAAAAAGTGCTTGCACCTTAGTTTGACTTTTAACAGAGTTGACTTTGACTTACGCTGAGGAGTCATCTACACATTTGTGAACTGAAGATGGACTTGAGGCTTCAAAATGTTTTCAGAGGTTTTTTGTAGCATTAAGGACAGTGTTTCTGTATGATGGCATTATGTAGATAAAAAACTTAGAGTAGATTTCTATTTTAATTTGAAAAAGATTAAGATTGTATGGCTTTATTGAGAACAAATGTCATGCTTGCATTTGCATGCATATCAAAGTGTAAGACGTGTAAGATTGAACAAGTATAAAAGGTTTGAGTATTTATGTATGCATTTGCTAACTGTTGTGTGTGATTTCATCTGCCCTAAACTTGATGAAAAATATAAGATCAAAAATATATTATCAGATGTTGATTGTAATAAGGACAGTGTAGATTTCAGCTGCAATAGTATAATTGATGTTTGCAATTTAAAAAATTGCATCGATGTTTGAATTTAAAAAAAAATTATTTCAATCACAGACAACAATTTAACTTTCAGGGCAGTTATATTAAATGTTTAACTCTTACACCATAATTATGCATTTATTTTTAGTTGTTGGATGCATATTTCAACAGAGCAAGGAGGGAGCAGAAGGAGAAATTCTTAAAGAATCGTGGCTTTTCTTTGCTAGCCAACCAGCTGTATCTGCATCAGGGGACTCAGGAAGTTGTAGAATGCTTTTTGGAAATGCTTTTTGGCCGCTCTGTTGGCTTGGATGAAGAGTAAGTAATGCTGTGCTTTTATGTCCTGTAACAATATGTGAGTTACAAGCAGTGCACTTTGCTGGTCAACAACTATAAAAAGGGTTCCTTCAAAACTGTTCTGGTATGTTTTGCTTATTTAACACTGAAATGTATTAAAATCCTTAGAGCCATTGTTTGGATCTTAAACTATTTGTAAGCAACTTCATCTGATGGCTGTCAGCTGGTATCTTGTAAACTCTCTGAGGCACTCCAAGTCTGAGGCCTTGAACTCAAACGTCGTATAATCAGTTTAACTCTCTCTGTTGTCTCTGAAACTGATCTGTATCCTTAAAATTTTAAGTAGCAGTCACTAGACTTCTCTTCTTGGATTTTGGTAGATAACTAAGGAAAAATCTTGATGCCACAGTTGCTTCCTTGTCTTGGCTCCGAATTTAAATGGCTGTCCCTTTCAGGGAAAATCCCAGGCATACACCATTTTTATGAACTGAAGAGTCACCTCATATTGACAAAAAAGATTACGTTAAGCAGACAGCTATATAAGTAAATTATATTTTTTAGCATTAGTCTGACTACATAATGCTTGTATAGACGTCACATGTTTAAATATAATCATTGGAAAAATCTTGCAAAAAGTTCCTTCTCAATTGCTACCTCTGCAGTAGCCAATTTGTAATTTGTAGCCAAATTCTGCCTCTTGACCTGATCTTCACCATTCAAAAACTATTCTTGTTTAACTGCAATATTTAGTTATGGCTGCTTAATTTGCCCCAAAGCAAATTACTTCTGTTACTTCTTCAGGATTTATTATGGGGCTGGAAAGATAATTCTAATGCCTCAAGTTTTTAGTATTGTGTATAATAGTCATATGATGGGCTCATAACCTTATAATAGTAATGCAGTTTCTTAGTGCCCAAATAAAACAAGGTCTGAAGCACTGCACTGAATTCTGCAATCACTACAAGCCAGATGCCAAGCTTAATTAAAATCTAGCAGTAGTGGATATGGAGTATCAAACCTGCTTCCAGTCAGTGTATTGTTATAGTGGTGACAAACTGTATCTGTTCTCTTGATAAGTTAATATCTTGATAAGATAATAATATAATTAAAATATAATATAATAATATAATAAGTTAATATCTTGATAATAGTGACTATTGGAAAGGTGATGCAACAGTTTTCTGCACTGATTAAAAACCCCCCTCTATTTTCATGAAGTCGGTATTGTAGACAGTTGGTAATTAGCTGAAGTGTCAGATTTACTTGTTAGGCACTTCATTCCTTTGTGGCTCTATGAAAAGTTATTTTTCTCTTATTGGATTTTTTTAGTAGACAGGTATTGTTACTAAAATGAAATGTAGGAAATTACCATGGACATCTTTGCCAAAATATAAGCATGATATATAACTGGTACTCCAGTTGCATGTACTGTTTTTGTTAGCAGATTGTTCTTTAGGATGCCATTTACTCATATTTCTGTTAACAGATTTGATCTGGAAGATGTCAAGAATGTTGGACTTTTTCGAAAATGGTGTGTCATTCCTATTCTGGGTCTAATAGAGAATTCTCTCTATGATAATGTTCTGCTCCACAACTGCTTCTGTCTCCTCCTGCAAATCATAAGTTCCTGCTCAAAAGTTGCAGACCTACTGCTTGATAATGGTTTGCTCTATGTGTTGTGTAATACGCTGGCTGCTCTCAATGGTCTGGAAACAAAGTGAGTATTGTTTCTGTTGCTATCAAATATTCTAGGCACAGCCTTAAGGCTAGTAAGAAATTACTGTATTGTATTTGACTTTTTAAAATTATCAGAGGCCATGTAGAAAATAGTGGGTTTGAGGTTTTCAGCTTTATATCTGTAAGTTAATGTTCAGTCAGTTCAAATAATGGAATATAAAATGTTCTTTCCATACCTTAAACAGTCAAGTGAAATGACATTTTAAAATGAGAGTTTGTCACACTGTCTGCACTTTCAATGCTTTTCTTAATAAAACTGAACAGTAAGATAAAGGCACAGGAAATGGTAGCATTCTATCTATGGCCAATATCGAAACTGAAGAAAATTCTCTTGTGTACTGCCTATGATTTAATATTTGAGATTCTGAGTAACTTCAATGATTTTATTAGCTATAAAGATTCTGTAACAAAGGTTATATAGGGAACAAAGGAAAAGACAGGGTTTTGTTATTTTATTTAATTAGTTGGTATCCTGAAGAAATGGAAAGGTTTCCTTTTTACCTCAGTATAGTTTTTGTTCAGCATGATTATAAAATGAGATTATCCTGATATTTTCTTGAGAAATATGAGATTTCAGAGTTGTTCTTTGACTTAAAAAATCTGATAGTAATACATCATTGCTTTTCCAATAAAACTGTGCTGCACTGAACATTAGAATGCCTCAAAAATTTGCAGGCATCCAATCTGCCAAATTAACACTAAAGCAATGTCTTGAATTATAATTTTCTGGTCTTCAGCAGTGACATTTATATATGAAGTACAACATAATATTAGGTAGAGTTGGCAGAAGTCACAAGGGGAATAATAATGGGTCTTGTTAAGAGTTATGATCTACTAGAATTGTCATGTTTCTGGTAACTACAACTTTGTTTGCAGCATTCCCTTGAATGACTACAAGTTACTTGCATGCGATATACAACAGCTGCTAGTAGCAGTTGCAATTCATGCCTGCAGCTCCTCAGGTTCTCAATATTTTCGTGTTATTGAAGACCTCATTGTGCTGCTGGGTCATCTCCAAAATAGTAAAAATGCAAGGATGCAAAGTAAGTTGTCTGCTAATTTTTGGGGTCATGGGACTGGAGAAGTAAATTCCTTCCCCACTGTTTCTTTATTTAATATTCCTGCTGAGGGAGAAGGGGGAGTTTTCTGGTGGTGAATCTCTCTTCTTAAGTGGTTCTCAAATTAGTGTTTTCCCTTAGGAGTCTGCCTTGTGGTCAAGAATTGTGTGCTGCTAATCTGAAAGAACAGTGACTGTAAAAGTTCTTTAAGAATATTTAAATGAAAACATTCTGTACAGTTTAATTTAGCTTGTTTTAGAGTAATCAAATTCAATGGCTTTTCTGTGAGAACTCATTTCTGTAGTGTCTGTGTCTGTGGAATAGTGAGGTGACTTTGTGTGACTCCTGTGGAAGCTAGAGTTTTATAGTTCTTGACACATTTTGTGTTTTGACTTGCTACAAACATCTGGTAAAAAATCCTGGAGATGTGTAAAACATGTCATGTAGACTTTGTATGCCTCTCTCTCTAGATATTGCAGTTGTTCTGCAGTTAAGAGTTCTTCAAGCAGCCATTGAATTAATAAAAACCACAGCAAGCCAAGATGCTCAGGAGCAGGCCAGTTCAGCCCCAGCACCCTCAGCACCACATCGCACAATGTTTCAAAAGCGCAAAGGCATCGCGGGTGAGTAGCAGAAGTGTAGAGTTCTTGTACTTTCTCCTGTATATATTACTTGATGATTGCATGATATTGCCTTCTCTGGGGAGTCTCTTAAATTCACAAGTTGCTTAGTAAAGATGTTTTTAAACTAACTCATAATGCTTGTAATAGCCAACCTCACAGTAAGGTAATGCCAAAATCAATTTAGTGCTTGTAACTAACACAGGTATGATGTGGGGATTGCTGTGTTGCACGACTTCTCTTTAGAGACAGTCCTGAAATTGTCTAAACCTGCCACTCCAAATTTGTACTTGGAAGTGCCACTGTGGTTGTGTTTTTAAAACCTGTGTTGACTTCTAGCTTTAGCAGTAATAGTTTCCCTGTATTTGATAGCTAGTCAGTCCTTCTGTAAAGGTTTTGGATTTGTCTGGATGTAAGTTAATTTTGTATGTCTCTTACAAATAAAGCTGCATTAAACACTTCACAGAAGATAGTTTAAAAACCTGGCAAGCACTTATTATTCCCTGTTTACTATGGGAATGTTTCTCTTGAGATGGTCAGCTTTTGAGACCCCTCTCCATCAACCTAGCAACCTAGTGAAATGTTTTTATATATATATATATATGTTCAGTACAATGAAAACGTTTTTATATTAGTGAACCTGTTGAGGCATTAAAGGTAAATAGAAACAGTTATTTCCAAAAGAAGGAAGCACAATCAAGACCTCCCAGTTAATTTCAAGAAAATTCTGAGGAATATTCTTTTAAGTTAGATACTGTGCTTCTGTTAGTGGCAATAGATATGGTACAAAATGTGTCTGCTGATATATCTGGCTCATCATTTGTGCTGATGAACCTACTCTGAAATATTTTGTTGTATTACTGATTTTCAGTCCTTTATCCTATTTATACAGTAAAAAGAAGAATAAAAGTAAGTGGGTTTGGATGTTTAGCACAAGGATATGGAAGTCATACAATAAATCTAATCTTGAGACTAAGTCATTTCAGATCACTTATTATTTGAAATTTATATATTTATTTTCAAAAAGCTTTAAAAATAAGACAAACACCCAATGACACATATGTTCCCTTTGATGCTGATATATTTCAAATGTTCGTTTCTTTAAATGATGTGAACTCTTTGGATGAAAGTAATTGCTGAGTGATTGAGTTCTTGTGCATTTTAGTGGAATTCTATTCATACTTCTCTCCTTAAAGCTTCCAGGAAGTTTTCCCTTGCTCAGTCTGATGCTCTGCTGGTGAAAATGCGCTCACTAGCAAGTGAGGAATTCAACATGATGATGCAGCGGAGAATGAGCCAAGAAAATCCTATCCAAGCCACTGAGTCTGAGTTTGCACAAAGGTTACAGAGGCTGACAGTTTTGGCTGTTAACAGGCTCATTTATTTAGGTAGGATTTCTTTTTGGTTTATTTCTGTTTTGATGAGAAATGAATTATTGCTTTTGGAATGCAGAAGTGTTAGAGAGGAAAGTTGTTCTACTGACACAAGTTTAATGGATTTAGCCACAAAGCGTCGTTCTCTGTGGTTTGTCTCTGTGTTATGTAACTGGCAATCTGGGTAATGTTTTTATCTGAATGAACTGAACAAGTTACTTTATTTTTATATTAGTCCATTCATGTGTTAACTGCCTGAATTATTGCATGAAGATTTAACTTCCAAAGGGAGCATCTGTTCCCTTAAAAATGCTATTTTTCTATGAAATGGCTACATTGATTAGCAAGCCTTGATGACTTTGAGAGCTAGTTCAAATTCTGCAAAAGCAAGGGACAGTGTAAGTATGGTAAATATATCAGTAAAGGCAGTATTTGATATAATGCCAACTAGAGGTTTGTAGGATTGTCTTGCTTGAGATGGTACTGATCAATACGTACGTCTTAAATTTTAAGCCTCTACTGAAGAGTGCCTTGATGTACTGGGTATAACAGAAAATACAAGTCAGAGCAGACTTTCAGCATCCCAGCTGGAAGTTCCCGAAGAGGAAAGCCAGCAAGAACTGACCAGCAGAATAAATCCTTTTCTTAAAGAAATGGCCAAAATGTTGGTGGAAGGAATCAAAGTATCCAGTGTAAGTAATAGATGCTGTCTATATTAAAGCATATTTATCAGGAGCTTTCAGGCACAGTGTATTCTATCCATAAATACTTTTCTTACTACCTCTGTCTGTTCAACTGTGGCAGTAAAAACCCTGTTCAGCTTCCCAGTTACTTTGCAGTTACAAAATAAAAAATGGATCTGTTCTGATTTTTACCTTTACATTTAGCAAAATTCTGCTTGAACAAGAACATAGAATTTAAATAGACTTTCTTGTACTGTAAATATTTGTTTGATTTCTTAAACTTCAACACTGAGGTTTGCTGAAGCCTATAAAACCAGATCTTCTGTGCATCCACAGGTGGTGGAGATTTTTTGAGCAATTTGTTTATAGTATATTTTGGAGTTGGAAAGGAGAGCTTTCTCTTTTTTCAATTCTTGCTAAAGCACTGAAAGTCATCTAACATACAGGTGTTAGTTAGCTTGTCAGCCTTCCCAAGGTGATCAGTTTTTGCTTGGATAATACAAAGTGTGTTACTGCTCTTCCTTAGGTCATCTTGGTAAAAGTAGTTCTACCTACTTTCTAGCTCAGAAAAACTATATTTGGTAGGTGTATTATCTTTCTGTTGTGCCATACCTGTAGTACTTTTCAAAGATGGCAATTTTTTTCTTGTGAACACACCTCCTTTCAATGCCTGGTTTCTTATCTTTTGAGGTAATCCCTCAGAAACTGGTGATTAATGTAAAAGGGTTGTTGATTAAAATGAGCAATAAAGAAATCGCTCTGGTTTTTAAATCCTCTACATCACAGTTTTCACTTTCTGGATTGTTTTAGTAGAATGCCTTTTAACCCATAATAATAATCGCTGTACTAAACCAAAACAATTACTTTGGTAGATAAAACTTCATCTTGCATTTTGATCATATTAACCATGTTTATTTTGTAATGTGAAAAACTTGATAGAAGGAAGTCGTAACCCTGCAATATTAAAAAGTTGTCTCCATTACTTAGGGCACCAGCAGAATGAGCACTCCAAAACAGCAGTGGAACAGAATCGTTGTGTTATGTAAGGACACATTCCGTACGCAGCTTGGGAGGCTTCTTGTGCATAGCTTGTCTCCTGTAAGGCCTCTGCAGGAGAGGAAGCAGGCTTTGGAAATGGTACAAGAAGTAAACCAGCAAGAGATTCTGCGTGACTGTCTAAGCCCAACTTTGCAAGTAAGCTCAAGAGTTTTTGAGATAAGTTTTTAAAACCTGTTTTCAATTTTTTGTCTACATTTTGCAATTATTTAGAACTGTATGTAGGTAGTTGTTCACTGCTATTTTAGTATGACAATTGTCAAACAAAACACCTGTGTGTACCTCTGCAATTGCTATACTATCCTGAGGACAGATAGCATTAAGTCTGGGTATGTTGATGCCATTCTGCATCAAACATATCCTCTGTCAGTGCAGAGACAAAAGGTGATACTAGTCTTAGCATGAAGGATTTTACTGAGGAAGCTGGGAATTAAAGTACTCTAAAAAAGCAAATTAAGGAAGGAATTATCCTTGTTATGGAGCTCTTAACTGTAGATTTCCTGAAGCTTGTAAGAATTGATTGCAACTAGATTTTAAGAAGCAGTCAATCATAAGCCAAAGCAGTACACTCTCTTTTCTTACTTAACCTTTATTAGTTCTTAAAGTGGGATTGTGTATTCCATGTTCTTAAGCTAAAAAGTTGAATATGTTCTCCCTAATTTTCTGAGTTTGTCAGAAGAAAGCTTCTAATTGTACTATGTTAGTGCAAGCTTAAGAGCAAGCATGTCTTAGAGTCACAGGGAGAAATTAGGTAGGAATGTTGCTGTTTGAGATCTTCAGGAATTGCAAGAATGAAATAAGACGTGCCACAGTTTGAGTTGCTGTATACTAAGGAGAGAAAGTATTTATTGGATTAGTTTATATATATATATATATAATATATATATAATATAGAAATATA
This sequence comes from Pseudopodoces humilis, assembly GCF_049639895.1. Classification (NCBI taxonomy): domain Eukaryota; kingdom Metazoa; phylum Chordata; class Aves; order Passeriformes; family Paridae; genus Pseudopodoces; species Pseudopodoces humilis. The sequence goes on along the minus strand of NC_142202.1, from coordinate 44,957,049 downwards.
TAGTATATATTTCTGATCACGTATACGTTATTAAAATAAATGAGTTTTATCAGGTAGAAAAGAGCTGATATACGAGCAGTGACTTCTGTGTGGGAGTGTCATGTTGAGTGTATTTATGGCTTATGTCTGCTTAACTTCATTATCTGTCAGCTCTAATTTCATTAATCAAATGAGGTGTAGTATTCTTGGCAGGCAAAATTAGAAGTCTCTGGCACATATTTCCTGAAGTAAAAATAAGGCTTCAGGAGATGAGTACTGGGGCACTCCATTTTCTTGCAAGCTGTTTGACAAGTCACAAGATGCTGGGGCAAAGTTTATCATGTGAGGATAAAATTCAGCATGTTTTTCTAATTTTATAAAAGTTTACGTTTAACCATTAAAGCTGTCTTTTTCTTTAAATTAGAGAACAATTAGAAGAAATCTGCACAGTCTGACTAGAAAAGGGTATAAAAGTGGAGAGGGAAATATTGCTCAGTGTTGTGGAAATGAGCGTGACCATACACGCTCATTGTATTCTCCTCTTTCCTTCTTTTCATCTTCTAGCATGGGCCTAAATTAGTGCTCTATTTGTATGAGTTAATGCACAATCACAGTGATGGAATGACCAAAGAACAACAAAGAGCAGCAGGAGACCTAATGAATACACTGAGGAGTTGTGGCTATAAATGCATTCCCCTGAGCCCACGACCAAAACCAGATTTAATAAAAGCTTTGAAAGAGGTTTGTAAATAAAAACTTTGCTTTAAAAACTGGGTGTGTTTGAGACAATTGTCTTACATAGGGTCAGGGTTTAACTGCAGATTGTGGTGTTCTTCAGTGCGTGGCTTATGCTTTAGGGAATTCTCTTTGGGTTCTCAATATTTCTGTCACATACACTCAGCTCTTCACAGCAAGCTCACAAGCTTCTCACTTAAACATATTTAATCCAGAGGAAGATGGGAGTTCATAATAAACTACTAGTATCTCTTATTTTCAAGAAAATAATTTTCAAATTCTTGCAAAGAGAATAATTCCATATAAATATAATAAAAATGGCAGTAACTGAAATGAAGCCTTGCTGATTTAAAATGCTGTGAAGATCTCAGTTTAACAATTTTGTCCCTCTTCCTTTTTAAAACTGGTATATCCTTTAGCCTCCCCTTCCTTATTTTCATCTGTCTGGAAAAGAAAGTAATGTGTAAAACTTCCATTCAGGATCAGAAGAAATATGAGATGGAAGAAGGTGTAAACAAAGCTGCTTGGGAGAAGACAATGGCTAATAATCGGCAGAAGTAAGTGCCTTAGAGGGGCTGCGAGAACTTAAAGAAATGTTCCCTGTTCAGCACTTCCCATTGCAAAGTTGCCTGTGTGGTTATTATGGATGGGGTTTTTTACAAATTAACACCATCACTAGTTTTCAGGATTTTAAGCATACTGTTATATTATAGGCATGTGCATTTTGGTAGGTTGTATAATAAATGGCATTGTGTGAACCTCAATAGTGAATTGCTTTTTGCACGTTTGGCATTTCACCCTTAATTTTATGACTATTGCATCTGTCCAATCACCTCTCCTTGTTGCTGTGGTCTGTGCGATTAAATGTTCCTGCAACTAACCCTGATTTTCAACAAATGAAATATTGTATTCAGTATACCATGTGAGTATTTTTGTGAGCTATGTAGACTACTGCTCCGTGGCGTAATTGTAAATTTCAGTACATTGTGGTAGTTTGAGTTTTCCATTAATTTAAATTTCAGGCTTTGCCGTAAAAATCAGATTTGAGATGTACACACAATGTGCTTTTAAGTAGGCAAGTGCAGTAGCTGTAAAGGGCACATTAGTCAAGTCCATGGCAGACAAGTGTTAAGACTTTCTTATGTTGAATGACTTAGGAGATTTAATCAGTAGTAAATTAGTGTCCATACTCCAGATTTTTATTGTAACGAGTATACATGAATTAGTCAAGCACGTTGATGCATAGCCATTGATCTTCTGACTGGCTTGGCTTGTCTTTGGCCAAAAGTAATAGGTTTTTTGATGACTAAGAAGCAGAAGGTACTCATGAATCTCATTATGTAGGCTAAGTTGCTCCACTTCTGCTGTAACTGGAACTCTACGTATCTACTGCCAAACTGATTGTATTTTATGAGGCGTTTTGGTGTCTTTCCCTTTTCAGTGTGTTTATTTGGCATTTTAAAACACAGCTCCTCTCCTCAGTCTCTTTCAGCGTCTAGATACAAAATCTAAAGACATTTCTAAAATAGCTGGAGACATCACACAAGCTGTGTCGTTGTCACAAGGAATGGAGAGGAAGAAAGTAATCCAGCATATCAGGGGGATGTATAAGGCAGAGCTGAGTGCCAGCAGACATTGGCAGGAACTTGTTCAGCAGCTTACCCATGATCGGTGAGTTTTCTCATCTCAGTGAAGAAGTGAGAGGGACTTGATGCCTGACATGTGCTTCTTGTTCTAATTAGAGGAATATGAAATGGAGATATTAAAATAAGAATTCCTCTTGCTAACCATCTGATAGTTGCACTTGTGAAAGACTTGATTAGATTTTTTTCTTTTTTTGCCCTATCTTTTAGGGTCAGTTGCCAAGTAGTATTTCCATCCCATTTAGACTTTTTTTTTTCATCATAAACATTTTGCTGTGCCTAATACAATGAAGGGTGTCCTAAAGTTTTCATATTTTGCACAACATAGATGGAGTAAAAGAAGTATTTTTGGGGTAATGTTACTCACATTAGCATCTAAATACTCTGTTCACTAAATAGTGTAGAACAGAGGATGTTAATGTTGATAAGAAATCAATCTATGGTATTTTCGCCATTGCAGAACTAGTATTATGTCATGTTTGCAGCAGCAGAGTTTTCAAAATAGTGTTGGATGCATTGTATTGCTGTTTTCATTAGACTGAGTAACTTCAAGAACAGTCTTAGAGTAGCAGCTTGTGAAAAGTCATTTGGTGGAATAGCTCATGAAAATAAACTACAGAATTCAGTCTTTTAATATTTTTTCAGAAAAAATTCCCCAGTGTACTTCAGTGCAACTTCTGTCTTTCTACTAGTTAAAGAAGAGCTGAATTAATAAGCATATATATTGCCTCAGCTGCCATACTCCTAACATATATTTTTTTATCAGAGCACTCTGGTATGACCCAGTCTATTACCCAACTTCTTGGCAACTGGATCCAACAGAGGGCCCAAACAGAGAGAGGCGCCGCTTGCAGAGGTGCTACCTAACTATTCCAAACAAGTATCTTCTCCCAGACAGGCAAAAACAGGAAGGTAATTAAAACATCTTCAATGCTGAATGTAGCATAATGTCTGAATTGTAATGACTGTTACTACCTTACTATTTGTGATGTCTTTATAGGTGTGATAAAAACTCCATTGTCTTATTTATTTGAAGACAAAACACATTCTTCTCACTCCTCTACTGTAAAGGACAAAGCTGCAAGTGAACATATAAGGTAAATGTTGGATAACACTTGCTTCCCTTTCCTGTCTTTTTCTAACCAAATTAAACAGTTGTCTAAAAACATTTTTTTTGTCTTAAAAACATTTTTTAAAAAATCAAGTGGGAAATGAGACTAGTGTCAAAAATAGTAGGCATTTTGCTTTACTCAAAAGTAAAAGACTAGAGCTACCAAATACCATCTGGTGTGCTGTGGATAGGACTTGTGGGATAACCTGGTGAGATCTTATTTTCACTTAGTAGCACTGCCTGTCCTAGATATCTAAGATCTGGTAGGTCTTTCCATCAGAGTTCAAAAGCAAATTGTCTTTCAGTCCTCTGCTTTTATCACTGCATTACTCAACTCTGCAGTTGTGTAAATTTGCCACCTGTTACAGGCACTAATACAGCCTAAAATAACTGCAGAGAACATGGAAAGAAATAAGTGCAAATACACTCATAAGCACATCTAGGAAGTTGAGGTTCGATTTTCTTTCCCTCTTTGGGATATAAACCATTAGTCATGTTGTTGGACAGTTTTCTTCAGTTGTAACCTTGGAAGCTGTTTGGTTTAGGTTGGTTTTAGGTCTCCTGAAAGGTACATAAATCCATAAAGAAAGGACAGGCATTTCCCTAATCCATAAGCATTTCCACTTTGAAATATTTCAGAGTTAATCGAAGATGTATAAGTGTAGCACCTTCTAGAGAGACTGCTGGTGAACTATTGCTAGGTAAGTAGAATTTTCAGTCTTTATAAATATATTTTTGGTGTTAGAGTCTGCTGTATATATAAACCTGGCTAATTTTTTAGAAGTAATTGAGTTGTTGCCTGACTCTGTGGATTACATACTTTGATATATCAATTTTGCCTTTCTTCTCTACTGTTTTCATGAATGCTTTTTGAACTGCCAGTAAGTTTTAAGACCACTTGCTAAAAGATGTGGGATGATAAATGTATTTCTGTCAAGTACTGTCTTGCCCCTGGTACTATTCTTAGCATTATTAACTCCTGAATGCTGTTTATAAAACCCAAAGATGCATTGTGCAATATCACGTACCTTTTCATAACTATTTTTGCTGTAGGAAAATGTGGCATGTATTTTGTTGAAGATAATGCTTCAGACACAATTGAAAATTCGGTAAGTGTTAGAACATATTGTCCAGCTTTAATTTTACCAAACTATGGCTGTGAGTAGCTTGCTTCTTCAACGAAATCGGTGGCAGTAGTACTAGAGATCTCTGGATAAAGCTAGCCGAACTGATTAGTTTGGTTTGTGTTGCTTCTGTTGACCCTGGCTATGGAATTTGTGGTGATAGAACAAAACAAAGATGTGGGCCTGATGCTGGGAGGGAATGAGGAATGAGAGGCTTCTGCACCTTGCAGTCCATTGCTTTGAGTTTATCAGCAAAGTGCACAGAGTTTGCTTTGGTCTACACCTGAGAACATGCCTCAGTGGAAGCTGGGGCACTATGAAGTGCAGAAAGTCACAGGTGTATGAATTGTGCTCCACAGCATCTCATTCTTGAATTTTACATTATATATGATGTTCTAGCTCCTTCCTTTTCTTGTACAAGAGGATTGTTTCATGAAAGAGAAGGGAGCTGACCTAATCCTTCTGATGTACAAAGACTCGAATATGTAAATTGTTCATACATCCAACAAACATGTAAAAATAATCAAGATACGGATTGTACTACTGAAAGCTTTATACTGCTTTTATAGAGCTCTTCCTTGCATGTACTGAACAGGTAGTTCCTGTGGTTTAAGATGCTAGCAGCTGCTGTGTCCTTCACAGAGCTGTCAGAGCTGGAATTCACAACAAAGCTTTGCTTGCTCTGACTGGCTGTCCAATATTTTTAGCTTAAGAGCCATGGAAAAGGTGGCATTGCTTGCTAGTGCTGGGTAAGGAACTGGAGCAGCTGAGGAGCATGTGTCATGTTCTACCCACTGCCTTGAGGAGAGTGGAGGGTGGGGAAAGCAGCTAAAGAAATTCACATCATATTAAAACAATCCATTAAAATTAAGTTTTGCCTTATGATATGCTGTATTGTTATAAACTGGCTACATTGGAGGGTTTCTTGTTTGGAAAATCCACTATTTAAAACAACTTTCCAAATTGCAAATTCTACAGAGTTTTCATGGAGAAACAGAACCAGCATCGTTTTCTTGGACCTATGAGGAAATCAAGGAAGTTCATAAGCGCTGGTGGCAGTTAAGAGACAATGCTGTAGAAATCTTTCTAACCAATGGCAGAACTTTGCTCTTGGCTTTCGATAATACAAAGGTACTGTGGCACCAATGAAGAGTAATACACCATAAATAATTTTGCTGTGTCTTTATAACGTGTATATTCAGGCATTAGGTTTTTAAGGAAACCTGTTGCTTGGACTAATTAAATTCTGCCTAATACCTTTGAAAGAACTTGGCTCAGCTGGGCTTCTGGATGATCATAGGCATGTCGTAAAACACATATCCGATATCTTAAGACATTAAAAAATCTTAGTGATACTAGACATTCTATTACAGCAGATATCTGGAAATATACAAAATGAGAGAGACTTACTTTTGGTAATTTTAAACTTTTAAATTGTATGACTAAATCTATGGTGTTTTGTTCTAGGTCCGTGATGATGTGTACCACAACATCTTGACTAACAATTTGCCTAACCTTTTGGAATATGGAAACATTACTGCTTTGACCCACCTGTGGTGCACAGGACAGATTACTAACTTTGAATATCTGACTCATTTAAACAAACATGCAGGTCGTTCCTTCAATGATCTCATGCAATATCCAGTATTTCCTTTTATACTTTCTGACTACACCAATGAAACGCTGGACCTAAATGATCCCTCGGTATATAGGTAATATGAAATGCTTTAAACTTTTTTTTCCATATACTTGAACTGATCATCCTATATAGCTTTTTAGCTTTATTGTACTAAACTGCACAAACACACAAATGGAGCTATACAGGGACAAGCCTCATCTCTAATTGGGCTTTTACAGTAAGTGGCTGCTTTGCCTGGGATATTGGAATAAAACAGGTGTGTAGATTCAAATGCAATGTGTTGGACTTCCACTGTCTTAATAGGCTATGGATAATTCACAGAATTATATAGAAGCTGTATGTTTAAATTCATATGATTACAGACTTCCAGGCCAATTAGAAACAATTAAATAGAAAAAGAAATAATATCATAAATTACTTGGCCAGTTACAAGATAAGTCTTCACTTGAATGGATTTGAGTGAATTGTCCCACCCTAATAAATTTCTGTTATGCTGATTTAACATTTGTGTGTACTAAGTCTTTGCCTTTATAGGATGCCTCTGATTTGACTGAGGAGCTTGGCATTTGCTTGCCTGTTGCTGGGCTGTAGATCTGAGTTTGCCTTTAGCACTAACAGAAAGTTGGTTTTTTTATTTTCTGAATATTTTTGAAAATCTTTAGTTTTCCTTGTCCTTTTCATTATATTTAAGGTGTTATTCTTAATGATGTGAATCAATTTGTAATAAAAATTACAACATATCAGTTCTGCTTTTGTTGCAGAAATCTGGTCAAACCAATAGCTGTGCAGTCTAAAGAAAAAGAGGATCGTTATGTGGATACTTACAAGGTAATTTGGATAATTTTTTCTTCTTGCCTTTGTCCCAAGTATAAATGACATAGTGGCTTTAGTTTTTGTAACATGTTTTTACTGGCGAAGAAGAAACCACAAATACAGTATTTCATGGCTACAGAACTCTTATTTCCAGTATATTTTCCAGGAAACATTTCCTAGGAATTGTTTTATAACATGTTTGGAACTTGTGTTTTTTCCTATACCTGAAATCACAAATCAATTTAGCCCATCCATGTGGTACTGTTGAGGAATTTAAATGGGTTCCACCTTATATGGGAATGTGCGTACATTTAAGATCATAAGATTCCCTAAAGATCAGGAAGATCATTTACTGCTGTTTAGTTGACATTACTTTGGTGGAATTTGTAGCTATTTGTTCTTTTTCATAACAGAAAGTCTGTTTTCCCTCAAGTACTCTGTTATTTTAACATGCCCTACTATGATAATGGAACTTTTTTTTTTTTTTTTCCCCTTTAAAATGCTTTAAAGGCTGTAGGAAATAGCAACATACTGGGGAATTAAAGCATCTGCAGCTGGACTTTCAAACTTGTCTGTGTCACCATGGTCTACTGTATTATTTGCAAATACTGTTTTTTCCATGACTCTGCTTTGTTAGAAAACAAGATGGGGGAGTGGAGAAAAGCAACAGTAATAAATCATGGAAAATAGGTCATTTAAATTGGCTAAAGGCTTCTATACCTAACTGGATTGTAAAAGTGATTGTGTGTCTTTAGACACTTAAAAGTGTATTTGATTCCAGATCACTTTTGAATGCATGTTTCTGAAAAGTTTGAGAGTTTATTCCTAAAGATTTTAGGCAAGCTCTTATTTTTGTTGCTGGAATGCATCTAAGGAGGAGATTTTTGATTTTCTTTTCTTTACTCTCTCCTATTTTTCTAGTATTTAGAAGAAGAGTACCGTAAAGGAGCACGAGAGGATGATCCAATGCCCCCTGTGCAACCATATCACTATGGATCTCATTATTCTAACAGTGGAACTGTACTTCATTTCCTAGTTAGGCTGCCACCTTTTACTAAAATGTTTTTAGCTTATCAAGGTAAGGTTGCATTTGCTTGTCCTTGCCTTTTACATCTGGGCCTTGTTCCAATAACCCAGGAATGCTGTATGTTACCCTATTTAGCAGAGGTTTTCCAATTTCAGATAGCTGAGCCTGGTTAAATTAAATCTGGTATGCTTTAACAGTAGATCCATTCTTGAAATTATCAAGCTAGACCATAAAGCTGGTCATCTGATATTTATACTTTAGTTTCTGGAGCATAAAAAGCTGACCTCTGTTTGACTTGCAGTCCATGTGTAACACATAGCAATTGAGATAAGAGAATTCTAAATGTTCTCAGCTAACTAGAGAGCAGTTAACTACATGAAGTTGCAGATGTGCAACTGTTAGTGTCCATCATCAATGTAACAAATGAGTTTGGATTTCTTTACAGATCAAAGTTTTGACATCCCAGACAGAACTTTTCACTCTACCAATACAACCTGGCGCCTCTCTTCGTATGAATCAATGACTGACGTAAAGGAGCTTATACCAGAATTTTTCTACCTTCCCGACTTTCTAGTTAACAGAGAAGGTATACTAAGAGGACAACAGAGCTATATACCCAAAAGAGTTGTATGATTGAGCTTATGGGTTGAAACTGAGAACATTTATATCCCTTGGCTGAATATGCTAAGTAGTAGATGTATGGGAGAAATCTGGCACGAATTTGTGGGATATGGTAAAAAAGCTATTATGTAGGAGTTAAGCTAAGTTATTCCCTAATTTGTCAGCAGGGTAAAGGAGTTTTTTGTTTTCTCATTTTCCCATTTGAATGAGTATGTACAGCTGAATGTCTTTTGGAGGGACTTGTTAGTGATGCTGCTTTGTTGATTGTTAATCACTGTGCTTAACCGTTGAGTTTTGTAGAACCCTGTAGACATTTTTGGAGTTATTGTCAACTAAAATGTTGGAATATTCACTCCACTGTTTCTAGGTTTTGATTTTGGAGTGCGTCAAAATGGTGACAGAGTTAACCATGTCAATCTTCCACCCTGGGCCCGTAATGATCCTCGTCTGTTCATCTTGATTCATCGTCAGGCTTTGGAGTCTGATCATGTTTCCCAGACAATCTGTCATTGGATTGACTTGGTGTTTGGCTATAAGCAAAAAGGCAAGGCCTCTGTTCAGGCTATTAATGTCTTTCATCCTGCAGTAAGTATTTGTTAAACAGTGTGTTTGTTCATTGTCCTTGGTAACTTAATGGGGGAGAGTTGGATTTTACTTACTTGGAAAACATCAAGCATGAAACAAGATCCCTTGCTCATGAAGTGTTGACGAATAAGAAAAGGCTTTAACTATTTCAATGTTGAACTATAAGATCCTGGGGGGTATTGTGAGACTTGGTGAATTTTTGTTCCTCTTTCTTGCCTTGAGCTAGCTGTGGGGGGATGATCAGGTCTGGGGTTTAGACTTTGTGGACAGTTGTTTGCAATGCCTTACAGTAGTCTGTTGTAACTGTATGTATCTGCTTCTGCCTAATTCAAAAGCTTTTAATTTAGGCAGGTGCTGCTGCAGTTTTTGATAGGATTAAAATAGTTCTGTGTGTCCCGAGCTCATGGTGTTTTCCTTCATACACATCCTGTGTTCTGTCCCTCTAATGAGTGCTGTTCTCTACAGTAAATTTGATTTCAAATAAGTCTTCATTTAAATTAAAGAATTCCAGAGTTTTACAGCTTAATTGCCATATGGATACCTTGAATTGCATTCTTTAGCTTCAATCCTTAGCATCACAGGGTTTGCTCAGCAGGAAGTCCTCGTTTTAAGTGCATTCAAATGTTTCATATTTTTTAGTGTTTGTTTTATGGCTAGAAAAGCTAATAAAATGGCAGTGATGGCTTTTTCAAGTAGCCATTCAAATATTTGCCTTTCTTTTATTCTTTTTGTGCTGAAGTATTGATTTAGTAACTTGAGCTTCAAATATTAAGTTTGCATGTTAATAATTTTTTAAAGTGAAAAGTCAAGGCCTTTGGTGTGACTGAGGAAAAGTGTGTGGTGCACAATTGAAGAAGCATGAAAAAGGCAAATAGAAGGAAATAATTTCCACTCTCTTGAAGTATGAGGTTTCTTTCTTCCCTACCCCAAAAGAGAGTTTTAATATGCTCGTTAAAAAGAGGTAAAGAAAATAAACTTTTCCAACTCTTTCCAATTCTTTTATCATCAGCAACCCTTCCAATTTTGCATAGATTGGTAAAAGTCTCAAACAAAATCTCTTGGACAGAAATTAGTCATAGCACATGTGTAGGAGCAGTTCACATGATAATCCTTGAAGTGGTAGTTTATTCCAGTAAAGAGGAGGTGACAAGGTTACTGCTCTCTGTGGCTCTTAAGTCAGCACAGTCCTTGTGTGATGGCTTCTGATCCACACCTTAAGCAAACAACTGAATAGTCTGCCTCTGAGTTTGTGTGTGTGTGTTGCAAAATCTTTCCCAAAGACAAACCTGACAAGCTTATTCTTGCCCCTCCCCTTTCTTTTTTGCCTCTAGACCTATTTTGGGATGGATGTTTCTGCTGTTGAAGATCCTGTTCAGAGAAGAGCCCTTGAAACAATGATAAAAACATACGGGCAAACACCTCGCCAGCTGTTTCATGCAGCACATGTTAGTAGACCTGGATCCAGGCTTATCATGGAAGGAGAACTTCCTGCTGCCATGGGATTGCTAGTGCAGTTTGCTTTCAGAGAAACCAGAGAACACACTAAAGAAATCATTTATCCAGTATGTAATTTTCAATTGCAAGATGGTTTAATTAATATCTGTGTGCTGCAATTGTTGTACCCTGCACCTTTGGTTTAGAATTGTCTTCCTAAAAGTACTACTTCCTATATTGTACTGTAAAGGAAATACACAAAATTAGTAAGTGATAGTGAAAATTGCTTTCATGCATTTGTGGTTGTTTTGTGTAAACTAAGATCTGAGTTTACCTTGGCTTTGGCAAATAGGTGTTGGACAGCATTTCAGTTAACCAGTTTTATGCTTTCGGTGATGAATTGTGGAATCAGTGTGCAGATCTATTGCAGGCAAACACATACTGTGCTTTCTTCCATCCTCGGCTTCTTCACTGTCTGTAGAACAGTTGGACTTTCTTCACTTCAGACACTTGTTTTACCTGAAGTTCAGTCAAAAACTGCATCCTTGGATGTAGAGATCTGTATTTTTCACTAAACTACCTGAACGAGAAGTTTGCTGCCTATACCTTTTAAGAAGGAATAGAACTACCTTAAAATTAACAGTTTAACTGATGGTACTAAAGACTTCAGCTGTCCTTACCATGTGATTGCTTACAGGAAACTGGCATTAATCATTCTCCTTTACTAATGAAATCGTGTTTTTCTGAAAATTCTATAATTTGAACCTTACCTGTGCTTGTTTTTTAGAGTCCATTACCATGGATAAAAGGCTTGAAGTGGGGAGAATATGTTGGCTCCCCAAGTGCTCCAGACCCTGTTGTCTGCTTTAGCCAACCACATGGAGAAAGGTTTGGCTCTCTCCAAGCTTTACCAACTAAAGCTATCTGTGGTTTGTCCAGCAAGTTTTGCCTTTTGATGATATATAGCAAGGAGCAAGGTATGAATCTGTGCTTAATCTCTGTATGCACGATGTATGTGAAATGAGCCACAAAAAAGCCTTAAATCTAATGCTATTATTGTTCTTCAGCAAACTTCTCAAGTTTAGTTGCTTTTGCCAAAGATTAAATTGTAACTCCATTGACAGCTTCCACATTGTGTGGCATTTTTACTGGAGGATGGATTTTACTTAAAATTTTCAAAACTCTGCAGTAGAGGCATTCTGTAATTGAGTTCATATTTTTCATTGAAGTGACTGAAGCATGAGAATCTAACTTTAGAACTTGCCAGCAGATTGGGTCCAAGAACTGAAGAACAGATGAAAAATCTCATGTGGCAACAGAAAACTTAATAAATGGAATTTAGAGGCAGATAATGAGAAAAGTTAACAACTAAAAAGCAGAGGAGAAGGATCTTCTGCTTTCAGTTAAACTTCTTGGAGGGATTCTTATTGAGAATGTACAAACAAGTTCTACAATCTTTTGTTTTCCTGGTGACATATACAGTGCAGACTTACTAAAAATAAATCACATTGGAGTCAGTAAAAGCAAGTAACGCTCTACTTGAAGTTACAAGCACTCATTTCTCTAGGTGGGAGGTATTGTCTATCTCTTTTTCCTGTTGTCAAAAACATCAAAAGATGCAACTCTTCTTCAAAAAAGTGTTATCCAGGTCACAAATTGTCTTTGGAGACAGTGGAATGTTGATTTGGTCTCTGAAAACTGTTTGTAATAACGCTACAGACAATACCTTATTTTGAAACTTTGGGGGGGTTATATTTTAGCTTGTGATAAAACATGAAGCTGAGACTTTTGTTGTTGACTGTTAAAGTGATTGAATCTTGCTATGCACCTGACACAATCCTATGTGCCTTCCTTTAGGGGTGAGGAGCATGCACAGCACAGACATTCAGTGGTCAGCGATCCTGAGCTGGGGATATGCCGATAACATCTTACGACTGAAAAGCAAACAAAGTGAACCTCCAGTGAATTTTATACAGAGCTCACAGCTCCATCAGGTAAAACGAAATCAGTCTCTTGCTCTTCAATTTAATATTGGTAGTTTAAGTAGTGGCTTGACTTGGCAGTGGTGTATTCTTGCTTTTTTTGGAGATGAGCATCCAATCACAACTCCTTTTAATCTTTTTGATTTCCTTTGGAATGTGTTCCTCATGGCTTCACTGTTGTATCTTGCTCCTTGTTGTTTTCCTGTGCTAGATAAAGGTTCCTTTTGAATTAATTTGATTTTTGTAGCTTTTCCTTCCTATATAATATTGCTGTGAATTTAAATAGTTTAAGTTCTGTCACAAGAAAAATCAATACAGAAAAACATAGATTAAAAGAAAAATTCCACTACAGTTTAGGATCTATTTGAAAAAAAGATTGTCTGAAAGACAGTTAGGGAAAGCTGCATAATCTGTCACAATCCAGTGACTGGTAAGATCCTGCCAAAAAGATTTTGGTGGATGATCTTGAAGTCTATACTAGTTCACTGCTCTTTAGCTGTCAATTCCAGGCTACATAAAACTCCCTCCTTATTCTGTTTCTGACATAGTAACAAATACAACCTAGAGCAGTTATATTTTAGCTCTTGTATTTCTTTAGTTTAGGTGTTTTACATGGTTTTTCATAGGATAACTAATAAAGAATCAGTTTGACCAAATGCTGTGGCATAATGAAAGCAGCAGTTAGAATAGTTTTTCTGTTCTAATTTTTTCCTGGCTTTGTTTTGTCTTTTCAAGGTAACAAGCTGTGCTTGGGTGCCAGACAGTTGTCAGCTGTTCACAGGTAGTAAATCTGGTGTCATCACAGCATATATGAACAGATTCACCAGCAATACGGTAAGTTACATTGGATAGAACTTAAAATAAAGGATTTAGAGCATGTAGTATTACAGTCTTTTTTTAACAGGAAAAATAAGAAAAATAGCCATGTTCTGGATAATTGCTAAAAGAATCACATGAGTTTTTACTATTTATTTTTGAAGGCTCCTCTGACATCTCAGCATGTTTGTTTGCATGTTTTTCTTGAGCTGCTGTTTACATACAGCTAGCCTTTAGTCAGCCCTCATTGCCTGAGTGCACAGCATGTAGTGCTCTGACTGTGCTCAGGACAGGGCTTGGAACTGAAGCTCTCTGGCATAGTGAAGCTCCCTGCATTAAGGAGTAACTCCTTCTGTGAAGGAGACAGAGCCTTTCAATGCTTTAACTGAGGCTGTGGAATGCAATTCCCCAAAGTAAACAATAATTCAAGTGCAGAAGGCACTTAAACTACAGAGAGCCAGGATGAATTCTCAGACACCGTATATATTAACCACCAAACCTCTTCACTTTGTCATATTCTCCGAGGGGAAATGTTGTAAGTAGGGAAGGGAGAAAGTAACTTGGATTACTTAATCTGTTAGTGGAAAATACTGAGAGTAGTAGAAAGTCCCTTGATACTCTTTGCTAATAAATGTGGTATAAATTGAAAAAATAGAAAGCATAAATAGAACTCCAAATTTAAAATCTGATTCTGAGTTTTGAAGCTTCCATCTGAATCTTCCATACTTTCTCTAGCAGTAACTTCTCCATAGTTTTAACAAAGGGTAGGCAACTTTCCTAACAGCTCATTTTAAGTGTGTCTACAGTATTACCCATAGCAGCAACTGAACTAAACTGATTTCCTAGATGTAGCTTGATACAGGTATTGGCAAACATATTTGGTGTTGTACCCCTTGATGCTCTTGAATCCCCACATTAGCATGAGCTAGAGAGAACCTTGGAATGATCTGCTATGCCTACCCAGTTTTCTGTTTTCAGCAGTGGCAAACAGCAGATGCTTAGGCTAAGAAGAACATAAACACAGTGATTTTTAAAATTTTCCTCTTGGCTTTCTTCCAGTTTCTGGTGATCTGCCACTCATACTTCCAAAGCTCAGCAGCACCTTGAGTATAGAAAATGAAGTAGAGCGTCAAGCCTGCAAGGTTTAGTTGGATCATAAGTTAGGCACCTTAACTGCTCCCCAGAATACTGAACTTGTAAAACCTGTACTGAGACTTGGATTCCAGTTATTTTTTTTTTAAATAGAAATTAAATATACTTGCCTTCTACAAAGCGGAAAAGAAACTCTAGTTAAGTGGAGTTATGGTTCTTGAGTTCCTTCTGTTTCCTAGAAAAAAGTGATTTTTGTTCATCTGCGCAGATGATGTTCTTTGAGACCATCTTTGCTGAACATTGTGTCAGTTTTGTAGCTCCTGTTGTTGAGTCAGTTACCCAAATCAGGGCTGCAGGGAATGCAAATGTGCTTCCTGACATCTCCTCTGTATCCATCTTGTCAGCTGATCAGTGATAAAGTGAACAGTTGGTAATGCAGTACTTGAAACATGAATATTTTGCCCTGTTTCACATTTGTATAAATGCAGTGCATGGGCATGAAGTAGATATTAATATTGTTAATTGTGTATGGGCACTCAAAGGCATACTGTCAGAATTAAAAAATGGCTCCATGTTGTGCTTCAGGTGCTCTGTTTATCCTTGCCTTATGATGGTGAAAACCCCATGAAGTACTGCTTTGACACTGTGATCTGTGCTGACAATAAGTTACACCTCAGCCACAGGTGTCTGGTTGTACACATTATTTCAGCCTTCACTTCCTGATTGTTAGAGGTGTCTTGCAAACAGAGAGTGCACTTGAAGGACCTGTTTGGGTAATACTGGGAAGTGATCATTTCAATTCCCTACTTGAGGTGCTGTAGGCAGGAAGAGCTGCTGTTTAAAGGTAGATATGTATATGTGTGTTTTCCCACATCTAGCTACCATTTTAGGAGTTCTCACCTAAAAATGGGGAAAGTAAGAAGGGGAAAACATTTTAGGCATGAGAAATACCTATTTCATTACTTATTTAACTTAATATAACATAATACAGTTGGTGTTAGAATTCCAGGTTGTCTCATTGCAATATTGTCACTATAAGAATCAATAAGCCACTGCTATTAGTATGGTAGAGAGAAGCTGCTAAAGCTGGGTGCTGCTTTCAGTTCAAGTGTCAAAATGCAGATCAAGAAGAAACACTTCAAAGGAAGTGGGAGGAGCACAGTAAAAAGGTTATCAAAATCAGTTCTTAAAAAAAACACAAGTCTTTTTGGTTGCTGTTACAGAAAATTTTGGTGTAATTTTTTTCTCTTAACTAAGAAAGGGTTAAAGAAGGATTTTTATATGTGAAGTGTCACTGAGAATGACACCTGGGTACTTTCATAAATGTCTTACATGGATGAGATGCTCAGTAGAAAGAGC
Source organism: Pseudopodoces humilis (assembly GCF_049639895.1). Taxonomy (NCBI): domain Eukaryota; kingdom Metazoa; phylum Chordata; class Aves; order Passeriformes; family Paridae; genus Pseudopodoces; species Pseudopodoces humilis. The sequence continues at coordinate 44,941,089 of NC_142202.1, read as the reverse complement.
AAATTAGCAGTTCTTACTGTTGTCAGACCGTGCATTGTCTTTTGCTGTATTACATAGATTAGATTGTCCCTTTTTGTGCAAAGATGTAAATTTTCTACAACCCATGACTTGAGCATATATATACTTTTATCTTGTCTGTTAGAACTTTCAAGGTTTTTTTGTAGACCTGCTATAGGTAGGCATCCTGTACCAGCATAAAAAATGCAGATAATGTGCTCTGACATGGTTGGGGAAACAAGCAGAAAACTGTTCTCTTCCTTTACAAAGATTATTCTAATCTCTGTACAGCAAGTTGTCTTAAGTAAAGCATTAGCATTCTTATTAAGCAGCTCCTTCAACTTAGCCAGTTTTCCGGAAGTCTGAATCATTTCAAATTATATAACTTGAATACAGCGTGTTGTTTGGTGTCAAATTTTGCTGCTTTAATTTTTACCTAGCAATTTCCGTATTTAAACTTGACTTCCTGCATGTTTTTCCAACTTGGTGTCATTGAAGAACTTGGCACCAAGCTGAGGAATTCCTAGTAATTTGCTGTACAGAGTGACAGCTTCTGAGCTGGGTTTTCCTTTTATGCTTCCAAGTGCTTCCACTAGATGCTAAAATATTGAGAACTGTCATTTCACTGTTGTATGGAAAAAGCAGTCTTGCAGAAAACAAATCAGCCAAGTTCAAGCTGTGTAACTGAGACAGAACTAGATAGTTCTTCATTCCAGTTCATCGGATCACATCAATATGTTTGCTGAGGCTAAAACACTGGAAGCAAAAGGTTGAGCATCAATGATAGCTATGTCTTATCACCTTATAATGTGTTAAACATAATAAAGCATGAATATAGTTGCCAAAATGATGATGTTATTAAAAGCAGTGGGGAACCATTCTTTGAAATCCAAGACTTAAACTAGGCTTATCCTTTTTAGAAAAAGAGACGTGAATTTTCCATTTCATGAGAGTTTGTCTTATCTTGCTGTTTTTCAGCCTTCAGAGATAGAAATGGAGTCGCAAGTCCATCTGTATGGACACACAGCAGAAATAACAAGCTTGTTTGTGTGCAAACCATACAGTATAATGATAAGTGTCAGCAAAGATGGAACCTGCATAATATGGGATTTGAACAGGTACAAGTATATATGTAACTCTTCCCCACAGCTTTCTTATAAATACAGGTTTTCCCACTCTTGGGTATCTTTGCACCTTTGAAAATAGTTTAATTTTTTCAGTGTGTATCTTATTGTGAAATCAAATCCTTCCTGTTTTTTCTCATTAAAAAGTGCTAAGATTTTATAGTGAATATAAAAAAATAGCATAACTATTGCAAAATGTTAATTGAAATTAATGTAATTATTTTTAATATTTTCCTCAAAAAATCTTCTCTGCATTTGATTCTGAAATTTAGGCTTGTTCCCTTTGTTTTCTTCAGGCTGTGCTATGTCCAGAGTCTGGCTGGACACAAGAGTCCTGTGACTGCAGTTTCAGCTAGTGAAACCACTGGTGATATTGCAACAGTTTGTGATTCAGGTATATTTGTCAGTCAAGAAAGCTGTTTTGACTTGCAGACCAAATAAATCATGAGACTTATAACTAAATTAGTTACTGAGTGTGTATGAATCATCTGAGGATGCATTCAGTCATACAGAACAACATTTTGCTTTTTTTTTTTGCATAGTAACATAAAAATTTCTCCAGAAGTGATTAGGCAGGTGTTTAAATCTGATGTAGGGATATGAAGACCAACACCTTGGTGTCTTTATTAAAAGACTTGAAATTCCAAAGATGCCTGGGAGACTCAAATTTTGTGACATTGGCTGCTATCATTTAAACAGAGATTCGTTGTCAAAGGTACAATTATTCAGGGGAGTACCATGTATTACAGAGCACAAGCAAGGGGTATTAAAGGACAAGGGGACATTTTTCTGGCATGTTCAGAAAACTAATATTTAGAATTTTCAAGTCCATTTCTATAGCTTACAAAATAATTTTTGTCCTGCAAAACATTGTATTCTTTAATTTGCAGGGGACATTACATTTCCTTTTAAGACAAGTCCTTTCAAGACAAAAGCAGCAATTGGGTTGTTAGTTCACTAATAGAATAAAATAACCCCAGATAACCAGATAAGAAAACTATGCTTGCTATTTTTAAAGTATTTTGCTTAAAATGCAAGCTAAGGTATGAGAAGCAACTGCTTAGATAGCTAGTATGAATTCCATCTTAGTGCCTTCCCCATTAGTGCATGAAAACCAGTCATTAACAGTAAATTCACATAATGCTTTGTAAGTAAAATGTTCCAGAAATAGGATGTGATGGCTTCTAAATTACTGCAGTGACTTGGAGGTTTGCGTGCTTCCTGTCTCAGAGAGAGAGAAGTAATTGCAGACATCCCTCAGTCATTTAAACCTTATGAAGTCTCAAGAAATTGAATTCTTTACCACGGAATATTTAAATATTATCGACTTAACTGTGGTCTAGATTTATTTTTTTAATACTCCCATGCTATGTTCTGTTGCAGTTGGAGGAGGCAGTGATTTGAGACTTTGGACAGTTAATGGTGATCTTGTTGGACACGTGCACTGCAGGGAAAGTATTTGCTCTGTTGCTTTCTCTAACCAGCCTGAAGGTGTGTCTGTCAATGTGATTGCAGGGGGCCTTGAAAATGGAGTTGTAAGGTAAGCATTTGAAATGTTTATTTATTAAAATGCTCTATCACTTAGGATCACAGTTTGAGAGCATGTAGCCAAACATCACGCTGGTATTTGGCTTTAAATAAGGTGGACAAGCTGTTACTCAGCTCCCAGTCATAGCAGTTGCTAAATAGATTGTTTATCACTGAAGTATTTGTAAAAGCAAGTGTGAAGAAAAATGGCTCTTTCTTTCAGACTGTGGAGTACGTGGGATTTGAAGCCAGTACGAGAAATAACATTTTCGAAGTCAGCCAAACCTATTGTAAGGTAAAAAGATCTTAAGTATACAATAAATTGTATTTTTCTCTTTAGGGGGAAAAAAAGCCAAACCAACAAACAAAATCACAACAAAATAGTCTTGAGTGTTGAACATGAAAATAGGAGGTAAACACCCATGTCTAAAAAGAGCAATGCAAACCCACTAATTATTCATGAAAGCAAAGTGAGCACAAATGTACTGTACTTGTAATGACAGTAATAACCAGCTTCTGCTGCTGGCAGATGGAAATTAGCAGGATTCCCTTGAAAACTGAACAATAGCTATCCTCTTATTTTTAAATTTATTATTTTTCCTCAGAATCTGTGTTAAAATTCAATAATCCTAACTATGCCAGACTCAAATAGACAGAGTGTTTCTTCCTCAAAATTAAATGAAAATACTGCCTTTTCTGTTTTTTCTGGTGGTAGAGGGAAATGTTGGAGAAGGAGTCAAACTCAGAGTAGCCTGGAAACTGCCATTTTGGAATGCCTGTGTAGTTAGTTTCCTCTGAGTCCCCTTGATTTAGATGAGCAGAATTCTCGTGCTAAATTTTCAGAACGTGGTGAAAGGATTGAGTCTTTGATATCCCCAGTGGTACGGTAGTCTGCACAAAGGTCTTAGAGTTATGCCAAAATTTTATCTTAATGTTAGCATAGTAACAAATTACTCTGAAATTTTTTTGTTTTGACTGTTGGTAAAATACCATTTAAAATCCAAACTACCATTTTATCTTAGAAATTAAAAAGATTGTCTGATAGCAGTTATTGTCCTTGTTACCTCCTTTAAGTGGCATATTTCACAAAGCTTCTTGATAATGATTTAGTAGCTATTGAATAATTTAAAGCTTCCTGCTTGAATGTGACAGTAAATGGATGCTGACCTTCATGCTCTCTAACATTACCCATGGCATGACTGTGAAGGGATTTACCAGCCCTGTTACAGCTCAGGAAATGCCCATCTGAACAAAAGTCCTGTGCTGTGTCATGAAATCTGATGGATTTAGTTTCTGCCTTTGTCAGCAAAGCAAGTTCAGAGGGCACAGAGCTCTGTTGCAGAAAATCCTTCCTTTCAAAAACAGAAGGGAAGAGTGTAGGATTTTGCTACTAATCCTGCCCTTTGCCCTGTGACACTGCAAAGAAATGAGTGTTAAACTGCAGGGGATGTTGAAGTGCTGGCCAAAGCTACAGTTCAGCCCACAAATGGGTAAGCAGGTATATGCAAACTTAGCATATACTGCTGTGTTAACGTAGGCACGGGGCCTCCCCTGACAGCTCATCTTTGTTCGCTGAACTCTCATGGGTTTTTAAGGTCTTCTAGCATTATGAATAGCCACATTTGGTATAAATATAAATCCTTCTTTTGCAGCCTTACGTTTTCCTGTGACGGCCATCACTTGTTCACGGCTAACAGTGACGGGAATGTCATTGCCTGGTGCCGCAAGGACCAGCAGCGCTTGAAGCTGCCCATGTTCTACTCCTTCCTCAGCAGCTACGCAGCTGGGTGATGGCAGGGCCTGCTGCTAACTCATGTCTCTGATGCACTTTAATCCAAATAGGTTATAGGAGCTCTTATTTAACTGGACTTTGAAGTACTTTGAATGTCCCTAGAATGACTGAACAGGTGGGGTTTGTTTTTAAAGAGCAGCCTAAGGTGGTTGTAAGATTGCATATGTGCATGCACAAACTTGAAGCATATCCAGGTCATCAAGAAGCTCTGGTCATATTATCCAATGCCAGCAAAGTGACTAAGAAATGCTCAATGCTGCAATATAAAACACCAACAGTATTTTTTTAAATCACTTCTTGTGCAGAAGTATTTAAAAAAAATTATTATGCTTATTCCCCCTCTTAGTATGTAAAATATCAGCAGCATCAAATTCTGTAAATATCTATTCAAATGTCAGCATATGTATATCTGATCAGTTGAGTGTGATATGGTTAGCTCTGGGATAAGCAATCCAAAACCTAAAAATCAACAACCATTTAAAATTGCTTTTTTTGAGAAGCAAGAACTTAGTAGGTGTTTTTTGCACCATCTTATGGTATCGTAATGCTAAAAATCAAATTTCTGCTATCTTTATATTTGTAATTTTTGCCATCTTCTCTGTTAGTGGAATAGTCTTTGCGGCAGACGACAATAAAATGTTCGTCTTAGTGATGGGTAGGCACCTCATGGCATCGTGAAACAATGATTAGATCACAGTGCAGTGTGAATTCCCTAATTTTGTTTGTGATAGTTGGCTCTCCCAGTTCTGTGGCAGAACATCTATTATGTACATGCACAGCTTATCTTCCAGAGCTCTAAAAAGAGGTGTTAAAGAAGGCACAGATGTGCTCCTGTTCCAGTGTCATTGAGGTTCAATACACTGTAAAATGTTTGAATCTAACTGCTTGAATAATCAATGTTCATAAGCATCAGATGATCCAGAAAGGTTCACACAGATGCGCTGTGCAAATCTCTTGTGTGTTCCTGGGTGCTATTTTATGAGGGGGAAAAAATAAGCCTCTGTCATGAACAGCTTAACAAATTTGACGTCTTAGGCCACATGAAAAATTAGTATTTCAGTTGATGGATTTGAAGACCTCTAAATCTGGCACCGTGACTGAGTGCCTACTAGTCATGCGAATGGTAAAGCAAGAATGCTACGCAAGTCTGATGTAGTTACATTTTCCTTTTAAATTGCTTTGCTTCTTTATCACTGACATGTCCTGCTATTGCCGTTCAGACTGCTGTATCTTCTCATGTCTAAGGCTCATATGCTTTCGGAACACTTTACATTAAATCGTCAGGTCGTGACGAAGGTGACACACACACAGTCTTTACACTTCTTTTGAAAATTCCAGACAGTCTTCAGAAATTCTTGAGACTTCCTGGTTGAAGAACTTTACAAACTAGAAAAACTTAAGAAAAATGTTTTCTTAGTTCAAGACACAAAGGCTCATCATTGGTTCAATTAAGCAAGTGGCTGCACACTGTATGGATTGAGTTTTAAACTGCATATTATTGTAGCAGCATTGTATGGGATGGCTGTAGTCATATTTTTCTCTGTCTAAATGTTAATGTAAGGTCCACATACAGACTGAAAAGCTTCCTGGCTCATGTTGATGTGATGTGCTTTGTTTAAAAGAAAAAGACAAACATTGTGGTTTTGGGGTGCTTTTGTGCTCCCTGTTTTGGGGTGTTGCTCACAAAGGCTTATTTTTTTATAAAGTAGAATTCCACTTGTTACAAATCAATATGCAAAACTGCTGGCCTTGTAAAGAGTGCAATATTATATATTTTTATGTAAAAGTAAAAATGATTTTTTGAAGCAAGGAATATTTATTCAGCTTAATATTCTGGAACTATTAAAATAACATTGCAATAGTGTCTGTGCATGATGTACTTAAATTTCCTGTAAATGTCACATTCCACACTGTATTTGTATATACACTGTCACATTGTTGGGTAATAAACAGATCTTTGTATCAAACCATTTTGAGATGATTAGAAACATGTTTTTGGCTTAGTTGCAACTTTCTTCTTTTAGGGAATCTTTCACACCTTGCTCCAGATCAGTTTCTGCTGATTCCCTTGTCCTTCATATTTTAAAAATCATGGAGTGGGAAAATTGTTTATGGACTGCATCTTGTGTCTGTCTAACTGAAGGTGGGGGGAATGTGAGATGGGAAGTGGGAAACTAGGCATATCGCTTTGCACATGTGTGCACATGTCCTTCCTTCCCCTAGGATGCATGACTAGAATTTGGATTAAATTATGGCTTTCAAAGCAGAGACATTCCCCTTCCTTCCATCTGCCTTGTCACTGAAAACCTCTCTGAGCTGCAAAGGCAGAAAAGCAACTTCTCTCTGGATTCTCAGAAAGAGGGGTGGAAATTGGTAGACTGGGATCTCGGGGAGGCATCTGACAGTATGTGAGGCTCTTCCTGTTGGAAGCCAGGGTTTGGGAGAGGTTCATGGGGAAAGGCCTATCTATCTGATTGCAGGATTCTGTGTTAAATCCAGACCTTGATGTTCTGATAGTGGAGAGACATGGAGAAAAAGGAAAGGGGAAGCAATTGCTGGATATTCACTTGTGTTCCAACCCATTACTGAAAGGGAGTTCTGATCTTGCATTTAGAGATCCACTGCTTAGACAAACCCATGACAGTGAACAGAAGGAAAAATAAAAAAGCCTGAACTGAATTAAGCAAAAATATTATAGTAAAAGATAACCATGGAGTGGTGGGGGAAATAGCATCTGTCTTACTACTAACAAATATTTAGTTTACCTTTTAATTTCTTCATGACTTCTTTTGATTAAAGCTGTCTTGGGTTTTTTTCCTTCTTGCATATGAAAATGGAAACCACGCTTCCATATGCTGCTACTCTATTACAAAAGGGATCAAACAATTACTATTTAAAAGCTCTGCTTGCCTTGAAAAATATCCACTGGAATATTTAAGCCTCTGTACATACAGACACCTTTTTTTACTTTGTTGCTGTATTAAGTTACAAACGAGTTACAAGTGACTGCTGTTTAGAGATTTATTTGCCATTACTGCTCTAGAGTGGGGTCGGAAAGGCACTGATTCTGTATCAGGATTTCTGTAATAGGCTCTGTTTTGTATTTCATAATTTTGAAAAAGGATTAAAAATGAAATGTGGTTTAGAGCCAAGTTCATGTAAATTCAAGGAATAGAAATTTGTGCTGTATGGGTATTGCCTCTAGAACCTGTAGGGGAAACTCTTGGTTGTGGTGGAAGGTAAGAGTTTGCAGATTTAAAAGAAGACAATTTAAAATAAATATCTGTGTATTATATGATGAAAATACATTTTAAAACAGCCATTTCCCACCTTTATATTTTGGCTTAAGTCATAAAATTGTTGGAATCCAGTAGTAAAAACCGATGACAACAGTCTCATGATTGGAACCATCTAATGTGCCATTGTCTAACAGCATGTAAATCCTTTGTCTATGAAATGAGGCCTTTTGTTGACTGATGATGTAGTTGAACATGAATGAAAGAGCAGCAGCATAGGCCACTGAGGTTTCCATCAGTTTCTCGAACTCTAGTTATGGGAGGCTTGTGAACATACCTATGTATATTTAGTGATGTTTACATTCTTCCTGTTGCGTCTCCTACCCCAAAAGCCATTGACTCAGAAAAGGCTGCCCTTGTTCCAGAGCACCTTTTAAAAATAGGACTCTTCCTTGATCTCTTCCATATGGAAAACAAATGTTACTTAGAAATTCTGCTCCATTATGATGGAGTGAGAAAAAGTGTCGAGGGCAGGTAGGAGAGAACATACACCGCTCCAGAGGGAACAGCCATCTTACTAGGGAAAAAATTAATGAGACTCTGGTGATCCTGCCAACAGGTTATCACGGCTGACAAAATTTTCAGTTAAAAATGTTAATTGGCACTTCTAAATGCTGCTGATCCATACAGCTTTTATAGGGAGAAGCATATAAAAATTGATCTATGAAGCTGAATAGGATTATTCTGACATACTAGCCTTGACAAGGCGAGACAGTGGCATTCTGGCCTGGATCAGCAATAGTGTGGCCGGCAGGACCAGGGCAGCGACTGTACTGTGCACAGCACTGCTGAGGCTGCACCTTGAGTATTCTGTGCTCAGTTTTGGGCCCCTCAGTTCAGGAAGGACACTGAGGCGCTGAGTGTGTCCAGAGAAGGGAAATTAACTTGGTGAAGGGAACTCGGGTGCTGTGAGGAGTGGCTGAAAGAGCTGGGCATGTTTAGCCTGGAGAAGAGGAAAAATTGCTCTCTACAACCAGCCGAAAGGAGGCTGTAGCCAGGTAGGGGCCGGACTCTTCTCCCAGGTCACGAGTGATAGGATGAGAGGGAATAGCCTCAAGCCGTGCTAGGGGAGGTTCAATTTCGACAGTAGCAGGAATTTCTTCCCGTAAAGGGTGATTAAACTTCGGAATGGATTGCCCAGGGCGGTGCTGGAGTCACTGTCCCCGAATGTGTTTAAGGAAAGACTGGATATGGTGCTTATCGCCACGGTCTAGTTGAGAGAGTGGTGTTCGATTAAAGGTTGGACTCGATGATCTCAGAGGTCTTTTCCAACCGAATTGACTTTGTTTCTGTGATCTGTGATTCTCTTTGAGAATAGCTGAACGATCCCTCGCTCCCTAGCGCCTGCTGGAGCCGGGGCAGGAGACGGCTGCGGCAGGAATGGGGAGGGCCGGAGGCAGGCCGAGCGTGAGGGCGGTGGCAGCGGGGCCTGCGGCCGCCCCGCCCCGCCGCGCCATGTGCCACGGCCGCTCGGCACGGCGAGGGAGGGAGAGCGGGAGGGACAGAGGGAGGGACAGAGGGAGGGAGTGCCCGGGGGCCGGCCGGGAGAAGGTGCCGGGAGGGGCGTCCAGCGCAGGGCGGGTCGGGGTTTCAGCGCGGGGCTTTCGCCGTGGCCGCGGTGGGCGCCGGTGTCCTGGGAAACCCTCGGGGCCGCGCCCCGCTGCTCCCGTGGGCTGCTGCGGATAGACGAGGGCAGGCGGCGGCCGCGCGAGCCGGAGTTTCCCGGTTATCCGCAGGAGTCGGCTTCGGGCTTTGGGCTCCGTTGTCGCTGGCACCGGCGGGGAACATCCTTCTCCGAGAACCCGCCCCGAGCCCAGGTATCCCGCGGGCGGCGGGGAGGGGGTCTCTGCCCGGCGTGCTCCTTCCTCCGCCAGATGCCTGGGGCGAAGGCTCAAGGAAGTGTCCGCTTTTCCTGCGGACTGGCTGGCGCTGACGGAGGAGCAACTCCCGCTGCCCGGCTGCTGCTGGCGGTAATCGCTGATGTGTAGCGCTGGGAGCTGCTGCACAGCAGAGCCATTAGGGCAGTGCAGTGAGACAGAAAACTCGGAATAACAACTTGAAAAACGCTTCTGCCCTGCAGGAGATGCAGTGCCGAGCTTCCCGCAGGCGCTCTCCCTACCTTGTGGGTTACAATTCTGTTCACATACGTGTAAGCGGGGTTCAAGTGGAATAATCAAAATTCCCTGTGTACTTTTTTGAAAGCTCACAGCTAGCTTTCAAAATTAGCTAAAGGGGTAAAACAGTAGCCAGGAATAATCTTTCTGCCTCAGACTTTCCAAATCTGATGGTTTGCTGGGCTATATGTTCACGTAACCTGTATGCTGATGATAAATAATACTGCACGAAAATATTGTCTATGGGAAATATCACATTAGTTCAACCATTGTTTCCTTTGATTTTTTTTAATGTTGAGAAGCAAGATCATATTTTTGAATAAAAATTTGGGTATGACAGCAAGAATATTTGGAACTTGACAATGGACTCGATATAGGACTGTATGTGTTAGATGAGAACTGAGCTGTTGGAGTTTCGCTGATTTGCAGTTAGATGAGGAGAAGTTATTTTCAAAGTCACCACGTTTATGGTACGAAAATTGCATTCTTTCCTTATCGTGAACAATCGTTCTTGTCTTTAATCTTATAATTTCTGCTTCTACTACTAAGCTTCTCCTTAGGAGATGGAGTGAAAAGCTGAAGTAATTTTCTTGTTTTCCTTTGTGCAGCCATGAAATAGAAAAGGATTCCTTAGCCTCCCTCTCTCTTTACTGAGCTACATCAGTTGCTGTAAATATTAGAGTAAGAACTGAGATAACAGGGGAAGTTGGGTTTCTTTCAATTTCTTTTTGTTTGTTTGTTTGTTTTTTTCTTTTAATTTCTTCGGTATACCCGTTTGGCATTGAACAGCCGCGAGGCTGTAAATTTTGCTGTTTATGTTCCTGCAAGTGGATAATGAAATGTGATGATCTTTCCTCAATTTAGAATGTGATTTACAGGTCATTATCCAGGGATGATTCCCGCCAATGTCACTGGGACTTAGTTGAATGATTGGGTTAACTTTCCTATCGGGCTGTGTGGTCTAAGAAGTACGGAGCTTGTGTGGGAGGTGTTCTTCAGAGTTGTCAACCCTAGGTTTTCTAATCTAGTAATTTCAGATCCATCACTTTAGATTAAGGCAGCAATTTGGTTTAGGGCTTTTTAGACTGAATTCTAGAGGTCACTTTTATGGTATGGCATTTTAAGATTGTACTTGGAGCTAGATGGGGGGAAATTGCATCTTTTCTTCCCTGATGCTTATAGAAATCCATCCCAAAGAGCTTGAAAATTCAGTTTTGCTTCTGTGTTACTCAAGTTTTTAGACTTTTTCTGCATTTTACTAACAAGTATTTATAATGTTTGGTAAGTGAAGGTTGCACTCTTTACCCCAACGCAGCATCAAGCTATACCTGCAAATATTTATGCAGCTTTCTGCATTATCATAAAATAAATTTGCCTTTGAAGTGCTGTTGGGTACAATCATCCATTGTAAAAACGAAAAAGGAAAAGCTGCTCTTCACAAGCATTTTTAGGAGCCTGGGAAATAAGGAACTTCGGCACACATGAGTTACGTGCACCCAGAAAAAGGATGAAGTGAGGTAAACAAAACACCAGAAAATGCAGCTGGCAGGGAGGCTGTCGATGCGCAGCTTGCAGGAGTGATGCTTTAGGAAAGGGCTGTCTGGTGTGGGGTGCCAGTCAGCAGAAGCTGTTTGGCTAAAAAAGGCTGTGTAGCTGCTGTCACTGTTTTTTGCTAGTGTGGTCAGTGTTCCCCTAAAAAGAGGAGTCAACGGAGACCAGGTCAATGAACTGTGTGTGCTGCACAAAACTGTGCTGGATAAATGAGCTCCTGTATAATCCAGGTCTGCTGGCTGCAGCAGTAACATTTAGACTGCAAGTAGGCTGCTTGATAGCACAGTTACTGTAACTACAGGGATTATCAGGACCCGTGTGTGTGCCTGTATTGATCCACCGTAAAAACAGCCAGGAATGAGCAAATCCAGCTGAGAATTTCTGGTTCAAGGGGTTTTAGGTAATTCAAACGATGGGGAGGAGTTGCTCCTTTTAAACATCAAAAGCAATGTGGTCAGCAGGTCAAGGGAGGTGATTTCGCCCCTCTACTCAGCTCTGGTGTGACCCTACACTGCATCCACCTCTGGGGTCCCCAGCATGGGAAGGACACTGACCTGTTGGAGTGAGTCCAGGGGAAGGACACCAGGATATCAAGGGGCTGGAGCACCTCTCCTATGAGGAATATCTGAAAGAGTTAGAGTTGTTCATCCTAGAGAAGCAAAGACTCCTAGGAGACCTTATTGCAGCCATTCAGTAATAAAAAGAGGGTTGAAAGAAAAACTGGGACAGAATTTTTAGCAGGGCCAGTTGTGGAAGGACAAAGAGTAATGGTTTTAAACTAAAAGAGAGTTGATTCAGACTAGATATAAAGAAGAAAAAAAATTATGGCGGGTGTGGAGAAACACAGTAACAGGTTACCCAGAGAAGTGGTGGGTGCCCCATCCCTGGAAACATTCCAGGTCAGCTGGATAGGGCCCTGAGCAACTTGTTATAGTAGATGATCCTGCTCATTGCAGGGGCCTTCCAATATAAACCATTCCATGCTCCTGTCTGCCCACCCAGGTACAATACAAAGATAAATGTGTCTTCCTGTGGGAATAAAGGCCTAGAGAATACTTGGACAGTTTAAGAGGTGTCATCTTAAGAGAGAGGATCAGATCCATTTGTCAGGCTGCAGCCTCAGACGAAACACATCCTGCAAGAGGGTGTTTGAAGGAGAGGCTTCCTCACATTCCAGAGGATGGGTGTGTAATAGATTCTCTTGTAATTAAAATTTCTGTTCTCTCCAGAGCTTTATTTCAAAGTAACAATTTTATTTCATTAAAGAATATTAAGGTTATTATTGTAGATGCTAAGGAGAGCAGAATCAAGTGTCACTACAAAGCTTTGTGTGCAATAAGGACCTTTATCAAAACCTGGTTTGAAAGTGAGTGCAATTCTCATTTTCATCATCACACCATTTGTAGTAGGGCCTTAAATGATGCACAGATATGTAATGTGTTTGCAGAGAGTGAGAGAAGGTAGAGGTATGTGTAACTTGGTATGTGAGGAGAAGTCAGCCTCACAAAGTTAAGGAACCAGGCCTGTCTGTAAAAAATTGAAATTAAATACTTAAACGGATGCTAAATACTTCCGGAGATACAGTAGTTAAATATTTAAATGCATGTAAAGGCCAAGGTTGGAACAGGATTTGGAAGAGAACAAATGTTTATGCTTCAGAATATAAACAAACCTCTTGCTGGGGGTAAGTGGAAATTTTCTCCAGTGTCTGAAATGTCTAGTGCCAGACTTTTTTTGTTTTTAAAGTTATTTTTTTATGAAGCCTCATATTCTGGTTGTTTTCTGATACTGTGAAATGCTTTATTAGGCAAGATACATATTTTCTTTTTTTAAATGTTCCTATTTGGTGTTTTAGAATATAGGTAAGGATATATTATCTTTGTGGCATTGCTTTAGAAACATGGTTTGAATTTTTAGAAGCATTTTTATGCCTAATAGCCTTTTCAAAATTCTGCTCTAGACTTAACTCATTCCTTATTCTGTAAATGCTTAAACACTGGCTGGAAGTACTATGACCTGTGTTCTTGCCAACTTTGTTGTAGTCAGTGACAGTTCAAATTGTCTAACACTAATGTTTGTAGCTTTTACAGTATGAGTGAATGAATTGCCAGAAAAAATTAGGAGATTTGGAATTCTCTGGACTGTTCAAGGAGTTGCAGTTGCTTAATTCAGTTTAATTTAAATGTATGTAGCAAATGTAGAAGGGCCTCTACTTTGACTTTTTTTGACTTTGTGATCATTAGTAAGGTAGATGTGTGGGTGATAAAATTTAAATGATTCACTCTTGTCGGGGTATCATTTTGTAAACAAAGCTAGACGTGTTTATTCTAATTTTTATGGGTAGGTTGATACTTAAAAGTGAGGGGGTTGAGTCAAACATAAAGTTCAGAGATGAGCTGTAATTCAGAACTTTCTTCTTTTGTGAATGTCTTGTATCCTTTCTGCTGTTTGACTTTCCACTGCAAGTCAAAACACATCTCAAAATTGATTGGAGGCTGTGGCTTGGTTGTGGATTTTCTATGGTACGTGGCATTTTATGCAAAGCCAGTTCCTCCACATGTATTCAGTCCTTTGCTTTGTGAGGAATATGAGTTAAAAAATGGTAGACAAAGATGAAGACAAAGAACCTGCTGTGTTCTGACATGATTTTATTTCATCAGAGCATGCAAGGGGGAAACTTGTGTTACATTCAAATGACACGTGTATAGGCAGAAAACCTGTTTTTTGTCTTGGCATATGTTAAAGCTCTTGTTTTGTTTGGCACAATTAATGTATTTTAAAGTAGCATTTCCCTGCCTTGAATTACACTAGACCTGAAAGAAAAAGATTCTATTGTTTCTTCAAATTAGTGTTGAGCATGGCTCACCATGGCATATGTGTTCCACCATCCTGTTTTGCAGCACAGGTTACTGATTTTTAGAAGCAGTCTGTTTCATACCAGGCTGTGAGAAGAAACAACTGGCTTTGCCTTGTCTCTGAGCATTTGTGCTTTGCAAAATAAAAGTAGTTAAAAAATTATTCCTCCATTCTTTCTGTACTATGGATTGTGTATTTCTCTTGAGTCTAGCAGGGACATTTTACATACAGGTTTTTTACAAGAGTATTTCCAGCGTCCTACTTTATTTCCTGTTTGTATCTTACACCCCAGTGACTGGATCAGGTAAGCTATCAAGGTTCAAGAAAAGAAGTTTGTGTGGTTCTAGGTATTTGCTTCTTATCCAGAAATAAGCTGGAAGTATTCATTTTGAAAGGCTTGAGCCTAAAACTGCTTTAGCAGCAGTGCAAAATGCCTCCTTGTGCGTGTTTTTCTCCTGTGTCCCATCTGCCTCTCACACCGCGTGTCCTTTGCATTTTGCTGAACTTTGCATTGACTTCTGAGGCTTGGTGCCAGACTAATCTGGCTGCAGGTGGCACTTGTGGTAAGGACCACAGGAGAATGTTGCCTGATTGGAACCTCAGCATCATCTTACTAGGTAGTACAGCTAGTCTGCGACCTGCCTAGGACATCTGTAGCCCATCATCTTTCCATGTGGCCTTGGTCCAACCTCCAGTGACTTCAAAATAGTGACTGTTCCTTGTGCTGGACCAGTGCTGTGTAGAGGTGTCAGCACAAGGGGGTCTAACATGCAGACCACCTCTGGCATAAATAATATTGTAAGTTAGTCAAGGTCTGAATGTGTCTCTACTCATTTGGTAACAGTGCTGAGGACTGCTGGATATCGAGCTGATTTACACTTCATCCCTCAGGGAGTAGCAGTGCAACAGAACCAAATGCTAACATACCTTACCTAGATGTCCCTTCCCAAGAGCTGCAAATCCATTAAGAAGTAAAGCATTCCTATCCTGGGCAGCGTACTGTACTGGGTTTAGTCACCTTTGCACTTTGCTGGGGATGTCTAAGATAAACATTGGAAACCACTGCATTATTTCTTCTTAATCTGTTACCTCATTTCTAAACTTCTTTTATTGATAGTCAGAATTCTGACTCATTCTCTACCTTACAATTTCTCTCTGATGCTCGTTGGGAGCAGTGTGGCATTCGTTTCCACTGCACATATTTCTGAGCTTGTTTTGGTGTTTCTAGGTGTAACTGGGGCGTGGAGCCAAACTGTGCAATGCCTGCAAGGTCTGCTTGTGAGCAGCTGTTCTGCGTTGGCAACGTGAACCAGGGCAACCATTTTCACACTGAAGTCATGGTCATGTGCTCTGCATTTGTATGTCATTTGCAGGATTCAGGCAGAATGCTGACGATTGAGGATGCAAATATGTCATGCAAAAAGGTGCCATGGAGCAAGAGAACAGAAATAAATGCTGTCTGCTGTGTATTCGTGACCAACAGCCTGGCAGTGCTGATGTGGTGGGCAATGGGTTGGGTAGAGTTCAGATAACTCCTCTCAGTGATTGCTGCATTTCCCACCCCTTCTTTAAATGGTCTCAACTTTGTCTCTTCCAGGAAAAACAAAATGAAGGAACTAATGTCAAACAGTACAACCAGTATTTCTCAAGCCAGGAAAGCTGTGGAGCAATTAAAAATGGAAGCATACATGGATAGAATAAAGGTAAACTTAGACTTATTGTTGATATTTTTAATTCAGTGACTAGTTTGTGGAACAGCATGCTTTTAATAATGCAGAAATCAAGAATCTGTGTTGAGCAATTAAACAATATTCAGTACTGTGGGTTACACACTGACTGGTGGGTTCTAGTGAAGCAATTTCCAAAGCCTGTCTTCAAGCCTGCTTCTGTGTGAGTGTCTGTTACATTTGTCAAAAGCGCTATTTTGTGAAATACTTAAAATCAGCCAGCAGGTGCACGGGTGTTCTTCTTTGTCACCTGTAGCTGAATTTAAGTGCAGCTCTGGTTTCTTGGTTTTTCTCCTTTAAGAATTGGAATAAGTGTTTAAGGTATTGCAAAATTTTTGAATAATGATGACGCAAGCTGAATTGCTTTGCTTTGTTTAGTTTTAGTGCACGCATCATTGCACAAAGAATGTGTATGATTGCAGTGTGCAAAGTTGTGATTCATCACACTTGATAACATGTTGTATGTGAAGATTTGGTTTCATCTAAATACATGTGGATTAAATATTATCATTAAAGGCACTATTAAACAGAGGTTTTAATTTTTTTAACCAAAAAATCCTGTGGATTATTCTTGCATGACATTCTGCTTTCCTTTAGGCTAAAATTTTGTGCAATACCAAGCACCTAGAAGCTAATAATGCCACAGAACTTTTTAAGAAAGCAATGATCATTTCTTTTGCTCTTTGCCTCTGAATATAAGGAATACTTATTTTGATAAAAAATCCAGTCTCTACATGGAAGAAGTTTTTAGTCTTTCCATCTTTAAAAAGTAATGCATTGAAATGACCCAGTTCTCTGCAAATTGTATCTGAGTTTTTGCAAACTATAACTGAGATTATTATGTCAGTAGGATAATTTAGAAATGTTGTACATTAAAATCTTCATGTAGTCTTAATGCAGTCTATTTGTCCATCCATCCTGTGTGCTAAAAGTCTGCATGCAGTCAGTGCAGGCATAGTATATATTTAGGATTTTTAAAATAACCTCAGATCACAAACTCACCAGCTGGAAAAGTAGTATTTACAATTCATAAATATTAGTGCAATTCCATGAGTGGTCAGTCTTGCTCATATGAAAAAAGAAATTTCAGTCACTCTGTTTTGTGGCAGTTTTTAGCAATGTCTGTAAGACCATTGAATTTACAAAAGTAGTTTCTCTATTTCTTCGTGTGTCACAAATTCCTGTTTCCAAATAACCTGTTCACAGGGACAGGTGTTTGTTTCCTGCAGTAAAAGAAGGTCTGCCTTGGTCGGTCCCAACTCAGGTCCTATTGCAGCTGCCTGAACAGAGCTGGCAAGGCAGGGTGTGGGTGGCAGAGGAAAGGGTTGGAAAAATAGGGCCCAGTTTATTGGCATTTGAAATTGTTGATACTTAGTGGATTGTCTTAAACCTGCTTCCACATACGCAGTGGTAACTGTCATGTCCCACATCATTAGGTCAGTTATTCAAATAGCTTCATTAGTTGGGTGTATAACATTCTTAATTACGAATGTAAGAAAGACATAGCTGCAAGAAAGACACAGGTTGTTTTTACAGTCAATTTAATTAAAAAGAACACAGTTATTAGCAAATGTGGCAGACCTAAAAAACAGGTAGCTTGAAAGTGCAATTTGTTTGCCTTTTGAAACAGCCTGGGACCAAGAGCACACCAAAGAAAATCTGACATTTCAGAGGGTTCCTATACTAATATAAAAAAAATATAGCCTTGATTTCTAAAATTTCTAAATTTTTTAAAAAATGCCTTGATTTCTAGAATTTCTTTGAACAAGCATATGAGGGATTGTGAGAAGCAGTTGATTGACTTTTTATTCCTTTAAAATCTGCTTGGCCTTTTAATCCTGAATCACTTAAGTGTGTGTTTCAGCACAGCCAAATTTTACCAAGAGGCTTTCCAGTGGTTTCAGCAGGAGATTTTAAGTTCTTAAATCATCACTGTAAAGGCAGATAAATGAACTTGCTTCCTTTTTTTTCTGGTGTTTTGCATCTGATTAAACTAGTTAGACATTTAATAAAAGATCAGGGCTTTCCAAATAATTTAATTAAACCCTCTTTTGCAAATAACTATAGCCAAGTTGTTATTGCCACAATAGGCAAGACCACATTGCCAAGATTGAAGAGGTGTCTGTGTTATTGACTGGGGAAATCAGATGTTCCTGTTTATTTTTCTACTGCAGAGGCACTTTGTTTCCCAAGCACAGTAGCTGCTGTAACCAGCAAGAGTTGGGTCTGCACAATTAGAATGTTGTAGTTAAAAGTAGGTTGATAGTTGCTGACTTCACACTGTGTTCTGGAATTTTCAACTAATTTAAGGACTCCTCTTAAGTCCTCTTGCCAGTCAGAGCAGCAAAGCAGTGCTGTGTTCTGAAGTTCCACAAACAACTCGCTGCTGAGGTGAGAAAGAAACAGGATGACTCAAAAGAGGAGGACAGAGTTACTGGTCAGTAGTTGGAAGGAGGATTACTGTGGGTTTTTTGTAAACCATAGGAATCCCAGAAGGATCATGACTGAACCTGTTTTACCTGGCAAAAGAACAACTAGAGTTATAACAGAAGTAAGAAGGAAGCTGGAAATGCATATTCCTAGGTAGGAACAATCGAAGTAAATCAGATGAACAGTGGCCTTGTGACTAGTACAGTGATGTGTCTTCTAAAGATGCTAGCAGTAAAATTGAGAAAGCAAAGGTAGTATTGGTGTTTATCAGAGTTGTTCTCAGAATAAAGCACTACTTAATCTTCTCTTTGCAAGCAGAAAAGCAAGAGTGCTCTGACATTTAAGACACTTGGCGTATCAGTTACCATTCTGTTTTCTTTTTCCTTAGGAAGATAGGAAGTATTCCTAACTGGTCCTGAATAGTGTTGGGAGATGAACAGTGAGAATGCCAATAAATGTGTGTGAATCTCTTTGTTTTAGATGTAAAGGATAAGCAGAGTGGGTGTTGTAGCAATGATGGTAATTAGTCACAATCCATGACAAGGCAGAAGACATCATAATTGCAGCCTTTTGCCCTGTCACTGAAGCTTATAATTATTAGTGCAGCTAACAGGATGTTCTAACTACGGCAGTTTTTATCACCTCTGCAAATCTGAAATGTAATGGTAAAATTTCAGTCCTCCTGAGACTAATTCTTTAAAGCACCAGGATTGAGTGTTTTGTTAGATTTGTTTTTCCCTTTTGTTAATTTGATAACCAGATGTGGTTTTTGATACAGAGAGTAAAAGTAATTCTACAAAATGTGAGATCAGTGTGCTACCTATGTACTCCATCTCTTCTAATCCATACACCTTAAAAGATTTTTTAAGATGGAAATGTTAACTTCCTGATAGAATTCATCAATCAAACTGGAGTCCGATTTTTTTCTTTAGCCATTTCTGCAGTATGTATAAATTACTTTGAATTTGCAGACCAAGCCATATTGAGTAGGAAAGCTGACATGATAAATGTGTTATCTTCATTTGAATATTCAAATCACATGCATTTATTTTAATTCTTAGGAAGAGCTATTTTGAAGCTGTCCAGCAACGCTGGGCTACAAATAACCCCAAGGGCGAGTAAAAGCTGCACTAGAGTGGGCTCCATTTGACTCCTTCCATAGCACAGTGGGACAATCAGCACACCAACATGTACAGCACAGCCCACACCTCTGGGTGCTGCCTGTGCCAAAGCAGCCATCCCTGCTGGAGCCTTGGTGCTACGCTCAGTGCACAGGCCTTCCACCACTGCTCTTCCCAATAATGACACTGAGCAGGAAACTTGCTGGAGGCAGTATTGTATTTTGCTCTTTTTTGGGCCACAGGTCTGACTTTGCCAACACCATTCACAGCTGCAGGAACTTGTGTTTTCATCGCTCCTGGACTGTGATCAGCTCGTTTAACTCCCTGTTGTGAATGGTCATTATTCCACTGTGCAGGCCTAAGTTACTCTACTTTTAGTGAAGAAATGGTTATAATTCACTTTTATGACTCCTGTAATCTCAGTGGGAGGATTTTTCCCCTCAAAATCTTTTATTTGTTTAAAGGATAAAGAAAATATATGGTCTAGTGTAGGTTTAGTTTGTGACAATGATCATATTCCTCAGTTTCTTGTTGCAGGTTTTTTTTTAAATAAATTGTACTATGGTTTGTTTAAAAGCAAACTGAAATGTGACTTAAACACTGTGACATTGAAGGAAGGTTTTTTCTTCACAGAAAGGGGTGAGAGGGCATTGGAGTGGGGTGCCCAGGGAGGTGGCAGAGTTGCCATCCCTGATGTGGCACCGAGTGCCATGGTCAAGTTGACAAGGTGGTGTTAGGTCAAAGGCTGGACTTGATAATTTCAAAGGTCTTTTTCAACCCAGGTGATTCTGTGAATGCATTGCTCTGCTTCACAACATTCCTACCAGCATTACAGGATAAGTTAGATACAAAAATGTATGTAGAGCTTTTTCTAGTGAAACTCCCTTTTGTTTATTATATTGTATCAATATAATATGTAGACAACAATACACAATTGACAACTACACAACAATATGTAGAGAAACAGGAAATTATATTATTGGGTTTATCCCTTTTAAGAATAAAGTCTGAAATTGTACTTCTCTTCCATTGAATGAAAAGCAATAGACTTGGGCTGATGTTGTTTACCCATGCATGGAATGAAAAAGATCATTACAGGAAAATCATTACAATCCTTTGTACTTTGAGGTCTGTAACTTTCCATGAATTTTTGTTTTACCTGCTTCTTTCTTGAGAAGCACTGGTCCTTGTGAACATCTCTTCTGATTTGTTATGTTTTCTGTTTCACCTGTGCTCAGCAGCCTTCTGTTCACATGTAGTGTCTCTGCCACCCTTTTGTCTTACAGGCCAGTTCAAAGACAAACTTATTTTAAATAACCTTAATACTCATATTCTCCATTAGGGGGATAGTCCATACTATAGTTGGCACTGTGGGGTGCCAACCACAGGTTTTCCATAGGTTTAAGCATTCTACAAAGACATACAGAAATTAAAAATAAAGAAATTAAGAAATAAAGAGTCTGTAACTGTCTTCAGAAGTTCATTCAAATTTCATGCAAATTCTGATTCAATACCCATTGACTTCATAGGTCTGATCTGAAGCCTGCTATGGGCTGGGTCCATGTGCAAACAAGCAGGGCATGGGGAAGCTTAAAGCTAATACTGATGAAACACCTGCTAGAAAAATATCAGAAATGTGATTTGTTTCTTCTCTTCACTCTAGTTGTGCAAACATGCTGACCTTGGTGTTGGAAGGGGGACAAGCTGTCATGGTGCTCAAAGAAAAGACTTCTTTGTAAAGACACTAGAATTCATTTTTTCAACTACCAGAATATTGAAAACCCAATAATTCACCAAAGTAAAGAGATACAGATAGCTGTGAATATCTTATTGACTGAGCAGAACAAAAAAAAATTGTATATACTTTCTAAATTCTTGAAAAATAAATGAATCACTATGGCCTACTGCCACCAATATTCTTACAGCACAAAGCTGAAAAAATTACAAGGTTTAATATTTCATTTTTCATAGCTTGCATTGCAAATATTCAACACACTGCTACATTTTTGTATGTATTTGTATTTTCGTAGACTTTTCAGTAAGCAAAAACCCATGTTTTGAACTTGGAGACTTGAGAATTATTTATTTTAGAAGTAAAAAAATATGAAGTTAAAAAATATTAAGGTAGTGCTCAAGTTTAAATGAATACTGTGAATAAAGGACTACTTATAGTAATTTACTGAGCAGAAGACATTAGTCTTGCTTCATTGAAAAGAGCAGTATTTAGCTTAAATGAGAGCTATGAATCATGGTGTTCAAGTTTTGTTTGTGATCTATTATTTCTTTTTAATCCCATGATCATGTGTCTAAAGAACTTTTTATTTTGCCACCAGAGGAACAAAGGACAGAGAGAGAGTGTGTGTGGAAAACCTTAAAACCAATGAATGGGAGTAAGAGCTGAAGCAGGTTTCTCTGTAGAAACAGGCCCTTCAAGGAGAATCCTTATTGCTTATGGGTGATTAACATATAAATGTTTTAATGACTATGTGCTCCTGACCTCCTTCTGATGGAGAGGAACAGCTTGATGTGAATGATGTCAATTGATATCATCTATGTCACTATGTTAGATAAAAAGTGTGTAAGGATTACTAGCTGTAGGAAGAGCAAATTGAGAGATGTGTCTAATATTTAAAAGGATAAAGCAATCTACTCCTTGTTTTATGATAGCTTCCATTATCATTTGTTCTATGAAAAAATATTTATGCAATTAGGATTGGTTCAGATTTAAGTGTTACAGTAGTTCTCTTTTCTCTTCTACCTCTATTAGGTATCCAAGGCTGCAGCAGACTTATTGGCATATTGTGATGCACACATTGGAGAAGATCCCCTTATTATTCCTGTACCTGCATCTGAAAATCCCTTTAGGGAGAAGAAACTCTTTTGTACTATCCTTTGAGTCAGTTTTCAATTAAAAATGTCATCTGCTAAAATTTGGTATCAGTGTTGCATGCTTTTAGCATTTTTTTCTTCAGATGTCAACACTTACCCCATAACTACAATATTTTTGGCAGGTAGTGCAATTTCTGTTAAAAAAAGTCCCTAAAATTTAAAAAAAAACCCCAAAAACTAAAAAATTCAAGGTAATGCTTATCTTTCAGGGCAATGTAAAAGTTTACTTTCAGTTCTTCATAAACATTCTTTTGGTCTTAATGAAAATATCAAGTACAGTATCAAATTGTAGATGTCTTTGCCAGTCAGATTTTTCTGGGACCTAAATGAGTCATACCAATTCTTGAAGCTATTTTTAACAATCCTATTTTCTTTGGAAGGTGAATTCAATTCAGTTGCCTTTACAAATTTCTATCTAAAGAGAGTAGTGTGACCTTTTCCTCAAGTAGCACTATCTAGGGAAAAGTCCCAGTGATTTACAGTGTTTAGAATGATTGGACTTATACAGTAAGTGGTGTCTATAAATATGTTTTCTGAAGACTGTAAGAAACTTGACTACAAAAACAATCCTAGTAAAGTGCCATTGTAGCTATGAGCAGAATGGAGATGTATAGTCACACACCAGGATGATGTCAATAAAACTGTAGAAAAATGTGGTTGCTTGTATCTTATTTTCAATTACAATGATTTAAATTATTTAGAAAGTAAACTGAACTGTGAAATAAGTGTTCCTGAGGGTTTTACTGTGGGGGTGTAAAACTGGACAGCACAGGGATAGAAGAATTACATTTTCTGAGCAGCTCTCTACCTGCTTTTGCCCATGGGAGTAGGACTTTATGGGGATGGAGAGTAATGGTAAAAAAATGTTGTTCTAGGATAGGCAGCGAGACCACTGTGTTGACAGCCATTATGTTTGCATATTTTGTGGCTGCAGAGTAATTAAGTTGTCAGCAAGTAATTCGTTGAGGTTCTGGGACTTCTTTTTATTTCAACTTTAAAGTGCAGTGAGAGGAAAAGAATGAGGTGTGAAATAAGGCTGCCTTCTTCATGAAGTAAAATTAAGCTCATGCAAGGCACCTGATGGAAGCAACTGTTACTTTACAGACTTTTATTTTTTTGTTCTCCTTATTAAAAAAAAAAAAGTGAATTCTTTTCCAATCTGATGCATTAGGACAGTTGTCTCACTGCAGTACCTGATATGTACAGTGTATCAGCCAGCCCCATAAGGCAGGAGACAATTTTGTTGGAGAACTGCACCAGTCTGAGCTGAGACTCTGAACAGCCACCAATAAAGATCAAGCTTCCCCCCCGTCCTCTGCACAAACTTGTATTCCATAAACGTCTTAAATACCTGCAAGGCAAAAACTAGCTGAGGAATTGAGGGCCTTGGGATGTTCTTAAATGCTGAATTGAGATGCTATAAAGGGCTGCTTGGTGAACAAAGCCATGTGAATTTACCCCGAAGTGCATGTACCTTCTCTAGCTTATTTTTAGCAATTTCCATCAATGTCTGTTGTACTGTTTTGTGCAGTGGAAATACAAGATGTCTGCATTGTACAGGTTTTGTTTTCTTTGCCATTCAGCTTGGATAATGTGCCTCACCCGACTGTCTTCAGCTACTAGTCTGGGCACACGAGACAGGGCGCTTTGGACAATGTGGCTGCTGCTGGCAGAGCTCACCTCGTGTCTCACATCCAATGATATTGTAAAAAAACCCCACATAACCATATTCCTTTTAATCAATAGGCTTTTGGGATGTCTTCCATTTAAAGATTTGGTTTTTGAACTGGGCAGCTGAAGACATCAGTATCTTATCAGGCTTGACACACCTATGCTGAAAAACATTCAAGCATCTTGAACAGATCTCATTTTTGATAGGCTCATTCTTGGCTCTTATTTCAAAGTTTTCAGCTTAAGAATCTCATTTCTAACTTTTAACAAGACTATTTCCATATGTATGGTGTGCTTTTAGTTTGAGGGTAGAGAAATAGGGTTTAGCTAACTGAGTAGCTATTTTATTGACAGCGAAATAAAAAAAGGCTTTCTGAAAATATTTATTTTAAAAAAGAGCAACAAAATGCTTAATAAGGTTCTTTAGGGAATCCTTCCTACAGTGTACATGATTTGGTAACTACTCTGATCACCATGGCAACATTTTCATTTGTCCTTCCGCATGTATGGTTTTAACTGGAACAGCATGGGAGGAGAATATAGGGCATACAGCTTTAGTCTCAAAGGCTTTGTAACAACTTGCATTTGAGGCTCATCATTAAGGTTCCCATCTAAAATAACAAAATTGCCGCAGCTTATTACAGTATTGCAAACAACTTGCTTTCTGTTTCCGATTAGGGTTAGTGTCTGACGTCCTGAGATTGAAACATTCCAGTGCTTTTGATCATCTGCGCTGGTAAGAGCTACATTTACAAAAGTCCAGAATTACTACTCACAAGAGGAGAATGGAATTCTTTTGATCTTCAGGTTTTTCTCCAAAATTTTTCTTCAAGGAGTTGTGAATGTGTTTGAGTTATGTTTTAAACAGCTGGTTCCCATGTTTGTGGCTTCTTTTAATAATTCTTAAATTTCAGTAAGTTAAAAAAAAAGAAAATGTATCTATTAAGATAATTTCATACTTCCAATTTAAAAAAAATATATACATTAAATACCATAAAGTGCATATTTATGTTAGGAGATGTCTATAATGTGTTTGAAGAGGTTAAACTGTAGAAGCATAATTCCTTACTGGAAAACAAAACATCTTTCTCTAATATCCTTGGGCCTTATTTACCAGTTCCTTGAATGAAGATACACTGTTGGCAAATTAGTAATTTGAAGGGGAAGAGGGTGAGGTGAACTTAGAAGATCAACACAACAAATAAAATTGTAACAGCTTTGGATTGCATAAAAGTATATTACTTTCCTTAAGAACACCATCAAAAAATTTACTCTCTGAAGGAGAATGGCATCTTCTGGTTAGCTTTTTTGTCAACACCAGCTTGATCCAAAAATCTTAAAAGAAATTTAAAAGAATATCTTTTCCTCCAATCCCAGCAAACCATAAAATGTCTTTGCCATTATTATGTTTTGTATTGCTTTGACCTTTGAGGCAGTTTGGATAATCTGCTATTGATACTTGAGTTTCATGCTTAAGCATGTTGCCCCAGCTCTACACAAAAATATCTGAATGATATTGTACATTTTTCTAAATAATGAATTCATATTATATCATGAAGTATAGAATGATATAAAAAAAAACCCAAAGCTCTCCAAAACATGAATTTTTCTAACAGAAAGGCTTCCTATAGGCTGAAGCAAGGAGTTTATATTTTCATCAAACAGTCTGATTTGATTCCTACTAATTTCAATGAAAACAAAACCAGACCTGCTGCCATCCTAACACTGTACTGCTCTCTCTCTCTCTATTTCATATGTTATAAATATGCTTGTTTATTTGTAGTTCAGGCCCAGAAAGTAATGGGTGCTTTCTCTTAACTGTGTGAGTTGGGGCTGCCATCTCACAGAGTGAGAACTTCAGAACAGGATTGGATTCAAGGAGGGTTTGACACATTTTGAGTAATCCTTTCTTCATATCCCAACTTGCTGCTCTGATGAAATAAGAGTTCCCAATGGATTGGTGGTAAACTGTAATGTCTTGGTAGCACATGTGGGGCTGGCTGTTTTGCCTCCATCAGATTAATCTCCTTGGTTTACCTTGAATTTAAGATGCTACCATTTCAATCCTAAAAACTATATTCCTCCTCTCTATTAGATACTAAATTCCCCTTATTTGCTTCCTATATCATGTATTAAATTAGTAGCAGGGTACTTGGCTGATGCTGATAGGCAATTTTTTTAAGATGACCTCTATGAAATTATGGTCCAAGAAGGAGAAAAATATGGAGGGAAGTTTACACTAAGCTGTTCTACACCACACCATAGGTTAAAATAAATACAACCTTTGCTGTCAGTGGCACTAAGGTAAATAATTATGCATAATGATATTGTAGCCAGGCATTTTTGCAGTAACTTACAGCAGGATCAGCTCCAACAGAAGGAAAGAACACTTTGGGAACAACAGTCTGTAGAGGTGCATATTAAAGCCTAAGTTTCAATAAGGCAGTCATTTACCCAGCTGGATTTCTGATATCAAAGGAGTAACAAAATATGTGCTTTGAGAGGACCTGATTATATAGTTTTTCCTATCTTTTCATTATATAGGGATAAAAATCTATATACATAATTTTCCTAGAAAATGCCATAATTATGGCTGTCCTTTGGGTCTGCATCAGAATATGGATTTGTCTCTTCAAGGAGACTAAAGAAAACTTGGGGGAAGGAGTGGTTCCCAGGAAATACAGGCTTCTTTTACAGGAAACTAATACTTAAAGTCATTAGACTGACTTAAATAGTAATGTGTGAAAAATAGTGTGCAAACTTACCAGTATAAGTATTACATAAAATTTTACAGGCACCTGCACATTTAATCTTTAGGTAAATAATGTACATTTGCATCTAATTGAATCCAGCTTTATAGCACTATTAAATTAAGTACAGCCATAAATACCAGAATTGGTATGGGAGCAACTTCTCTGTCTGTTAGAGGAAGATGTATGTCTGAATTTGTCAAGTACATTTACACCACTCACGCTTGTGAACAAACAAAATGAGCAGCTTTGCCCTAAAATTGGGTGTTTTCTTTCCCAAATTCCTATTACGAGTAGAAGCTGCACAGGCTCGTCTATTACTGCCACCTACTGATAAAGTGATAAACAGCTGACTGAGAAAAAAATACCAATACCAATTAGCAATGACCAAAAGGGGGATTCTCAATTAATACACAAACTGTCTGAATCAGAGAGCCAGCCCTCCTGTTTTTGTGGGCTGCACTGTGTGTGATTTCACCTGGCGCAGGGCACTGCTGCACTGCTGGGGTGCAGTTAAACCTCAAATTCCAGTTCCAGACTGCTCAGTTTAGGAAGACACAAAAGACAAACACATTATTTGGCTAAATAGGTCAGGTGGCTGGCTAAAATGCCTTCAAAAGTTGAGGGAGTCGTTGTGTGTATCAGTTGGAGCTCATTTTCCAGTTTAACTCGGGTGCCTGCTCTTCAGTGCTGCTGAAACACCAGTTGTGCCCTTTGCTCCCTGGAGCAGGTGAGGTGGCTGCTGACAGCAGTAAGGCTCAGCTCTAGGCCAGAGTGAGCCCCCAGCCCAGAGAGCACCCAACAGATCTCACTGACTGCTGCTCTGTTCCTTCACGCTCAAACTTCACTCCTGCCTGTTGGGTTTTTTATTTTTTGGGGGTGGAGGCTGTTCTCAAATTACTGGAGTCTGGGCAAAATACTTCCTCATATGCCACAGCATAATAATGCAGCAGGAAGAGAGCTTAGGCCACTGCTTATGCTTAGAATGTCATTTTATGAAAAATACACTAGGCACGGCATAAGGATGTGTTTCAAAAGATCACCCATTCCACAAAATATATTTGTCGTGTAGCTTCTAACTGCACCGTGCCTTCTTGTGTCCTTGGGCTTTAGGTGGCATCCTTGCACCCTTCACTTTCTCTCTGGCATGCTCTGAAGACATGCACAAATTTTCAGCAAAAGGAAAGAATAAGCCATACTTTATAGAAAAGAGCCATTGTGACTTTAAAAAAGCCTTTCAAGTAGGAGTAACTTTAAAGATATTGACAGTGTAGCAATCTGTCTCTGGCAAGTGTGGCTCACATGACTTTTTATCCTTAAATTTCTTGTTGCAAAGACTCTTCACTACTGTGGATTCTTGTCTGAGAGGCTCCTCCCTGGAGAGCATACCAGCTTTTATCCTACTCATCAGACCACAATACGCATAAATAGGTTTCCAATATAAATACCTGCAGTGCTGATATGAACGTATCAGTCATACCCTTAAAAGATCAAATGACAAAACTTCAGGTGCAAAGATTCTCAAGAAAAAAATCCTCTATAGAAACGTTGAGAATATAAAGAATGTTATAGATAGTAACCTTTCTGAGGTCTTCTTTCTCAGCCTTCACGTGCTCTTTTTGTACTGAGAGTTTGCTTCACACTCTGGAAAATTACTACAGAAAACAACTATGAGATAGAAATTAGAAGGCCATAAAAGTGATTACATTTCTTTAGTTCTGTTCATACCAGCTAAACAAATACTTGCAACAGGGGTGTGAATATATTTGAGGATATTTAAACAGAATCTGAATAAATGAAAAAAAAGTATATTAAAAGATCATTAAAGAGGCCAAGTTAAGCACTTGCTTAAGAAATGTCAGAGGTAGGTTTTTTCATGCATATTCCATTTGCTTCTCTCATTTGTATGTACTACTATCCCGAACCGTCACTGCAGGAATTCCCACAAGGCACAGTATAGGCAGTGCTCAGTTAATGAGCAGTTAGTCTGTCCTATTTTGGTGTTGTTATTCATTGTGTAGCCCCAGGCCTGATTTACTCACAAATTCTGCTTTCCATGTATTACTGTTCCCTGATGAGCTGCTTCGTGGTGCTCATCATGGGTTGCTTCACAAAGTTTCTCCACAGCATCCTGGAGGAATATGAGGGTGGAACTATTTGCATCTTACAGTGGGAAGCTGAGGCAGAGCCTGGACAGATTGTGAGTACCTGCTGCTCCAGAGTTAGCTCTTTCGACACCTCACACAATGTTCCCACTTGCTCAGCCACCAGCTCTGAGTCCTCAGCTCTACAAACTGGAATGCCTTTTGCAAGTTGAACACACAGAAACTACAGGGGGAAAAAGTAACATGAAAGATTTAGCTTCGTGACTTTCCTGGTCTTGTCAGTTCTCCCAGGCAGTGATGACCCTTAGCCTTGTAACCCGTATTTTGTGATCACACCTCACTGACTTTGCACTTGCTGCAGCAAATGAAGCAGCTACCTGGTGCTTTCTCCAGCAGAGCACATCCATCCTAGAGCAAGGTAAGCACCACGATGGGAAAATAGCAAGAGGTCATGTAAATTATTTAAAATGAAATATAGCCTGAATATTATCTATGCAGTGATAGATAACAATGAAATTATAAACAATGTTGTGGCAAATTTGCTTTGCAATTTCCCAATATCTTATCTCTTTACCAGGCATGTGATTAAAAAGTGTATTTGCTTTTGTAATGTAGGTTTCTGTAGGACTTTCTACAAACCTTATTCTCCTCTGTACATGCATCCTGAAGGCTTTGTGCAGCTTGTTAAAAATAACTGTATTCTAACTGCACATGAAGTACCTAACCCCACCAGCTGGCTGCTGCTTGATTATTGGATTTTTGATGTTCCAAATCTCTGTGAGACATTCCTGCTTGCTCTCTAAGATGTGCTTGTCAAGACTTAGCTGCTGCCATAAGGGTAGTTTTGAGTCCATTCCTATTTTTGATTGTCATGAAGATGTCAAGGAGTCAACTTAGACTGTAAAATTTATTATTGCTATATTGGTAAATTTGTATAACTGTGACCTAATTCAGCAAAACTTAAAGCTACTCCTCCAAATAGACAAGAAGATGCAAAAGAATAAAATCATAAAAGGCTCAGCAAAATAGTAGACAAATAATTTTAAACAAAACTTCCTTAACTGGAAGTTAATTCATAAAATGTTACATGGAAAAATTAAGATTATATTGTGTACAACTGAAAAGCATTTAAAGAATAATGCAGTCATCAGACACAGTCAATATGGGTTCTTAAGAGGAAAGTTCTGTTTAACTAATTCGATCTGCTTCTGTGATAGGGTCGCTGCCTAGTGAATGAAGGGAAGGAGATGGGTGTAGCTTTTCTGGATTTTAGTGAGGCTATTGTTACTGTCTCTCACAGCACCCTTCTGGACAAGTTGTCCAACAGTGGGATGAGCAGGTTCATGATGTATTGGGTGAAGAACTGGCTGAAGGGCAGGCAGAACTCAAAGGGCTGCAGAAAGGGGCCACATCTGGCTGGTGACCAGGAAAGTTTCTCAGGGCTCATATCTGGAGCCAGTTCTGTTCAATATATTTATCAACAACCTGGATGCAGGAGCTGAGCACACCATTAACAGATCTGCTGGTGACACCAAACTGGGAGGTGCTGTTGACTCTGTAGGAGGCTTTACAAAAGAATCTAGATAGATTGGAACAGTGGGTAGTGATTAACGGGATGAAATTTAACAGCTGAAATGTCAGATCCTGCACCTGGGATGGAGTAGCACTAGGCACTCCCAAAGGAGTCTGGGAGCTCCCTGCATCTGCACTTCATTGGATCAGAAAGCCAAAATGGGAAGCAGTAAGACATTTCTTCTGTTTGGGAAGATAAGCAAAATCTATTTCTTGTAAGCACCCCAAGCAAGGTAAGGAAAGGTTTGATAAATCCTTAGTATGGACAGTGAATCTGTTTAGATTATGGAAAAAGAATAAAACACATTATTGGGGTACAAATTTACAACCTTTAAACTAATAAAGCCCTTCATACCCTGATCTGTAATCTCTTTTAATATTTTTTCTTTGAAAGACTAAAGGCATAAAGATGTCATGAAAAGTAATATATCAGTGTTACTGCTGCCTGGGGAGAAAGTTAAGCCCCAAACCCCTAAAATGGAGTCTCTCACGAGACCTTCCCCTGCTTTCAGATGGAGCATGCAGAGATCAATAAAACACAACTTCCTGGGAACAAACTCTGTTAAAGTATACACAGCTCCACACTGATTTTTGCTCTTCTCATCTGCTGCTGCTGCTGTCCTAAAAATACCCCAGCTGCCCACCTGGGGCAACAATTAGGCAAACAAACATTAAAAAAAACCCTGACTGCTATGGGCTGGCTGGCTTTGGTACATGAGTACAGCTCTGGTATCCATCATGTCTTCTCCGTGTCAGACAGGAGATGCTTATCTAGAGGGATTCTGCAAATTGAACAGAAGCATCTTAAGTTTGCAAGCAGCCTGGGGAATAAAACTTCTGTCTCTTCTGACTCCAGCTCTTGTGCTCAACATGTTGTGCCTGTAATATACTTTGTGTGCCAGAGGTACCCCCTGAGCCTGTACTGTCAGAAGAGTAAATCTGCTCAGAAAGAGCATAATGAAAATGGTGTATTTTTAATAGAGTTGCTATAACCAAAATCAAAATATTACCCAACTCAAACTTTTTA
Source organism: Pseudopodoces humilis (assembly GCF_049639895.1). NCBI lineage: Eukaryota > Metazoa > Chordata > Aves > Passeriformes > Paridae > Pseudopodoces > Pseudopodoces humilis. Next base: position 44,909,540 of record NC_142202.1, on the reverse strand, counting down.
GTTTTTCAGAAAAGTAATTTAAGATTATCTAGAAGTTATATTCCAGATCAATTTTTCTTTTCATAGTATATATAGTCATGGCTCTTAAATCTTGGGAAAAACCTAATTTTTATATGGGCACTTTTTAAAAAGCATGCTTAAAACTCAGTTGCTTGAAGCCATGTTGAGACACTCTAATATCAGTTGCTTCGCCAAAATACTAGTCCTCATAAAAGCCCTCAAGAATGCAAACTGAAACTTCTTTACTTATGGGAACTTCTGGAAATTGGGTTAGTAGCTGGGTCTGATCACCTCGTGACTTACAGGTGCACACTGTCGGTATCATACGGATGGTGATGAAATTGGGAGGCTTAGGTAAAATATTTGGCTTTAAAAATCTTGTAGAGATGCAACAAAAAAATGGAATAGGAAAGGCCAATCCTCTACAACTGAACTGTATTAGTAACCATTTCCTGCATAACCAACAAAACTGCATATGTATCATCCTTTTGACCTGGATATCCTGTTTGTATGTTGAATATGGAGAAACAGGCTTCTCCTGGTTTGTATGTAATAGTTACTTATCCTTGAAGATGGTAGATAATACCATAGGGAAAATAAGATATTAAAGGATTGGGTGCTCTGTTTTGCCTGCAAAGAAATATTCACTCATTCCCAAGTACGTTTATAAGCTCAATCCCCATCAAATCACCTAGCATGGGAGGAGAACCTAACATATTGGGTACAAGGAATGTAGCCCAATATAGATAAATAATAATAGATGGACCAGTTTTTATTTCTGCAACTGAACATCCTGAAAGGCAAGTCAAATGTAAATAGTGATTAATCAGAGAATTTTTTATGTAAATGTTTTCCCTAGTACTACTATTTGGTGACAAGTACTCAATTGCATATTAAATATGGTTTAAGTATGCAGCAACCTAAAACTGATGTATTTCCAACACATTTTCCTTCTGCTTGTGAACCTAATATAGAAAGGTTAAAATAATTGGTTTGCCTTCTAGTATCTCACTCCACTTGATGAAAAATTAATCTTAACTAAGCAGTTTGAAAAGACTGTAGGCATTTTCTGAACACTTTTCATGGCTTGCGTATTTAAAAAAAAAATCATGTATTTCCATTCTACTTCATACAGATCAGGTTCTGTTACTAATTAAATGTGTTTCAAGTAGACTAGAACCAGCAGTCATTCATTTAGACCTTACATCCATTACACATAATCTTCTAGTTTATACATTAACAAGAGACAAAAGGCAGAAAGAGATGTACAGAAAGTTTCACCTGAACCCGAGGAAGAAATTATTTACTGTGCAAGTGACTGCACACTGGAACAGATTTTCTGGAGAGATTGCCTCTGTTCAAAAGGGATGTGTTCAAGATGTGTTCAAGAACCATTTGGACACAATCCTGTGTGCCATGTGCTCTAGGATGACCCTGCTTGAGCAGGGAGGTTGGACCAGATGACCCCCGTGGTCCTTTCCAGCCTGACCCACTCTTGTTAACCTCTGATCCTGAGAAGCCTTTGCTTATTTATCCACATCACTTCTTCAGGTAGATTTATCCTGGGACAGTCTGAGGAAACAAGTTTCTCCTTGTTACCTGTGTGCAGTAGACCAGAGACAAGTAAATTCTCAAGGTGCTGACAATGTTGTGCTCTCCTTCATCCGAACGTATTTAAACCCTCCCAGCCAGGACGGAGTTCTGCAGAGGGCGGGTCGGTCCTTAGGGACTCAGTTTTTCCGGGTGGTGGCTGAAGGTAACAGGTGAAGCCGAGCTCGGACTATTGACATTTCATAACTAATTTATGGATTCTTGGCCGTGATCCAGCCGCAGTTAAGGACACTTCGGTTGGTTAACACCCCCTGGAATTTCAAAGCTCATGTTACTTGCTGGAATAAAATACTCCACAAGCACTTTGCGAGCGCCGTAGCAGGTCTTTGCCAAGGCGAAGCGCTCTCTCCTCTTTATTGAATTAGTACAGGATTGTTCTGGAAAGCTATTTTGTTCCTAACGCAACGATTTTTGAGAAGGGGCATTCAGCGGGTTATCGAAGAACGATTACCCGGGGAGGGTTTCCCCGCAGCCGGTGCCGCGGCCGAGGGCAGCCGGGCGGGCTCGGAGAGACGCACTCAGTCCGTGAGGGGGACGCACCGCCGCCCGCCGCTCTCCCGCGCCCCCCGCCATGTGAGGCGCGCGAAGCCGCCGCGCTCCCTCGGCGCCCCGCGGCATTGTGGGGGCTGTAGGGGGCCGCCACCGCCGCCCGCGCCGCCGCCCCCCCCCCCGGCCGGGGCGGGACTGCAGCACCCGGCGGCCGCGGGGCAGCCGGGCCCGGCCCGGCCGAGCGGGGAGGAGCCGCGGGCGCCCGAGCCGGGCCGTCGCGCCGGCGCCGCTGGGAGAGGCCGGCGCGAAGGTGAAGGGGCTGGCGGCTGCGGCGGCCCATGCGAAACTGGCTGGTTCTGCTGTGCCCCTGTGTGGTCGGGGTCGCGCTGCACCTCTGGCTGCTGCTGAGCTGCCCCGGGAGCCACCCGGCAGGTAGGAGAGGGGGCGGGCGGCGGCGGGTGCCTGGGGTATCCGGGCGGGCTGGTCTTCTCCACCCTCTCTGCCCAGGCGAGGAGAGGTCGGGGCTGGCGGGGCAGGGGGGCAGGTAACGGGGACGAGAGGCGAGGGGAGGGCCGGTGTCGTGCTGTGGCCGGAGCAGCGGGAGCAGCGCCGGGGTGCCCGCGGCGTTCGTCGGGAGGGAGCGTCTCGTACCGTGGAGCGGCGGAGAGCAGCGCAGGCTCCGCCGCCCGAACCGGAGGTGCGGGGCTGCCGCGGATGCGGAGCGGCTGGTGCGGGGCAGCAGCTCCCGCTTCCGAGCGCCTCCTGCGCCACCGCTGCCCTCCCGCACCCACCGAGGCACGTGGGGGAGAAATTCCCACCGAGCCCGCTCGTGTCGCGTCATTCCCGGTCCTAGGAATAGCTCTTCGCACTGCGCTGTGTTTGCCTCAGCGGGCTTTAAAACCCCTGTGCTGCAAAAAGCTATTCATAGGACCGGGTATGATCCAACACAAGTGAAATCCGATCCTTGAGGGCTTACCCTGTGCTCCTTATAAAATGAGGTGTAGTTTTCAGGCCACAGATCTTCGTGCCTGAGGAAACGGGCGTCTGTTGGAACAGAAACTTTTGTCAGCTACCCGCAGGCGCTGTTTTTACAATATTAAAAAATGCTGTACACGAACACGTAATGGTGTTTATTTTTCTTGGGGTGTGCTTAGAACAGTTTAGTGACCCGGTAGGTTGTTCACTAATAGAGCCACACTCTGCAACTGGTGCCTGTTTCCCGTGCAGGGTGTGCACAGCTGTGAGGAAACAAGAGTCTGCTGATTGCCAGTGGCAATTAATAGTGCAAATATGCAAGAAGCAGGGTCAGTGCATTTGCATAGTCTGAAGGCTGCAGAGCTATATAGGTGTCTCTGTCTGTATTCTGGCTTTAGCATATCACATCAGCCATGGTCACACATGAATTATAAAAGAACGGGAGAGCTAATTGTTGAACTTCTAGCCTGATGGGCATTTGAATTGCCTGGTTGGTTTTGTTCATCTTTCACGGTGCCTTTTTGGAGCTTCAGAGCATTAATTTGGAGTTAGAAGTGGCAGTGTGGAATCTTGTGATGACCTTTCCCGCATAAATGTGTTTTCCACTAACAAACATTTCTAAAGAAAATCCAGAAGTCTCTCAAGTTGGTGTTGGTGTAAATGAGTGGCCTAGGTCACTTAAATAATCACTGTTAAAGGTATTAGCAAAAGTAGGAGTAACACAAATTTGTAAAAGAGCAGGTTAACAGACTTGCATATCAAGGTTCTCTCTGTTGCTTACTGCATGGATGAAACATCCCAAGGAAACTCCAGCTGGAATTAGTTTAGAATGATTTACACAGAGATCAAAGACTCAAAAGGATAAAGGTTGCCTCTGGTTGAGTCACAACGTTCAGGGTGGATCCCCTTTATTTTCAAACTCCTGATGGAGCTTGGGTGCAGCTAAGTCCAGTCTTGGTCTCCAACTTGAGCAGAGGTTTATATATAAATTATTTAGCAGTATTTAATCAATGACTAATTTAACATTTACAAAGTGATTTTCCGTTCCTAAAAGAGAGTACAGTGGGTGAGAAATTATAGGAAATATAGGTATATATTTCCTCCATTACCTTAAAGTATCCACAAGCTGCTGTTACTCTTTTTTAGAATGGGGCATTTGCAGATGTTCTATTTTTCTTAAGATATATGGAATAATCACTACACTATCCCCTGTATACCAGGTGCTCAAAAACTTTAATTCTCTGCTTGGTCCCTGACATTTTTCAAGTGCTGTCTCAGCTTCTGCTTTGCGTAGCACTTGCTGCGCTGCTGCTGCCATTTGCCCCACCTTCTCAAGGGAATTTCCCCTAATTAGAATATCACCTATAGATCTGTACAGTTTTCTGAGGGAGTGAGACTGTCTGTGAAAGTTCAGCAAATACAGAATGAGCAATTGTGGGTGAATGTTTATACCCCTGTGGAAGTCTGTTAAAGGTATATTGTGAATTTTTCCAAGTAAAATAAAGTTTCTTTTTATCCTCCTGCATTGGAACTGACAATAAAGGGCACATCTGTCACACATGGCGCTGCTGTCCATGGTATGTGGCTCCTTGTGGCTATTAAAGTTGTAGTATTGGGTACTGCAGCTCTCCGTGGGGCCGTGTTGGCATTGAAGAGCTGATAATCAATTGCCACCTCCCACCCAGTTTTCAGACTGGCCCAGTGGGTGAATTGTACAGTGGGTTCTGGAAATAATGTGCTGCTACCCCAGAATTATTTCCGTTTCGTGCCACAGCAGGAGTCAGGCATTGCAGTACCTGGGTAGTCTTTAGATCAGGAGTGCAGGGACTGCATGAAGCACACGCACTGTACCCCCTGGTTTCTGTCAGGTTTAGGGGCAAGGAAACAAAGGACCACACACTGCTGACTGTCAGGCGCCAGGCTTGGACATTCAAAATATCGAAACCCAAAGTAATTCCGTTGTGATCTTCAGCTGCAAAGCAAGTAGACAACATTCACTTCTTGCCCAGAGCCATAAATTAACTTTCGTGCTTTGGTGAATAACACTTGCTCCTTTCACTGCAGTGGTTTTAACTCTGTGCCGTCCAAGCTGTACACCCAGCTTCTCAGCATCCTCTTGCATTAATATTGAAATTTGTGCTCCTGTATCTGTGTGGAATTTCGTCAGTTGTTGAGGGCCAAAAGGAATGAGAATGTGTTTTGCTTTAGTGATGGGTCTGAGCTCATATTCAGAGGAATCTGAGGGAAACAAAGAATCAGCTTTCCTCAGTTTGTTGTCATCAGGGTCATCCCATATGTTTCCATCCCATTCTTCGGAGGATACAATTAATTTCCTAATCTGTACAATATCAGGAGGATGGAAAGCCCACATAAATCTGATGTTTTCCTCCAAGTTTTTTTTTTTCTCATTTTCTTCCTTTAACTGATTTTGCAGCTGCTCCATTTTCAAGGACAGTATTAATTCAGTTGCCTTTAGGAGTTTTTTTTCTTCCTTTAGGTACAGTACCATTTTACTGTTATTCTTACTATCTTGATAAGCAGCTTCTAACCAGGTTCCTAGCATTTTGCAAATAATTCTTTTTCCATCCTTTATCTGGCCCTGGCCACTTTTACCTGTTCTTTGACAGCTGTACAGTCATGTCAGTTAACACAGCTCTGTTCTTCTGAGAATTTGGAACTTTGATTTATTCTGTGCTTTCTTAAGTAATCTGTGCTTCTGTAAGACATCCAGTCAAATGTGCCAGTTTGTCACAAATGAGTGGTTTAGGTTGCTTAAAGAATCACGGTCAAAGGTAGTAGCAAAAACAGGTATCACCTGGATTTAACTTGAGCTCTCAACTAAGCACCATGCAGCCAACTCAGTTCCTTCTGCCCCCAGCTCCTGCAGTGGGATGGGGAGGAGGATCAGGGGAAAAAAAACAAAAACAAAACAAAAAAACCCCAAACCAAAACAAAAAATCCCCCCCAAAACCAAACCAACAACAAAAAAACAACCAAAAAAACCCCTTCATGGATTGAGAAGGGAAGAACCAAATTAGAATTAATTTAAAATTATTTATACAGAGGCTGGAAACACAAAAGGGAAAGGGAGACCTTCCTGTTGAGTCGTGAGATTCAGAGTTGACCTCCTTACTTTCTAAACTCCTCATGGAGCTGAGGTGCAGCTAGGTCCAGCCTTAGTCTCAGACTTGGTCAATAAGCAGTATCTAAAGGATTTAGCAGCACTTAATCATCGACTAATTTAACATTTGCAAAGTTATATACAAAGTAATAGGATTTACTATAATTGCTACAGTGACTTTATTATACATCTGAGACAGCAGCATTCATGCTGTACTGGCAGAGGAGTATCTAAGTCAGTCCACACATGCATGTGCACTGACACAAAGAGAAATATTTATATACAGATATATATGGGTATAAGTGTGTAGAGGTATGCCTGTTAAAAATTCCCCTCAAGTTCAGTGAAATGCTCACTTGAAATGTCTTGGCATTTCTCAGTGGGAAAGGGTTGAGCCTCAAGGAATGGAAGGTTTCAGCCCGGGCCCTGTCATCAGTTTTGGGTGCTGATCCTCAGAACTTTGCAAACTGGAGAGTCTGTGAGCTCTGAGGGACATCCTACTCAGGGAGTCACTGTGGTCCAGGGGAGCCAAAGGGCTTCACTCAGGACTAGTTTTTAGGGTTGTTTGGATGTTTGGCTTTAGTCATCCATGAATTTTGACCCTGAACACAATTTTGGTTAGTAATTGCTGGAATTTTCAAAAATCCAGTAACTATGGAGTCTGTTCCACTTAGGGTACAGTTCAGGTAAGGAATGTTCCAGGCCTGTCACGGGATGACTGATTGCTCCTGCTGTCATTCCTTCCTTGGTCAGGCAACAGGAGTTCCTTCCTATGGTCAGTGTCACCCTCACCTTAGCTGTGGTGGGGCAGGTTTCTGGTCCAGTCAAGGGACTGCCCAACTCATTACACAAAGGCCTAATGGGAATTTCTGAGGTGGAGCAGCCCTAAGGAGGGGAAGGAAGGCACCACTTGGAAGTTGGGGGAGGAGAGAAGTAGCTTTGCTCTTCATAGTTTCCCTGTTTCAGGCAGTTATTATTGGAGTTGGTGTTCATTACTGTAAAACCATTCTGCATTGGATAATGCTAGGATAACTAGGATTTTTAATAAGTGGATTTTTTTAATACTGAAAGAGCAAGTGCATGATTTTTGTGCAGGGTTTATTTAGTTGTAAATAAATACTACTGTAAAGTTACTATTGAGTAATGTATTCACACTGAGGAGGAATAACCATGCCTCCTATAAAATGAGAACATATGTCATCTGTAGGAAAATGCTCAATACTGTACATGAGTTGTCTTTTTGTAGGCCAAATCCTTGCATGGTATTTAAGGAAGAGTCTGTCTCTTAGCCTTCGAAGTACCACAAAATGTACAAGATGTAGGTATGGCTGCCTTGGCAGAAGAAAGAAGGATGAGCCAAAGGACCTCAGATGTCTTCTGTGTTGTATTTTTGTATTATTCAGGGTGTTTTAGGAACATTAGTGAATTTGTATACAAAAGAAAGAAATGTCCCTATTTATTAAAAGGCTTCTTGAATCTGAAACTACTTAAGAGGTTCTGGTAGTGCCTGATAAAGCCAGTCTTGTTTCACTTGAGTAATTTTTTTCCCTTGTTTACTACTCCAGCTGCTATTTACTACCTATCACCTGGAATCCCTGGTGTGAATAAAAAAGTAAATCTTATCATGGGGCAGTGTTTTGCAGCAGCTGTGACATAAAAATGCATAATTTGTATATTCTCTTATATTTCTGTGTAGTTGTGTACCATAGTTGTGTGCTATCTCAACAGCTGCAGAATTAGCTACCAGTAGAGGTCAAAGACAGAGTGAACATCAGTTCTGTTTTTTGAGGAGTTTAATTACCCTCCTGAGTAATCATCACCACACATTCAAATGGAAATCTGTCAAAAAGTTGATAACCTGTTTTAATGATTATTTACCTTGGCTTCATTGATTCACTAACACAAGATTGGAGGAGACATCCCCAGCCATCAATTCTGCTTACTATTTCTAATAAGCAACTCTAGGTCTCTGTCATCAAATGGCAGGTGGGCAGCCTACATTTATTTAGTGAAGGCTCAGGGTGGCTTTTTGTCTATTCACTTGGATTCTTAGCAGTTCTTCCAGAGGCTTATTGTCCTGATTAAAAATATGTTCTCATCTCTAGCCTAAGCTTACTTGCAGCTAGTTTATGCCTTTTAATTCTTAAGCTTTTCAGTCAAAAGGGTGTTTCTCTTCCTTCAAGTACATCTTAAGCATGTAACCATAGATGTCAGCAGTGTCTGTTTTAAACCTTTGCTTTCTTAAGTTGAGCACCTCAGGTGCTTCTAACTTCTAGTGGAAAATAGGCTTTACATTTCTAGAAAATAGTTCGGTTTTGTTATCTGTAGGTCAGATGGCTTGAACTGTAAGCAGTGTTCCGGTCTTCACTCATTCCATCTACTTTTCTTCCTCTATTGGTACCTTCTGTAATAAAGTCTTCCTTTTAACTACCCCTTGTGAAAGGCCTGTAGTTTGCCTGCATCCTTGGCCCTCAGTTGTGTCTTTCCCTGTGCAGTATTCAGATGTTCTCTGTGTTCATGATCACATTTACCTTGGTGTCACAGAAAATAGAGTACACTTCTTGGAGGCAGTACTCAGTAATTGGAAAAAATTAAATAGGATCAATCTTGAGACCAAAGGCCTTTGTTTTAATGTCCTGACTTTGGTGGCTTCCTGCTTTGGTTTTTTTTGGTGTTTTTTTGTTTTGGTTTCTTTTTTTTGTTAATCAGTTAATGAGACTCTAATTCACACTTCTGAATCAGATTTGTGCAGGAACATGCTTTTAGGTTTAATTGAAATCCTTGTCTAACTGGTTACAAACAAGTGCTATCCAAAGAAAGTTCGTGAGTAGGAAGCTTAGTTAATTTTTTGTAAAAGTCTTATATAGATGCTAATTATAAAATGACCTCAGAAACTTGAGAAGGAACAGACAGACCTGCTTTTAGCACTCCAGGTGGATTCATTGCTAATTGTGTGTTTTAATTGATGGCACAAATCTTATTGAGTAGGAAGTTACTCACTGTAAGGCTTCAGCTACAGGGCCTAATCAGAAAGCCCCACACATTCTGTGTAAACTTCTGCTACTTGGCTGATGCTAATGCCCTTTAAGTCGTTATTCCTGTTACATTTCTAAGGGGGGGTGGCAGCTAAAAATTGGCCCTTTTGGATTTGTGAGAGTCAATCTTCTCCTAGTGAACAATTATGCAATAGATTAAAACCCACCATTTTCTAGAGTCTGCTTGTATGCCATCTGTTGTCCTGTGGCTTAGCATGTACTTCTTCAGGCACTGGCCTAATGGTACCAAAATATGGGAACAACCTATGAGGTGCTATGAGATGAAGTTTTGCTAAAAGATGGGACCTTCTTAAGAAAGGATGTTGTCTGAAATCTGGTAGTCCTATCTGTCAGGGAGTAGCACGCTTGGTGACAGATAGGTGACAGATACACACCTTTTGTAGGTGTGTAAAGACTTAGACGGGTGGCCTTGGAAACTGAAACTTGACAGGTCAGGTTTGGCATTGGCAGTAGATGTGCAGTCCTTCCTAAAATGCCAGTTGTCCCCCACCCTTCATCTGTGTCCTTCACCCTTTCATCTGTAAGATCTTAATATGACATGGTTTTTCATGGATAGGCCACCCCCAGCATAAAACACTCTCCTAACTTTTGATGGACACAAAATAATTGACAAAGAATACACAAAATAAGCTGATGGTGTTTTCCAAATGAATTGGGACTTTTTTGGGTTTTCAGTTATTCTGTAGACAGATGTCTAAGACCTTGCAAACTACTAATGAGTGGCACTGGCACTGCATTTTTGTATTTTGGCATTGGAGCAGGGGGTCAAAGAGGACCAGTTCTGCCAGAGTTGGCTGAATTAACGTTTTCAACAATTATCCTCTAAATTGCCCACTGAGTGGAACAGCCAGAAGAGAGCAAGTATTCTTCCCTGGGATCTGGCTGTTGTTCCTTGGCAGCAGGGATTGGTAGTCAGTTTTCATCAGATAAAGGTGCTATACTCTGTTTCCCCTGCCCTGCCACAGTCCCTTACCTCCACAAAATTAAAAAAGAAAAGGAGGCATCAGTTGGTGTTGCAAATTTGCATTGTTTCTTTTGACTTTGCTTCTAATGCTTTGGCCACTTTTTCCCAGTTTTGTCTAGAAATGTTCAAATATTATATAATTAAGGTGTTTAGGGTATCATCATTCCACCACTGTTACTACTGCCACTTGGCAATTCAGAAGGACCCTGTTGTCCTGTTTCTTTTAAGGAATGCTGTTGATGTAAAACAAACAGAAACCTCTGCCTGCAGCAGTTTTGTTCTTTGAATCTGTGAATCTTGTATAAAAGCCTGTCTGCCTCATGGAGTACTGCAGAAACCAGGGGTGCACATCTTGGTGCTTTCTAGCTCTAGGGTGAAGTAGGTACTGCAGGAAGGTCAGGTAGCTCTGCTTGCACCAGAACATGTAATGCAGATGAGCTGTAGCAGATTACTTTAAGTGAAGTAGATTAAAAGGGGGAAAGAGCTGCTTTTGCTCTTTGGTTTTTTCTTTTTCTGTGTGTGTCAGCATTCTGTGAATACAAATCTTTATATTGAGTTAATTCCTTCCTTCGTGTTTGTTTGGATCTTTTGTGAAGCGGCAGAGAAGAAAAAGTATTAAACCTCAGGAGTATGGTTGTAAAATCACAGGAATAGGCAGAGATAAAAATGTGTGGGGTTTTTTATTTTGGAGGAGTGTTGTTCCTTTTTAGTCTTATCTTACCAAGTGGATTAGTTGAAAATATTCTAAATAAGTTCTGCTTGACCTACTTAAATCCATTCATTGATTTATTCAGAGGAAAAAAAAAAAAGTAAAAAAGCTGCATTGGTAGCAGAAGATACAAAGCCCAGCCTTCTGTGGAGCTCACTTATTTTAGCAGCGTCCAGTGGAGGTGCTCTGGTGCCTGATACTGCAAGTAAGCCTACACTGCTGTGTTTCTCAGTGCAGGCACTTATGATGAGTCTTTTCTTTGTCCACTCCAGTTGCATGAAATGCGGAGACTTAATCACTTTGTGGACTGCATACTATGTCAAATTTCACTGAAAATGACTAGCAAATTTTGTAGCTGATTGGAGACTCATCAATAGAGATATGTTTAGCAAGACTGTGTTTGTTGACAAAATCAAGCTAAATGATCTCTCGCTCTTTTAATCTCCTTATAATGAAGCAAATATAATTAACAGCCTAATTTGACATTTTATTGAGAATCTGTCTCATGGGAAGAAGAGATGCATGTTCATCTTTGTAGTCTGGAATTCTGAAAAACTTCAAGGGCTGTTGACTGCTGCTGAGGTGGTTAAAATCCGAGTAGGGTCAGCAGACTGCCTGTCAGTGGTGATCTCTTTCCATGTCCAGCTCAGCAGGACACCCACCTCTGCATCTTCAGCTGTGTCTTCTAAAGCCACAGCTTTGTACTCTACATAAACACTTGTTTACTTTTTCCTGTATCTCTCCTAAACTTTTATCTGTTGCTAGCTCTCAGTCAAGCTTGACAGACAGGTGGAGGTTGTCCAGCATTTTCACCCATTTCATGAAAACTGTTGACTGAGAATCCTGTGAAACCTTCCTGAAGCTGATGTTGAGGTGAAAATCTCTACCAATAAAAGCGCAAGTATGGTCAGATATCAGAGAATTGTGTGGAAGACAGTCCTCACAAATATCAGAGCCCAAGAAAGCTTCATTAGGAGCTTACCATAAACAATGTGACACAAGGTTCTGGCGGACTGGACTTAGTAGACTTAGAGTTGACAGAACTACTGCTGACAGCTGCTGCAGAGAATTAAATGAACCTCAGCAGCTGAGGGAGGGATGCTCGCTTTCATGTTTTTGTAGGTTTTGCTGTGGATTAACAGGTAGGCTTTGCATATTTTTCTCAGGTTCTGCTGAGAAGTCTTGGGCTAAGTAATGCAACCGAGGTGCAGCTTTGACTAAGTAAGAATTCTAAAGCAAGGTGGACAGTGGTAGTGTGATCTTTGGATTGGAAGGCTTCCTCTCCTTCTCCATACCTTTGGTCTGCAACACTTCTAGGGTTTATAGTAGAATGTGATATGTAGCTTTTTCCTTTTTTTTACCCCCTTCACAAATCACAAAATTTAGTTTTTTCTTTGTCTTTGAAGTCAGAAAATGTAAAAACATAATTATCTTGCACAAGCAGTTGCAGGTAAGAGTGATGTGTATGATGTGATACAATCTGACACTTAAAATTTTGGCCTGAAAGTGTACAAAAATAGAATGTAAGATAAATAGCTTTGGTCCTCAGTGGCAAGCATTGATTGCTTGTCTAAATTGTCACTATTGACTTTGAGGTCAGCAATGTTTTCTCTCAAATTATGCTGCATCAGAGAATATTTATGCACATATTGGAATTATCCTTATAAATTAATAATAGCTTTAGTATTTTTTTCCCTGTACTTCTCACTTTAACTCCCTTTTTTAAAATAGTGTGAGTTCAGAGAAACACATATGGATCTATTTTCCTGAAATTATAGCATTATTCCTACTTTTCCATAGGAAGTAGAAATCTTTACTAACAAGCAAAAAAAATTTTTGTCAAAGTAAGCTTTCTTTTTTGTTTTGTTTTTTTTTTAATTTTTAGTGGTTTTAAAAGTAAAATGATATAACTCTTGGGACAGAGAAGATCTTCTGAATATAGACCACTCCAATGCTGTTCTAAAAGCAATTGGATATTAATTCTAAAGCATCTGTTACATTAACATTGTTCCCATGTGGATGGTTCATAAGGAAAAGCTTCACTTATTTTAAAACAAACTAATTAAAAGCATATATATTTGATTTGAGTAGCTTATTTTTAGTTGTTTTTTTTAAAAGTTCGTTCAAGGTAGCTTACGTTATTCTGAGCCAAGTCACCCCATAGACTTGTGCCCTCAGTTTTATTTTTCTTTAATTTTGATTTAATGGAATAGTTCTGCTTCTTGTTAAAAGCAATGTTTTTAAAAAAGAAATCTGTGTAATCAGTACTTCATCTGCAGTCTACAAGCATATTAGACCTATGAAATTTATACTGGAAGGCTTGAGGCTTGGAGTTAAGGCTGAAGAATAATCAAGGGATGGATGAAGAACAAGGGAAAAAAGGGATGTGTAAGCAGGAATTATGTAGCTACACAGGAATTTGCCATAGTGTTGTACTTTATAAACATATGTCTGTCCCATGAATCTCTGCTGTCTTGGAGAGCTGGTGATGCTTGGCTATATAATGATCTATGAGGACATACAGAGCCTCTGGATAAATGATATTTACTAGCATAAAGGAAAACTAAATTGGTATTTCGATTGAACAGTGTGTTTGACTTACAAGTTTCTTCAGATGTTACATAGGGCACTAGGTTTGTTGTTCTGTAGCAAAGAAATAATATTCCTAATTCTCACCACCAGTTCAATCATGGTTGTTGTAAGAGGTCCAACAGTTGACTTCAGTGAAAAAAATGAAGAATGGAACTAATGGCTCATTGTTTGGAATTTTAAGTTGTTCTGAGCCTAAGTTGATGAAAGCTTCTCTTAATAGGTTAATGTTCAGCTTAAGTAATTGATACTCTTGTAGCTGTTTTCAGTACAGATTCATTTAAGTAGTGGTGGAACTTCACTTTCTTGTAGAAAAATCATTGTTTGCATACTTAGAACTAAAATATTAAGTGGGAAATAGACTGGGAAAGTTTTACCTGTGGAAACACCACTTTCTGTTTTTTCTGCTTTTGCATTTTTTTGAAAACCAATTCCAGAGCAGTTTTATTTGGCTTTTGGAGTGAGGGCTATTTTTAATAGCCCTAAAGAACAGCAACAAAGTTCTGAAATCTTGATGTTTATTCAACATGGAACAGAGCAAGGTCAAGGCCTCTCCTCTGCATACTGAACACTGACAGTGGGATATAAGGCTAGATGGATGTCTGGTGGGATTTGGCACAGCAGTTTTTGTGGCAGATGCTGTGAGGTCCTAGGTTAGAGAGCAGTGTAAAATAACCCATCTATTCAGCTTCAAAGTGGAGAAAGGGGATGCTGGTACAGAAGGTAAAGTCTGGATAATAATTCAACTCCTTCTAGTGGGAGTTCACAATACAGACTTGGCAGTATGTTTAGCCTCCTAATTAGATTCGAAAAAATCTTGTCTATGCTATATGCAGTAGTTTAAAGTGCACTCAGATTTCTTTTCTTTATCTGCAGCCCAATGAAAAACATAGTCAGATGAGAGGGAAGCAATCCTTTGCTAAAACTAAATGCAAATCTGTATTAACTCTAGGATGTCTGATAGATTAAACTAAGCAAATTCACTTTAGCTACTTGCCTGACTGTTTACAGGCTCTAAATCAGAGCTTCTCAGGTCTCTATCCGGTCATAATCCTGCTGGAAATCAAGTCCAGGTTTCGTGATCTCTAAATTAAAACAGCACAAGCTAAATCCTGGATTACAAGTATTGGCAGTGGCATCCAGCTTTGAATAAAGCCAGAGCTTTAGTCCCTGTGTAGGGATGTAGCATCCTGTGTGAAGGCAGACTGGTGTTCCACTTCAAAGGGTTAGAAACAATAGGCCTTGAGATCCCACACTGAAATTGGGAGGCAGAAAGGTAGTGCCAGCAACTTTAGAAAGAAGGGGGGAAATATGCATGTTAGTGAAGGTTTTGGCGTATTGAAAATGTTTCTCTGATTCCGAACCAAGAATGTGAAAGTAATCCTGCTGTTGGTTTTTAGTGTTTCAGTTCTCTTGCTTTTAGATGTCCTTTAATCACAGAATTTTGGAGTAGTTTTGGTTGAGGGGACCTTAAAGATCATCTAATTTCAATTGCCCTGCCATGGGCAGGGATGACTCCCACCAGACCAGGTTGCTCAAAGCTCCATCCTACCTAACCTGAGTGCTTCCTGGGATGAGTCAGACACAACTTCTTTGGGCGATCTTTGCCAGTGTTTTACCACGCTCTGAGTAAATAATTTCTTCCCAATATCTAATCTCAGTCTCCCCTATTTTAATTTAAAACCTTTTCCCCTTGTCCCATCACTATCTGCATTGCAAAAAAATAGCTTCCCTTCGTTTTTGTAAGCCCCTTTTAAGTACTGGAAGGCTGGAATTTTAATTATTGCTTGCAACTCAGGCTTGTGGTAATATGTGCATAAAGTAAATATTTGTCACTTTCTACTTCTAGGTCCACTATCCTTCTTTCCTCAGTGGAAGCTGAAACATTATGATGTTATTGTAGGTGTTTTGTCAGCTCGACACAATCATGAGCTACGCAGTGTTATAAGGAACACTTGGGTCAAGCACCTGAAGCAACATCCTGCCCTGAACCAACGGTAACCTCCACTGTTTTGTAGTTTGGGCCTGGGGGACAAGATTGAAATACCTTGATATAGTAGTGCTGAAATATCTTGATTTAATAATTTTTCTTTTAAAGTATTTCCTAGTTTATTTGTTTGTTTGTTTTTGAGCATCTTGTACTCTGATAGATTTTTTTTAAGTCTGCTTGATAGTATATAAGAATACTTACTGCCTTGGGCTGTAACTACTTTTTATACACTGCTCTTTGCTTTTGCAATTACTTGCCACTGTTCATTAGTGATGTATAAGCCTTCCTCTTTTCTGTGTTCCAATGTATGGTGTGCAGCTGGAATCCTCGGTAATCCAGGATTCTTGAAGGCAGGCAGGATCTCATGTGGTGGGAGAATAACGAAAACTCTTGCAAACAGCCTCAACTCTAAAGTTCAGGTTTATTTCCCACTGAAACAGGTGCACCATACTGCTGCAGTGTGAGTGGCCCTTCCTGATTGCTTGCACAGACCTGACATGTACACACAGGTCTGATTTTGCTGAGAAGCTCTGCTGCAGTTCATCCCTGGAAATGCTGCCAATCCTCACACCTTGGTACCTGCCTTGCACTGAAAGCATTTTGCTGTTCCCATATTTGGTCTCAACATGCAGCTTGGAGTGCAGCATATGACCTTTTATATTATGACCTTAAATTATGACCTTTTATATTATGACCTTAAATTATGACCTTTCATATCTTATGTGGAGTTCTGGGTGGATCCTTGCTCTTTGTACTACTTGGTGTCTCCCTACTATGGAATAACTGTGATTAGAGCTGGAGAGGAACCTCTTGTTTTGCTACAACCCAAAGTTGAAATATTTCATTGTACCAGGTAGCCCAGAATCCTTGGTCCTCCTTTGATGTTATGTGACTTTTTTCTTACTGTTTTTTTCATTGACTTTTGAATGGCTAGTATTTAAACAATCTTGAATTAAGTAACAAACCCAGGCCGGGAGGGGCAGGTCTCTGGGATCCTTCAGTGTTGCCTTAGGTCTTTTTTTCTGTTTAGTGTGCTGGCTGTCTTTAATCTCATTTCTAGCTGCCAATCTTCTTGTGATCTCAAAATGTAAAATGTTAATGTGGATTTGGAATTGAGCTCCTACAAGGGGATTCATGTGGTTCCTCTGCATACCAACTGTCATTGCTGATTTTTAAGAGGTTCAAAATCTTAACCCTGTGAAAGACAGGCCATGGTGATAAAATTGAGTTTATTGAAGATGGAGGGAGGAGGGAAGAGAACTGGTGTTAATAAAAGCAAATTATTTTAGTGTCCTTGTGAAGTTTATAATAGGTGCGCATGGTTGTGCTGTGCCAGTGAAGGACAGAGAAGACCCCTACTCCTGCAAACTTCTGAACATCAGTAATCCAGGTATGGAAGTTAACTTTTAAAAATCTTGTGGTCTGAGCTAGAGCTAATCATATTTTCTGAGAGTAGTTTTGGGTGTTTGAGACAGCTAGTCTTGAAAACAAGTACCTCCTAGAACCTGTTGCACAACCTTTCTGGAAGTACCTTGTGCAGGCCAGAAAGGGAGAGATATTTGGGCATGTGAAGGGGAGGCCATTGACTTTGAATGGATTTGCATTTCCCTTGTGTCACCAGACAGTCTCTCCCATATAACATACATTTTTACTTGATCTGTGTGTTAAATGAAGTTGGAGAGAGAAAAAATGACCTGGCATAGTGCAGTTGTGAAGAAAATAGCAAGGTGACAGTCTTGAGTGTCAGATGGACTTCTCTGGTGGCAAAGTGAATCTTCTAAGCAAGCCTGGCTGATGGATTTTTCAGATTCTGCTTTAGAGAGAAAATAATCAAGAAATGTAAAATGGGGGAAAAAATTAAATGCCATACAAAAATTCCTAACTAGAATTACCTTTTGGATTTTATTTCATTTTTGCTCTTTAACACACGTTAACTAAGAGCTGCTAGGCACCTGAGCCATGATTCAACACAAAATGTAACTTCTGTTGCTTTCTCTTTGAATGACAACATCCACTGTTCCCAAGTATAAATGGTACCTCAGGGCTTAGGTAGGCAATAATGCCAAAAAGCAGGCAGCTGAATTAAGTGGAGGTGTGTGCCATTTTGATACATGAATAATTATTTTATTATGCTAATATGCAGGTATTCATGCAGTCACATAGCATTTTTGTCTTCCTGCTGTGGATTTATTCTGTTTCTAATATTTTCCCTATGGATATGTAGGCAATGAGTTGCAACTGCTATTAGCCTGCAGATTGCTGTATCACTGAAATTTTTCTTGCTGCAGTCTGCAGCCCATTGTATTTTCTTCGACTCCAGTGTTTGATTATCCTTGTGCACTTGTGAGCCATGCTAATTTACCAGAATGCTTTGCATGTAGGCAGTGTGCTTTGTGTGTATCCAGGAACCATGAGCTTTTCTCACCTTACCTCTGCCCTTTCCTTTCCATACAGTTTTGAATCAGGAAATTGAAGCCTTCAGTCTCCCTGAGGACATACCTTCTGTGCTGTCTGAGGACAGAATCGTCAGTGTGAACTTTCGTGTACTTTACCCCATTGTCATTACCAGCCTTGGGGTATTTTATGAGGCTGATGGGGTGGGATTCCAGAGGAACATCACTGTAAAGCTGTACCAGGCAGAACATGAGGTAGAGTATTGTAGTTATGTTTTGAAAGGATGATGTCTCTTTTTTGTGGATTAAGTTCTTACAGAAGGTGACATGCTTGTGTTGGTGAGTTAGAAGAGAAGTATTTAACTGACAAGTGTATGAATTATATTTTTCTTCTGTTGCATTTTAAATTCTCATGTATGTATAAAGAGGTACATCCTGTATCAGGAAAAGATGAAATTCACAAAGTGCTGGGAGTTAATCTAGATGCTGTTATGAAAGAGCACTTAGATCTAATTCCAATGCACAGTTTTTTTGTTTGTATTTGAGGTTCTAAATATTGATAGTTACTAAGGAATAAAAAATAAGCTATCGAATATATTTAAAACACATGCAGAAACATACATTTGGTGTCTTCAAGCAAAGATGCAGAACAGCTATAATTTCTTGTCTGTCTTCTGGCAAGACATTTTAAAATTTTTAGATGCTGGTAATAATTGGACTTCATTGATAATTTCCCCCTGTCCAAAGCTATTATGGGTTTGATAGACTAGCTTTGTGATTTGGAGGGAAAATTTTTTTTGAGCAAGATTGTTGAATTTGATATATTACATTTATCTCAACCAATAACTTGATAGGCCAATTTCAAGACTTCTGCTTATGCTAACAGTAGAAAGAATTGTAAGTATGGCTTCCATGATGACCTTCCAAGGAGTTTGGTTTATAACAGCCATAATAAAAATAAAGTTATACTGTAATCAAGTTCATGTTTCCTAAATTGTAGATTTTCTAAATGTTCAATGTCTGGTGAGTTTATCTGCATTAGCTTTTTACTTCCAGTGAAGGAGAAAAGTTAGTATCATAAGAGAGCTTGGAAACTGTTTTCTGAAGATTGGAATTTGGCAATGCAGCATCCTTATGTAATTTGTTATTATCTAAGAGCCATTTGATGGCCTGTGTAATACAGTAGCACTTTTAATGTTTGTTTTGGGTTTTTAATTTTAGCTTTTTTCCGCCTCTTGTTTACAGGAAGCGATCTTCAGTGCTCGCTTTAGTCCACCAAGCTGTGGAGTGCAGGTGAACAGATTGTGGTACAAGCCAGTAGAGCAGTTTATTTTGCCAGAGGTATGTGCAGTATCAGAACTGTCAGCAGTTCTTTTAAGTCATCTGGACAAACTGACTGATAAAACTGGCCTTTGCTTGAGGCAGAAAAGGGCAAGTGAAAACTTCTAGAATGTTAATTTACAGAATCACAGAATGGATGAGTAGTTGCAGGGAAATGCTGAAATCCAGATTTGGATATATGGATATATAGTATTTGTTTTACAGAATCTTATTATCACAAGTAGTTATAAAGCATAAGCCTGGAAAATAAAAATTGATAAAAAATTACATTGTCAAATAGTAGCAACTTCAGAAAACTTAACCTATTTCTGATTGAAAACTGTACCTGCTTTGATTCTGTGGGAGAGTTTGCCAAAAAATGTGAGGCCTCTTTCTCCCTTCTGCTTTATCAGTCATTAGCACACAAAATAGGGAGGGGAGGATGGCACAAATTTCTAGGGAACAGCTGGAAAAGAGGTTTCTGCATCTGGTGTCTTGGGACATAACATCAAGATATTGTGTGTTACCTTTGCACAGTGTTACTTGTTTTTGGTATAGGGATATGGAACCTACTTGTGGCTGTATAGGAAGGAAGGTGATTGAACACAAAAGGAACAGAATATTGTAGGAAAATACTCTGGTGTTTGATGAATGGTTTAATGAATAAAGGTTGGCTCAGAAGGAGAATCCTAGTTAGCAGACCCTCCCAGGTACAGGGAATTGTTCTCAGTGGACCAGTGATCTCTTGATAGATATCTCAGCTACCATTTTAGACAGTTTTCTTTAATTGAAATATTTTCCTGGGCTCTTGCTGCTATTTCTGTATGTTGTCTTTAGTCTGGGATGTTTTATTATCAAAGAAATTGTGTTTCAAAAAAAATGAAGCAAATGAAGATTGAAGAGGGAGGGAAGAGAGGACAATTTGGGCCAGTTTATTCCCTGATTTATTCCCCTGGCTCTATACTAATGAATGCATTTGGAAATCTGTTAATTTCAAGGGGAATCTGCAGCTGGCCGATTGGTTTATCATCTTAGACTGTGTTTACTGAATGCTGTGTAAGTTGTAGTGTTGGCAGGAGACCTTTCAGGTTAGCAGACCATTTGCAGTATTTTGTGCATATGTTTTGGCAATCTAATTTCATACTAAAATGATTAAGGGTTTATTTTACGTTTTTAAAAAGAATATTGGTTACCCAGTAATTTGGTAGTCTATCATGTGAGCCTTTTCCCTGTAAGACTCTGTTTTGAGATGCTAAAATTCCAGGCAGTTGTAATTTTGCTATAAAAGGTTGCAATTTTCCTGAGAGGCAGATGGGAAGTATTTCCTTGAGAGAGAGAATATTAGTATTCATATATTTCTTTGTGTGGGCTTCCTTAGTCTGATGTGTGTCATGCGCTGAATGCTTACAGGGTAACACGATGTTTCTAACGTAGATGAATAGGGCTTATGCACAGCATGCAGTCTCCTGTGATGCTCAGGATGCTGAAGCATACACGATGATTCAGAAGAGGTGGCAATGCCCACGTGTTCCTGTCTGCTTGTTTAAGAGCACTAAATTTAGTGAACTGTTTAATTGTTATAGGATGGTGTCTGAGACAGCGTCTATTCTCTGTCTTTCCACCTTGAAGAAGTAATGGATTGTACAGACTGCTGAAGAGCTTCATTCATCTTCCAGCTGAAGTGCTGCTCTTTCTGCTCGTCTTAGGGAAAGGAAAGGAAATGCAGTATTAGAATAAGCATCTGGCAGGCCAGATTGTGAGAGACAGGATCGATCATTCAGCTTTGGAACGACTGAAAGCGCAGAGCAGCAGAAGCGCCAGCAGATAACTAAAACACACAGGGCTCTTACAGACAAGTCTTAGCAATGCGCTTATTTTGTCAAAAAGCTGTGGGCCACTTGCATGAAGATGGGGCTCTGTACTGCACATATTCTGTGTTACTAATGGGGAATAGTTGGAGGAACAAAAAGCACAGCAGTGTTCAACGTTAGGAAAGGAGTTTGGCAGGGCTGCATTATGTCAGTTCACCTGTTCGGTATTCACTGTAAATGCCACTGCGCTCTGGCAGCAACAAGGCTGGAATTTAAATGGGGAAAAAACAGATGATGTAGTCTCAGGTGTGCCACTAATGTTTTTGCTTTAAGCATTTTCGGGCCTCAGCTTTCATTAAGTGGCTTACAGTAAGAATAGCTGAAGGCTAAAGTCATTAGAAAATTTGCTTACAAGTCTCTCAACCTGGAAAATAATGATCATTTGCAGCCTTAGAATGCCTTACACTGAGGTTTACAAGACCCCTGGTACATTTGAAGTCAGTATCAGTAATAGTCAGTGGTGAGATTTGTAATGTTTCTGCTTGCTGAGGCATGAAAGGACTCCCTTGTTCCTAAAGGACTCTCCTGTTCACTAAACAACTTTCCAAAGGTTGTGTCTATGAATAGGACACTGAAGTGTGATTAGAGCCCAATCACTACAGTAAAAAACATTGTAATGGGAGATGACAGTCACTGCAAAAAGAAAAACTGAGCCACTAGAAGAAGTCTTAATATTGGTCCATTTATTTTGATAACTGAGAAATAATTAAACAAACAACAGAGAGCTGAATGTGAGTGAGCAGTGCCCTGGCAGCCAGGAGGGCCAGCCATGTCCTGATGCTGCATTCAGGCACAGCATCCTCAGCCAGGCAAGGGAGGGATTGTGTCGCTCTGCTCTGCACTGGGGCAGCCTCACCTCGAGTGCTGGGGGCAGTTTTGGGTGCCACAATGTAAGAAAGACATTGAACTGTTCAAGAGTGTCCAAAGGAGGGCAATGAAGATGGTGAAGGAGGAGCTCTGTGTGAGGAGCTGCTGAGGTCACTTGGTCTGTCCAGCCTGGAGGAGACCAAGGGGAGACCTCAGTGCAGTTACAGCTTCCTCCTGAGGGGAAGAGGAGGGGCAGGCACTGATCTCTGCTCTGGGGTGACCAGGGACAGGACCTGAGGGAATGGCCTGAAGTTGTGCCAGGGGAGGTTTAGGCTGGACATTAGAAAAAGGTTCTTTGCTCAGAGGGTGGTTGGGCACAGGAACAAGATCCCCAGGAAAGTGGTCACAGCACCAAGCCAAGGGTTCAAGAAGAGTTTGACCAATGTTTGAAGGCAGAGGGGTGTGACTGGGGAATGGTCCTGCGGGGTCAGGAGTTCGATAGGATGATCCTTATGGGTCCCTTCCAATTCAGCTTATTCTGTGATTCTGTGAAACAAGGGGAAGGTATTGAGCATGGAAGTCAGGCTTGAATAAACACTGGCCAGCTTCATTATTAGCTTATAAAGCTGGCATTTTAAATAATAGATGAGAGACTTCTGAAATACACACACAGCTGTTGTTAAACACTGAGACTGCAGCAGATGTTAAGACCTGCTTCTAGAGGAAAGCAAAAAAGTAAGCTGAACTTTAGACTTGTAGGTGTTTCAGTAACCTGGAGAATTTTTGGAGAAGGTTTCTAGTGTACAAGTAAGCTAAAATGGGGACGAGATGAGAGGTTGGTATAAGTAGACTTCCTACAGCAGCAGAGATGCATCTATAAACAAGTTGTTTTTCTGTTCCACACTAACAACCAGTGTGTTTCCTATGAAACTGGGAGAGACAAAATGGAATATGCTCATCTAGGAGTCAGGAGTATAACAACCCTACCTTTTCATAAGGGATAAATTGCTTTAAAAATTTTAAAAAATAAAATTCTACCAATACTCTTGTACAACTTACCACCTGTTCCTTTGTATGTTCTCAGGGGTCTTCAGTTTAAAGTTGAGATTAAGTCCTTTGAAATTCAAAAGAATTTACACACACACACACACTCACACACACACACACACACACACACACATATATATATATGTAAAACATGGAGTGGCATAACCTAATTTGACAGTTAAAACCAGAAAATTTTGAAATTATTCACTTGCCTTTTTATTCCTTATCAACCAAGATGTGAGGTAAGAATTCTGTCACTCCTGCAGTAGCTTGTGGCACTTCTACTGTGGTAAAGGTGGACATATTTTTCTTTGAGTTTTGCTGGTGTCAGGATCGAGTCTCTGATCTCTGTTTGGCAGATAATGATAAAAGCTGAACTTGTTTCGAAATCTCTTTTAATGTATTCTCTTTGTAATGTAGGATTTTATATTTGATTTTTGAAAATTCACTTCAGGTCACCTTTAAATGCTATTTTGATGATTTTAGAAAGCCAAAGTCTTTTACACTAGGCTTCTGTTAAAAGTTTAATATAGAGATTCATGATTAGTCTTAAAAGAACGATTATGGGTTACTGAGTTTCATGGACATGTTTCATTTATGCATAACTTATTTTTATTGATGTATAAGTAAAACATTTATGTTGTGCACCCAAGCTAAATCTTGTGTGAAGTTGACTCCTTTAAAATAATTTTAAAGAGCCCAAACTGTTTGACTTCCATTTTTTAAGTGTTTGTATACCTGCATAACAGTGTTTTGCTCTCTTACCAGAGTTTTGAAGGTACAATTGTATGGGAGAGCCAGGATCTTCAGGGCTTGGTTTCAAGAAATCTTCATCGAGTGATGGTGAATGATGGAGGAGGTGTTTTCAGAGTCATTACAGTGAGTCGAGTCCCCTCATCTTCCTTTCCACCATGTTTCTATTTTTCCTATAAGTGTTGAGAATTTAGCATTTTACTTTCCTGTGTTTCTCTGTGTAAATCATTAATTCAGTTGGCTTTATCCTTTTGTCTCAAAAGAGAAGTTTTGCTTTGCCTTCTTGCAAAAAAAATATGCTTGCAAGTGGCATTTTATTTTGAGGAGAATAAAACTCTCATTGTCAGATGTGAAGCAGTATCAGTATATCAGAGATGGCAAAACGTGGGTCAAAAATCCTGTGCTAAAATCCCAGCTGACAGGGGAAAGTCTGGTTATTTGCTTTTTGGCAGTGTGTCGCTTTTCGTGTCAAATTGCTTGCCTAAACATCCTGTGTCGTCGTAATTTAGCCAGAATAATTTTGCATTTTACTGTGAACTTCAAAACTAGTTTTCTGAAAGTTTCAGTGCTACTGCTAGTTTTGGGTGAAACTTTAAAAAAAATGCCACAAAACTTCAGTCAAAAATCTTAGTCTAAGTCTTTCATGGCGCATTGTGTGATTCTTGGGGTGGTCCTGTGCAGGACCAGGAGCTGGACATCAGTAATTGTTGTGGGTCCCTTCCAGCTCGGGATGTTCTGATTCTGGGATTATGCAG